>NC_080791.1:68384052-69019677 GCF_028018385.1 Neofelis nebulosa | reverse complement strand
GCAGCCATTTACATGTAGCGTGTTAAATCCCACAGTGTAAAAACAGAGGGCAGAGGAAAGACAATTCCTGGGTACAATCTGATGTGGCTGCCACAGACTGATGCCGAGGTTGTATACTGCCCCATCTTTCATTCAGAAAGTAGACCTAATCACTTTGCATATTTAGCACAACAATGTTTCGGGCTCTAAATTGCTTAACAAAGTTAGTATATTATGACAATTTTCAGGAATATAGAAGAAAAGTGCCTTGAGAAGGGGCACTTTTTTCTAGTTGGGTCAGTATGCAGCCTTGTTAGCAAATACCGGATTTTAATTCAGGGGCCACATCTTGCCCTTGTGCACAAACCAGCCCAATCTGCTGCGAAACTCCTGGAGGTGAGCGTGGGTGACTGGACGTTACTAAAAAGATAGTTGCAGATGCATATTTACAAATGCTGAGAAGGATGGGGTGCCTGGGTGACTCAGCCGGTTAAGCGTCCGACATCGGCTCAGGTCATGATCTCACAGTTTGTGGGTTCGAGCCCCGTGTCAGGCTTTGTGCTGACAGCTCGGAGCCTGGAGCCTGCTTCAGATTCTGTGTCTCCCTCTCTGTCTCTGCCCCTCCCCTGCTTGCGCTCTATCTCTGTCTCAAAAATAAATAAACATCAAACAAAATTTTTTTTAACAAATGCTGAGAAGGAGGCAGAACCAGGGGACTTTTTTGCATCTTTGAATGTTCATAGGAGAGGCTGTCAGTTTTGCCCTCACCCTTGGATTTCTGGCATCCCCAGTCATGAGAACTGCATGCTGATGTGTGGATTTCAAAGCACTTATTGAGACCTAAGGGCTCTATTAAGCAGAAATTGTTGCCTGACTCGGCAAGCTTCAGTACCTTGGTCACTATGATGTTTAATCCTGACTCACGTACCCACGCGCTCCCTCCCAGCTTGCAGAACACAGATTCTGTGATTGGCCACATCTGACTGCTCACATCCTTTGCACCGTGTGTGAGTCTGTGTGTTTGTACAAGCATGTGTGCAAGCTCACTCATGTGTATAATGAATGCACATTGGCTTCCCTCTAAAATTCTTAGTGAAAACTGATACAAATTACTTTGGGCCACGTTCAGTTTCAAGGTGGGAAAAACCAGTTTGCTCTGCTGAGACGAATACAGCTGAAATGTGTCAGCACCCTTGGGCTGCCATGTTTGGAAAAGAGTTTCTTTAATGAGGGCCCTAAGTCTGGGAAGGGCCCCATGATCTACTACATGAGGCCTCTTTTTTCTTCCTTCCCTCTCTGTTCTCCAGTTCTTCAATAAGCTCTTAGCAGAAAAAGCAAGAAGCCATGGAAATGCCTGGTCCCCCTAGTGCTGTTCTGACTCCTTTAGGAAGATACCTGAGTCTCCTTCTTTCACAAAGCTCTTGGGGGGGGGTCATGCCCTGATGTTCGATCTGAGCAACCTGAGACCCACTTGCTGAATTCTTGCCCTGTGTATCTTGCTGGTTGCCGAATATCTAAGAGCTGAAGATGTATCAAACGCAGTATTTCCCAGAGTGATCACATTAGCCACCTTCCTCCTTCACCTCTACCTTGTTCTCCTCCCGTATTCGCTCTCTTGCTGCAGCGGCTGTGAGAGTGTGCTTAGCAGAACTTCAGTCACAGGGGCTGTAATTGACCAAAGCCCAGCCTTGGTGCTCTGAAATCCATCGCTGTGTCTGCATGGTGACCAGGCTTCCCACGGGCATTCCCAGGAATGACTGCGTGTGGCAAAGATACTAGGACACATCCATTCCTGGTTGTTGAGGGACATCTCTGACAACTGACCTTGGCTTAGGTGCTCCCTGGTGGCCTGGCAGAATCTCCCATAGACTGCATGGAGGTTGAGGATGTTTTTATCTGTCCAAGCTTTCCTTCCATGCTCCAACACGTAAGGTCTCTGGCATTTGTGATCTGATAGCTGTCCCAGATCTTCACAGCTCCTTCTCCATTCTCTTAAACTAAAATCTTTGCATGTTTAATTCCACCTTGGCATCTCTTTCTCGAGGACCCAGACTAACAAAAGTAGTACTATGAGTGGGCAAATAGCATGACTGGCCCCTATTCATCTTGGGAGGACCAGCTTTTTGTCATTATAGGGATAGATGCTTATTCTGTGTATGGGTTTGCCTCCCTGGCCTCTTGATGGTAAGTGATATGATCAGGGTTCAATCTTGCCAGAGGACATAGCAAGGGTACTATTGAAGTACAAGGCACTAACATCAAGACCCTCTTTCATCAAAACACACCGTTAAGAAATTGAAAAAATAAAATCCACACAATGGGAAAAGATATTTGCACTACGTGCATCTGATATGACTTGTGTACAGAATATATGTATCCTTTTAAAAAACTTTTTAATGTTTGCTTATTTTTGAGAGGAGAGAGAGAGGAGAGAGAGAGAGAGAGAGAGAGAGGGGGAACATGAGTGGGGGAGGGGCAAAGAGAGAGGGAAACACAGAATTTGAAGCAGGCTCCAGGCTCTGAGCTGTCAGCACAGAGCCTGATGCAAGGCTCGAACTCACGGACTGCAAGATCATGATCTGAGCCGAAGTAGGATGCTTAACTGACAGCCACCCAGGCGCCCCAGAATATATGTATTCTTATGAGTCAATAAGAAAAATAGGGATAACTCGTAGAAAAATGGGCAAAGCACTTGAATAGGCACCTCACAAAAGAATATCAGAGTGGTCAGTAACATTTGAAACGATGTTAAACTTCACCAGTCATTTGGAAAATGTAAAATAAAGCCTCAGCGTGATGCCATTAGAAATGGTGAACATGAAAACACCAGACAGTGCCAAGTATGGACAAGTCACTGGAGTCCAGTAACCAGAACTCTCATTCTGCTGATGGAAGTGTATATTGGAATAATTACTTTGGAAAATTGTTTGATAGTATCCACTAAATGGTATATACACGTTTCCCATGACCAACAATTCTATGTGGGCATAAGTCCACCAAAAGAGAATAAGAATGTCCCTAGAGGCACTGTTCATGACGTCAAAAGTAAGTAATGATGCAAGTGAACAGTGATAGAAGAACGATTGATGAAACTGTGTTTGCGTGTTCATGCGAGAGCATCCAGCACTGAGGACCAATGAACTACACTTACAACAGACAGTGTTGAATGAAAGAAAGAGACAAAGCAGAAGAGGTGATTCCATTTGTAAAGTGCGTAAAATCCAACAAAACTCTTACAGACTGACGGGGAGCCTGGGTGGCTTAGTCGGTTAGGCGGCCGACTTCGGCTCAGGTCACGATCTCACGGTCCATGAGTTCGAGCCCTGCATCGGGCTCTGTGCTGACAGCTCAGAGCCTGGAGCCTGTTTCAGATTCTGTGTCTCCCTCTCTCTCTGACCCTCCCCCGTTCATGCTCTGTCTCTCTCTGTCTCAAAAATAAATAAATGTTAAAAAAAATAAAAAAAAAACCCACCTCTTATAGACTGTTTTAGATACCAGGGTAGCGGGTATCCACGAAGGGTGAGCAGTGACACACGGGGCAAGAGGGTGGCCTCTGGGGTGGTGGTGAGTTATGTTTCATGGTCAGAGTGTTAATTACACAGGTGTGTTCACTTGATCAGAAGTCCTCAAGCTGTACTAGGGTTTGTGCAACTTTTCTGGAGGAATGTTTTGATCATTTTTTTTGGTAAAATCTACCCAAATTTTTACCTTTTCCCTCAGTATTTTCATTATTGACAGTTCAGGAGATACAGACTAAAAGAAGACATCCATTTTGAACATATTCATGATTATCTTGGCCTTTTCTGAATATGCTCCGATGTCCTCTCCAGATCTTCCTTCAGATAAAACCAGGATTATGTCCTAGATGCTGTTTTGAAACATATTTTTGCAACTTAAGTTATATATTCAACATTGTAGCCAGCTTTCCATGACATGGACATTGTCCTACCACATTTCAAGAGCTGCTAGTCATCTCTTGAACTGGACTTGGGTTAACTGTGTAAGAACTCATTGCTCAAGTGTCCGTTTTTTCAGTCTTTCATTATTATAAACAATAATGTGATGATCATTCCCGTGGCTACATCCTTGCCCCACCTCCATGATTATTTCTTTAGACTCTACTCCTAAAGGTTGAGTGTCTGGATATAAAGGGTGAATATACTCTTGAGGTCGAGACATCCCATGGTTAATTTTGTAACAACTGAGTAACAGTTTGCCCTGAGAGCATGTTTTGAAACAGGGCCCCTGTCCCTGTCAGGTGGCTCTTGACAACCTTAGATCAACACCAGTGAAGATAGTGACACTGTTAATAACTGTTTTGTGTTTCCCACCAAAAACCTAGCTAGGTGGGTATGAATAGCTGTCTTGTGAGGATGAGAAAACAAGGACAAGTGGAGGGCCCAATTCAGGTTCTCTCAGAAGGCTGGGTTCAAAGCCAGGCTTGTTCAACACCAAAGCGCTCTCCCCACACTCCACGCTGCTTCCCAGGGAATGGCAAGTCCCTTGGCTGGGTTGTAACAGGAGCCCAACTGGACCATTGATTACCGTAAGCGATAATATCAGTACTTAGCAATGATCATAGTGAGAGCTCATGTTCAATTCACGCTACTAGACTGAGCAGAAAAGAGAGTAGGATTGAGGCTGAAAAACAGAATGAGTCTGGAAGGGTGGGTGCATGTCAGTGTGTGTGTGTGGGGGGGTGCAGATTCTGAGTGTCATGGAAGTTACCAGAAGATAAAAAATGGAAATCCTCGGTCAACCCACTTGATGGCATACCACAAGCTTGTAGAAGCTTCCTCGGCTACCAGGGCACCAGGCTGTTTGGTCTCATTCCTCTGGAGTAAGATTGATAAGCACATTCCACTGAGACCAGACCTAGCTGGGAGAGGCCAGGAGCCAGTTTATGAGAAGACACAGAGGGAGTGGAGGGGTTTGTACAAGCTCTTTGATTGTGTCTCAGAGTTTTTATGAAAGGTCAAGCAAGTGAAACTCTGGGGGTGTTCCAGTGAAATGCTGGTTAAGCTACATCCCATTTTTCCATGACGTGATTACGGCTGGCTCCTGGGAAATTTGCAAGAAAGCTGCATGTGTGTATGTGTGTGTGTATGTGGGGGGGTGGGCGTCCATGAAGGATATGCTGTGAATGATGAGTTTGGGGAAAATGGGATGTGTATGCCTATAGATGGTCTGTTCTTAGTCTTTCTCCATGCCAACCTGGACAGGTACAAAGGAGAGGCAATATGGGGAAGTGGGGGAGAAGTTGGAATGCCACATATGGAGCTTCTAATCCAAATCCAGCCACCGCTAAGCTTCACATAGACTTCACATAGCTTCACACAGACATAGACTGACAATAGCTAACGTGTATTCCAGGATTTGTGCTAAGTGCATCTTCTGTATCTCGTTTAATTTTCCAAATCACTCCACAACAAAGATTCTCCCATCGTCCCTGTTTTATAGATGAGGAAGCTGAGGTTTGGAAGGCTTAGGAAACCTATGGGCGATCTCATAAGATTTGCTGAGAGGCAGATTTGAGCTGAGGCCCATCTAAATCCAAACATCCCTACTCTCCTTAATGGCATGACTTGGAGAGAATTTTGTAAGCCAGGCCTCAGTTTCCTTTCCTTTACAGTGGAAATAAACACACCAAGCCCAGGGCACCATCTGCACACCTAAGTCTGGTATTTTACCAGAATCTGGCACGTAATAGGTCCTCACTGACTCTCACTTTTTCTCTCTGGTGAGGACTTTCAGAAAGGGGAAAAGGGATATAAAAACCATATCAAACCGAAGAACCTGAAAAACATCTCGTGGCTTGGATGATGCTAGGTTGGGCATGAGCAGTGCTATAAACAAGAAGGATTCAGATTCGACTAGGAGTAGTACCAGGAGAGGAACATGGGGCTCAGCTCCACGCATATACTGACTTCACCGCAAATTGCAGGGACAATGGTATTGAGTCTAATTAGCAAATGAGGACATGATGCCTTCAAAGACCAAGGATCTTGCCCTCAGTCATGTTGCTGGGATTCTCTCCAAGGAGTGAGCATGACTTCTATGTTTTTATTACAATTTTTTATTGAGAAAAAATTCACATACCATGAAATTCACCTTTTGAAGTGTACAATTCAGTGGTTTATAGTATACTCACCAAGAAGTGCAACCATCACCACTGTGTAACTATCTAATTCCCAAAGAGATTAACTGACATATAATTATGTTAGTTTCAGGTGCACAACATAATGATTCAAGATTTGTATATATTGAGAAATTATCGCCACAATAAGCCCAGTCAACATCATCACCATACATAATTACTTTTTTTTTCTTTTGATGAAGACTTTTAAGATCGACTCTCTTTGTGACTTTCAAATGTACAATGTAGTATTACTGTCACCATGATACCCTGTGACTTACTTATTTTATAACGGGAAGTCTGTATCTTTTGAGCCCCTTCACCCATTTCTCCCCCGTCCCTGCTGTATCCCCTGATTCTGGCAACCACCAATCTGTTCTCTGTATCTATGAGCTTGGTTTTTGGGGTTTTTTTACATTCCACATATAAGTGAGATCATATGGTATTTGTCTTGCTCTGTCTTATTTCACTTATCTCATGCCCTCAAGGTTCATTCATGTTGTCACAAATGACAAGATGTCATTGTTTTTTATGGCTCTGTGTATGTGTGTGTGTGTGTGTGTGTCTCACATTTTTTATCCATTTATCAATCAGTGAATTCTTAGATTATTTCCAGACCTTGGCTGTTGTACTAATGCTGCAATGAACATGGGGGTACATACATCTTTTTGAGTTAGTGTCTTCATTTTCTTCAGATAAATAGCCAGCAGTGAACTTGCCAGACCATGTGGTAATCCTACTTTTAATTTTTTTGTGGCAACTCCATACTGTTTTGCTGCACCAGTTTGCATTCCCACCAACAGTGTGCAAGGGTTCCTTTTTTTCCACACCCTTGCCAACACCTGTTATTTCTTGTCTTTTTTATAATGGCCATTCTAAGAGGCATAAGGTGATATCTCATTGTGGTTTTAATTTGCATTTCTCTGATGATTAGTGATATTAAGCATCTTTTCAGGTACCTGTTGGCCATCTGTATGTCTTTGGGGAAATGTCTATTCAGATCTTCTGCAGATATTTAAATTAAAAAAAATTTTTTTTGCTATTGATTTGTATATATTCTTTTTATATTTTGGATATTAACTCCTCATCAGATATATGATTTGCAAATATTTTCTCCCATTCATTAGTCTGCCTTCCCATTTTGCTGTTGGTGTCCTTTGTTGTGCAGAAATGTTTTAGTTTGATATGGTCCCAACTTGTTTATTTTTGCTTTTGGAGTCAGATTTTTAAAAATCACCTATGTCAGGGAGCTGAATGCCTACTTCTTTTATTCTAGGAGTTTTATGGTTTCAGGCCTTACATTTAAGTCTTTAATCTATTTTGAGTTAATTTTTGTGTATAGTGTAAGAAAGTGACCCAGGTTCATTCTTTTGCATGTAGCTGTCCAGTTCTCCCAACACCATTGACTGTCCTTTTCCCATTGTATATTCTCCACTCTTTGTTGTAAATTAATTTACCATCTATTCAGGGTTTATTTCTGGGCTCCGCAATCTGATAACTTTTATGTCTTTCTTTTGCCTTGTGGCTACCTCCTCCACTGCAATGTTGCCTGGGAGTGGTGAGATAGACCTCCTGGTCTTGTTTCTGACCTTAGAGGCCAAGTTGTCAGTCTTTTCCCATTAACTGTGATGTTAGCTGTGAGTTTTTTATAAATGCCTTTAATCAGATTGAGGAAGTTCCCATGTATTTCTCCTTTGTTCTTATCATGAGAAGGTGTTGGAATTTGTTAATGCTTTGCCGTCATCTGTTGAAATGATAATGTGATTTTATCCTACATTAATATGGTGTATTACATTGATTAATTTTCATATGTTGAACCAGCCTTGAATTCCTGGCATAAATTTCCTTTTGTCATGATATACAATTTTTTTATATGCTGCTGAATTTGGTTTGCCAGTATCTCATTCAGTATTTTTGCATCTATATTCATAGGGGATATAGTTTTCTTTCTCGTGATTTGTTTGGTTTTGCTATCAGGATAGTGCTGGCCTCAATGAGTTAGGAAGTGCTCCTTCCTCTTCTATTATTGTTGGATTATCTATTTCTTCCTTCAAATCTGTCAGTTTTTACTTCATGTATTTGGGGATCCAGTACTTGATTAAAAATAGAATTTTATAAAAAAAATAGAATTTTATTTTGAGCTATGGTGTGGCAATACATGAAAGGTATCTGGCACCCAGGTGTTCATGCTTGTAGAGCAGATATCCCCAAATGCCAGAGAAGATGCCATCATAATGCAGAGTAGGCATACTGAATACAGACCCAAGCCCATGCAGACAAGGTATGTTCAGCCTCGTTTAGACAGGAAACCCATTTTGCTGTGATTACTGATAAGGGAATCCCCAAACATAATTTCTTCCTGTCTGCAGATTGTCCTTGAAACTTCCAACTGGAACTGTATCTCTCTCCTTGTTTGATCCTCATGGGATTTTCTTGGCTGAAGACCACCTTTGAGTCAACACACATCTTTCTTGTTTGTGACTGTTGCCAGTCTGATTTTGTCTCCCTTCAACCAATGCATATCAAAATGGCTCAAGAGGGGCGCCTGGGTGGCTCAGTCGGTTGGGCGTCCGTCTTCAGCTCAGGTCATGATCTCACTGTCCATGAGTTCGAGCCCCATGTCGGGCTCTGTGCTGACAGCTCAGAGCCTGGAGCCTGCTTCCGATTCTGTGTCTCCCTCTCTCTGGCCCTCCCCCACTCCCACTCTGTCTCACTCTCTCTCTCAAAAATAAATAAACATTTAAAAAAAATGGCTCAAGAAACTCACCTGCTAGTTATCTCTTACCCTCCATATGTTTTCTTTCAGGAGACCTTTCAGGGGAGTACAAGCCTAAGACATCTGTGGAGGGTGCAGACAATTTGATGGGTGTTGAGTAAGAGAGAAATACGTCATGCTGAATCACACTGTGTGATATTCATGGACCAGGCACAGAGTTGAGATGAGCCTTGAAGTGTAGGAAAGACTCTTCTGCAGAGGAGAGGAGGGGTTATTCCAGCTTTAGGAGACAAAGTGAGAGGTTCCCAGACCTAAGTGTAGACATATGTTGCATATCTGTTGCAATGAAGAGGTAACCTGATTGGAGGTATGCATGGAAAACTTAGAAAGGTAGGGAACCATACAGAACATCTTTAGAACTTGGAATGGTTTTAGGATTCTAGCCCACCATTACCTGAACTACATTTTTTAGTACACATGTATCCCACTAAATTTTAATAAATGTGTCTCAATTAAAAAAAAATTAAGAACTGTGGTCAAACCCACATGGTGAATACTGTTCACCAAGTCTTTATGGAAGGATGTCTCAAAGCCTTCATTAAGCAAAGCAAATATGCATTATGAATCTCTGAAGGGAGATGCAGTATCCAATATTTCCCCACCTTATTTGGCCATGGAGTCCTGTTTTCAAGAAGATTCAAGCAACATAGACAAGATAGAATGTTCCGTGAAGCACAGATTGTAAAATGTTGATCTAATCCAACCTTCTTACGTTTCAAATGTGGCCTGAGGGAAAGAAGTGATTCCTTAAGGTCATACGTTAAGTCAGAGTCTGTGCTGGCCCTAGAATCCAGGTCTCCTGACTCTGAACCAAGAACTTTTGGGGGGTCTTGATTGCCATGTATATCAGTTGGGGGAAAACTTTAGATGCTATAACAACAAAGCCCAAATTTCAGTGTGTAAACTTAATAGAAGTTTATTATTTATTCATGTGGTAGTCTAGTGTGGGAGTTTGTGGTCAGGAGGTAGCTTGCTTCCTTGTGGCTAATTGGAAACTCAGGATCCTACAAGAAATGGTGGGGCTCTATTATCCCCTGGGGTCACAGAGTAGACAGAGAAGCCCCACTTGATTTTTACTTATTTATTTTTTTAAAGTTTATTTATTTATTTCGAGAGACAGAGACAGCGCGAGTGGGGGAAGGGCAGAGAGTGAAGGAGACAGAATCTCAGGCAGGCTCCACACTGTCAGTACAGAGCCCCCTGTCAGTAAGGAGCCCAACGCGACCCTCGACCTCACGAAAGCATGAAGTCATGATCTGTGCTGAAACCAAGAGTCAGACGCTTAACTGACTGAGCCATCCAGGTGCCCCAGTCCCACTTGATTTTTAAGGGCCCTGACCCAAGGGGAGGGATGACATAGTACTGAAGAACATGGGCTCTGGAATTAGACTTCCTGGGCTGGAATCCCATCTCTGACTTACTGACAGTGTTCTTCTGTATTATTCAACTACTCAGACCCTTAGTTTTTTTCATCTGTAAAATGGGGACAATAATAGAACTTACTTTATAGGATTATTATACGCAGTAATGGGTTGGTTTGTCAAACACATCTATACCTTGCATATAGTATGTGCTTATACATGTTCTCTAAATAGTATAAACAATAACAGCAATCATAATTCAAAAAAATAACTCTTGCTCTATAAAGACAGCTAGGGAGCTATTTCCTAGTGGTGACTCCACCCTCTGGAAGGGGAAAGAGGATGTCTTGAATTTTTGGTAGAGAGGTAGTCATCTTTGCCAATCCAGATATTAGAATTTAAATCTGAACAGGTAGCTAATGGAAATTTTAAAAGTTTCAAGCAGAGGGGTGAAATAATGACAATAAACCACTTGACACATTTCCTCCCTATCTCAAATATCTATCTTATTTGGCAAAAATTGAGTTGGTAAAGATAAAATTATGTATATTATCCCAGACTATGAATATATCTTATTTGAATTTTCAACTGTTACAAAGAGTTAAAAAATAAAACAGGATAGCTGGCTGGAATAACAAAGCAGAAAAATACCTTTGCACATGCATTATATTTGTATAACTTGTGTATTGTATATTTCACATGCACAATATATATACCAAGCAAAATGAACGCACAGCTAGTACTGAAACCACTGAAGAGAAAAATTCTACATTTTCCACAGAGAAAGCCACAATAATAGGAAATTAATGGTACAGAATCTTTATAGCTAATTTAATAGGTATTTAAAAACTAATGCTATTTGGTGTGCTGAAATAATTGATTTACTTTGTTTTAAGTTTAATAATATTTAAAGATATTTCACGGGTGCCTGGGTGGCTCAGTTGGTTGGCGTCTGACTTCAGCTCAGGTCACGATCTCACGGTTTGCGGGTTCGAGCCCCGCGTCAGGCTCTTTGCTGACAGCTCAGAGCCTGGAGCCTGCTTTGGATTCTATGTGTCCCTCTCTCTCTGCCCCTCCCCAGCTTGTACTGTCTCTGTCTCTCTTTCTCTCAAAAATAAACATTAAGAAAATTAAAAAATATTTATAAGATATTTCAGTGGTCCTTACTCTACTTTTCCCATAAGGTTGTATATTTCTCTTATTTAAATTCCCCTTGTAGAAGTAGGAGTTATTTGTCCTGTTCACCATATTCCCTCTCTCAGCAGGCATGTAGGGTAGCATTTCCCTGCCCACTTTTGAAGTTAGCCATAGCTGTGTGCTTTGCCTGGCCAAGGAAACATGAGTGGCCATCATGAATGCCACTCCCAGGAAGATTTAAGTGTGATTTACCATATTCTCTTCCTTCCTTCAGTGGTGGGGATCATGACCCATGACAGCTTTCCTCCACCTGGGTCCAAGCATCTACAGGGAACACAGCCCCACTGCCAACCAGCAGCACCCATGCAGCATAAAGAAGGAATAGAATAACAATTTTCGTAACATGAAAGCCACTAAGACCTAGAGATGGTCACTGCTCAGGATAACCTAACCCGTCCTAACTGATGCAAGGAATATCAAGTGAGCAAAGGATGACTCTAGGGTTTAGTTTTTGTTTTTGTTTTTTTTTTAAGATGAGTTGATTGTGGCTTGCTGCAGAGGTGGGTAGAAACCCACCCTGGAGATGGGCACATATTTTTGTTGATTGAATATCTGTGCCCCACCCCCTTCATTGATATGTGATGTGATGATATTGGGAGGTGGGACCTTTGGGAGGTGTTTAGGTCGTGAGGGTAATAAGTATGTACTAAGATTCATATGTTAAACGACCAGGGCCTGGGCTAGGCTTACTACAGTGAGAATAAAGGACATTAAAAACTAAAAACATTACCTACACTGTGTTCTTAAACGTCATGTTCTCCTTCAGGCCTCAGGCAGCCTTAGATACAGAGGTGACTTAGAGCTCTACTTGGCAATCATAACATCTTCCCAGGGAAAGACTTGACTTTGCCTCTGAATATTTTTTTTTTAAAATCTAAGGCTAATTATGTTTAGTGCACTGGTACAATTTGGTTATTGGTTTATTGGATATTATCTAATTGACAGGATTTCTTCCTATTTTGTAGACTGAGATCTCTTTGACGTGATAATTATTACTGGACAATACAGTATTCAATTTATTCTGAAAGTAATCATGCTGTAATATCAGGCATTGCTTTTTGCAATCAATGGAGATTATTTTTTTCATTATAACAGAAAGAAATACTAATTTTAGGAACCACAATAGAAAGATAATGTCCATTGGAGCCATTATTGGTATAGGCAATAGCTGATTTCAGATCACAAGCTCGTACTGTTTGCTGAATCACAATAGAGTGAGGTACCAGGGCCATTTGTGTAGATAAAGGCACTGATGGAAAATACACACCTAACCTGAGGGTATTACTGAATGAGCCATGTGCGTTCTATATATCAGCTAAAATACAGTATTGGTCCCGCTGTCTTCTTGGTCTGTAGATAACTAGATTGGAAAAAAGTGTTCATAGAAAATGGACTCTTCTGATATTCAGTGTCCAGTATCCAAGTTTAGTATGCGATCACTTATTTCCCCAAATCACTAGTGGACATGTCTGGGACGGTGTTAGTCCTTTTGTTGCTGCGATATGTATTATTTTCAAAATGGCAAAGAGACCTGGGTTATGAAAGTTAATTTAGCAAATAGTTTCTTAGCACCTACTTTTTCTGCTTATTACAAGCAAAAGCCCTCACTACGTGGATGTGCTTACTCTGGAAAGTGAGGGGCCGTAAGTGAGAAAGGTATAGTGTAAGTGGTATGCCTGTCTGGTCCCCCCTACACATTAAAGTTTTAAAAGTGCTGCTTTAGAATTTATATGCTGCATATAAATTCGTTTACATTTTTAGCTTTTTGTTGACATCTAGTTGTTTAATTCCTCCAGCATTGTTCTTTTTTCAAGTTTGTCTTGGCTCTTCTCCGAGCCATTTAGAGATGGCCTATCAATTTCCCCTAATAAAACATTGCTGACACCTGGAACGGGATTGCATGCAATTCATAGATCAATTTGGAATGTCTTTAAAATGTTAAATTCTCCATTCATGAAAATGATATATACTTCCATCCATTTAGATTTATTTTCATTTCTCTCAAAAACATTTTGTAGTTTTCAGTGTAAAGTCTTGCACGTCTTTCCTTATATTTATTTCTAGGTACTTGATGCTTTTAAGTTTTTTTTTTCTTTTTGAGAAAGAGAGAGAGAGCACAAGCAGGGGAGGGGCAGAGAGAGAAGGAGAGAGAGAGAGAATCCCAAGCAGGCTCCGCACTGTCAGTGCAGAGCCTGACATGGAGCTTGAACTCATGAGTTGTGAGATCATGACCTGAACCGAAATCAAGAGTCGGACGCTTAACTGACTGAGCCACCCATGAGTCCCTTATGTGTATTATAATTTTTAAGAGTTTATTTATTTCCTGAATTGTTTCTAATTTCCCTAGATTATTCTCTTCCTTTGTTCTTTTCTTCCTCCTGTATTTTTTTTTTTTTTTGTCTCAGTCTGTTATGTTAAAACATAAGCTTTCTCCACATGTCTGGTGACCCTTGTTTTTTAAAAGATATACATTCTTTTTGGGTGCTGGGTGGCTCACTTAGTTAAGCTTCTGACTCTTGATTTTGGCTCAGGTCATGATCTCACAATCTGTGAGTTCGAGCCCTGTGTTGGGCTCTGCACAAACAGCAGGGAGCCTACTTGGGATTCTGTCTCCTCTGTCTGCCCTTCCCCGCTGGCTCTCTAGATCTCTCTCAAAATAAATAAAAATGAAATTTAAACAAACGAAAAAAAAAATTTAAACAAGGCACTAAATGCATTGGAGATATGCATGTGTGTGTGTGTGTGTGTGTGTATGAGAGAGAGAGAGAGAGAGCGCACATGTGCGAGAGAGAGAGCTTGTTACTAGGCTTCTTCACTGATTAGGGGTTCCTGGCCATTCCCTTGAGGGGGACATCAAAATGTCAGTATATGCAGGTCCTTTGTCTTGAGCAGGAGAATGCTCTCTCCTGGCTCCCAATGTCCTGGGAAGCCTCACCATTCAGTTTAATGACTTTTCACTTACTTTTTCAATATTCAGGCCATCGCTTCTCCACTTTCTTGAGAGTTGTTACTGAGTTTAGATCATCTGAGCCAGGGGGCAGAGTCTGACCAGCTCACTTTTAGATGTTCACTTCTGGCCCAATCATCTGTGATCAGGGACCTGGTCACACGTGCATAGGGCTGCCACTTTTGCACTGAGGCTATTTTTCCAAGAAGACAGAGAGGATGTTATGAGCCTTCTATTCATAAAGCACATTTCTACATCTTGACTTGCTTTCCTTGGAGCACTTTGGAAAGTTCTGAAGTCCTTATGTTTCCAGAGAAACCACTCCTCTTGACTTATCTTTTGGATAATCAGCTTCTTTTCTTCACACAGTGAAAAGTTTTCATAAGGCCAACCTGAAATACATTCCAGGTGATGGGATGTCCTTCTGCTCATGTTGCTCATACTAACCATAGTACCTGGGCTTTCTTAAAGTGATATCATCTATGAGCTATGCAGGGGCAATAAAATTAGGGGAGAAACTTCCTTCATTCTTGGGTGAATTCTGTTCCACATTTTCACGAGGAGACTTGGGGGTAAGCAGGGTCCTGTTCCTTGGTAGCAACTTGTTGGAGGTGAACTAAAGGGAATAAACTTTAATCAAAGAAACTTCAGGTTGAACTGGAGACGCTCACTAGCTGTATGATCTAATGCATGTCTTCAAACTTGGAGGTTCAGATTCTCCCTTTCTTTGAAAGGGGAGTAAGAAATCTTGTTCTCATATTCGGTGGAAGCAGTAACCATGTCAAGCACCTGTAGTTACCCCTTGCGCTCTCGTCTTACATAATCCCCGTGACTTAAAGGCAGCTTGAAAAATTTTCACCCCAGCAGGAGATCCAGCTTGATTCCTCATCCTGTTCTGCTGAGGACATTCCTACATCAGGATATAGTGTCCGGGGAACTTGGGTCAATGAGAGGTTGAAGCATCGTTCATAAAACAGCTGAAAGGGACGGTCTAAAGGAATGACTAGAGAGACAGTATCTTACAGGAAAAACAAATTAAAAGCTAAGCAGTCCATTTGTCAGTTCAAAGGAGCTGGGTCAAAAATCAGAAGCTTAGTTGTGTACAAACTGGACTAAAACTTGAGGAATCAATCCTGAGTGAAACTTTGAAGTGGTCTTGGGAGGCAGACTGGAGTAATTTCCAGAACTACCTGGTATGGCTCCTCTGCTTCAGGCAGGGCATGGCCTGAGGGCTTAAAGGCCAGGCCCCAAAATAAGACAGACTCATGATTTTTATTTTTTTCTATTTATCTTAGTGAAAATTCTACCATGTACATAAGCATAAGGAGTGAAAAGTAAAAGCCCAGCTCTTTTTCCCCCCTTCATTTCTTTTTTTCTTTTTTAAATGTTTGGCTGTTCCTTTATTTTCTTTTTTAGACAGTGAGAGTATGAGTGGGAGAGGGGCAGAGGGAGAGAATCTCTTTTTTTATTTTTTTACTTTATTTTATTTTTTAACGTTTATTTATTTTTGAGACAGAGAGAGACAGAGCATGAACGGGGGAGGGGCAGAGAGAGAGAGGGAGACACAGAATCTGAAGCAGGCTCCAGGCTCTGAGCCATCAGCACAGAGCCCAAAGTGGGGCTCGAACTCATGAACTGTGAGATCGTGACCTGAGTTGGAGTCGGACGCTCAGCTGACTGAGCCACCCAGGTGCCCCATGAGAATCTCTTTTTTTAAATGTTTATTTATTTATTTTGAGAGAGAGAGTGAGTGAGCATGAGCAGGGGAGGGGCAGAGAGAGGGAAAGAGAATCCCAAGCAGGTTCTGCGCCGTCAGTGCAGAGCCCGGCACAGGGCTCCTTCTCAAGGCCATGAGACCATGACCTGAGCTGAAAAGCAAAAGTTGGATGCTTAGCTGACTGAGCCACCCAGGCACCTCTGTAATTCTATTTCTACGCATTTACACATCTATACAAAATATTTTTTTACATTAATGAGATCAGTCTCTGCATAACACTTTTTTATTTAATAATATATTTTGGCCATTCATTAACTCAAATATTGATTGTACCCTATTTTAGGTGATAGAGATGTAGAATAAAACAGAAAATATTCTTCCCAAAGATCTTTTTATGTTGATGTGTATCATTTATTTATTTATTTTTAAGTTTTATTTATTTATTCTGAGAGAGAGAGAAAGAGAGAGAGAGAGAGAGAGAGAGAGAGAGAGAGAATCTCAAGCAGGCTCTGTGCTGCCAGGGTGGAGCCCGATGCTGAGCTCGAACTCATGAACTGAGAGATCATGACCTGATCCTAAATCAAGAGGCAGATGCTCGGGGTGCCTGGGTGGCTCAGTCGGTTAAGCGGCCGACTTCGGCTCAGGTCATGATCTCACGGTTTGTGAGTTCGAGCCCCGCGTCGAGCTCTGTGCTGACAGCTCAGAGCCTGGAGCCTGTTTCGGATTCTGTGTCTCCCTCTCTCTCTGCCCCTCCCCTGTTTATGCTCTGTCTCTCTCTGTCTCAAAAATAAATAAACGTTAAAAAAAATTAAAAAAAAAAAAAAAAAAGAGGCAGATGCTCAATTGACTGAGCTACCCAGACACCACATGTGTCATTTATTAACAGTGGCAAATTATTCTACAGTTTAAGGGACGTTTGTTATTTTCTCTCATCTGAGTCTTGCTCTTTCATTTCAAATGATATCTTTCAAACAACAGTTTTTTACTTTAAGTTCAATTTATGATTTTATTTTCCTTTTATGATTAGTGCTTTTTTGGTGTTTTAAGGAAACCTTCGCCCATTCCAAGGCTATAAAGATTTTATCACGTTTTGTTTTCAAAGTATAATGGTCCAGGCTTTATGTTATATCTCTCCCTTGATTAAAACATGGCCTGGTCTGAATCACAGAGATTGGTTCAGAAATGGGCAAACTAGTGCACAGGGACTCCTTAACTTTTGGGGGTGGTGAATTCTGTGGGATAAAATCCCCTGGCTTTGCTGCCTGAGAATGAAACCTATGTGGAAGAAAGCAGAGACAAGAGATGGGAAGAGGCAGGTTCCTGAAAACATTGTCTGAATACCTAGGTCCTATTGTACCTGAAGCTATATATCCTTGAGCTTTTCAGTTACAGGAGCCAATAAGTCCCTATTGTGGCCTCAGGCAGTTTGAGTTATATTTATTTCAACTACAATAGGATTTTAGGTGACTAGTGAACAAAGTAAAGATAACTGGTATGATCAGCCTTTTATGGAAGAGCATTTAAGTTGCTCCACAGTTTAAGCTATCTGCACCTCCTGGGGCCAAGAGGAGAAGGTGAATGGACTGGACAAAGAATTTGCATAAATGGGAGGGCTATGTTTTGAGGGACATATGGTGAATTTCAAAAGAAGAATAGTCAGCAGTGGGCTACTTTGAGCCTGCATAGCTGAGCCAAGGAGAGGAAAATGTTTAATCAAACTGGCTCTTCATTAGAGGACCGGAGTCCTCTGCCTGGGACAGAGGAGGGGCCTGGAAGAGATGGGGTCTCCTGCCTCAGCATCAGTGCCAGGGGAGGGGGTGAAGGTCGGGGAAAACAGCTGCTGCCATTATGAGTGCTCCTGCACTGGGCTCTGATCAGTCCAATGCCACGCTCATGATCTCGGTCCTGGTTCTGGCACTCTCCACAGATCTCTTCCTATCACGTACTCCCTTTGTGAAGGGGACTCTTAGGCCCTGAAACTCGGGGTCTGTTTGCGACCTTGATAATATCTTTTTTTTAAATATTTTTATTTATTTTTGAGAGAGAGAGGCAGAGAGAGAGGGAGATGCAGAATCTGAAGCAGGCTCCAGGCTCTGACTGTCAATACAGAGCCTGATGTGAGGCTCCAAACTCACGAGCCATGAGATCATGACCTGAGCAGAAGTTGACCACTCAACTAACTGAGCCACCCAGGTGCCCCTAATCGTTTTTTTTTTTTTTTTTTTAAATAATCTCTACACCCAACATGGGGTAGAACCCACAACACTGAGATCAAGAGTTGCAGGCTTTACTGACTGAGCCAGCCAGGTGCCCTCCCTTGATATAACCTTGAATATAAATCTTGAATATAAAAAATCATGTGAATTACTTTCAGGTTTGCAAGGCAAAATATGTAACAAAGACATCATCATCATCATCATTACTAAGGCTTATTTGAAAAATGGGAGTATACTGGAGATAGCAAAGTACTTCAGCATAAACTCTTGAGTCAGAATGATCTCAATGACTACTGGATTAAAACCTTGAGCAAGTTGCTTCCTATGCCTTAGATTCTTTTTTTTTTTTTTTTTTTTTTTAAATTTTTTTTTTTTCAACGTTTTTTATTTATTTTTGGGACAGAGAGAGACAAAGCATGAACGGGGGAGGGGCAGAGAGAGAGGGAGACACAGAATCCGAAACAGGCTCCAGGCTCCGAGCTGTCAGCACAGAGCCCGACGCGGGGCTCGAACTCACGGACCGCGAGATCGTGACCTGGCTGAAGTCGGCCGCTTAACCGACTGCGCCACCCAGGCGCCCCTGCCTTAGATTCTTAATCTATACAATGGGGATAGCAAAACTTCCTTCATATACTTGCTGGAAGGATTAAATGAGCTAATTTTTGGCGGCATGGTACAAGGAACAGAGCCAGTGAATGGTAATAGACATGATTAATAAACAAAGGCTCAGAAAATAGAGACGTGTCCAAGTTTTCATAAGCAGGGAGAGTCCTGAACAGTCCCGAATCCATGACCTGTGTCCCTTGTCCTTTCCACTGCACTACACAGCTTCTGAAATGACTCTTTTAAAGGACACAAGGAGAAGACACAGAATAACTTCTCAGACAGTGAGAAGAGATTGTGGAGATAACAGGATATTCCCCAATTCTTTCTCTTCAGTGTTGGACAATTTTCCTTTCTCAAACATTCTCCAAATCCTGGTCTGTGAGGTCCTCACAGGAACCGACACAGGCCACCTCAAGTTTTCCATTGCAGGAAAGATGTCCCCAAAGTGGTCCAGCTTCTGGGAGATCCCAGCCCAGAATCCCCCTAGCTGCCACTGTGGAGCGTGCCCAGTTCCCATTGGTCCAGGGGGACTTGGCGCCCATGGAGGAGATAGGTCATTCACTAAACCCAATAGGACATACACTTCCCAGAACATACTCAGCTGTGATGCAGTGCTTCACCAGGGGGAGGATACACTCACCACATTCTGCTCTGGGATTCCAGGGCCAAGAGGGTAAACAGTGATAGCAGACTGAGTTGAGTGTCTCTTCCTGGAGACACATGGCTGAGGACCAGGGTAGAGGAGGTCAAATGTTTCATGACCTCTCAAAGTCTTACATAGCTCACCCTTGTCACTCAGGACCTCTGTACCTCACCAACTGGCTTAAGCGGACATTCTCATCCAATCCGGACCTGCCTCTGGGGGACTGGATCCAGAGCTCTTCACTGTCTGTGCTTATTCTTGGTCAGCAAGACCTATCTTTGAGAACCATGTCTCTAATCAATTTTTGTGGAAGCCTGTGCTATTTAACCCTGAGGACAGCCCTCTGAGCTTGATTCTTCCATCATCCCTGTCTTAGAGATGAGGAGACTGTGATCAGAAGCCCTCCCTCTCCTGCCAAGGATCACACACCCAGGGAATAGAAAAACTGGCATTTGAGCTGAGCACTGAGAACTTCAAAGGCTGTTTTCTTTCTACCAGGTTACCCTGCACTGAACACAATAATTATTTTTTTACCTGCAGACACTATCAATCATAGAACTGAAGAAAAACTTGGAATCTCAGCAGAAAGGAAAAGGCTTATTCTCCACAGTTGACTTGTATCTTCTTTCCCTGGTCTTACCCATCTTCCTCCCTCCCTATGGTTTGTTCTACATGCCTTCTTTTTATCTAAGAATTTCTGCCAAGCCACAATTTCCTGTGTTTTGTTTTGTTATCCAGGGAAGAAAGTAGTGTCTGCTGGCCTGATCTGTGACTTGGGGCCATAATTGCTTCTGGACTGTTTGGGTCCAAAGGGCTTGCTAAACATCTCAAAGAAATACCACAGCCTTCCGGTTCTTTCATCTCTATGGTGGAAGTTAAATAGAAGAGGATTAGCATTATTGGCACACTGTTAAGTACCATAGCGCAGGGGAAAAAATATGTGTACACTTACTCCTCATCACAACAATTTGATGTAGGTATCATTACTCCCACTTACACAGATGAGAAAACTGAGAGTCTTAGAGGTGAAGTGGTCTGTCCAAGGTCACACCTCTGGGATATAAGAGCTGAGATTTGAACCTAATCTGTCTGATTACCAGTCTATAATCTATCTCTTGTATCACACTTCTTCTTAAAATGTATTTTTTTCATTGTAAGTCAACTCTCATTAGATGTAATTGACTTATAGTAAAATGCCCTCATTTTAAGTGTACAGTTTGATGAGTTTTGACAAACGGATATATCCTGTAACTGGTGCCATAATCAAAATATAAAATATTTCCATTACCCTAAAGCGTTCCCTTGTGCCCCTTGGTGGTCCTTTCTACCCCCTGATCAGGTAACCATTAACCTGCTTTCTGTCACTATAGATTAGATTTGTCTTTCTAGAACTTCATATAAGTGGAATCATACAATATGTCCACTTCAACACATGAATTGGAGGGGCATAGATATTCAGTCCATAAGCTGTGTTTAGTTACAAATTAATTTTTTAAAATAGGATATAAATCTATTCAGATTTTCTATTTCTTCTTGGGTCAGTTTTGGTACATTGCATTCTTTTAGGGAATTTGTCCCCTTCATATAAGTTGTCAAATTTATTGATATTTTGTTCATAATATTTTCTTATTATCTTTTTAAATACTTGCAGTATCTGTAGTGATGTTCCCTCTTTCATTCCTGAATTGGCACTTTGTATCTATTTTCTTTTATTCTTGAGAAGTCTAGCTAGAGTATTTTCAATTCTATTGATCATTTCAGAGAACCAGTTTTTACTTTCATTAGTTTTGTTTGTTGTTTATCTGTTTTCAATTTTATTGTTTTCTGCATATTTCTTTCCTTCTGCATATTTTGGGTTTCATTTACTCTTCTCTTTCTAGCTTCTTAAGGTGAGAGCTTAGATCATTGATCCCATTCTCTGCTTTTTGGTTCAGAATTTACATTTTGTCTGCTTGATCTTTCATCTCCAGTGTTGTATAAATATTTTCCCCACTATTACTCATTCTTTTGTTATTTTGGAACATGCCTTGTTTACTCTAATATAATCTTTTGATGGATTTAGTAGAACTATCCTTTATTCTTCTTTACATCCTGCACAAATATTTATGTAGTGTTCTGCATGTAGTAGGTACTTAATAAATGATTATTAAAATGACAAATAGTATTTTAGTGTGTTTCCAAGCACTAGATACAAATGGGGGTGGGGAGGAGGAAGGAAGACAGGGCACATAATAGGGGTTGGGCTTAATATTTCTGTTCAGTCATCCAAAGTCAACTCAGACATCATCTCCTTCTTGGAAGGAGCCTCTACTGGTGAAGAACATCACTCATTCAGTTTTCTTTATCTTGCATATACTTCTATTATTGCACTTATGTTGTATCATAATATTTAAAAGTTTAGTTTATGAGTCTGTCTCTCCTACTCTAGCCTTAATTTTTCAACAGCAGGGCCCCTGTCTTGTCTCTCAGTGCCTAACACAATGCCTGACATATAGAAATCATTCAAGAAGTGTTTATTGGGTAAATGAAAGAACAAAAGGCCCTTCTCTGCCTCTGGAGTCTGGTGAAACATTCAGAACATATGTAATAATCTGTGCATTCTGCTGTGCTGTATTTCAGAGGATAAACATGCAGGTCTATTGTGTTGTCAAAATGCAATTTAAATGGAAAAACGTTCAGCACGTGTTGTAAGTTACTGCTCTCTCTCAGAGCAGGGTCCGGAATCAATCAATGCCTTGGACCCAACAGCAAGTGGGCAACACTGCCACCCACCTTCATCTGTCTTGAAAGAAAATAGCTGGTTTAAACTAACCTAAGCTCTCCCGTCTTTGTTCCCAGAGGTGAGGACTGTTTCACAAAGAGAAGAGAGTCTGCATCTCCACTGTTTCAGAAATACTGAATTCAGAGCAATCACATAATAAGAAATGTCCCTCAACTCCAGCCAGATCAATGTGTTCCCCTCCCCAGGGCTGTTATCACAGTGCCCTTGCCAAAGCTCTCTACTTCATCATCTCGCATGTGCTTAGTTCTCGTTTTCCAAGCACCTTCGCACCCACTACCTTTTCCAGCTATCACAACAGCTGTTACAAGTTCCGGAGATCACGGAATAAAGGAAAAAGATCCAGCTGGAGCTAGACAGCACCGACTTGGCTTCTGCTCTGCCACTTACCGGTGTGTGGCAATGGACAAATGTCTGCACCTCGTCGAGTCTCGGTTTTCTCACTTGTGAAATGGAGATAATAATACATACCACATAGGCTTCTTGTGATGGTTGGAGATAATTTGTATAACCCAGGTGTTTGGCACCTGATAGGTGCTTGATAGATTGCAGTTAATATTTTCATGTTTGTAACTGTTGTAATTACTTTGAGGTCTTGTGGCAATTCCAGGTGAGATTAAACCAGTTAGAGTAAAACGGTATGAATAGACATCATATTGCTGCCCCTTTACTGCCTCCCAGAACAACAACTTCTATGGGCAAGAACAGAAGGAACTTAAACAAACAAAAACAAAAACCTCCTGAAATTAAATGGAACAGAAGAAGGCCCTGTGACTTAAATAATGCAGGAGGGCAGCTCAATCCACCCTGGAATCTGTGCAGACCTTGCACTTAAAGGGATTGCTTTGGAGAATCTGGTGTTAGTTAATCTGTTTCTATGACAATAATTTAACCAGAAATTGAACTAGTACCTCCTCTGTGCTAGATGTTGTGCTTAGGGAGATAAATGAATGAACACATCAGTAACCGAATGAACCTTTGCTCTCCAACAGAAGGCTGTACAAAGAGCACAGAGGACGGACTCACTAACTTTGTCTGGGAGAATTGGGGTGAGGCTCCACAGAAGAGTCTTGAAGGATAGATGGGTTTTCTTCAGATGATGCTATCACTGAGTCTTAGCGTGATGCAATTTTTACAAAGGTCAGCTGTGGAGGACAATAAAGTTTCAGGTATTAGCTTGGCCCTGATGGTGGAGTGTTTGCTCTAGAGTTGAATAGAACTGAGTGAGAATCTATGCTCTACCATTGATGAACTGGGAAACCTTGGATAAGTTAGCTCAGTGCTTGAACTTGCTTAAACTGGAGATACTAGTAATACCTACCCTGGGGATTTTAAGAGATTAATAAATAATTTCCCATTTGAACTGAACTAATTGAAAGGGCAGAAATTAGATAAATGAATGCCAAATGCTGCTTTACTACTAATAAAACTGTCTTCAAAAACTTGGATGTCTAGAAACGAAGGTCTTCCTAATACTGTGCCCCAACATTAATCATATTCATTAGGCAACGGCAGAAAAGGCACACCGCTTCTCTCTTCTGGCAGATCTGCTCCACTAAGCTTACTCTGAGCCTTTGCAAGCAGACCAAAATGCATCCTTTCTTTAGGCAGGCAGATCAAAGAGTGGTACTGGATGTGGCCAAGCCATGTGTGTTTAGTTCCTTTTTTCCTTAACCCGTCAATGGGATGAGCAACTCTCCCCAGGGAGATTGAGAGGGTGAGTAAGAGGCCACGAATTTTATTCTAATGGAGATCCTTCCACATGGAAACATGAAGCCACAGAGAGTGGGAGGCTGCCTCCAACACCTACAGCGAGGTGTTATCGTGAGAATGAATATGACGTAATATATACAAAATACTAAGCACAATGCCTGGCACACAGTAAGCGCTGAACAAATGCTAGTCTTCATGATTGTTGTTATGGTAGCAGATTGGCAGGGCCCAACATTATTGTCTTATATTCTTCCATTAAAATATCCATGAAGATATGCAAAAAGACTAACACTGGAAACTAAGGAGGAGACTATATACCAATGTCTGAGGGGGAGTTTTTTCCAGCTGTACTGTTGATACAGGTATATACCCGGGACTATACTCTCCTTTAGAAAGCATAGAACCCTCTTTCGGGAAGGAGTCTAAACTGACCCCAAATATCAACAAACCCTATGCAGCTACATCCCTTCTGCATTTGGGGCTTATTTTTTTTTTTAAGTTATTTATTTTATTTTTGAGAAAGAGAGAGAGCATGAGAGGGAAGGGGCAAAGAGAGAGAGACACAGAGAGACAGAGAATCTCATGCAGGCTCTGCACTGTCAGCACGGAGCCCCATGAGGGGGCTCAAACTCATATGCACCCAGGTGCCCCTATTCTTGGATTATTTTAGATCCTTCTCTCACTTGGTGTCTCTGACCAATACTTGGTTAAAATTTTTCCCTTTAAAACTTCACAGAAATTTCTGAATTTTCTTAAGTTATTCAATGTTGCCAAAGAGAAATCTGATTTTTGTTCCTTTGTAGATAATCTGGGATTTTGGTTTTCTTCATTTGTTTGTTTTGCATAGATTGTTACAGAATTTTTTTGGTTTTCCTTAAAATTCAAAAAATATCATCAGGAACATATATATTAATATCACCTGGAACATACCAACCCATATTGATCTCCAGTCACTGACCTTTTTTTTCCACTGAAAAATAGCTTCTTTCATTAAAATTTAGATTCTTATTTTTGTTTTATTTGTTCTAATATTTTCTTCAGGAACAATTCAATTTTATAAAATCATGTCCAACATTGATATTATTAGTAGTATTACTTTTGAAGTTAATTTACAAGCTCTCTTTTTATCTCAAACCATTGCTGATAAAACTCACTTATCCTTTTTCAAAGAGACCATGACTCCTTGGATCTTATTGAAAATAATAAAGAAAGTCCTTTCAAAACATTTTCTGACACCTGTAGTAAGTAGTTTTTTGTTTTGTTTTGTTTTTGTGTGTGTACTAAGTAGTTTTTAGAGGTATGATTTTCCTCTGAGCCTAGAGAATAATTTTTTCATTTCTTTTATGCTATAATAATTTTTATAGGATTCCTTTTTTACTGTTGTCTTATTCTTAAACAAGGCCCAATCTTTGTGAACAGGTGAGAACTGTGGGATCTCCTTGGTTTCTCTCCCTGTGCTCTTGGGTGCTGGAGTACTCCTCTTCAAGATCTAGACTTAGAATAGGTTTAGATATACACAGCCCCTTGTCCAGGGCAGGGCAGGGCAGGTAAGCATCTCATGAGTAGGACTAAGGTGAGCTCTCCTCTTCCCCTGATGTTTGGGTCATATGCTTCCATTATTTCTTCTGTCAGAGAGACTATCAAAGACCACAACCTTTTTCCTCCACCACTACCCCATCTCCACCTACTGTGCTTCCCTAAAGTCTATCATTTCTACCAGAAAGGTCTTCTTTGGATAAGTGCTCATTTTAGGAAGAAATATATCACATGTCCTGAGAAATGTAGCTTTTGGATATGTGTGGAGTGGAATTTATGGAAATGAGAGGATAGGACCGCATCTATCAAGCTCAAAAGACAGTCCCCAAGGGGCACCTGGGTGGCTCAGTCGGTTAAGAATCCAAGTCTTGATTTTGGTTCAGATCATGATTTCATGGTCTTGGGATCAAGCCTCACATCATGCTCCACACTGAGTGAGGGGCTTGCTTGGGATTCTCTCTCTCTTTCTCTTTCTGCCTCTCCTGTGCTCGTGTTCTCTCTCTCTCTCTCAAAATAAATAAACTTTAAGTTAAAAAAAATAGTCCAAGAATGTTAAATTGTTGTACAATAGGTTGTAAGCATTAAAAACAAACTCGAACATAAACTATTGAATATAAAAACTTGACTGTGTCAGTTAGGGTCCTGTCAAGAAACAGTACCCATCTAGGCATTTCAAAAGGAGGGATATTTAATACAGACTATTTGTTTCTTAGGGGTTGGTCTTCTTCAAGATACAAATAGTCCATTACTTCTCAAATTTTAATGTATATTTAAATCACCTGGGACCTTTTTCAGTGCAAATTCGAATTCAATAGGTTTGGGAGCCTAAGATGCTGCGTTTTAAGAAGTTCCCAAGTAAAGCCAATTCTGCTGGCCCATGAACCAATTTTTGAAAAGCAAGGAAACACAGGGAGTTGAGGCAACCAGAGATTAGCAATAGCAGGAAGACATACTTTTCCTTGGAGTTGAAGGAACACCAAGAGGAGACATTGTTTCCAAAGCCTAGAACTTGGCATCATCAAGGGGTAGCTAGCAACATGGCTAGGCCTTCCTGATGGGAGCCAGGACTAAGGTGGAGGGGCTGTTTGTCAGGATCAGAAGTTACAGTGGAGACGCAGCTCCCGCTGGAGACCCAACTGGAGGCAGAGAGATAGAGAGTAAATACCCTGGTCTCTCTCCTCCTTCTAGCCTCTGATCTTCTGTAAGCTTTTTCTACTAGCTAGAAGTACCTTCTCCAGTATAGCATGCAGCCTCTCTGACTCTCAGCTTCTCCCTCTGGGTCACTCTTAAACTTCTTATTCCTTTAATATGCTGAACAATTAAGTTTGATTTCAACTTGTCTCCAGTTTCTACCTCCAAAGTGGTGCAAGCCAAACATGTCACAAAGGGTTCTTTAGGATATAGGATCCACCTTCTCAGAAAGAGCTGGAGAGATGGAGTAGAAAATGAGTGAGGGGGAAATAGCAAATATAATTGAATTAGTAACAGACATAATTTTTCTTTAATGCTTATCATACTATGTGGCTCCTATCTTCCAGGGCCTTGAACGCACAGCAGCAAAGTCTGATCCCTTACCATGGAAAGCTTTTCCCCGTCTGTGACTGGTTAACTCTTGCTCACCATTTAGACCTTAGCTTAAATGTCTCTTATTAACAGAAAGCTCCCTAACACTCCAGCGTAGGTAAGCTATGCCTGAAGTAATTCCTCAGAATATCTTTTCCTTGCTTTTCACTTGTAGCATGAAATCCTGTATTTGTGTGATTATATTCTATGTCTCTGTCACCCACTAGGTCATAAGTTTCATGAGGGCAAAACTCGTGTCAACTTTGTTAAATGCCGTATTTCCCATGCCTGGAAAACTACGCTAATACATGGATGTACCTTTCCATTGCATTTATATGAAAAAGTAGGTTGGGTAATTTGGTGGCTGAAGAGCATATTCCTGATTTTAGTATTTGTGTGTGAATATTGGACTAATGAGATTTTTGGAAGGCATTTGGCCTTGGTAATGAGCTAGTTAATCAGGAGTTGATATCCTAAAATTTCATAAGTTGCATTACAAGTGTACCTACCTAAAGCTGACCTTTAAAACAGATAGTAACAAGTTACCATTTGTTGAGCACTTACTCTGTGCCAGACACTGGGCTGTTTTGTAGACATTATATCATTTAATCTTGACCACCACCTGTGAGGCTGTTTCTATTCCCATTCGACTAAGGAGGATACTGAAACTCAGAGAGATGGAATGATGTCCTCCAGCTCAAAAGTAACAGAATAAGGATTAAGATCCTTGTCTTTCTGTATTAATCAACCAATGTAATTAATTTGTACAACTTCTATACAACTAGTTTTAGGTTTAATTTAGTAGACATTTTTCTCCTTTTTTCTATCTCAAAGGGAAAAAAGGGAAATGACCTAAGCTGTGATTTTAGCTTCAGGGAACTTTATTGCTTGGGGAGAAAGGTGGGTGATGCGGGCACCTGTTTGGACAGAGGTGTGGCAGCCCCCAGGGAATCCAGGATGGAATATATAGGTCTCTTCCCTGCAAAGAGTCAAGAGGAATCTTTGTGGGAAGTTAAGTTCAAATCGGAACCATGAAAATGTTTGGCAGGTTGAATTCAGTGGTATCCCAGCTCACAAGAGCTGACTTAAATTTTCAGGTACTTTGCGAGCTGAGTATTAGATGTAACCATTACTAAAAATTAAATTTTACAAACTTATAATTTAACATTGTATTTAAAATGAAGGTAATGCAAGCTTGAAACTCATCACTTCCTAATTATTTTACTACAATTTTCCATTATTTATGCTCTTGAGTTGTTTATATCTGTTGAAACTGAATGGTAAAAATACATGCAATGATATGCCACTGTGCATCTCTTCCTAACTCTGTGTTCAGTAATATATGCATGTCTCTTGAAATGGTCTGTTGTGGAGTATTTACACCATGGAAGTCAACAAGTGGTACAAATCAGCTTCTGCCCTCCTGAAATCTGGTTGCTAAACATTTATCAGGACAGCATTGGTTTAATCCCTGGGAAAAGGGAAAGTGCAAAGACAATGTTAAAACAACGGTAGTAATTAAAACTGCAGTTGCTTGGAAAAAGAAATCAAGAAAATGGTCCCATTTACGATCGCATCAAAAGTAATCAAATGCCTAGGAATATACTTAACCAAGAAAGTGAAAGATCTGTATTCTGAAAACTATAAAACACTGATGAAAGAAAATGAAGATGACACACATGGACGGGTATTCCATGTTCAGAGATTGAGAGAACATATATTGTTAAAATGTCCATACTACCAAAAACAGTCTATAGATTTAATGTGATCCCTATAAAAACCCACAGCATTTTTCACAGAACTAGAACAAATAATCCTAAAAACCACAAAAGACCTTGAGTAGTCAAAGCAATCTTGAAAAAGAAAAACAAAGCTGGAGGTATCACAATTCCAGATTTCAAGTTTTACTACAAAGCTGTTGTAATCAAAAGAGTATGGTACTGGCACCAAAAATAGACACATAGATCAATAGAACACAATGGAAAACCCAGAAATAAACCCGCGAGTATGTGGTCAATTAGTCTTTGACAAAGGAGGCAAGAATATTGAAACTTTTTAATGTTTATTTTTGAGAGAGAGAGAGAGTTGGGGAGGGGCAGAGAGACAGGGAGACACGGAATCTGAAGCAGGTTCCAGGCTCTAAGCTGTCAGCACAGAGCCCGACGTGGGGCTCAAACTCACAAACTGCAAGATCATGATCTGAGCCGAAGTTGGATGCTTAACTGACTGAGCCACCCAGACGCCCCAGGAAGCAAGAATATATAATGAGAGAAAGACAGTCTCTTCAACAAATGGTGCTGGGAAAAATGGACAGCTATATGCAAAACAATGAAACTGGACCACTTTCTAACACCATATACAAAAATAAACTCAAAATGGATTAAAAACTTAAATGTGAGACTTGAAACCATAAAAATTCTAGAAGAGAGCACAGGGGGGTAATTTCTCTAACATTGGCCATAGTAATACTTTTCTGGATGTATCTCTAAGGCAAGGGAAACAAAAACCTATTAGGACTAAGTCAAAATAAAAAGATTTTTCGCAGCAAAGGAAACCATCAACAAAACAAAAAGGCAACCTACTGAATGGGAGAAGATATTTGCAAATAATATATCAGATAAGGGGTTAATATACAAAGTATATAAAGAACTTCTACAACTCAACACCAAAAAAAGCCCCACAAAACAATCCAGTTAAGAATGGACAGAAGATATCAACAGACATTTCTACAAAGCAGACATACAGTGGCCCACAGGCACATGAGAAGGTACTCAACATCACTTATCAGGGACATGCAAATCCAAACTGCACTGAGATATCACTTCATACCTGTCAGAATGGCTAAAATAAAAAAGATAAGAAACAACAAGTGTTGGCGAGGATGTGGAGAAAGAGGAGCCCTCATGCACTGTTGGTCAGAATGCATACTGGTGCAGCCACTGTGGAAAACAGTGTGGAGTTTCCTCAAAAAATTAAGTATAGAATTACCATATGATCCAGTAATTCCACTACTGGATATTTACTAAAAAAATACAAAAACACTAATCCAAAAGGATATATGAACCCCTATGTTTATTACAGCATTATTTATTATAGCCAAACTATGGAAGCAGCCCAAGTGTCCATCAATACATGAATGGATAAAGACTGGGTGTGTGTATGTGTGTGTGTGTGTGTGTGTGTGTGTGTTTATATATATATATACACACACACACACACACACACACACAATGTATATATTGGGATACCTAGAATGGATAAAGAAGATGTAGTGTGTATGTGTGTGTATGTATGAAACTTAGAGGTAATGTGTGAATGTATGAAGTGTGAAGCTTATGTTTACAAATTTTACACTAGCCCCATCCTGCCACTCTCCTGCTACTGTCCTGCTATCCACAACTATGGAAAGCTATAAGATGTTTGTGTTTATTTTCCTGCGTCCTGTCTTTCGCTAGTCAACATTTACCCCATTGGGAGTTCACTTTCCCTCACTTCTGGGTTGCATTATCAGACTTCTTGGCTGCTGTGGGTAGTCAGATCCCATACCCTATGGAGTGGCATCTCATCTGAGTCTGGAGGTTGTAGGAGGAGCCATAGACTCCAGGTAAGTGGCTGGCCAGCCTTAGGCAGCAAACCACTGAATTCTAGTAGCATATGATTGCTACTTGCTTGAATGAAGTTCTTTGGCCCGGGTGGGGAGTGAAGCAGAACAAATGGCTGGGGGTCCAGGAGACAGGTGAGGCCGAGACATTACGAGGATGAACAAAAAGTTCAGTTTGTGGGGCTGCTGCTCGTATCCACCTCGCAGGGCTACTGTGTGGATTAAATACATGACTAGTTGTAAAATGCTTAGAAAGGCACCTGGTATAGAGGTCTCAGATACTATTAGCTAAAATGTAATCCAACTTATCTTTTTCTCCATAGACACTGATCTTTGTGAAATGCTCAGAAAAGTCCTCTTCACTCAGCTATGATAAAAATAGCATCCATCTGGATTTCATTTTGGCACATGAAGTGAGGTCAGAATGATGCTTTATGTTTTTCCAAATGACTTGACACCAGTCCAAGCACCATGCGTTGAATATTCCGTATTTCTTCCTTTGCTTTGAAATTGGATTTATAATACATTACATTTGTATGCTTTTGCTAATTTGCTAACCTTTTATTCTGTTCTATTGATAAAGCTATACATTATACTATACATGTACTATTTTAGGGATTGTAGCTTTATGATAATAATGCATTGGAGGACATGATCCCATTTCTGCTCTTTTTTTAAAAAGGATTTTCCCATCTATTTTCACATGTTTATAATTTTAGATGAAGTTAAGAATCTTTTTTTCAAATTCCTTCTTCTCAAAAAATCCTGCTGGGATTTTGATTGTGAATACATTGAACTTATGGTTACGTTAGGAAAAAATTATGATGATAAAATTTGCTCTGAAGAAACTGAGATACTGCTCTCTATTTATTCAAGATTTAATGCTTCTTGGTAGAATTTTGTGGTTTCTTGTAAACACCAAACATTTTTTATTACATTATTCCAGGATAATTTATAATTTTCTGTAGTTGTGTATGGAATGTTTTCTTCTATCATGCATTTAACTTGATTACTGTTTGTATATCAGAAATCTATTAGCCTTTAGCTATTGGCTTTTATCAGATTGACTGAGGTAGATTCTCTAGTATTGTTGAACGCACCTATTTCAAGTGTGCATTTCAATGATTTTTAGTAACATTGCTGAATGATGCCACTATCACCATAATTAAGATTTTTTCTTTCTTCCAATAAAACCTCACATGCCGCTTTAGAGTTAATCCCAGCTCCCATCCCCAACCCTACGTGAACACTCATCTACTTTCTGGCTGTATAAATTTTCTGGATAATTCATATAAATGGAAATATGAAGTCTCTGGTGTCTGGTTTTCTTTCATTTAGCATAATGTTTTTCAAGGTTCATTTATAACGTTGCATGTGTTAGTAGCTTGTTTCTTTTTACTGCTGAATAGTGTTCCACTGTGTGTTTATATCACATTTTCTCAATCCAGTCACCAGCAATGGGCATTTAGATTGTTTTCAGTTTTGTGCTATTTTGAACAATGCTACTACAAACATTTGCATAAAGTCTTTGTGTGGACATATGTTTTTATATATTTTGGGTAGATACATAGGAGTGAAATTGGTGGGTTGTATAGTAACTTCATGTTTAGCTTTTTGAAAAGCTGCCAAAGTGTTTTCCAAAGTGGCAACATTATTTTATATTCCTGCTAGCAATGCATGAAGGTTCTCTATTGGCTTCAAAACTTTATTTTGTATGTGACTACTTTGTTGAATAATCTTTTACTTCCTAATTGTTTTTCTCTTGATATTTGCATTAGTGTATACTCTCAGTTGCAAGTGACAGCCTTCCAACTTAAACTAGCTTAAGGAAAAAAAAAGAAATGTATTGGTTTATGTAAATCAGAAGGACAAATGAAGCAATCATATGCTACTAGAATTCAGAGACTTAAAAGATAATCAAAAGATTTCTTTCCCCTATGCTTTTTAATATTTATCAGTGTTGAGTATCTTGTTGGATGCTGAATGATAACAGTTTTTCTCCTTTTATTTCTTTCTAATGGATTGTTAATCAAGCTTTTGCTGTCATATCATCCTTGATTCTCTAGAAGCAACCCAATTGGCCATATTGTATTGTTATTTTACATATTCCTTCACTTTATTTGCTAATACTTTGTTTAGAATTTTTATTGCTAAATAAATGGGCAATCTTGATCTTTTTAGCTTGTTTTGTACAATCTTTAACCAATCTGGTTATTACAATGATTGTTAATGATTTGGAGAGTTCTCTATGTATTTATGTGGCTTGAAATAATTTGAGTAGAATTATTATAATCTGTGCTATAGCTTAGGTGAAGATTGGTTCTAAACCCATTTGGACTTAGTGCCATTTTCAATGGTAGATTTCTTGTCACTTTTCAACTGCCTTTAAAATGGAATTTACAGTCGGAATCTCACCAGACTTACTGCCAAATCAGCCTTTTACAGGGAATTTTAATAGAATCCAGAACTTCACAATACAATATTAAATATCCAGGATATAATCTTAAATTACTTGACACACAAAACGCCAGAAAATGTGATCAATTCTCAAGAGAAAAGACAAACAACAGATGCTAATCCTAACGTGTCCTAGACATTGGAATTATCAATGACTTTAAGCAGCTATTATATCTGTGCTACATTAAATAAAGGTAAACATTCTTGAAATGAATAGAAAGGCAAAATCTCAAAGATTTTTCATCTCAAAGATTAAAATGCAAGAAGGACCAATTGGAAATTTTAAAACTGAAAAGTGTAATATCTAAATTAAGAAATTCATTGGATGAGAAAATGACAGAGGAAAGAATCTGTGAATATGAAAATGGAGCAGTAGATTTCCAGTTGGAAAAACAAAAATTAAAAAAAATGACAAAAAAAAAAAAAAGAACAGAAGTTCAGGTACCTGTGGGATGATATAAAAAAGTCTGATGTTTATGCATTGGAGTTGCCTAAAGAGAGGAGAAAAGATGGGTTGAGAAAAAGTATTTGAAGAAATAATGATGAAAAACGACCTAAATTTGGTGAAAGCCATAAATTTGTATTTCAAGATCACTGAATTCCAAACAAGGTAAACTAAAAAACCCATACCTAAAAATCCATCATAGCAAGACTTCTAAAAACAAAAGAAAAAGAAAAAAAATCTTGAACACAGCTAAAGAAAAATGACATATTTGAACAAGGGAACAATAATTTTTTAAGACTGTGGATTTCTTACCAGAAACCTTGAAGGCCAAAAAACAGTGGAATGAAATCTTTAAGGAAAAAAAACCTGTCAATCCCAAATTCTATATCCAGGGAAGATATGCATTAAGAATGAAGGTGAAATAAGATACTCTCATATGAATAAAAACTGAGAGAAGTGATCCATCACCATTAGCCCTGGTCTTAAAGAAGTGTCAGGGGAAGTTATTCAGCTTAAAGGAAAAATGATACCAGAGAGATCCTTGGAACTTCAGGAATGAAGGAAGAGTAACAGAAATGGTAAATACCCCTGTATATGGAATGGATGATTTTTCTTTTTGCAAGTGTTTTTTATTTTCTTTAGTTTTTAAAGAACTAAAATTTTTTTAGTTATTTCTATATTTATTTCTATATATATATTTATATATATTCTATATATATATATATAGTTCTTTATATATATATATATATAAATATATATATATATATATATATATTTGCTGAAAGCAAATATAAAATTGTCAGTGTATCTAGATGTATTATATATGGCAACTGTAACAAAGAAAGAGGAAGGTAATGGTTGTAAGACATCTCCATTTTACTTGATATGATAAAGTATTTATTCTAAAGAGGCTGTGAAGTTATTCATGTATATTGTAATCCCTAGAGTAACCATTAAATTTGAACCTATTTATTTCTGGAGACATTCATTGGCCTGAAATCTACCCTGTTAATAGCCCTTCCAACTGTCTGAATCAACGTTTGCATGGTGTATATTTTTCCATCTTTTTATTTTTATTATTATATTTAAAATTTACTTTTTTTTTTTTAATTGAGAGAGAGAGAGAACAGGGGAGAGGGGCAGAGAGAGAGAGAGAATCTTAAGCAGGCTCCCTGCTGAGTGTGGATACCAATGTGGGGCTCAATCACTGAGATCATGACCTGAGCAGAAATCAAGAGTCAGATGCTCAACCAACTGAGCCACCCAGGAGCCCCTCCAGGTATTTATTTTTAACTTCTATATCTTTCTTTTTTTAATGTTTGTTTATTTATTTTAGAGAGAGAGATAGAGTGAGCAGGGGAGGGGCAGAGGAAGAGGGAGACAGAATCCCAAGAAGGCTCCACACTATCAGTGCAGAGCTTTCTGTGGGGCTCGAACTCACAAACTGTGTGATCGTGACCTGAGCCAAAACCAAGAGTCAGACACTTAACTGACTGAGCCATTCAGGCACCCTGATATATCTCTTTATTGAAGTGAGTTTCTTATAGGCAACACACAGTTGGACTTCACATGTTTTTATCCAAAATGATAATTTTTACCTCTTAATTAGGGCAATTAGATTATTTATATTTAATATGACTACTGATACAGTTAGATTTAAGTCTATCATCTTTTTTTTTTTCCTATTTGTGCACTCTATGCTTTGTTACCTTTCCCCTCTTATGCTAACTTCTTTTGGATTTTTTAAACTTTTTTTAAAGTTTATTTATTTATTTTGAGGGGTGGGGAAGGGCAGGGAGGGAGGGACAGAGAGAATCCCAAGCAGGCTCCATGCTATCAGTGCAGAGCCTGATGTGGGGTTCAACCTCATGATTATGGGATCATGAACTGACCTGAGCTGAAATCAAGAGTCAGATGCTTAACTAACTAAGCTATCCAGGCACCCTTCTTTTGGATTAATTGAATATTTTTTTGTGATTTCATCTCCTATATTACAATATTAGCTATAACTCTTTATTGTTTTAGAAATTACTATAGGGTTTATAATATACATCTTTCACTTATCACATTCTAGCTTCAAATGATGTTATACCACTTCATATATAGTAACATAACGTTTCAATAGTATGCTTCCACTTCTTTCCTTCTAAACTTTGTGCAATTGTTGTCCTATATTATGTTGTTAAACTCACATTAAATAGTAATTGCTTTTGTCTGTAGTCAATTACCATTACAGGCATTGATATACGAGAGGAATCTTATATATTTATGTATGTAGTTACCATTTGCAATACTCTTTCTTCCTTTGTATAAACCCACATTTTCATCTGATAACTCTTTGTTTCTGCCTGAAGGATGTTTTAAAATATTTCTTGTAGTGTGGTTCTGCTGGTAGAGAATTTTTTCAGCTTTTTAATATCTGAAAAACATCTAGTTTACTTTCATTTTTTGAAAGATATTTTTGCTGGGTATAGAATTGTAGGATGACAGTTTATTTTCTTTTGGCATTTTATTCATTTATTTATTTTATTTAAAAAAATATTTATTTTGAGTCATACAGAAGCAGCACAAGCAGAGAAGGGGCAGAAGAGAGAGAGAGTTGGGGGGGGGGGAGGGAGAATCTCAAGCAGGCTCCACTCTGTCAGCACAGAGCCTTATGTGGAGCTCGATCTCAGGAACTGTGAGATCATCTCCTTAGTTGAAACCAAGAGTCAGTCACCCAGGTGCCCCTTCTTTCAGCATTTTAAAGATGTTATTTGTTGTCTTCTCACTTACATTGTTTCTGGCAAGTTATCTTTGTTTCCATATATGTCATATTTGTTTTGTTTTAATTTTTTTAAGCTGGCTGCTTTTAGGTTATTTAGTTTTGTCACTGGTTTTGAACAAATTTGATTATGATGGACCTTGGTATAGTTTTCTTCAAATTTCTTGTGCTTGGAGTTTGTTGAAATTCTTGGCTCTATTGACTTACAGTTTTCATCAAATTTTGAAAGATTATGGCCATTTTTTCTGTAAATATTTTTCTACTATCACATTTTCTCTCCTTCAAGGACTTTAACTACAAACACATTAGCCACTTACCATTTTCCCACAGCTTATTAAGAACATTTTCTTTTTATTCTTTTGGATAGTTTCTATTGTTCCATCTCTAGGTTCACTAACCTTTTTTTTCCTGCAAAATCTAATTTGCCATTACTTTTATCCAGTGTATTTTCCAACACACGTTATAGTTTTCTTCTCTAGAATTTTTAGTTGGTTGTTTTTTTTCATGTATCTTTCATGCTTTCATTTAATTTTTCTTAACATGAGGAATATAGTTATAATAACTGTTTTTTTAATTTTTAATGTTTATTTGTGAGAGAGAAAGACTGAGTGCGAGTAGGGGAGGGGCAGAGAGAGGGGGAGGCACAGAACTCAAAGTAGGCTCTAGGCTCCATCCTGTCAGCTCAGAGCCCAGCATGAAGCTCGAACCCACGAACCATGAGATCATGACCTGAGCTGAGGTTGGACACTCAACTGACTGAGCTACCCAGGTGCCCCATTATAGTAACTGTTTTAATGACTATGTTTGCTAATTCTAATATCTGTGTTACATCTGGTTTGTTTCTATTAATTAATTAATTTCTCAATGTGGGTCCTGTTTCCTTCCTCTTTTATATTCGGGAATTTGGGGTTGGATTATAGACATCATAAATTTTTCCGTAATGCATGTTGAATATTTTTGTTCTTGCCCTTTGTTCTGGGGCACACTTAAGACACTTGGAACAATTTGAGCTTTTCAGGTTTTGCTTCTAAGCATTTTTTTTCAATGTTTATTTTTGAGAGACAGAGACAGCGTGAGTGGGGGGAGGGCAGAGAGAGAGGGAGACACAGAATCCAAAGCAGGCTCTAGGCTCTGAGCTGTCAGCACACAGCCTGATGCGAGGCTGGAACTCATGAACTGTGAGATCATGACCTGAGCTGAAGTTGGATGCTCACTCCGTTATGCACCTGACTCTTGATTTCAGCTCAGGTCATGATCATACAGTTTGTTAATTTGAGCCCTGCTTAGGGCTCTGTACTGGCAGTGCAGAGCTTGCTTGGAATTCTTGCCACCACCACTCCCCTCACCAAAATAAATAAATGAACGTAAAAAATAAAAACAATAAAATTTATTAGGCAAAACTGAAGTAGTACACAGTAGAGGACTAATAATTCTCCACTATTGAGACAAGAGACTTCTGTATATCCTACCTCACATTCTGAGAATCATAAAGTTTCTCAATCTAGGTGGTGGGATCAGGCACCATTCCTAGCTATAAGTGAGCACTGGGCATTGTTACTTCTAAATTCTTTAGAAAGTTCTTTCCCTAGAGATGGCTAGTTTTGTCACACACACGTACTTATAGTCCACTGAAAACTCGAGGGACCCCTCTGCAGATCCCTGAGTTCTCTGTGTTACTCCATTTTCTCTTGTACTATGTCCATCAATACAAGTCACCTTAGTTTCCCCAGGGTCTCAGCTATATCTCCTTAACTCAAGGATTATTTCCTTTTGATGAACTGACCCCTTTATCATTATTAAGTGTCCTTTTTGTATCCATGGCAATATTCTTTGTTCTACATCTTGATATCATTACTGATGTATCATCCTTCTAAGTATTCTACTCAATTCCCTTGAATTGTGAGGGTTTTCATGCTGGCTGGCAGGAAAATGAACTATTCCTGGCTCCGTGTGAGCTTTGGGGATTGATCACTCTGATCTTTTGGTTGATTCTTTCCCCAACTTTTGTGTAGTTTCCTCACAAGCACACTCTGAGCTGTACTCAGCTGAAGACTCAAGAGGCTCTGATGATCTCTAGAGCTCACTCTTGGTGTGTTTTTCTCTTCTCTTGTTCCTTGTCCTGTGAGCTCTAGCTGCTCAGGCCTCCCTTTCTCCTAGCTCTCTCTTCTCAACTCACAAGGTCTGCAAACCTCCAACTCAATTCTCCCTTCCCGTGTTGTGGCCTGGAAATTCCCTCCAAGAAGTAATCTGTGGCAGTTGGTGGGTTTCTATTCTACGTTCCCCCTCTCTTAAGTGTCACTGTCCAGAGCTGCCAAATGTTCTATGTCTGCAAACGATTGTTTAATATATTTTGTCCTTTTTTTCTTTTTTTGGTCATTTCAGATGGAAGGGCAAATCCAATTTTCTGTTATTCCACATTGCCCTAAGTGGACGTTTTTATCTTTAATAACTTCAGACGTATCTATTTTATGTATCTAAGGTTTTTGGTGATTATGTTGTGTTCTATGTGGTGCATACTGTTGTTTATTCACAGTGAATTATGTTTTCAAGTGTTTCACATTGTTATTTGTTGTCATGAGCTCATTTTCAGTTGTGGGTTTTTTTTTCTGTCAGAATCTAGTGCAGCCTGTGTTGAGAGCGTATCCCTCCAGATAGTTTTCTGTTTTCTTTTACTAGATTATGTTAATTTCTCAGCTGCACAATGTTCCCACAGATAAAGTGCCATTAAAAGATGAGCTCACAAAATATGCAAAATAATTGTTTTTAGACACTGGACATCACTGGTGTCCTCAGATCACATGGAGAATGTAAAGTTGAAGTCCAAACCCATGTACAGTGTGGGCCCACATTTTTGCATTGTCAAGAGAGACCTTTCTTTTTCAATCCAGAGCCTAAGAAAAGACTGACAAACTTTCTTATGATCTTTGCATGCTGATAGTTTTTTTCCACTAGACGGTGATATTTCATTTCTAACTCCTAGCATTAAGGGGGTTTTGTAGCCTCACAAGAGTGTTAAAACCCCAATCCCTAGATCACTAAAAATAACATCTCTTTTCTTTCTCTAAAATCAGTTCCCATATTTATTATTCCAATTTTCAGTTTCCTAGCATGTGGAAATTTCTCTTTCTTTCTTATGGTGTTAGATACTTAAAAAAGTATATGTTTAAACTATTTTATGGTTTTAACCACACACACACACACACACACACACACACACTCTTTTGAGATAATTATATATTTTCTTTTTGATTCCTAGTTAGTGGCAAAACTTATGGAGGCTTCCAACCTTCAGTTATTTGAAGTTAAAAAATAAGTGTCTAAATACAGGTAAGAGAAAGGATATTAATAAAGATGTCAGTAATTAAAGGAAATGGTGTTCAGGTAATGGGCCCAGGGAATGAAAAAAGTGAGAAAAGAGGAATGGGGTCAGGCAGATGAGCATAGGTATAATAAAACTAATAATCACCATTTATTGGGTGCTGACTATGTGCAAGGCATTTTACATGTGGTGTCTCATTGACCCTTCCTTTAGGAAGGTAGTAGTATCCCCAAGGTCCAGAGAAGAGATGTAGAGCTCAGGGAATGTAAGAGAGCTGATTTTAATTGGATCTATCTATTTTTTTCCACTAAACTATGCTGCCTTTCAGATGTGTAGAGCACATTGGATTCTTGTGAGAAAGAATAAAGGTAAGATTATTATAGTCTCTTTGAATGAACATTTTGCTCCTAATCTTACTGTTATTTTGTAGTAAGAGTGTGCTACCATACATAATACATATACATATACAGTTGACCCTGGAACAACACAGGTTTGAACTGCTTGGGTCCACTTATATGCAGATTTTCAAAAAAATAAATACAGTACAGTGCTATAAATGTATTTCCTCTTATGATTTTCTTAATAATGTTTTCTTTTCTCTAGCTTACTTTATTTTAAGAATACAGTATACAGGGACACCTGGGTGGCTCAGTTGGTTAAGTGTCCAACTCTTTTTTTTTTTTTAATTTATATTTTGATGTTTATTTTTGAGACAGAGAGAGAGCATGAACGGGGGAGGGTCAGAGAGAGAGGGAGACACAGAATCCGAAGCAGGCTCCAGGCTCTAAGTTGTCAGCACAGAGCCTGACGCGGGGCTCCAACGCACAGACCATGAGATCATGACCTGAGCTGCAGTCAGAAGCTCAACCGACTGAGCCACTCAGGCGCCCCTTAAGCGTCCAACTCTTGATCTAAGTTCAGGGTTGTGAGTTCAAGCCCTACTTTGGACTCTACGCTGGGTGTTGAGCCTACTTAAAAAAATATACAGTATATAATACATGTAACATACAAAATATGTGCTAATTGACTGTTTTATGTTATTGGTAAGGTTTCAGTCAACAGTAGGCTATTGGTAGTTAAGTTTTGGGAGTCAAAAGTTATATGCAGATTTTTGACTGTGTGGGGGATCAGCACCCTAACCCCTGCATTATTCAAGATACAACTCCACATATATATGTATATACGTATATACATACATACACACACATATATATACTGATTATTTATATGATAATAATGATAATTTTATCTGCATCTATATTTATATATCTCCAAAGCAGGGTTTTTAATACTGATTCAGGCAACATTATACTATTATGTCTGTCTGATTTGTTAGTGGGATCAGCTGGATGCCAGGCCTGGACACTCTTGAGTAAGGCTCAGCAAAATTTTTAAAGGGCAAGATAGTAAATATTTTTGGTTTTGTGGGCCATGCGTTCTTTTGTTGCAGCGACTCAATTCTGCTGTTGTAGCATGAAATTAGCTATAAACAATAGCTAGATAAAAGGGCGTGGCCATCTTCCAACTACATTTTATTTATAAATCAGGCCATGGGCCTGATCCTTTTGCTCTTAAGTCCCTTCCATGATGAAATGCCAGACTGACATAAATGCATCCATAAACCAAGGCTTTCACTGTACACATGAAACTCTCAAAGGCTGAGTCAGGTAGAGAGGATCTGGATGGCAACTCTCAGAACTCCGCGAGAGTGCAGAGAAAATGAGCTCTGGCACACAACGCTTATTATCTTATCACAGCCTGGCTGCAAAGAGAAGGTGAACATCGTCGGTATTGGCTAAGGAGATTTTCATGAAGATAATATTATTCCACAGATTTTGAAAGCATCCTTGTCATCCCAGAGCCTGGTAGGGCTGGTACAATGACCAAAGTGAGATTATAGTTTATGTGTTAGAAAAATGGGCAAGATTTAAAGAAAGTCTTTTTTTTTTTGATAGTTAGACTTAGTTTTAATTTTGATAGTTTACAAGGCTGGGCCAAATAGTGATTTTCTAGTTATGATAAATTTGCTTTTGAGTGTCATTGAACTCAGTTTCATCAAGGGTGTAACAGGTTGGGCTGAATTCACATTGGTACCCGCAGACCTGATTTGGCTACTCAGAATCCTGTCCCAGGCAACAAGGTTTGATGGATTCACTGTGCGTATAGCATACCATTTACAGAGAGCAGTATGGAGTTTGGTTTGCTTCCGGTTTGGACCAGGACTTTCTTATTTAGCTTTTTTGTGTGTTTCCTTCTTAGAGTTTCTAATTACCTTTCTGTTTTGTGTTGGCAAAAAGATAATGTGCCTTTATCTCATAATACAATCTATCTAGCTTCCATTTTTTTTATTAAAAAATTTTTTAATGTTTAAAAAACATTTTTGAGAAAGAGAGAGAGAGAGAGAGACAGAGTGTAAGTGTGGGAGGGGCAGAGAGAGAGAGGGAGATACAGAATTGGAAGCAGGCTCCAGGCTCTGAGCTGTCAGCACCCAGCCTGATGCGGGGCTCGAACCCATGAGCAGTGAGATCATGACCTGAGCCGAAGTCGGACACTTAACCGACTGAGCCACACAGGTGCCCCTCCAGCTTCCATTTTTAAATATAATTTTCTATTTAATTTTTTGAATAAGGAATACATTCCCACAAGTTAAAGATCAGGAATTCTAAAACAACGCCCTTCCCACTTCCTTCTTATAGTTGCTCAGTTCCCACAATAGGTATCTATTTTTATCAGTTTCTTAATAATCCTTTCATTGAACTTTTATGCATATATAAGCCAGAGTGCATAATTATTTTTTCTTTTTTCCCCTTTATACACAAGGGACAACATAAGTATTTTTCTGCGTCTTGCTCTTCACTTAACAGTATATCTTGGCAATCCTTTTGTGTTAATTCATAAAGAGCTTTATCATGTGTTTTTACAGCTGTACAATTTTCCATTGTATAAATAATCATGATATATTTAATTCTCATTTTATTGACATTCCAATCTTTGGCTAATGCTGACAATGTTACGATGAGTAACCCTGTCTGTCATTTTACATGTGCCCAAGTATAGGACAAATTCCTAAGAGTGAATTTCTGAATCAAAGGTTATGTCCATTTGAATTCTCATAATTATTACCAATTTGTCCTCTATATAGGTTGTACCAACTAAACCTTCTGGTAGAAGTGTATGGAAATACATGTTTCCTCAGCTATTCTAAAAACTATTATAAAAACTTGGATTTTGCTAGTCTGATAGGAGAGATGTAGTATCTAAGTATAGACTTAGTACCCATTCTTTTCATTATGAATCAAGTTGAGCACATTCTCATTTGTTTTATGAACTGCTTATATATTTTTCTGTGAATTTTTGTGTCCTTTGAACATTTTTTTAATTGGAGTTTAGTCTTTTTCTCATCTGTGTCTGGACATTTTATATTCTAGGGAGATTAGCTTTCTGCTCTCATGAATTGCAAATATTTTCCTGATTTGTCATTTATCTTTTGCTATTTTGATTATTTAGCAAGTTAAATTTGACTTTGATTATAGTAATTCTTTTTTGCCTTAAAGTAGTTTGTTGTTGTTTGTTTTCGTTATTTTTTTCTGTGGTCTGTAGTCAAATTTAACAATCCTTTTTTGTGGCTTTTAGATTTTATCCCTTAATTAGAAAGGTCTTCTCTATTCCAAGGGCCTAAAAAAAATCCTCCACTATTTTTCTCTACTACTTTTTATTATCTGATCTTTTAGGATTTATTCTCAAATACCATGTGAGATATGGACCTAACTACAGTCTATCCTTATTCACAGAGACTGTATATACAAATTCATTTCCTTGCTAAAATCCATTTGTAACCCCAAATCAATACTTGCAGTGCCTTGGCTGACATTTGCCAACCCACAAGGCTTGGCAAAACTTTGAGTTGCCTGACACCTGCATGTTCCCAGCTGAGGCTGAACAAGGTGATGCTCTGCTTTCTTGTTTCAGCCTTTGCACTGTGAACAAATGCCCCTTTTGTGGTCTAATTAAGTGCCCCATTTTTCACATTTCTGCACTGTTTGTTGGTGATTTTGCAGTTTAAAATGGCCCCCAAGTGTAGTGCTGGAGTGCTGTCTAGTGTTTTAAGTAAATAAGGTTATGATGTGCCTTATGAAGAAAATATGGATGGAGGCTGAGGATTGAGCTGATTGGGCATGGAGGCAACCAGGTTCAGGCACAGCCAACTGATTGAAGGGCCATGCTCTTCACCAGATGTCTCACTGCATTATATGGAGGAATAGTGGGAATGGGGACTGGATTATTGTAGCCTCAAATATTGAAATACCAAGGTACAGAAAGGAGGTAACTTACAGAACAAATTTGATATGATTCTTCTTTACTTGAGGAGGACCTCATGGTATCATTGACACTGTGGAGACTGGAACTGGACTGGAATATGGTGACAGAGGAGTCACCTTTATTTCAAGAGACAGCCCTGTGAGAAGGGGCAGGGGTGGAGTATGGGTCACTTGAGCGAGAATCAGTGAGCTTGGGGGTGGTCAGGAGACCTGTGGGACTCTGTGGCAGGCCACATGGCCATGGGGAGACATTGAATCATGCCATTGGATCCAACCAACAGAAAGGACGCAAATGACACCTGTAGCCAAGACAGGGAATCACCTCTCTGCATCCTTTCCCAAAACCTCAGATTCAGCTACCAGCAGGATGATTGACATGCAGATCTGTGAATGATTCCATCTCCAAGAATCCTAAGAACACATTCAACTGTTTCTTATTCTGATTGATGAGGAGAGATTGGCTGGCTTACTAGGCCTGGGAGGGAGCTATGTTATAGATAGCTATAACACTATACAAATGATTTGGTAAAGTGACCACATTATCTCCCTTCATTAGAGATTAGGGTAGTCCGATGTGTACCCTAAAATTCAGGGTGAAAGATTCTAGATAGGTTAAAAGCAACACAGGCATGAATGTATAGATTGAAACTGTGAAAAAGAAAAAAAAATACAGGGAAGTTAAGAAGAGATGCAGAAGATAATTGACGTTAATTGTGTGACAACTATGTCTCTCTGCTTTACACACATGTTATGGCTCAGGAATAGACCATGAAGACAATGAAGCATAATAGAAAGTCTAGAAACAGACTCTTGTATTTATGGAAATCTAATTTATGACAAACATAGCACATCAAAGAGTAGTGATAGGAACACTGGGTCTCCACTTAAGAAGTTAGAGCCCAAGTTACATCTTGAAATAGGTTCCAGATGGAATATGGAGTTAAACATAAAAATAAAACGTTAGACGAAAAGAACAGAATATTTTATCAATGTGAGTAGGAAAGGACACAAAACTCAGAAGGCATATGTAGAAAGAAACTGATGAATTAGATTATATCAAATTTTAAAACTTTTGAGTAACAAAATGTATCCTATTGAAAATACAGCCTTGGTGAAACTCTGCCACATTTGTGATAACATTCAGTGTTCCTAAAAATCAGTAACTAAAAGACAGAGAACCCAATAGAAAAAAATGGGCAAAGAAAATGAGCAGGCAATTCATAGAAAAGTCACCAGTAATCAATGGAAAGAAACCCAATGTCCCAGTAAACCAGGATATACAAATTAAATGAATAATGAAATATTATTTTTTACCTGTATGTTTAAATGACTTAAAAACTGGTAACATCCATTATTGGTAATGATGTTGGGAAGCAGGTACTCTCAAACGATGATAGAGTGAATTAAACTGACGCAGAAGTTTTGGAGTGAAACATTCTTTCTCTCAGACATAACAATTCCACCTTAGAATATTCATCCAAACAAAGGAACACAGTGATATGAGCCTGGGCTTGCTTTTGGAGCAAGGTTGCCCATTCACTTATTTCCTGCTGACTCTTTTGGTGAGTCATTCAATCTCTTTGATTCTCAGTTTTGTTATCTGAAACATGGAAATGGGAATGGTACCACCCTCCAAAGTCTGTTGTGAATATTAAGTAAGTTAATGCATATAAATTACTTATGTTAGCATCTGTAACATAGTGAGCACCCAATCATGATAACTCTTTTGCTGTTACAGAAACACAATGGAGTCCAGATGTTCACAGCAGTATTATTTATAAAGGTAAAAAATAGGAAGTAACCAAAATGGTTACTGTAATGGGGGAAAGGTTGAATAAATACTGGGTTTTTTTTTTTTAAGTAGGCTCCATACCCAGCATGGAGCCCAACGTGGGACCCATTGTGGGACTGGAACTTGTGAACTCGAGATCAAGACCTGAGCTGAGATCAAGACTCAGATGTTTAACTGAGCCACCCAGGTGTCCCAAATAAATACTACTAAAGACCTCTGACATTAAAAGAGCAAAGGAAGCTGGTTATTCATTAGTTAATTCTTTCTTCATTGACTTCCTACTTATGTGGCAGGTACAGTTCTAGCCCTGGAGATACAGTAGTGGATAGAACAGACTCTCTTACTGAAATCAGGAGAAGGCCCTGAGAAGTGTTGTTCAGAAGGCAGTTACAGAACAATGTGCTTAGATTGAGTCCGATTAATGATCAAAACGAATAACCATACAAAAATCTACTGATAATGTGGAGTACTGAGAAAATATTTGGAAATAGACTCAACAGAACAGTATATATGATTCTGTCTTTTAACATTTCCAAAATTGGGATGTGTTTTACAATTAACAGCATTTCAGAGAGCATAAAATATGGCATGAGCAAAGCTTATCTTGGAGGTAGGACCTAAGACTGGGTAAGTATGATAAGAGACTTCTGTACTTATTCTATATCCTTTTATTTTTTTATTTTTATTTTTTTTAACATTTTTTATTTATTTTGGGGACAGAGAGAGACACAGCATGAACGGGGGAGGGGCAGAGAGAGAGGGAGACACAGAATCGGAAACAGGCTCCAGGCTCCGAGCCATCAGCCCAGAGCCTGACGCGGGGCTCGAACTCACGGACCGCGAGATCGTGACCTGGCTGAAGTCGGACGCTTAACCGACTGCGCCACCCAGGCGCCCCTCTATATCCTTTTATATTTGAAACTTTGCAAAGTGTGTGTGTGTGTGTGTGTGTGTGTGTGTGTGTGTGTGTGTGTGTGACTTGGGTAAGAAAGCAGCAACAAACCTTTCGGGGTTTGAGGAGGGCGGTCCAGACCAGGTAAGATGTTGCAATCCCATCCTGTTGCTCAGGTAGACAACCTTACCTTCCAAATCTTACCTGAACTCCCTCTGTTCCTACTTTGGCCTAAGGGGCTTGCGCTTCTGCGTTAGCCAGTATTCTTCTGCTTCTAAGTAATGAAAACCCACTCATATTAGCTTAATCCAAGAAAACAGGGAGAGGGATTATTATAAAAATACGTGGGAAATCCAAGCCTCCAAGAGTCCAAGGATGTGACCGGGCCTGAACAAAGGACCTTGAGGAGCCAGGCTCTGGGTCTTTTAGGAGTTCTTTCTCTCTGTTTCTGTTCACCTGGTCAATTCATTCTCCTCCTTCTCTCTTGACAGAGGGGGTTTCAGGCTTTTCTATCTACAGGATAAAAGATGGCTACCCACTGCTGCCAAATGCCATCTCTTCAATTCAAGTAATTACATGGTACATCCAACATCTCTGGATCCCACATCTGAACCCCTGGGAGAGAGAACCTGACTTATTCAATTTGGGTTAGGTGTCCACTTATGATCATTTATCCCTGGAGGTGGGGAGCAAGGCATATGTTCAGATGATGCTATAGCCAAAGGCTACTTTTGTGGCCAAGCGAACACAGCAGCTTCTCTGGAAGGCGGATTATGAGCAGAGCAGATGACTTCATCATTATAGCTCATTCGTGTCATTTCCATGCCGTGTTATTTCCTTGATTCTTTTTGTTCTGGTCCTAAAAGGCTTGTAAGGTTTTGGTGCCCCATGGTACCAACAAAGTCAGGATGCTCTTTCCCTCCCTAGTTACTCCTGCTTCTCCCCAGAATGGTCCCTTCCTTGTAAGCTTCTTAGCCTGGCTTCCTGGCCTTGGGAGAGACTTCTAGTTTTGTCTTCCATAGCGTTAATTAGGTTAAGACTTCACTAACAGAGCCAGCAACCTACTGGTTTATCTCTTAGCCTTTGGATATGGAATGGAAAGATGTCATTTTGCAAACAGCTTCCAGTGTCTCCATATCCTAGCCTCATGGCGCCAGGATAAAACAGAGTCTTTTCTTTTTTTTTCTTTAATGTTTTAAAAAAAAATTTTTTTTTTTAATTTTTTTGAGAAAGACAGAGACAGAATGCGAGTGGGTTAGGGGCAGAGAGAGAGGGAGACACAGAATCAAAAGCAGGCTCCAGGCCCTGAGCTGTCAGCACAGAGCCCGATGTGGGGCTCGAACTCATGAGCTGTGAGATCATCACCTAAGCCGAAGTTGGCCGCTCAACCGACTGAGCCACCCAGGCGCCCCAAAACAGAGTCTTTTCTTAACAGCCTGAGTTAACTACAGCGTCTGCTCAAGTACTACCAGACCCTGGTACCAATGCCACCAAGTGGGAAGGGAAATCGGGACGCAGGGCTCCCTCCTCAGAGCTGGAGAATTTCTCCAGATGACTGGCATGAGAGATGTTGGGGGGTCCACACAGAAGTCTCTGTCTGGACAGCTCTAGGCTTGAACTTCTTTTTTAGAGTGGTGACAAGAAGTTTTCTTGTGAACTACTGTTTGAGGGAAAATGTGAACATCCTAGTTTCTAATTTTAAACAGAAAATGCAATGTTCATCATCATCATCACTGATGCGGCCTTTCTAAAAGCTGGAGGGATTTGTAATGTGGAATTTTAGTGACTCACCTGGTCTCTGGAGTGTGTGTTACGGGCAAGGATGTACTTGAGGAAAATGCATTGGGTCTGGGTCCTCTTCCATGGGGAAGGACAGAGGCAGCTGCAGGGTGGGGCCAGGGAAAAGCGGGGGGGGGGGGGGGGGGGATGGGCAAATTCCCCTCAAGTCCTTTTCTTTAGAAGACGGAAAATGGAAGGAATCTAAAGATCAGCCAAAGGAGTGGGACTCCCTGATGAGTTTCTTCTAATGAACTCCTATCCGCAGTGGTGCTGGAAGTGGTCCGTACCATTCTAGGCCTGGGCAGCTGTAGGGGAGAGCTGGATGGGTGCTGGCTCCTGTCTCTATTTTCCCTCTGAGTCAGGGCGGAGACTTAGCTAGTCCTCTGCAGAGCATCCTTGGACCAATGGAGCTCCATGCATTTTTCTGAGAATTTGGATCCTTTGCAGTTTGCCCCACGACTCCCACACATTTGCCTCTTAGTGTCCCAAAGCTCTCACTGCTGCAACGTTCCCATAGGAATGTGGACCCCTGCCAAGCGACCTCGTGAACATTCCATTCATCTCCTTGGCTGGGAGGCCGCAAGGAAGCCAAATTGGCTGGTCGTTTAACCGTTTGGGTCCCAAATTCACCCTGAAATGAATGGTCGAGCTTGTTGGCCTTTTCCAACAATCATAGAGGAAACCAGGGGATAAAACAAATTCCAAGATGCTCAAACATGTATAAAATTCCTCTTAGGGAATTGCTGGCTGTGTCTTGCTCTCACTGTTTTGCTTTCTGTTTATTATCTGTTCAGCATGTATTAGACACCTCCTGTGTGCCAAGTGCTCTGCCAGGCCCTGGGGACAAAGTGATGAGATACAGTCCCATTGAGTGTTTGATCGGAGAAGGTCCGCAGGGACCAGTGGAAAAAGTTAGTCCGACCTAAGTTTGAATCCCAGCTTAGCCTTGTGCGGGTTGTGTAACCTCGGGCAACTTTCCTGAACCCGTTGAGTCAGTGTCCTTGTTTCTAAAATTGAAGACGGTAAAATCTACTTCACAGGATTGCTTTGAAGGGAAAACCAGATGAAATGTGTAAGTGGCTCTAACAGGAGGCTGATACAGAGTAATTGCTCAGCAAATGAGAGCTCTTGTGATTATAACTCTTTGAATTATATAGCTAGTTTGACCATCTTTCTTCGGGCTCGACCCTGAATGTAGTTTTTGAAAAACCAACCATTTTATCATGGTGTATATGGGTAACGCAAGGTACAAAACTCAAGAGCATACAAAAATTACAGAAACTTCTTTCTCTTGACCCTCTGCCCCTGGTTCTTTCCCCTGAGATGATCAGTATGACCAGGATCTTGTATATTTCCAGATTTAACTCTATTTCTTGGAAATTATTTCATAACAACACTTGTTGTACATTTTCGGTGAAATCACTTTTTTTTTTTTTAAATGATATATGCCATTCCGTTGACTGGATGTATCCTGATAGATACATTTGTTTCTAGTCTTTGGCTGTGACAACAATGCAGCCAAGTCCATCCTTGTGCCTAGCTTTGACTAAGGATGATAAACCAAAGGGCTCGTAAAGCAGTATCCTCTGCCTTGCGACGGATGAGGATGATAAATCAACAGGACATGCAACAGGCTCGTAAGGCCATCTCATTCAAATAAAGTACCTGATTGAACACAGATAATGCTAATCCGATTGGACATATTCTGGATTGACTTCTCAAACTCACTATTTTATTCCTAGAACATTTATACCACTCCCCAAATGCTACCTGTTTGAAAAGTGCGGTCTTCATAAGCATATTACAAGAACAATGGCATTTGAGTTCAGACAGGACTGTCTTAAAGCCACTGAAAGCCATATATGATACATGGACAAGTTTTTTTTTTTTTTTTTTTGGTTGGCACCAATGAGTCAAGGATGCAGATTCCAGACCGCCTCTCTAGAAGCAGCTGTGAAGAAGATTCACACTCTAAATTTGCTGCCACAGCTTGAGACAGTGAAATGCATTAAAATGTGCCACATCAGTTAACATGGCTTCAGTGACATGAAGGCTGCCAATTTGGAAGGAGGGCAAATGTTCTATGGCGGCCATCTTTGCTGATGCTCAGACCTGCACAGGCTGTGTGTGGAGTTGAATCAGAGCGAACCTATATGTGAGGTTCTGGCACAGTCCATGCATAAGTAACTCAGGGATTAGTTTTCCTGGATGGATAATTATTTCTGAATCATGAGAAAGGCACACGTGGAAAGGAGGCTGGGGAATGGAAGTCTTTCTAAGAAGTCTTCCCCCGTCAGAGGCATGGATCCTCATATGAGATCCATGCAAATGAAAACCGGTCCCAGTGGCATCTTGAGCCAAAGAAAATTCTTGGTTGGGGTTGAAAAAATGTCAGATAAATAGTTTTTCCTTGCTTCTCAGCAGGCCCCAGCTATCACTGCAATCCAGATCTGGCCTCTGAGCAGTTCTGGCAGGTTTATCTTGGACCAGCTGCTGTGATGAAATCGCAGTAATTCCAGGTTTCCCTCAAACCCAGACTGAGCCAAAGGCAATCCAGGCTCTTGCATCCGGCTTACTTCATTGCCCTCTCTCCAATCCCTCCTCCACTTTTCAAGCTTCTGTTTTTTTAAAAACTGTTTTAATTTTTAAAGATTTTTTTCAAGTAATCTCTGCATCCAAGATGGGGCTCAAACCCACAACCCCGAGATTACGAGTTGTGTGTACTACCAATTGAGCTAGCCAGGCACTGATTTTTTTTTTTTTTTTTTAACTGAGATAGGGGTAGTGGAGGAAATTCTTCCGGGGAGCCTGGAAATCTAGAAAATGTTTATTTCAGGTTAATTCAAGAAAGCTCTGTTGAGCACCAGTGAGTCTGCTTACGTGGTCTATGTGGTGTAATGCCGACTAACAGGGATTGTGTATCTGACAATATGCCAGGCTTCCTACATGAAAGATTCCAGTTAATCCACCAATAGCACTATGAAGTAGGAACTATTATTCCTATTTTGCTAAAGAGGAAATTGGGTCTCAGGAAGGTTGAGTCTCTACCTTAGGATTCATAGCTGGTAAGTAGAAGTGCCTGCATTTGAACCTGGCTATGGCCCGAATCTCAGGCCTCTGCTGGTTCTTGCTATACTAGAGCTGGCCATGAGCAAGAAGGCTTTATTTAGAGTCCAGGAAAAGAGACTGGGACAAGAAAAAATAAGGTGAACTAACGGGAGGAAACTGAGATCCTGGTGAGAAAGAAGGCAGAGGTAGATGGGTAGAACATGTAGAAAAAAGTGACAGGCTTAGGGAGGGATGGTTATTGCATTTCTTTTTTTTTTTTTTAAGTTTATTTATTTATTTTGAGACAGAGAGAGAGAGAGAGAGGGAGAGAACAGGGGAGGGGCAGAGAGAGAGAGAAGGCAAGAGAGCATCCCAAGCAGCCCACTGTCAGCCCGGAGCTCGGCACAGGGATGGACCTCACCAACCATGAGATCATGACCTGAGCTGAAATCAAGAGTCAGACGCTTAACCAACTGAGCTGCCCAGGTGCCCCATGAATTTCTTATAATTTCTTTAAAATAGGTTTCCTGGGCCAGATGGGGGCTCACTGCCTGACTCCCAAATTCTGGGCTCCCAGGAGGATGGCAGCAGATCTAGTTTAGGGCACGAAGTGTCCTCAACCCAGAGAGGAAGATGGGACTCTGAGCAGAGTCCACCTCAGCAACATCCAGCAGCTTGTGTTGATGAAAAGGAGGACCATGGGTTCATAGTGGAGCTGTGTTCATGTCCTGAACCACCTGATGCATCAGGAAGGACACTTCTGAGCACAGCTGGCTAACAAATGTCTTTTATTTTCACCCGTGGCATCTTAGAACAGGTTCTTTATATCATCCTGAGGCAGCTCCAGAAGGCTGGTGATAACAAAGGTCTGGCATTCAAAATGGAGGAATTGCTGGATTCCAGAAATAACTCCCCAGTGAATCTGACCTGAGGAAAATTCATTATCTAAAAAGTAAAGAGAGAAGAAGCGTCTTACTCCCCTGATGGTGGGTTCTTCCTGGCATAAGTCTCCAGCACAGGGGAAGGAGACATTTTAACCTCTTAGTTATTTTGTTGGAAACATAATGTGAGGTATAAGAAGCCAGAAGAAAATGACAAAACTGCCCAGTTTTGCATCTCCCTGTAGGGGAAGGGCAATCTCCACTGAGTAGAGCAAAATAGATAAGGAGAGACTAATGAAAATACATCTTAAAACAACTTTTGAGATCTACCTATCCATATATTGGCTTAACATGTTATATATATATATATATATATATATATATACATATATATATATATATATATGTATATATATGTATATATATGTATATACGTATATATATATATATACGTATATATATATATACGTATATATATATATATATATATTATTGGTAAGCTAGAGCATTCAATTTTTGAGAGGTGCAGAGAATACAATCGGCAGAAAGAAGGTGGTCTTTGACTTAGGTGCACCTGAGTTTCTTCTTGTGTCTGACACCCATGAGCTGTGAGACTTTGGGCAAGTAACTCCTTGTCCCTAAGTGTTCTTTTCTGCCAATTGGGATATAAAAATTATCCTGAGCCCTGGCATGAATGTTATATATTTCCAAATGTCTAGCACATTATGTGTGCTGAGTAAATGTTGGTTGAAAATAATAACAGTACTATTCTTGTACCTGTACCATTAATAAATAGTACTATTTATTAATAATGATAATGATAACTAAAAGCACTACCAGATTGTAGTGCTCAAGGATAGAGACTCTGACTGGATCATCTTTGCATCTCCAGCACACCACAAAGCACTTGGCATGAAGGAGGCAAGCCCTAAACGTTCTTTGGATTAAACTGAGCTGGTTGGTTGAGCACCTACATGTAAAGCATTGTTTTGAATCCTCTTGGGATTATACAAGTGAGTGAGATGCAGGGCAAAGTCCAGCGACAAGGATCCAAGTCACTTTTCAACCTCAGTGGTTTTCACCAGCAAATCAGAGAAAACAGCATTTTCCAAGGGCAGAGAGGGTTGGTGAGCTCCTCTAAGCCCTTCTCCTCTTTTTGCTTGCAGACAGAACCCTGGTTGTACTTAGGGCTCCAAGCCTCCTCTCTATGATTCAGGAGGGCACAGTCTTCATTCTTCAGGCCGGTGTTTCTGGGCATCTCATTCCCTTTGCCTGTGAGTGGCTTGAGGGTGGTCATGAGGCTCAGTCCTGGCCAAGGAGACATGAGGAAATGTCACTAATGGAGGCCAGGAGAGTTTTATTTGCTTTAAAAAGGAGGAAGAAGAAGACACGTAGGTTAAACACACAAACACCCCTCTCTCACGAAAAACAAAAAACAAAAAACAGAAAAACCCCAAAAAACAACACCACCAAAAACCCGTCTGCTATCCACGGGCTATTGCTGAGACTGCCTGGGAAGCCTGCAAGGGAGACAGCCATTACAAGCCCTTGTGGAGAAACACCCACCTCCTAAGGGTGACAGAGCTGAATGCGGGAAAGAACCTGGGTCCCCAATGACATCATGGAGCCTCTGAATTAACCGGTGCTGGTTTTCTTGTTCCATAGATGGGTTTTTCTTATGATTTAGTGGCGAATGCCACCTAGATAATCCACTCCATCACGGCCTTGTTAATGTTGGGCCACCGCACTTCCCCTTCCGGGAAACAGGACGTGTGCGTCCGCCACGAATACCGTGGGAGGGGTTCTTGCCTTGTGTGGGAATGCAGCAGGTTCTTTCAAACTCTGGAATTCTCTGCTCCTGTGCTTTTCAGAGAGGAGCTCTGCAAAGCCACTGCAAGGATTTCTTCAGGGAGAGGAGAGGCAGTGTGGGGAGCTAGCAAGACTTCCTCAGGGAGATCGAGAGGTAGTTTGGGGCACTAGAAAGAGTGCAGGACTTGGAGGCAGGCATCCTGAGTTGGGTGCTGGTGATTCCATTTCCAGTCCTGCAGCTCTGGCTGAATCACATAACCTCAGTGTTCTTACCTGTAAAATGGGAATAAAGGTAGCCCCTACCTTAGGATAAGGATTAAATGAGGAAACGTCCATGTGCTTTTCAGTGTGAACTCCTATTTATACATAATTACTTTAAAGAAAAATACAAAGCAAAGGGCAAATGAAAAGCATTTGTTTGCCTTACTGGAAGCAGAGAAATGAAATATAAAGATGTCTGTTGGGAAACAAACAATTTGGGGAAAGTGGTGGTCTTTTCCAGGCAAGATTTCATGCTCTTTCCCCTACCAGCTTTTCTAAATAACACAGATCTTCCTAAGTGCTTCTAAAGAACAGCACAGCTGAGAGCAGAGGGAAAAGAGGAGTCCCTTGGACAGTGGCCTGCAGTCCCACTGCCACCAGCTATTAATAGCCTATAAACCCTTGGAGTGGAGCCCTGGTCCCTCCCACCCTACCCCAGGACAGCAGAGGGGTCAGAGCACTGCCTGATATGGTCTCAGAATACTGGTGATCCCTGGAATTCTCCCTGTTAGGGAACTTTTCTCCTGCTGGGCTGGGCCTGGCTGGGTTTCTTCTCTCAAAGACCCCAGCCTGAACTGCTAGACAGGTTCACATTCAGCAAGCATTAATTGACCTCTTTCTGGGTCCCCAGGCCACACACTAGCTGCCTTGACACACATGATCTCGTTGTACTCTCACAGCAATGAGTGAAGCTATTCTATGGAAAGAGAACCCAGCTCAGAGAGGCGTCATGACCTGTTCAGGGTCATTGAGAAAGGAAATTTGGTGCTAGAACCCAACTCACCTGTCTCCAAGCCAGTGATCTAACATTTGCATTACTGTGATGTCTAGGAGACTTCTGGGTCTTCAACAAGATGATCCAAATCCCCTGGTCATGCTGGCAAGAAGGGTGAGGGGCCTGGGGTTAAAGTAAGCCAGAGAGCAAGGGCAAAGCCAGCCTCGCACCTGGACTCTGTGAGGGGAGAAGCTGACATGCCCTTTGGCATTTCTGGTGGCTAGGGAGCCATGTCTCAGGGAGCGTGGGACCCCTCTTTCCCTCTCTGCCTGAGCACACCTGGTCCTATCCCTTCCCCACTTAGTCAACCTTTGAGAATGTCTCTGGTCCCTGAATGTGGGACAAAGAGTCCCTTAGCTTGACATTCGGGGTCCTTCATGACTCAGCTCCTGTTCTTTCAACATTTGCTCCTACTCTGTACTTTCTGTTCCCATTCACACCTATTTACAGGTGCTAGGATAGCATTTTGGGGGCAAGGACTGAGTCTTAAGCCTTTTTCGATCCCCAGATCCTGGCCTGGTATCTGGAGCAGCTGTGACACTCAGGAACTGAAGGAAAAGCTGTCCCTTGTCAACTGGGTCCAGAGAGCTGGAATAGAAGCAATGGGGCATGGGACATGGGGCAAGGAGGCCATAGACCCAGAAAGGTCTAGATTGCCCCTGCTGACTCCTGGGCTGAGTTCCAGAAGTCCTGGGTCCTGGGCCGTCTCCTTTAAGATGTGCTGGGGCCTGGAACCTTGGTGCTGTTGAAGGCTTTGGGTCCAGGCTGCTTCCAGAAGGAGTCCTTCTCTAAGGAGTCAGACACAGATATTAGGCTTGAGTGTCAGTCTTCCTGGGTGTGGATGGCCATGCATCCTATGGAAGAACGATACCATGAACATTTCTTGAGTGCTGGAAAGGAGCCAGGAATTGTTCTGGCAGCTGGTGTCCTAAGAAGCACTCCCAGAGAGGAACCAACCTACCTCAGATGTCTTTTTTTCCCAACAAAGAGTAGGAAGTGGGGGCTGCTTCACTTAGCCTATCGTGAGAATAGTATCATCAAGCTTACAGATAGAGTCTACCTACTTGGCTCCCCTCACCACAAATACCCAGAGCTCTTCCAAGGTAACAGAAAGGTTTGCTGAGAAGGACTGGTCCCACATTGTGCAATGAGAACTGCACCCAGTTAGTGATTCTTTCTAGAACACCAGACTCAGGCAGGTTATACTCCTTTTAGCTCCTGTAATCCCAAGCCTTGGACTATACTCCTGATCACTGAGATGCCCCTTCTGTAGACGTGCAGTGGTTCGGTTTGCTATGGGAACAGTCTTGGGGGAATTAGTTACCATGGAGGTCACTTCTGTCTAATCCGTTTGCCCCACTGGTACCACCCCAAATCCCCAAGTGACTTTTCTCTCCGTGACCATGGCTCTTAGAGTTTGGGGGCCTGGATGTCTGTGTTCTCAGTTCCAATCAGCGTGTGCTCCCTCCTGCTCCAAGTTGGGCAAGAGTTAGCTCTTTGATGGGGTCTTTGATAGGAGGAGTCATTTCTTCACTGTGGCTTCTCTGCAGCAGCTGTCTTGGGGACAGCTGCAAGCAACGGCGAGCAATGGTTCGATCATGCCACACGCTTGGGTACGTACGCTCTTCCATGTTCCATGTGCTCTTTCTTTCTTTTGCTTTTTTTTTTTTTTAAATTGTATTTGTTTATTTGGAGAGAGAGAGAGCCAGAGTGGGGGAGGAGGAGAGAGAGAGGGGGAGAGAGAGAATCCCAAACAGGCTCCACACTGTCAGTTCAGAGCCCAACATAGGGCTCGAATTCATGAACCCCGAGATCATGACCTGAGCTGAAATCAAAAGTCGGACGCTTAACCGACCAAGCCACCCAGGAACCCCCTCCTTCCTGCCCCCCCCCCCCCAGCAATGTGTTCTGTCTGACTCCTCCGGGAGACTATTACCACTTATTCTGCAGATGAGAGAAGAGAGAAGGAGATTCAGGGAGAAGCCACAACTAGTAGGAGAGTTGGAACTGAACCCAGAACTGCAGGCTCTGTCCAGGGCTGCTGCTTCGGTACCCACGTGCCTCATTCAACTAATGAGCTGGCACCTCACCCAGAGGAGGGCATGTGCTCAGGGCTTTACCCTCCATGCCTGTCCTAAGCACCAGGGTACCTGGAAGCCACTGGATGTCCTTTGAAGACACATGCGTTCACTGAGACATGATGAGCCAGCTGCCAGGGGGACCCAGGGCTTTGGCTGGTACGTGCTTTGGACCACGGACAGTCCTGTTCCACCCGAGGCTGAGTCATCTGTGGACAGTCACATGGGGTCACTCCGTGGTCTCATGTTACTTGTCTTCCAGCATTTCTGGGTTTCTTGGGGACCTTCCCAGACCTCCTTTGGGGGGACTGGTTTCATGGGCAACCTGCTTCCTGAGACATACTGAGCTTACTTGCTTTTTCACTTTTATTTCCACCGTGTCTCGCTACGGCTGTGCTGTTTTCTCCCATGTCCTGTGTCCCTAAGAAAGGAAAGAGCCCCTATTTCATGAGAATGCGTTGTATGCCAGGCATGGTGACATATCATCTCTTTGAATTCAATCCTTATAACAAGCCTGTGAGAGTGTATTCCCATTTGAACGGTTCAGGATAGTTAGAAGGATTTAGTACCTTTCCTTCTATGGCTAGTAAGTGGCAAAGTCAGAATTTGAACCTGGCCTTTTCACCACACCTATACTTTTGCGTATACCATCTCCTGAGGACATTGGTTCCAACCGTAGTGGCTACTTAAGCTCAAACTCAAGCTTGAACTCTGTTGTGGCTCCAGACTGGCCCTACTGAGTTTCCCCAGACTTTTCTCTTCTGCCGCACGTGCTCTGCTCAGAGATTCTCAGTACTACTGATTTTATTTGCTGAGATTCCTAGGCTCTGAGAGCTGAAAGCGACTTCAGAAGTCACCCAGTCCCCCTCCCCTGGAGCTTGAACCTCCTGCCGGATCCTCACAGCTTCCTTGGAGGTAAGCAGGATAGGTATCTTTTCCTTCTTTTTGGGGTAAGAACCTGTTTTCCCAGAGTGTGTGTTGGCTGTTTTCTGTCTGCCCCTGTGGGTCTGCTTTCAGACTTTGTCTCTCCTTCTCTGTGCCTTCAGGAAGCTGCTGGGCCCCCCTGGCCTCTGGGCAGGAGACTGTAGGGCTGGAGGAGTGTTCACACTCCCCTGCTTCCTCCCTGCCTGGCCTCAGTTTGGCGGTAGTGAGTAGACTCCTTCACCAGAAGCCACAGCTCCTGTCCAGCGGCCCTTCCTTGTAGCTATAGATCTTGTTGGGTCCCCACAAGACCCCTCTGCCCCTGGCCCTGGCATGGTACCCGTTGCCCAGTGCTGCTGGATTCCAGTGCGTCACGACCCTCAGCCCTGCCCCCAACTTTGAAAACCATTCCTTCATTAAATTCTCATGCACAGTCCCATTGTTCATCTTTCTCACTCATTGGAGCGGTCCATCCATTTCCTGCAGGGGCTCACCTGAGACAGAGGTGAAGTGACCCACCCAAGGTCCCTTGGCAACTGAGTGGCGGAGCTGGCTTTTGAACAGGAGTCACAGGACTCCTGGGCCAGTCCTGCCCCCTTGCCTGAACCCTTCTGTCCAAGACTGAGCACAGGTCTCCTGCACTCACTCCTGGGATACACCGTTGCCTACCCTGGGTCACTTTTTGGGGACTACTCTTGGCTCTTCTCAGGTCCACCCCACCTGCACCTTGTCTGAGCTTCAGAAGCCACAGTGCTACCTGCCTCTGACCACCCTTCATGGTTGGGCTACTGATCCCCAGAGCTCTGCCATCATCCACAGTGGCAAAGTTCTGGGAGCTCTATCCCCTTGAGGAGGACCACAAGCCGTGGCTGTGCTTTGGAGCAGAGATACTGACATCCCTTACTCCTGACTCCGACAGAAGGGAGCCCGGGCTGGGTGCGATGTCAGAACCACAGGAGGGCAGGTTGGACTCATGAGCAGCAATAATTCTGCTGGGAAAATAAGAGTGCCAGGAAAGGAAACTGAGGCAGAACGCTGGTGTGTTGGGGGAATGGCGATAGGCCAGTGCTCAGACCCCCAGCCTTTTAAGCCTCAGCCACTAGGCGTGAGTAAAGTAATATCACTGGGGCACCGAGGGTCTCCTGGGGGCCCAGGGCCTGAGGAGGCTGAACTTGCGGGTAGCGGCCTCATTGCCTGAGGTGCACAGGACCCAGGGGTGTGCTTACACATGCGGGAGCGGAGCAGAAGCCTACAGGGCCTGGTAGGCCTGCCCTCCTGGTTTCCTGCCCATTTCCCTTGTTCCCCTGTGCAGAGGTGATCCCTCTCTTCTCTCCCCCCCGCTGGTAGACCACGAGGCTTTTCTGTTCATATCTTCCTCATCCTGTGTCACCCTGGGAGGACCCTATGGCCTCCTCAACGAGCCACATCCTGAGTCGCAACAATTCCAACTTCATCTAGTATAGACAGCATGGGTGTGACCTATTTCTGTCCCCTTTGGGGACATCCCTGGGGACCCACTGGGCACTTGGCTTAAATCCCGACTCCACGCTCTGGCCCCCCTGGGCTGGAATGGCAGCTGGCAGGGCTGCCCCGAGGAATGAGCGGGAACTTGACCTGCAGGGGAGGGGCTCGGCACACGGGCCACATTTAGCCCAGGACCCACGTGGGCCCCATGACTGTGTCATAAACCACCCAGAGACCCCGCGTGCCCACAGGAGCTAGAGGCCGTGTGGCTAGAAAGATCACGGGCTCGAGAGTGGCACAGACCCGGGCTGGGATTTGCCTCCGTCACCACTGAGCTGCGCAACCTCGAGCAACTCAGTTACGACATCTGTGAAACGCGGCGCCGCTAACCCCTCCCTCATAGATGCGGAGAAACGCTTGCATACAGAGTGGGTAGCAAGCATGTTAGCAACTCCACAGAAGTGGAGGGCCGTGAGGTCAAAGGCCCCTGGGGCCAGCTTAGCCACCAGCCAGCTCTGTGGGTGGCCCTGGGCTGGCTGTCCACCGGCGAGCTGGCAGGGCTGGATGCGGTGATTTTCCCGTGCCGTGGACATCTAGACCCCGTGAATCTTCCTTCCATGTTCCCGCTGCAGCAGGCCGCGGTCCTGGGCTGCGGGCTTGGAGATGCCGGGTGGGCGGTGGGAGGCAGACGTGATGGCCGGAGCGCCTGTGAGGGAATGAGCTCTACCTTCCTGGAGCACAGATCGCTGGACCAACAGCCATGAGGGTCAACACCTGGGAGTTGGCAGCAGTTTTGGTGGAGGGAGGAGAGAAGCCAGCCTGCCGGGGGCCTGCCAGAGGGACTCCACCCTCTCACCTGAGCATCGCCGAGATGAGAGATGCCCCGGATGGAAGCTAAGTACCAGTTGATGTGTCCCGGGTTGGGGGGAGGGGCTGAGACTCGGACCGGCAGCTTCCTTGGCAGTGGGAACGACTGTGGGGGGTGGGGGGCAGGGGGGAATGATTGCGGGTCTTGAGGGGCATCGGAGTGGGTGCCACAGCACCTGCAGCAACAGCCCTCCCTTCTCCCAGACGTGTCTAGGGGAGAGGCTCGGTCTGCTGGCTTCGTGGACCCCGGGCTGGCCTGGCCTGGCCTTCCCCAGCAGAGGAGAATCGGTGTCTGTCCCTGAACACTCGCCCTCAGCTGCCAGAAATTCTGAAGGCAAAAGCTGAGGAATTCGAAGCATTTATGACTTAGCAGGATTGTTCCCAAACTGCAGGCGTCTCTAAAGAAGCTTTCTGGATTTCATTGTGGTTGCTTCTCAGCTCTTAGATCCTGGCCAACGACTCCCTGGGTCTCACTTTTCAGGGCTGCCCTCTGGCTGCAGGGTCATGGCCTCCATGAGGTTGGCTGCCTAACACATGGGTTTTTGCAAACCTTGCTGCCTTCCTGAAGGGAAAAAGCATAGAAACTGGAGTCGGATGGTTCTAGCCCTTTCTAGAGGGTCATCTTGGTCACATCTCGGGTTTTTTGCTCATTTTTCACATGGCTTGCCACCCCTGAGAACCTAGGGTAGTGGCTTGTCTAGAGGAGAAAAATCTATCTGAGCAGAATAACACGCATGCTTTTTCCTAGTAACTGTTTCTCTTGAGTTTGAACAGTAGCTACTCTCTTCTTACAGATTCTGCCTCTGGTCTTTAACCCCAGTTGCAGCTAATTGGCCCAGGGGTGGGCGTCTGACCCACACAGAGCCAGTGATTAGCATTCAGGCACTGATTTGGAGCCCTGCATTGGTGTCCTAAGCTATAAATTCTGTCCACAATGGCAAATAGCTTTCCTTTCTATACTCCCACTTCCCTCCCACTCCACTGCAGACATCACTGGCCGGGGAAGAGTGCGGGATTGATTAGTAATGTCTGCCACAGGTGTGTGAGGAGCATAGTAAGCATGATGTTGTTTGCCAGCCCTGGTCCTAGCAGTAAGAATTCATATTTAACGTGGAACACTCAGCTTTACCCAATGTCCACAGCAACACTACCGTTCAGTCCCCCTGACCAGCACCGGGTGATGCAATGGGTCTGCTCAGACTGGGATGGTTACTAACGTAGTTGGAGCACAGCTTCAAGCCTGAAGAGAGTGAGGTGGGAAGGAGACACTTGAGTCAGGCAAGCAGAACCGAGCCTCATCCTTAACAGGTGACAAGCCCCACCCCCCCCATATCTCACTACAAAGAACGAGGCTCAGAGAGGTAAAGTGACTTGCCCAATAGCACACAGCTAGAGAGCGCCAGGCCTTGATCCCAGGTGCTGTGCTCTAACTAGAAGTTCCCAGGGGTTCTGGCTGTACCTATTTATTTTTTAATGTTTATTTATTTATTGAGAGAAAAAAACGCAAATGGAGCAGGGGCGGAGAGAGAGGAGAACAGGATCTGAAGCAGGCTCTGTGCTGAGAGCAGAGATCCCAATGTGGGGCTCGAACTCCCGAACCGTGAGATCATGACCTGAGCCGAAGTCAGACGCCAGGCACCCCTGGCTGTACCTAAACTATGTGCTTGTGCACTCCTGTTTGGGTCTCTCCTGGGTCTGTGTAACTTGACTCCCTGACACTTTGGGATAATGTAAAAGAAGATGTCTGCTAGATGGCCTGCTTGCTTTTCCCTAGAGTTCCATTTTGAAATACTTCACGGAGTTATTGTCAGTGTTCATCGGTGCGTTATTGTAAATATGCATCAAAACAGCGTTCGTGCAGAGGCCTGTGTGAGTAATCCTGGTTGGGAGTGGAAGAAGCAGCAACTTTCAGTGGAGTCCGTTCACACACGAGCACAGGCGATGCCAACAGAATTATGTGCTCTCTGCAGGGTGGCCAGGCCGGGCCTGGACTGTGGGCCAGGATGGCTGTCACCACGTTTCTTTAGTTCACTGCCACTGGGCCCATAGATATTCCCTGAAGCAGATGCCAGAGCCATCCCCTGGCTGCAGGGTGGGGGCGGGTAGGGAAGGAAGATTGGAAAGGGTGGCGGGAGGGATCGCAGGCGGCCCTGGAAAGGCGTGGTTATTAAAGACCCAGTGTCTAGTTGGAGGATCTGGGCACTTTGATGGTGGCGCCCTCCTCCTGGCTCTTTTGATCAGCTCCCAGGCCTGAGCTCCTGCCTCAACCCCTGCCCTGTGGTTCCCCCCCATGGGGCTCCAAGGCTTTCTGCTCAGCCCCCTCTGTGAATGATGCCACTCCCTCTGATCTCAAGCCTCGCTTCCTGCCCGGGCTCAGCCCTACCTGCTGGAGTCCTCCTGCCTGAACTGTTTTCCAGCCTGTGTGAGCCTCACCTGTGAGACCTCAGCAGTTCTGGCTGCTTCTCTGGGCACAGCAGCGCTCAGCCTCCCTAGCCCTCAGGCTCTTTTCCTCCCTCCAGACTCAGCCTGTCTCCTGCTTTCTGCCCAGAGTGGGACAGTCCCCCTAAATCCCCACTCCAGGGCAAAAGCACGCCACTTCTTTGCTGGAGAAAAAGCGAGGCTCCCTCAGCTGTTAACACCTGCGCCCCTTCCCAGAGCACCCCGCATAACCAAGTGCTTGGCAAGAAAAGACAACAGAACGGACCTTCAAAAGAACACCTTTGGAGTTTTGTTCCATCTTTCTTGATTCAGCTTCAGAGTTTCCTATTAAGGAAAGCTTCACCATTCCCCCTCTGCCAACCAACTAGATAAATACATAAAATAAAGTCAAGAGGAAACACAGTATTTGAGATGTTAAAAGGAACACAGTTGGAGTTAAACCCCATCGATAACTGCTCTTGACCCGTTTCTAGCCTGTGTGGCCCTGAGAAACTGGGATTATAGGAACATGGAGACAGCAGGGAATTGTGGGGAGAATGAAGATTTCAGAGTCAGAGCTGGTTTTGAGTCCTGGCTAGTGAGCCTTTTAGAACCTCTGTTTTCTCCTCTGTAAAAATAGGGATAAAAATAGCAGCTACATGAGAGTAGCTGCTGAGTTCTCTGCAAAAGCCAATGATGTGCCTAACACATGGTTGGAGGCCACAAGGGTTTGTCTACAGTCTTTCCTTGACTTCTGGGGCTCATCTCTGAATCAAAGCCTCTTGACCAGGAAGGGGCTTGGAGCTGAGCTTTCCTGAGTGGGAGCATCTGTCCCCGGGCAACACCCTCAGCTTTGGAAAAATGTGGGTTCTACCTGGCACAACCAGACGGGGTCTGATCCCAGAGACGAGGGGATTAGCAGGATCCCAGCAGGGACTGCAGTTGGAGGGGGTCAAGCAGAGCAGAAGCGTGGGTTCCGTGTGGGGTCTAAACCGGGGGCCAGGGGAAAGGAGCAGGGCTTGGAAGTCACTAGACTGTACACACACGGGGATGAGGGCATGCCTGTTTTGTTCTCTGCGGTATTGTGTACCTAGCACAGCGTCCGGCACTGTCTTTCTTGAACAAATGAAGAATAAATGAATGACAACCTTATCAGTCGGAGCCTGGTGGCTTCAGGAATTCCTTTTCAAAACAAGGCAAAGGAGACCAGCTGCTGGCAGGAAGCAGAGGGCCTCTGGCAAGCAGACGCGTCTGTCTGGATGCAAAGCGTTAGTGATTGGTCAGGCAGCGTGGAACCGGATTCTAGCAGGTTCTATGGGCAGGCATAGAAATTCTGGTCTCTGGATGATGGAAACCATGGAGGGTACTGAGGAAGATCTAGTGAATTCAAGATGTTAGAACTTGAACTCTAGAGCCAGACTGCCCAGAGCCCAGTTCTGTCACCCACGAGGCATATGACCTGTATCAAGTATCGAACCTCTGCACCTTTACTTTTTCCTTTATAAAACAAGGATGGTAATAGTATGTCACAGGCTTGTTGAGAGGATTCAATGAGATTATTTGTAGGAAGTCCACACTAAGTGCTCGGTAAGCACCGCTGTTGGGACTATTTGAGAGGAGTGGGAGATTATCGGAGCTGTGTTTCAAGATAGTGAAGCAGGGAACAGGTGCAGGATGGATTATCCCAAAGCGAATCTAGTTAAGAGGTCATTGCAATATCCAGGCATGAGAGGATAGGGCCTAAATTAGGGGAATGATTGGGGCCTGAAGCGGAGATCAGTGCAAAACAGGTGGTTCATGAAGAAGCAACCAACAGAACTGATTGGCTGTGGTGGAGGGGAAGGTCAGAGGAGGGGGGAGGAGAAAACTCAGAACTCCTTTGTGCCTCTGAGAGCGAGGGTGCCTGGGTAGGAGATGGCACCCCCAGGAGGGACGACGGACGTCTAAAGAAGGAGCAGGTATGGAGGATAAAAATTCAGCATGGGCATGCTAAGTTGCACTTGGGGTAGCCCAGTCATGGGGAGATGTGAAGCTGGAAATGCCCAACGAGCTGGGTGAGATACTGGGGCTGGGGGGAGAGCAGGCCATCACAGAAGCTGGGCAGAGACCTAAGAAGTGTGGAGGATGCACCTAGGTGGTGTTCACATCTGGGGAGAGGCAAAGAGCCCACCTGGGTACAAACGGCAGCAGCCAGCGGGTGGGAGAGAAGCAGAAAAGCGTGGCGTCTGTGAAACCTTGGGGGCTGAGCTCCTGGTAGGAGGTGATGGATAGTGAGGTCAGATGCTGCAGAGCCAGGAAAAGAGGGGTCGGGACCAGCCCCGTGGGTAAAGAGCTGACGACGCAGAGAGCAATTTCAGCCGCTGGAAAACTAGTAGTGGCTTCTGGGGGTTCATGAGAGGAAGGAGAAAGGGAGGAAGTGGAACCAGGAGGAAGCGTCATAGGAAAAATGTGAACCAGGGCACAGGGTGAGGGAGAACTGGCTTAAGTGCAAGTTGTTTTTCATCTCAGAAATCTGCATGGTCTGGAGTGAAAGCCAGGATGCTGGAGGAGAAGGGAGCTGGTCCTGGAGGAGGCAGGCGGCGGGAGGGGCAGCCTGGGAACTGGGGCGGGAGGAAGAGAGACGCAGTGGGATGTTGAAATGCTACGGGAAAACCACGAAGCCAACAGCTTTGAGTTGTTGGTAAAGGAAGAGGTGAAGGCATGGTGCGGGGAGAAAGTAGGCGGAGGGGCATGGGGAGAAGATAGGGAGCAGGTGTTCGGGGGAGAGGAAGGGAATCCACGAGAGATGGTGGAGGACGCACAGAAGCCAGGGAGCATCTGAACGCAACTGAGGAGTCAGCTGGTACGTGTCCAATCTGTGATTTTCTGCAGCAGTTCCGTGCTGGGGAACAAGAATAAAAATGTCCACTAGTGGGATGTGGAGAGGCAAGGAGACTTTGAGTGCAAGGACAGAGTCAAAATGACTAGCAGTGGAGTCCAGACTGGATTTTGGAGTCCTGGCTCACTATCTGCGGTCTGTGGAATAAAGACAGTGATTTCTCAGCAACAAGTAAGATTTGAGACAAATGACTGTAAATCTCCGTTTGGCCTTAGGGTTAGGGTAGGTTGTGTGTTTTCTTGTAGCAGCAAACCTGTATGGAACGTGAAATCACCGATCCTAGGGGCAAAAGCCCCTAATGATTATATGGCAGCTGGGGCTGGGTTGTTTTCTGGGAGAATCTACGTAGGGCGCCTCAAACGTATCTGGTCCTATCTCATCGTGTCACTGAATTCTTTCAAGTGAGCTGTGTCTGTCACCTACCTCCACTGGATTGGAAGAATCCGTTTGGGAAGGGACTCTGTACTTTCTGATCTCATTTTGTGCATAGCGAGGGGCTGAACTCAGAACAGGAAGTCCACGAATATTCCCTGACTCGACTGCATCCTGATCATGCACAGTCCGGGGCCTGGCCCGGGGGAGCTGACAGGATTCTTGTTGTCCTGTGGTGTTTTGGTGTCCCACTCATCAATGCTTGGGCATACTTATGTAGGGGTTGGAATCCTCCTGAACAGGAGAGAAGCCGCGTATCTTATTAACAAAGAGCACCGAAGGTATGCGGGTCAGGAAGCCATTTCATCCGGATGAGTGAATTTCATGAATGAAAGCGATTTGGCAGGTCCCCTGATTAGGGTGGTTGCTGGTGGGCTTGGTCTTTCACAGTCAATGACAGACCTGGTCATGGGTCTGGACATGCAATTCTGATGTGAGAGAATGGGGCATTATGGGAATTAGCCCAGAGAACCAAAGACGCAGAAAGACTCAGAACACGGTCGAGGTAAGGGCACCATGGCCTCGGTAACCTGGCTTAGCGCATGCTCACTGGTTACCATGTTATGGCCCATTATTGTTTTTCATTTTTGTTTATTTTTTTGAGAGAGAGCATGAGCGAGCACGAGTGGGGTAGGCGTAGAGAGAGGATCCCAACCGGGCTCCGTGCTGTCAGTGCGGAGTCTGACGCGGGGCTCGAACTCACCACTGTGAGACCATGACCTGAGCTGAAATCAAGAGTCGGACACTTAACGGGCTGAGCCACCCAGGCGCCCCTTACTTTCCATTTTTTTAAGCCAAGTGCCCCCAGTTCTGTGAGTTTGTATTCTCCAATATCGTGACGAATGAGGAGAGATGGGGTAACCTCTGAAGCTTGAGTGGAAAAAGGCTTCCAGGAGCAGCTTTTCAGAAACATCGTCATTTGCCAAAGGGCAGGCACGGTGTTTCTGTGGGCGGGCGGTGAGGCCATTGTCAGGGTTTCCAGGAAGACATGTACGAACCTGAGAGTCACAGAGTCCCAACCCTGTCTCCCATACCAAGCAAATGTGTAACAGATTAAATATTTATCTATTGTCCTGTCCACCTCAATAAGACATGGCACTCTTTAAAACGGCTGCCTTAATGACGTCTGTGTGTGTTGGAATGCGGCCCTGGGCTAACAAATCGCATCTGAAGATGTGGAAACATGAAAATCAATAACAAGAAATGAAAAGGCTGTTTCGCCGATAAAGCATCGTTTATCTTAATCTGTGGGGCTTCTCAGAATTTCCTAAGTGCCCTTTGAAATGCCAGCGTCAAAGCTGGGGACCACGTGTATGCGGAAGGCCCAGGGGAGTCGTCGAGGCAGAAGTGCTGATGGCTCAGGCGGCAGGAGCCTGCTGGGGAGAAGCGTCATTCTGGGGCAGGCCCCCACTGGACTGGTTTCCAACCAGATTGCTCCCCAGCGGGGGTTTCCAGGGATATTTCTGGGATTTCAAAACTCTCAGTGAAAATAATATACCATCGGAATGAGAGATATTTCACAAGATGTTAACCGTGAAGCAGAAGTGACCCGCTTTTGGTAGGCTTAATACAATGTGGTGGGCATTGTAACAGTCACTTGCACTGACTAATATGAATTGGGAAAATAAAATTATTATTCCACCTCCAGGAAGCCTATACCTTACCTGACCCTAGGCTGGAGGACCGCATTCCTGCCTCCCTCCCACCCCCGACCCCGCTGAATCCACACTGGGACCCAACGACACAAGTCCTCTGTGGTGAGGAGGTTGCAAACACTGGGCCTCAGGGATTGGCTTTCTGGCTCTAGCCCTTTCCTTTGCTTCACGCACACACCCTCCTCTGGTCTTCAGGCTCCCTTACCTCTTCTCAGGGGATGAAAATACAGGAAGGTTGGAGGTGGCTTAGGACCTCCTGCCCTCCCAGCAGCCCCAGGGAGGCGGAGGATGAGGCTTTCCTAAGTACACCTCGGCTTCCAGATTGGGGGTGGGCAGAGGCTCGTCTCCTCTCCTGATCTCCTTTGCTCTCTGGCTGTCACCATGGTTTGTAGATGGAAGGCCAGCCTCAGACGCCATTATTGCTGACTGCTTTCTGCAGAGTTTTCTCGCACGGTGGCCAGAAGGCTTGTGAATACACACTGCCTCCCACTTTTCTCATAAAATCCACAGGCCTCTGACACCTCTGAGCTGATACCCCTTCTCCCTACCTCACTCCTTACACTCCAGCCAGGCTGGCTTTCTGCAGCTCCCTCCAGGGAGCCGAGTCTTCTCCTGGCTTGGGGTCCTCACCTATGCTGTTCCCTTGAAGGACAAGCTCCTCACATGAGGAGATGTCACTTGAAAACATCACTTTGCCAGAGGCCTCTCTTGACCTCAAAACCCAAGCGGGGCCTCTTTCACAGGTTTTTGTATTTGTCCTCAGTGGTCACCATAGCTTCTGGGCACCACTGATTTGTGATTTTTGTGTGCATGTGTGTCCCCAAGTGAGCTCCACAAATGAGCCTCCTTTGTCATGGGACCCGGCACGCCTAAGACATCGTAGACACTCAGTGCATGCTTGTTGACTATCTGGCCAGCTGGTTAAATGAATGAATGAGCTCCACAGAGCGCTCATCCTGCAGATTTTCAGGGGGGTAAGTCAGTCCCATGGTCAGATGCAATCTGGACGTGCCCTCATCTGTCTCCCTGCAGAGGGCATAATATGCCTCCGTGTAGGAGACTCTGCAATGAGCTCCAGTGAGGAAACAAAAGTTAGGGCTCCTGGGTGGCTCAGGCGGTTAAGCATCCAACTCTTGGTTTCAGCTCAGGTCATGGTCTCGCGGTTCGTGGGTTCGAGCCCCGCATGGGGCTCAGCACTGACAGTGTGGAGCCTACTTGGGATTCTCTTTCTTCCTCTCTCTCTCTGCCCCTCCCCCACTCACTCTCTCTGTCTCTCAAAAATAAATAAAACTTAAAAAAATTACAAAGGAAAAGAAAACAAAAGGGAAAAAATAAAACCAAAGCTGTAGGAAGTGAGTTTAATTTTCTTTAGCCTCACATTTCCCAAACGTATTTGAATGTGACATTTTTTTCCATCTAACATCGATTAACATCCCACAAATGTACTTTAAGATGTGCTTCACTGGTGGCTTCCTACTTGGGAAGCCTGAAACTCAAGATCGTCAGCCTGGGTGTGGGGGCCGCTTATCTCGTGCTGAGCACCCTCCTGGATGCCTGTGCATGTATTCACGTGGGCAGTCACCACCCTAATAAAGCAGGGAGCCTGAGCAAATTCTGGAGCTAGCCTGGGTTTATATTTTATTTTTCAGGGGAAAGAGGGAAAAACAGCCGACGTTTGGCATTTGCAGATAGAACATGGTGTTTGCAGATACGATCTTTGTAGTTATGACAGTGAGCAACTTGTACACGCTGACTTGTCTTTTGCTGAGACCTGAATCCGTAAGTGTTGGGAAGCTGGTGTGTGGACACAGGTCCCTTAGTGGCTGAGTGAGTCTACCTCCTATGTAGCATTTGCATCTCAATGCAGTTCTGTTCTTAGTATTTTCTTGAATTTTCCAACAGACCTGAGTGAATTTTATGGAGGGGCGATTGCATGCGATATTAGCATGAGTGAAGGTTTCAGGACATATCCCTCTTGCATAGTTAGGATGTTTAATGTAGGTAGGCTTCCTGAGGTGCAGCTGCATTAGATGCATTGGGTCTCAAATTATTTTTGATCAGCCCCTGCTTAGGGCAAAACTGCTTGACCTACCAACTCCATCTAGTCTCATTTTCCAGCGGAAAAATAAATTGGTGATAATTGGGGGGGAAGTGGATCATGTATACATTGGCTTTAGCACTGGAGTATGGACAATTCATATTTGAACCACAATGTATACATGTCTGAGAGTCCGGTCATTGGAAAATTACAGTTCCAGAATACTGTTGATGCAAATAAGCTTCAGAGCTTCAGTATACTAGGGAGGGTTAACCAAGCAACCCACAACAAAATAAACTGATAATGGTAAAACCAAGCTGACAGTAATTCATGATTAGAAAGTACTGAATGTAGCCATTGCAAATCGCAACCAACTCAAGGCAACACTGGCGATGTGCCGATAAAGGGTCTTCTCCCAGATTTTGGGAACGTCAGCTCTGTGCCTGCACATGGGAAATGGGAATTTGCTGACAGAACGGAGCAGTGCGCGCCTTTAAAAAATTTCAGTTCAGGATGCATGAGAACGTCTCTGGTAACATACCCCTTACCCATAACCCACTAGATCTCAGCTTCAACTTTTGAAATCATCACCTCAGCAGCGTCTCCTCCTTCGAGGAAGGCTTTCCTTGCCTGGCTCAAGCAGACCAGAGATGTTTATTTGGATTTATAAAGTGTTTACAATCTCACTTAAAAAAGTTTTAACATCCAGTGTGAATCTCCAAGATGTAATGTTAAGTGAAAAAAGCAATGTGCATGACAGTATGCATACTATGCTATTTATGTAAAGACATGATGTTATATATGTGTTGATGCATTCTGTGGCCGGAATAGCTCTGGAAATGAATATGCAAAAACAGATCAAAATAGTTGCCAATAGTATCTGCTGCTGGGGGAGGGGAGAGAGGCAGACTGAGTTGTGTTTTTTTTTTTTTTTTTTTTTTTTTTTTACTACTCATTCATGCTCTTTCAGTTTTGTACCATTTGTAAGTAAACTATTCAAAATATCAGTTTAAGTTTGGAAGAGAAAAGGCCAAAAAAAAAAAAAAAAAAAAAAAGAGGCAGTAAGCCTACAGAGAGTTGATTCTTGGTTTCTTCTTTTTAAAGAGGTGAGGGTTAAGTTTGGTTTATTTATTGTTCTGATCCCTTTCTCCACCTTCAAAAACATGGTCGCGTATTCAGCAAGAGATTCTAGAATCTAAAGGAAAGCCTCCAGAGGAGGTGAGATGTCGGACCCAGGCCCTAGGTCTGGGCAAAGATGAGGCAAAGACCTCCATCTTGAGACATAGTATTCTGACAAATTGGCCCCGTTATTGAAAACCTGCCCAGCGTTCTCATGCATTTCCATACCATGTATATGCAGAATACAAAAGGAGGGCTCTTAATGAGGCCACTTGTACCTTGTACATTTGCAGCATGAATATAAAGAAAAAAGGACAACAGAGGAGACAAAATTCGTATAGCAAAGCATGTTTAAGTGAACACATTCCTCTCATTTCATCCCGCTTCTGGACTGCTCAAGGAGACAAAGCAATGGTTTATATTGATTTGCTGTCAGGAATTTAGATGAGCACACACAGAAATATTATACTATTTAGTGTTTCCTAATGAAAAACGTAGTATTTCATTAATCACATAAAAAGAGTTGTATTCTTTTACATAATTGGCACGAGAGAGTACATTGTATTTATATCTTAAAAGCTCATTATGCTGAGTAACAATGATTTCTTAGAGCAAAATGTCCACGGAAATATTGTGGTGTATCTAAATTTTATGGGTTCTGAGTTACTGCAGATAGAGAGCAGGAAATGCGTCGAAGCTGGAAGGAAATGTTTGGGACAATATGGGAGGCCCAACTTGTTGGGGGTGGGGTGGGGCTGTGGGCTGTAGATAGAGATCAAAATTAATTCCTCAAACTAGAGGTGGGCTTTGGGCAATGAGCCGAAAGTAGTGCCAAAGCAGGCACAGACTTCAGGCGGGTCTACAGGCTGGTGTCCATCTGGCATGTTTAGGAAAATTCTATAATGAAGATATAATATGAGAACGAGTTATTATTTACCCCAAGGCCTTGGTCAATGGAAGGGTACAAGTGTTAAGTACCACAAGCCCCACCCCTCTTCTGGGGGTGTCCCCCTCCCCATGGCAAGTGTGCAAATGCTTCCTCATGCTTCTTGTCCTTCTGGTCACCCCCATTTTGGCCCCTTTTCTATTCTCACAGAACCCAGCAGCCTGGGACTCCCAGACCTATATTTCAGAGTTGGGTTCACAGAGAGGGGATACGAGTAACCGCAAGCCCGCGAGTAAACCCACGCAAGGAAACTGCTCGGCTTGGGTCTAAATGACTTACATTTTTCCTCGCTTGAATTAGCCAGTAATTGCATGTGGGCAGACTTAGCCAGGAATGGTCTAAATGATCAATTAGAAGGCAAAAAGGAGTTCCTTTCTTTAAAGTTCAAGGGTCCCTGTTGAAGGGCCCTGCTTCCCAAGCCACGCTCACGTGGGCCTGCGCCCAGCTCTCTGTGGTGCCTGAGGCTACCGTACATTTGCCTAACGATAATGAATTGAGTACTTATTTTGCAGGAAAATATAGGGCACTTCCATTACATGCAATCAAGCAAAAAGGCTGCAGAATGTGCCACTCCATTAATTTTAAACAGAATTCTTCCCAAATATCACCCTGAAACCAGAGAGTATGGGGTTGTTAAAAAATCTGAAGGAATTAAGAGTAATTTTCATTTGTACAAAGTAGTGGAGGGACAGGACTCCTGCCACACACACACACTATTAATTGACTTAAATTGGATTCGCCAATTTCAGTGTGAATCACTAAGCCACGATGCAGCTCGCCTGGTGGGGGGATGGGTGGGCTCCCGCCATCTTTGAGGGTGCAGGTGCCCAAATCGTCCCCCACAACTATAGACTAATGGGATGGGCTAGTTATTAACAAGCATGTTCAAAGAAGAAAAACACGTGCCAGCCTCTGGCAAGTCACGTAGCCTCTCTGAGCCTCAGTTGCCTCATCTGAGCATTATAATCTTCCAAGGGGATTAGAATACCGGCTTCAGTGGGGATCCTTGAGTGTTAAGGAGTTTGAGGATGTCAGAGCACTTAGCGTGGTGCCCGGCACCTAGTTTACAACCATTAAATGGTAACGATTATCTTCGTTTTCATCTTCTAAGGGGAGTCTCTTGTGCCTAAACTGGTTCCCGAATCGCACTGAGGAACTCTGGAGCTGGCACCAGATGGGAGGAGTGGCCGGGTCAGTCCCCACTGCCTGGGAGGTGTGAGTCAGCCCACCGGGTTACTGGTCATTTCCTTCCTAACTTCAGCTCCACTCTCCCCGGGCGGTGGCTGGACTGGCGGGAGAGCACAGGGCTGGACACGGGAACAAGCAGGTTAAGGTGGCCGGGGAACGGGCCAGGGTGCCCCTCACTCCACGTTCCGGTACTTGGTGAAGAGGTTGTACAACACTCTCAGTGTGGATTTCAGGTCACAGTTGACAATGTCTGCGTAGAAAACAAAACACACGCTGCTTCAGTGGGGCCGCCTAGCCCAAAGCAGACATCCTTCCTGGTCTCCTTCCTTCCACTGCCCGCTTGTGTGCCCAGCATGGTCCCGGGGTGGGTGTCCCCCCTCACCCACAGGACATCGTTCTGTGTTCCTGAAGAGCGTTTGGTACTGCTGGGAGAGAAAAAGCATCCCCCACGAGGCCACCAGAGGCAGGTGGGTGGTGAAGGATGGGCAGTGTGCGCAGCAAGAATTCGGAGCGAGGGGCAGAGGTGCCGAGCATGGGGGTCTCCCCTGACCCCAGGGCATGCAGGCTTCGCTCTAGAAGCCACATCTCTGCACGAGGGGCCCCTGCCCCGTCCCCTGAGTCTCCCTGGTCTGTGGGGCTCCTCTGCCTTCAGCTTCGGCCACAGAGCCAGCCAGGAGCGGTGGGGAGGAGTGGAGGGCCTGGGGCTATAGTTGGGGGACCAGGAGGCGAGTCAGGACTGAGCTGCCTCTCCTTAGGCAGGGAGGGCCCCCCCCCCCCCCCGAGGGCACAGACGCCCACCTGGTGAGAATATGCAGTAGACAAGGGTCATCAGGGGACAGACTGCTTCAGGTGGAGGACAGGGCAAGACAGCTGGCTTTGCGGCCGGGAGTTTGTATTTTCAGGAGAGTTCTGCCACGGGTTCCCCAGCTTCTGTACAACCATTTCCTCCCCCCATCCCTTTCTTCTCTGGTTGCCCCTTGAGCCCTCGGCTGCCGCCTCTGTCCTACAAGGCCCCCTCTCTGCTCTGGTCCCCCTGCACACACTCCCTTGGAGAGCTGTCCTTTGAAGAATGGGAGTAGAGAAAACAAACAAGAGAAAGAATTCTTCCTCCTATTTAGGAGTGCGTATTTAGGTAAATAAATCAGGAAAAACAAAAGAAAAAAGAAAAGGAAAGAAAAAGGCAAAAGCCCATGTCAGGAGAGTGGTTACATTTAGGGAAAAGGCTGAGGACACCGTAGCTGGAAGGAAACTGGGAGCTGGGTGGTGGTCACGTGGGTGGCTTGCTGGCTGAGATTTCGCCGACCTGTATGTTTATGTTGCATGTACCTTTCTGTATATGTGCTGTTTTTCACCACGAGAATGATTTTTAAAAACCGAACTATGCAGAGGGTCAGATGAGGTAAATGGTGTAAGATTCAAAGTGGGGAGAGCTTCTGCTGAACCCCTGGGAAAGGAGGGATAGGGGAAGTTATCCGAGCTCTAACCACGCCCGGGTCAGTAGGGACAGGGATCCTTCCAGATCGGGCAGAGAAGGAGGCCAGTGGCTCCAAAAGGCTGGGTTGTGGCTCCCAGGTCTTAGCCTTGGGACCCTTGCAGCTGTGGCTGCCGCAGCTAGGCCCCCTCAGGCCCTAGCGTCCAGGCTCTGCAAAGATCAACGCTGACTGGGCTACAAGCCGAGTCCAGGGCCGGGACACCTCCTTAGGGCTGCCCCAACTTCCTCACAGGCCTTATCCCAGCTGTGACCAATCCTGCTCCACCCTAGCTGGGCTCGGATCCTGCTCCAAGTTCTCTTGCTGATAGACCAGGGTCTCCCAGGAACCACTCGAGAGGCCTGGAGCTCAGCTTCCTTTTCTGCTCCCATTTTGGTTCAGGCATGTATAGAGTCTCCCTAGATCTAGGGCCCTGTCCAGCAGCTCTGCCCTGCTACCTTGCCTTGCCCCTGCCAAGGTACCCTCTGCCAGGAGTCCTATGCCCTGTGGGCTAATTCCTGCTTGTCCCTGACTGCTTGCTGTTGAGTAGTTCTTAAGTTCCACTCAAGTCAATCATTAAGAAGTTAGTCAAGGGAGGAATTGTTGGAAAGCAGAGAGGGACAGAGGTGAGCTCAGCAAGGGACTGAGCATGAAAGGAAGGTAGGGTAGTACTGGAACGAGTGCAACAGGCTCCTGACTGGACTCATCAAAGCCTCTTGCCCTCTCTAATCCATGCTACCCACTGTAGGTAGACTATTCAGTCTCTGGGTATGGTTGTACAGGATGTACACTGCACAACTCCAGGGTGCATTGTTCACATTTTTGCGGTATCATTACCCTAGGCCACGGCATAAATGGCGCCCCTCGAAATTGTGCAGCTCATAACTTGTATGGCCATATAATTATTTCACTTAAGATAAGGTCCAAAATCTTAAATCACGACTTTGCAAGGCATGATGTGAACCGGCCCACCTTTCCAGTCTCACTTCATGCCACACTCCCTGCTCATTCACTATGTGCAGGTCACACAGACTTCCTTTCACTCCCCCCCCCTCCCCCCCCCCCCCCCCCCCGCCCTATGGCTGTGCTTCTCCATCACCTTGGCCTCTGCACATGCTGTTGCAACATCTAGATTACCCTTCCCAAATAGCCAACGCCTGAACTTTCTGCAGATCGCAGCTCAAAGCACTGCTTCCTTAGGAAAGCCTTCCTGACAACTGGCCTTGGTGAGGGTGCCCTGCTTTATGGTCTCAGAGCCCCCATGCTTTCCATAGCACTCCCTCCAGTTCTAAATTGGTGATTTGGTGCTCATTTGATAAAATCTGCCTCTGTCCTGGACTGTGTGTGACTTGATCACAGCCAGCCAGCCTTATTTTGCATCTGCGGCTTAATCTGGTACCTGGCATGTGTAGACCTTACAAGATACGAATAGATAGATGAATGAATGATTGCCCAATGTCATGCGAGCCAAGGAAGAAAATTCTAGGGAGAAGAGAGAGCTGATAGGGCTCCGTGCTCCCACAAGGGTGAGACTGGAAGGAGTTCCCAGGGGACATGGCTCTAACTGGTGGCTGGCCAGAGAGCAAAGCCACGTGCAGGTGGAGGCCACGTGTTAGCCACAGAATGGGCAGATGAGGAATGGAGGCTGTGGGCATGGGCACAAGGGAGGAACTTGGGGGCTGATGGAGGAGAGGCAGAGATGGATGCAGGAGGATTTGTTCTCCCCTTTTAAGGACAGGTGAGTTAGGAGGTTTCTAGAGAAGGAAAATGCCCACTATGGGAGAATGTCTCAAGCTGACCATTTAATTTTAATGCCTGCTGAGGTTTGAAGCCCATCTTCACGACAGCTATGTAACCCAGTTAAAGTCACTTGACTTCCTTGAGTCCGTTTTCTCACTGGTAAAACTGGGTTTACAAGAAACATCTAGAACACGTGAAGGCCTCCCTACACGGTAGTTTTCCTTCCCCTTTCTCGTCTTCACCTGTTATGTACAGCTGCCAAGTCTGTGTAGTGCACAACTCCAGGGGGTGCCATTTACATAGACGGGGCCGCACTCCCTGGGAAACTCGAGTTCCTTCTTTCTATAGGCCATCACCACCAGGTAGGCCTGGTGAAGAGCGGGGACTACAGTCAGAGACACTGACAATGGTCTGTTCTTATCAAGAGAGCCAACTACCACACAGTTCCAAGCAGGTCAGCAGATGGGCTATGTCAGCCAGGGGAGAGGCTCTGGATTCCTGGGAATGAACTGTGACTCCATGCTATATAAACAGAACCTCTTGAAAGCCCTGGCCTAATAAATTGTGTGATTACTAACTCAGTACTGCTCTGATGACCGCTGTGTGCTGGCCCGGGGCCCCTCTCTGGGAGCGGTCTGCACAGTGGAGCTCCTGGTTAGAAACAACCAGAGCTGGTCAGCTGGCTGGCTGTGGCCAAGGGAGAGACCAATCAGACCCAAGACTACTCTAGGGAGAAAATAGCCTCTGGCCAAGGGGAAAAGGCTCCATGTTTGCTCCTCTCGCCCGGCGGCATTAGGAATTCTTCTTGTTCATTAGCTGACCATCCAAAATGAGTTCATGGTTCTCTAAAGGATGCAGAAGTCAAAGGGGCGTGGGGAACTCTCTTCACACAGTCTTTACAGAGGGACAGGGCCCTGTATGGCCATGCCCTCCATGGAGCCATCTGTGCCACAAGTCTCCCTTATCCCAGCCTGGACCAGTTGCTGAGGCCCTTTCTCAGAAGTTTTCCAGCTGGGTCCCCAAATCCCTTGACCAAGGTGGGAAGACACTGGTAGCTCAGTGCCACCAGGTGGTGGGGGCTGGAATAAGATGGACAGCCACAGGCCAGCTGGGGTGAGCCAGCCTCCATCCCACTCCTGATGGATCTAGCTCATTCTTAGTCCCTGCCTCACTTTCCTGTCTGCTCCCTATTCCCCCCCTCCCACCCACCGTGGGATAGGACCCATCCTTTGGAGATGCGCCATATTGATGTTGGTCTGCTACCTATCTGGCGCTCTTGCTCTTTTCTTTACATACTAAAAATATTTAAATATGACGAACATCCAGAAAAGTTCACGTAACCTACATGTATGGTGTTAAATGCTTGGAAGAGAAACCCTATGTAACCACCACCCATGACAGAAGCAGAACATCGTCAGCACCCTCAAAGAGCCCTGTCCCCGTCTGGTACATTCATTCCTGCCTGGTACTAGATTTCTCCTGAGTCCCCACTTGGCTATCATGCTAGAGTCTTAACCACGTTCAGTGACACCTCTCCCTGAATAATAACAGGGTAGGCATGTGCATTGGAAGACAGGTGGTGTAATCCCCCAAATAAAAAGCCATCAGCTTTATGCCAGTGTTCCAAAGGCTTCGCTGGCCGTGAACTTGATGCTAACACTTGGCGTACTAAAAGTTTATGAAGCCTGGGCAGCAAAAGTCATCTGAGATGCAAACCCAGTTCCCAAGAGACTTCAAGGTACAACAGAATTTTGAATGTCAGAGGATGGTCGTGAGCTTATTCCGGTCATAAGCCCCTCTCACCTGGAAAAGATAACCAGTATCCTGATTCTTATGGTGATTATTTCCTAGCTCTTCATAATTCCACCAGCAACATAGGTACCTTTAAATAGCAGATTTTAGTTTTGCTTGTTTGATATAAATGGAATCTACTAATGTATTCTTTGGTGATTTCCTTATTCAAAATTCTGTGTGTAGGGTTCATCCATGTTGCGTGGGCTGTTCATTTTTTTTTTTTAAATGCTTATTTATTTTTGAGAGAGAGAGAGAGAGAGAAAGCAGAGTGTGAGCAGGGGCAGGGAGGGGCAGAGAGAGGGAGACACAGAAACAGAAGCAGGCTCCAGGCTCTGAGCTGTCAGCACAGAGCCTGATGCGGGGCTCGAACTCACAGACTGTGAGATCATGACCTGAGCTGAAGTCGGACGCTTAACCGACTGAGCCACCCAGGTGCCCCTGAGCTGTTCATTTTTGTAAATGATTTTGAGGTGTAATTTGTTTTATTGAGCTAGAACTATAATTATCCAGCTCTAATTTTACAGTTTTTCAAGAATAAGTGCTTCTCAATTTGTTGTCTACTTACAGTCAATTTTCAGTGCCTTGAAGTGGTCATTTTTGATCCTTTTGTCTGGTTTTATACTTGCCTTTTTGCAGAGAATAATCACTGACCTCTTCATGCTACAGTAACTAGAAGTCTTTCCTCCAATTTCTCTGTTCGTTTATTGTCATTGTTGTGTATTAGTCCATGGTGTGGCTGTTCTCCAATTTATCTAGGCTGTTGGGGTGTGCTGTCCAGTCTAGGCTATCATGGATAGTCTTGGACTAGTTTAGTTCCTGGTGTATGGACATGCATATGTATGAGCGAGTTATTGCATCACAGATGTATTAGTTTCCTATTGCTGCTGTGACAAATTATCATGTAGTTGGTGGCTTAAAACAACCCACATTTGTTATCTTGTAGTTCTAAAGGTCAAAGTCCAAAATGGGCTTTGCTGGGATGAATTAAGGTATCAGTAGGCTTGCGATCTCTTTTGGAGACTCCGGGGAGCACTAGTTTTCCTGCTTTTTCTAGCTCTGGGGATTAGCTTCTGTAAGCCTGCATTCTTTGGCTTGTAGCCCCTTCCATCAGCAAAGCCAGCAATGGCTGTTTGAGTCTTTCTTATGCTGCCTCACTCTGACACTGAGCCTTTCTGCTTCCCTTGTGATTATACTGGAACTATCCAGATGCTTTGAGATAACCTCCCTGTCTCAAGATCCTCAACTTAATCACATCTGCAAAATCCCTTTTGCCATGTAAGGTAACCTATCATCAGGTCCGGGGGATTAGGATGTGAACATTTTGGGGGCCATCGTTCCGCCCACCATATAAAGCATTACAAATCTCCAACTACATAACATAAAGACAGTAAACTATACAATATATAACGTATATAACATAAAGACAAACTGCTTTAGAAGAATGGTTGTATTTATAGTCACACCAATAGTTTCTGTTGCTCCACATCCTTGCTAACCCTTAATACCATCAGTTTTAAATTTTTGCCACTGTCTTGTGTGCACACTATCTCCTAAAGGAATGAGGAAGAGAAATTGAACCATTTTCCGTATTTCTAGCCACTAAACAAGTCCTTTCCAAATGAATTGATCACTTGGACCTCAGCTTCTGTCACCTGCCTGGCTTTTTAGCGTTGCCTGAAGTCTGGCCCCAACTTTCGGACTCTTTAAATTTTAGATATTCCATCAGCCTGCTGGCTGACCTACAGCCTTCATTCCTGCCTGGTACTAGATTTCTCCTGAGTCCCCACTTGGCTATCATGCTAGAGTCTTAACCACGTTCAGTGACACCTCTCCCTGAATAATAACAGGGTAGGCATGTGCATTGGAAGACAGGTGGTGTAATCCCCCAAATAAAAAGCCATCAGCTTTATGCCAGTGTTTCAAAGGCTTCGCTGGCCGTGAACTTGATGCTAACACTTGGCGTACTAAAAGTTTATGAAGCCTGGGCAGCAAAAGTCATCTGAGATGCAAACCCAGTTCCCAAGAGACTTCAAGGTACAACGGAACTTTGAATGTCAAACAGTATGGCAGAGAATGAGTTTTCCTGACCTTAAAAACATTTGCCATGAAAAACGCCTCCACCACAGCCAGTCTGATTTTGGAAGAACCCTCAAAGAATTACCCACACTGGCACCTTTTGTAAAGTCTGCAGCATTTACCACTGAATCTACTTTCCAGGTAGAAGCACAGAAACCAGAGGGAATGCTGGGGTATATACCTCTCACAAAGTACAATTTCACAAAATGCCATTTCAGTTCTCCTTTACGCACTGGAAATTTTCAGTGTGGGCATGATGCCCAGTGTAACAACAAATAAAGCAGATGTGTTTTTCCATGGCCATGGGTCAGGAAGTCCCATATTAAGCAGTTCAGTCGGTAATTGTATGAGAAATGTCCTCTAAATGCTGAAATAGCCTTGTAGGTTAATTGATATTGGGAAGGCTGTCTGTTCCGAGAGAAATAAATGCCTGAAAATGGACGTATCAGGAGGAGTACTTCCCATCCGTGACCAGGAAGTTTCATATTAAGCGGCTCGAGAACATGGAAAGAGAAACCCTGGCCAGATCTCTCCTCTCCTGCTTTCCCTCCTACTCTGAAGCGGGTGCCCATCATCTGGCCCCAGGGCTCAGAGTCCGTTCCTAATGGCATGAGGATGGCCAGAGTGACCTTGCCAGGAGAGGGCTCCTAGAAGGAGACCAACCTTGCTAGAAGCCCTCCGGCAGTGACCAGGCGCTCAGAACAGGTGGCAATAAATGAGAATAAGGGATTGGCTTTTGTTGGCGGGAGCTGAGTTAATGAGGTCTGTGATAAGGCATGACACCGGGACACAACCCGCATCTTCATAATCTACCTATCTCCTCTGGTTTTCCTGCTTTCTCCTCCAGCTTCAAGAAAGGCATTTGCACCAGATACTGCCCTTAACCCTTTTCTTTCCTCGGCGTGCTTTCCTGTTGTTCAGCTTCCGTTAAGTGGGAGACTTCCAGTTACATCACCATAGCCCTGATCTTTTCCCCGAACTCTGGTTCTTCTCGGTCAATCCTCAGGATTGAGATCCTTATGGCCCCTGCCAAGCCTGCTTTTCCTCCTGGGGTCCCCAATGCCCCACGTCTAAGTGTCTGTTCTTCACACTGCCTTCCAAATGATCTCTCTGGAACAGAGCTTCAATCACATCACTTGCCTGCCTAAGAAACTTCCATGTCTCCCACTACCTACAGAATAAAGTCCAAACTCCCTGCCTCATTAGCATCAGGGCCCTCCAGGACCTAGCACCAGTTCACTTCATCCTCACCAACCATTTTCCAATTCATACCCTTCATATTCCAGACGAATAGGCGACCGCTTCACGTTGATGGTCAGGTGCCAGGTGCTGTGCGTCAGACGTCATCCTATTGAATCTTGTCATGTGCGTGTCTCTAGGAGCTCCATTTTTATAGACATGACAAGTAGGCTCAGAGATGATTGATCGGTAAGTTGCCCAAGGCCACACGGCTAGCTGGTGGGGTGGGGACTGGATCTGGGGCTGTCACCAGCTTAGCCCCATGCTCTGCTGTCTCACAAATGGGGCTCCTCCACATCCCCCAGGCAGGACTTTTGCTCCCACTGTCATCCTATCTGGGATGCCGCCTCCTCTATCCTAACTGATCTTTACGGTTTAGCCCAACTGCCATCATCTCCACTAACCCGTCATTTGCCCAGCTGGAAGCGATGTCACCTCCTCAATTCTCTCGCTCTCTTAGCTGTCCCTCTTTCATGGTAGTGGCCACAACTGTCATTCTGTCGTGCTTACCGGGTGCACCTTTCGTGACCCCCGAGTGGCTGCGAGTGCCTTGAGGTCAGGGACAGCCCACCCCTGTTGGCACGTCACCATCTGTGGGGTCTTGGGCCCACTGGACAGTCAGTGAATGACCCTCCCCATCCCCCAAAGTGGAGGTGTGGATGGAGGAGCAGGTGCAAGTTAACAATGGGGAGCTTACGCAGCCAGCCCCTACTGATCCACTTTCCTTTAAACGACTAGGCGGGGGCAAGCAAAAGGGCCCACAAATGGAAAACAGAAAATTATCTGCAACACAGTGTTGACTCACCAGCGCTGATAAAATGGAATATTTCAGTCAGGAAGTCAATAAACGTCCGTACCAAGGAGGCTCCCAGGAGAAGCGTGCCTCCCATATGCACAGAGGCACACGGCTCCAAGCGTGAGCCCGGGAAGGCTGCATGAGCAGCCTGCTCCTTCTGTGTTTTTATTCAGTCTTACATTTTCGACCCAAGCCCAACACATCAGGCCTCGTCTTGGGGCAGAGTTGGAGTGAGCAAAGAACAGAAAAGGGAATGACGCTCAGAGCAGAGCTGCTGGTGACGACTCCCGCTTCCTCCCCTTGCCTGGCTGGGGCGCAGCTGTTTGACAGGTCAGCAGCCTGTCCAGGGACGGAAGAACCTGGAAACTGGGCACAGGGCAGGTCCTGCGGCATCCCCCGCTCAGGCCTTACTCTGCAATCCCATGTGTGGGATCTTTACTTGCAGTCACAAAGGATCTCTAGGACAGAGCAGCTGAGCCCTGTCCCACCTCCCCCTGCAAATGGCAAAGACGACTTCAGAGAAGAGACATTCCCCTGATACCAGTCGAACACGAGGCCTGCCCTGTGCCCTGAACACTCACGTGCAGGGTCTTATCACAAACCCAAGGAAGAGCAAAGTACCTTCTGGCCGTGGTTTCGGCTTTTCCAATCCCCCGTCTTGCATGAGCTCGAAGGCAAAGGAGACATTCAAGACCTGGAAAGAGAAACATGGTGGCTGTGTCATTGTGCACTGATTCCTGGATCACTGGGACTCCCAGGACCTGACCCTGGAAAGCAAAGGATCCAGCACTATAGCCAGGGGGGCAGGGGCTGAGTAAAATTGAGGCCCTGATTTGAAGGAGAAATGAAACTACCAAGATGGGCAGGCCATGTGGAGTGTGAGTTGGCCGGTCCCAGCTGGCTGTTGGTGAAACGTTCCTGGAGAAGTTCAAGATCTTCTTCCTGTCCTGCTGTGTTCTCAGGTCAACTGCCAGGACTTTAAGCTTAGGCACTCAGGGTGCACAGTTGAAAGGATCAGACGGAAAACATGTTCAAGAGGCAGAGAAGGGTTTCTGCTTTGGACCAAACGTCCCTTGTCTAGCAGGCATGCCGTGGTACTCATGAGAGGCATCAGAACCCGGCTGAGTGTGAGCATTAGGTCTGGCCGGCTCTACCGCCACCCTCCCTGTCATGTCTGGGGGGAGAGGAGGCTGGGCTGTGCCCGTGGCGGGAGCGTATGGCTAGGGGATCAGGCCGCAAAGGGAAGGAGAGCTGTTCAGGAGGCTCGGTGGTCCGCAGGTAGCTCCTTCCCAGCCCAGCTGTTCATCAGAAGGGGCCCCACATCCAACCATGGAAGACTCTGGGCAGATGGGAAGCCGCTGCCTTTTCCCCACGAGGGTGGATGGATGGGGGGATGAGGGCTGGGGCCCTCCCTTGATGGTTCCTCCACTTACCTTCTGTTCAAAGCTGTCCGGGGTCAGGAAGAAGCTGTGCAGGGGCACGAAGTAGCCCTCCAGGAGCCCCATGAGCAGCACCAGGTACACCCCATCTGCAAACTGAAGGGAGAGGGCCAGGTGAAGGCACTGGACCCCTGAGCCCCCCGAGGCAAGCCCTATCCAGGGGGCTCGTCAGCTGTCATGGCAGCGCCCTGAAGGCTCCATCCCCAGGCAGGCTGCTGGCAGAGGGTCAGTGGCAGCGGCCTGAGGCAGGAAGGCCTGTGTGCAGCAGGCCCAGCCCATGTCTGGCTGGTCCAGTCCGGGAGCCACGGCCCACTCCGGCTCTCGGCTGATCCAGCATGTATTGAACACTGAGCGTGTGCCCAGCCCTGATCTGGCCCGGGGACCGCAGAGAGAGGTCAGTGTGGCCCTGCCCGTGAGGGGCTCACAGTCTAGTGTGGAGGAAGGCAGTAGCTGCTCTGATGGAGGCAGGCACACTGGCCCGTGTGAGATTGACCGAGGTCGGCCACTCCCCCTGAAGACCATGGGGAAGGCTTCTGGAGGTGGCACAGCCTGAAAAGAGACCTGAGGGATGAGTAGGAGCTAGCTGGGGTGGGGGCAGTGGGGGGGGGGGGGGTGGGGCACAGGGAGGAGGGAAATGGGGTTGAAAGCCCACGGCAGGGTGACTTCTGCTCTGTGAACAGAGAAAGAACTCTAGTGTTCCACAGGCCTGGGCTTTCTCCTTTGTCACTTCTCGTTGTATTATTGTTTGAGAGGCAGCAGGGCGTAGCTGTTAAGTATATGGCTCTGGCCCTAGGCCTCCAGCTGTCCTGCTTATTAGCTGTGTGACTTGAGAAAGTTAGGTCACTTGTCTGTGCCTCATTTTTCTCATCTGTGACGTGCGGAGAATGAGAGTACAGTACTTGCTCTAGAGGTTCATCATGAGGATAAAGCAGTTAATATGTGCAAGGTGCCCAGAACACTGTTTGGCATGTAGGTGACACTAAACATTAACTATCACTATTACTATCTGGGACAACAGCAAAGCAGTCAGGATACAACTTCCTGGCTCCTGTTGACGAAGCACAGCTGTGTGCTGAGGACCACAGCGAGAGGCATAGAGCCTGGTCCCTTCCATCAAGGACAGTTGGGAACCTGGTCTGAGGGACAGTAGGCTCCTGAGTGAAGTGGGAGGTGCGGGTCTTCTGCTGCGGGAGGGCAAGGAGAATGTGCAGTGGGCAGTCAGCACAGGTTTCATGCAGGTGGTGAGGGGCCTGTGAGATGAGGGGCATTTGGGAGGAGTAGGCATGCCAGGGGCCAAGGATGGTCTGAGCAAAGACCTGGACGTCAGGGGCACCTGGGTGGCTCAGTTGGTTAAGCATCTGACTTTGGCTCAGGTCATGATGTCCTGGCTTGTGGATTCAGGCCCTGCATCGGGCTCTCTGCTGTCAGCACAGACTCTGCTTCCAATCCTCTGTCTAGCCTCCCCCCTCTGCCCCTCACCCGCTTGCTCTCTCTCAAAAATAAATAAAAACATTAAAAAATTAAATACAAAAAAGATCTAGAGGTCAGATGGATACCTAAAATTAGAGAACCCTTCAAAGGAGGTGGGGCCCCCAAGTCTTTGTGGGCATAAACCCCAGTTGTTAAAGAGGTCTTAAGAGCTCAAAGTTCTTGGAATCCTCTCAGGGAACTTAAAACAAAACTAGACAGAATTGCCTGGAATGTGAGCTGGACCGTGTCTGTTGGGTGACCAGCTGGTGGGCTTGTGGCTCAGGCTTCATGATGGGTGTCCCGCCCGGCCTCGAACTTGACCTTAGGAACAAGATTCTTCCCTGCTTCCAGCCAGCTGGCCTTCAATTCCAGTGGGGAGGGCCTAACCCTGACTCATCCTCAGGCCATGCCAGGGTGAACAGGAGAACAGATCCCAGCGTCTGTGTCAGAATCAAGGCCCTCCCGTGGACCTAGCTGGGCCTCTTTTTGGCAGTGGCTGGAACTGACTGAGAATAAAAAGAATCCAATATGTCTACCCAGGGGAGGACCCTGGGTTAGGGTCAGGTCTGCTCACAACTCTGAGTGCTGCTGACTTAGACTGTCCCCACCCCTGACTGCTGGTTCTGATGACTTGGTGGTTGAACCTGCAGACAGGCACCAAATGTGCCTGGCAGAGGCTGCCTCGCAACCCTCCTTGCCCGTGAAAACTTAAGTGGGGATTCCAGAACTCATTCTAGCTCTTCCGAGGACACATCACTTTTCTAGAGGGTTCCCTGTCTTCCCAAAGAGTATGGAGTACAGACAAGACACAGTGGCAGGTAAAGCTCAGTGGCAGAAATCGTCTTTGAACGTAACAGGAGGTGCCCACATATCCTCAAAAGAAAACCACACTTTAGAAGTTCATCACAGATGAAAGGGGGTTGGGAAACAGGGTATATTGCACGGTCTTTAAAAAATTTTTCTTAATGTTTATTTTTGAAGGAGAGAGAGAGGACGTGAATAGGGGAGGGGCAGAGAGAAAGGGAGACACAGAATCTGAAGCAGGCTCCAGGCTCTGAGCTGTCAGCACAGAGCCCGACGTGGGGCTCGAACTCATGAACTGTGAGATCGTGACCTGAGGTGAAGTCAGATGCTTAACTGACTGAGCCACCCAGGCGCCCCGTATTGCACAGTCTTTAAGTACCTCCTGATGAAGGTTAATTATAAAGGCGGGGAAAGCTTTACAGTAGAGAAATCTGGTGGACACTAACCAAGTGACCAAAGTTACTGTCACCAGGAACGGGACTAAGGGACAAAGTGCCTGAGAAGAGCACAGTGTTAATGGGGGTGGAATTGTCACTGAAAATGCATAGCCTGAATCTAATCATGAGGGGGAAAAAATTGAGGTCCTATGAATCTAATGGCCTGCACTCTTCAAAAATGTCAATGTCCTACAAAAAAGGGCTGAGGATTTGTTCTATATTAAAAAGAGACTAGGGGTGCCCAGGTGGCTCAGTTGTTAAGCATCTGATTTTGGCTCGGGTCATGATCTTGTGGTTTGTGAGTTCCAGCCCCGAATTAGGCTCTGTACTGACAGCTTAGAGCCTGGAGCCTGCTTTTGGATTCTGTGTCTCCTTCTCTGGCCCTCCCTTGCTCATGTTCTGTCTGTCTCTCTCTCTCTCAAAAATAAATAAACATTAAAAAAATTAAAAAAAAAAAGAGACTAATGAGACATGGCCATTAAAAGCAGCCTGAGAATATTAAGACAACTGTTTCTTTGATCCCTATGACACTGTCCTAAGTAGCCAAATATCAATGACTTCATGTGGTTCAACCTAAATAGACTAATGTATTGATGTGAAAATTGCTTGAATCTGATAATTGTGATTATTTAGGAGAGTACTTGTTCTTAGAGATTACGCTGAAGTATTTAGGAGGGAGAGAAACAAACGAATGTGGTCAACTGCCAAAAACTGGTGTAGGTAGGTGAAACATATACGAATATTCATGATGATATTCTTGCAACTTTTCAAAATAAAACACTGGAAAAAATCAGCATTCAACGCAGTTCACCCCTGTGAGTAGGAGGACAGAATCTCACTCCCTCCTGGGAAAGCTTCAGGATCAGCATGGAAAGCCACCCTGGCAATGCAGGGATGGGGCACTTGGAAGAGTGGCTGTTGAACATGGCCTTGCCCCCCACCCTGCGCTCAGGGCTGTCACCCACCTGGGTTTCCAGTTCTGTGACCTCCAGGTTCAGTTTATTCAGGTGCTTGTTCACAAAAGTGATGAGTGTCTAAAAGAGAAGCACAAGCCAGGCAGTGAGATGGAGACTCTCGCCAGTGCCAGATCCTGGTGGCCACCTGTGTGACCCTATTGTGAGGACGAGGACCAGTGTAATAACACAGGACAAGGCCCAGCCAAGGATGCTGCGCCAGGGATCACTGCTCAGCTGGGTGAGAATAAGCAACCTATGAGGCTCTTCTGCAAAGCTCCTTGAGTTCGCAGGAAAGGACGGCCCCCAGGATTTGTGGTCTCCTGCACTGTGGGATTCAAATAGCCAGTCTCAGGAATGTGAAAGGGGCAGGGGGTCCCGAGAGGGCAGAATGATAGGTGCAATGTCCTAGCTCAGGGTTGGGGGGCGGGCAGAGAAGAAGAGACCTCACCGGGTCCCTCCTTCAGACCCTCCTAGGGGCAGGTGCCCTGTGCCTGGGGAGGAGGGAGGGCTGAGTGAGGAGGCCCGGTTGGTTGGGGGTTCAGTGTGGATGGGAAGACAGGGTGCTTGTAGCTTCAGAACCCCCAGGAGACACTGTCATCCTGATGGGAGAAGGGAGTGGGTAAGGTATCCAGTGGGAACGGGACGGGTAAAGTGTACATCAGGTGGGAAAGCCCCGAGTTTGCCGAGAGCTGGCGAGGACACCAGTTTGAAGAAGCTTGCAAGCTGCATGCGTGTGTTCTACTGTTTGGTGCAGCTCGCCCCCCTCCCTCCCAGGCACCTCTTGCTCACCTTTTTCACTACATTGAGCTTGTCTGGTGCATGGTCAAACAAGGTGTCAAAGGCATCACGTTCTGGAAACACAGGAAAATGTCAAATGCAGCAAAGACCTGCTTCCTGGTGGGGAAGCCCACCCCAGGGCCCGGCCAAGATGGCCACCAGGTCAGATATAGGCAGGAATTCTTTGGTGCGTGAAACCTTGCTGGGAACTCTGGAAACTGGGTTTGGGTGGGTTTTGGGGATTGATTCTTAGCTTAGGGGCTTTCTCTGTTTCTCTGTGTCTATCCTCTAGGTCACCCTTCTTTTGGGCTGGGAGTGGGGGGCTCTGTTAGGCTGTCGAATCCCAGATTGACTTGGGATTTCTCTTCACTATTTATATCCATCACATCATGACTTAGTTATGGGCCTAAAGGGTTTCTGAAGCTTTTTGGAGGTAGAATGTTATCCAAATCTCAAATCACCTCGCCTGCTAATTTTCAAATCCAGGATACCCATGACAAACATCCGTGCACGGATAACCGGATAGGGAGCCTGGGCGCCCCAGGATAGAATGTGTGGTCTTCCTCTTGAGTGATCTAGTCACTTCGACCCTTGTGCCTCAGTTTCCTCTTCTATAAAATGCCGTCTGAAAAACCTTTCCCAGGTGTGTGGTGAGGACGAAAGAGAAGGCATGTGCATGCGTCGTTCTATAAACTTTGAAGTGTGTGCTGATCTGAGTTTGTTAGCATGACTGGGATATTTCTCACATTATCCATAGTATATACAGGATCATTGAAAACGGCAAAGCCACGCCCCTTGCCGGGGTTTTTCTTGCTGTAGCCCCCAGATTCTCTAAACTGAGACGTAAAATAGAGGATAGGATCTGAGGCAGGGGATGAGAAGAATGTCCAGGAGGGACCCAGGGCTGGGAAGTTTGGTGGTCCCGGGGTCTGCCTTTTCCTGCTCTTGCACTGATGAATAAATCTGGGACTGCCAGAAGGGTGACTGAGGTCTCTAATGTTCAGACGGTATAAACAAACCCAAAGTTCCGGGAAACTGGAGCGGGATGACGTGTGATGAGGAAAGAGGGTGAAGATTGCTTCTAGAAGGGCTGGACTGAGCGGGGACAGTGGACTTTCCCAAGCGTGTACATACACCTCTTTGCTTCCACAACAAACTTAGAGCATGACTGCCCTGCAAATGCCCAGGACCCATCCAGGGCCTGGCAACGTCAGTGGTCTGGCTACTTACAAGTGGACTGGGCAGCCGTGGTTAGATTTCCCCTTCCCACCGGTAAGCCGACCCTCCCTACCAAGTGGCCCTGTCACCGGGCTGGTGCAGACACACACGCAGGAAGTAAGCTGAGTGCCTGTTCTTCCCAGCTGCTGCAGAATTAACTAGAAACCCCGTGGCAGCCACCAGCACCAGAGGATAATCTTATGCAACTCACCGTGCCTTCCGGAAAGAGCCCTGCAGGAAAAGGAGAAAGGAAACAGCATGATTCTTCTTCTTTGCCCTTCACTGAAGAGCCCACAAAGCTTCCTTCCTTGGCACTTTCTTCTGCACTGAGTCTCCAATTATTGGTAGTCTTTACCCTACTGCCACCTGTTTTTCCCTCTGCCATACAGATAGACTGGTGTTTGCACAAAGCCTGGTGTAAGTGATATTTAAAGGACTATTTCTTGCCTTAAGTAAAATCACACTGTTGCTTATAGTTGAGAAGGAATATCGGACTCGGGGCTTCAGCATTCCCAACCACTGAACTGCATCAGCTTGGGGATGTCAGCTTTGTCTTTCTCTAGTTCATCCTGTGATTCCCACCAAATCGCACCTGCCATTGACTCAGAATCAGTTTCTCAAATAGGGCAGGACATAGAACCATACTCATACCAAAGAAGCCTCAAAGTACTAACGGCACAAGCATTAAAATAGACTACTTGGGTCTGAATCCCAGAGACACTGTGTGACCTTGGGCAAGCTACGGAGCCTCTCTGGTCTCCCGGTCTCTTCTCTCTAAAAGGAGGATGATAGGGGCGCCTGGGTGGCTCAGTCGGTTAAGCGTCCGACTTCGGCTCAGGTCACGATCTCGCGGTATGTGAGTTCGAGCCCCGCGTCGGGCTCTGGGCTGACTGCTCAGAGCCTGGAGCCCGTTTCAGATTCTGTGTCTCCCTCTCTCTCTGACCCTCCCCCGTTCATGCTCTGTCTCTCTCTGTCTCAAAAATAAATAAATGTTAAAAAAAAATTTAAAAGGAGGATGATAATGGTAAATACTCCAGTAGGATGTTCGGAGCATTAAATGACTTAATATGGAGCAAGACTTTAGCATAATTCCTAGTATATAGTAAGTGCTCAGTTCGTTTTTTTCTGAATACGTTTTTGGTTCCTATTGTATCGGTTTATTCCAACTGTGCATCTATCACCTACTAGATGATGACCTGTGGGTAATGTACTGGAAGGGATAATGAACTTGGGAGTTAGGTGTTGGATAGACCAAGGACAGTTGCTTCTTCACCTTTGGGATGTGTGGTTTTAGGAGGGGTGAGCGTTGCTTTGTGTATTTTGAACGTCAGTAGATACGAAAGTGCTTCATGAAGTGTTCTGTGTTGCTGTTATTAGGAGTTCACATCCACCCTCAGGTCTGCGTGGCAAGATGGCAGAGGGAGACCACAGGAGGCCTGGTGTGCAGCCGACAGAGCACTGCAAACCCAAACGTCACGTCCCCTGACTCCTCTCAGGTATGTCTTTCTCTTTTCCAGAAGGTGAAACAGCGGGCGTGGACAAGCCCAGCAGAGGGTGGGGGGTGAGGGGCAGGGAGGCGTCCCTCCTGCCCCTCACAGAGCCAAGGCCGGGAATCAGTGTGCTTTGTGTGTCAGCAGCCCTGCTGGCCGCCAGGACTGGCCCCGGAGTGATGCGGAGGCTGTCCGATAGGCTCTCCACAGGCCATAAACTGGGCCCCTTGGGAAGCGCCACTCCACGTCTCTGCCCTACCCTGGGCTCTTTTTAAGGCACAAGCACACTGTGGTCCAGGCAGGCGGCACCCTGGAGTTCCCTCAGCCACCACCGGGGAGGCAAATTGCCTAGAGACCGGGCAATGCTTGGAGGGTGCGGGTCAGCCGTGGCGGGGGAGAGCCACGACAGGCAGCGCTGATGGTCACGGGGGCCCAGCCATTGCCACAGTGAATCGTCACAACCTCTCTGGTTAGGAAAACACTCCCCACTTCAGAGATACAGAAACCAAGGTCTGAGCGGGCGGGAGAGCCTGGATTTGAACTCAAGTCCGGCCGGCTTAAAGGTCCCTCCCTGCCCTTTCCACTTCGTTCCTGTTCAAGAGAACATAGAGGAAAGCTGGGGTCTCAGGGGATGCTGAAAACACACTTTGCCCGTGGCCAGGGCTCAGGCCTGCCCAGTGATCTCAAGACCCCCGCCTTTTTTCTACCTAAGAACAAACTTCTCTGTCCCGTGGCAAACCTCCTGCATTCTGATAGGCCAACTGCTTAACGGGGAAACGAAAAAACACCAAGCACCAACCCACCACTCTAAGGTAGAAAAGGGTTTTCTGGGTCATGGCACGTGACCAAATAAATCAGATTCAGAAAAGGAAGAAAACGTCCTTTTGGAGGCTCGCAATTTAAATTCAACCCCATGTTTATGGCATGACGATTTCATGCTGGTTGGCTTTTTGGGGCATACTTTTTCCTGGAGTGCCACAAAATTAGAATTTTTCAATCACTGCTAATTCCCTCTCCCCACTTCCCCACCCAAGTTTGTACCTTAAGCATTGAGAGGCATGTTTTGAATGCATGGAAAAGGCTAAACTATAATCATTGGCTGAAGTCTAATCCCTCTTGCAATCCCAATAAATGAAAACTAAATATCAGCAAATGGATGAATTTCGGAGAAACATCTGTGTTCCATTACAGAATGGCTGGCAACAATGGTGTTGACATACTCTGTGTTACCAGTTATTTCCTCTTGGATTTGCCGAGACTGGAGGATTCCTTCTCGTTTCTGAAACAGGGGTGGGGAGAAGGGTTGGGAGGCAGAGAGAAAAATATGCTTTAGAAAAATACAAAAAAAAAAAAACCAAAAAAAAAACCAAAAAACACCCACCCAAAACTGATTAGCGTTCCTGATATTGAGAAAGTTACTGCTGTTCAAGAAATGAAACCGGAGAGGAGATACTACCAGAGGCAAAAGGAGGCCCCAGATTTCTGGGACTGGACCATACCATTCATACTTAAGAGCAATTAGTGTTTATTCCAAACAAGTTGGCTGTTTCTTGGATGGTGAATCTTTTCTTTCTTTATTGGAAGACATTTTGCTGGAAGCAAACTGTTTGCCTCCCGGAGTAATCCACAGTAAACCAAATGGAAATGAAGGCCTAGGGCGTGTCTGCCCTCCAGCTGGGGCCACGGAGGGAAGCAGAGAAACACATTTAACAGTGGGGCTGGCTGGGGTGGAGGACGGAGGCCAACTTGGAAAATTTAAACAGGGGGAGAGTTTTTGTTTTTGTTTTTAATGGATAAATAGGGGAGCTTTTCACTAAGCAGTACAGTTCTCAGGTGACTAGCTTATTCTCTGAGAAAAGGATAAGCACTTTGGAGGCTCCCACACCTACCCATCTGCCCATCCGCCCACTCATCCATCTGTCCATCTGTCCACCCATCATCTGTCTGCCTCCTCCCATCAATCTAGCCTCTTTCTTCTTTATTTCATGAACTGGCGTTTTCTCTGTACAAGCACCTCTGTTGGATAAGAGCGAATACTATGGAACGTCTGACATAATTTCTGACCTTGAGGAACTTAGAGAACAATGGGGTAGATGAAACAGGTATGTGAGAAAGATTTCCAAGAAACAGTACCAGTGTTTGTGCCTGATGGGGTGGCTCAACGGCTCAATGATTACAGTAGGACCCCCCTTTCACTCTCAGAAGTGTCGTGTGTAACCAATTATGCGGTGGTCCCATGCAGACAGAAGTGCTGACGGGAGCAGGCACGTTCAGCTGGGATGGTCAGGGAACCCTTCCAAGGGGCGGGGGTCCTCAAGCTGGAACTTGACAGGATGCAGAGGAGAGGGCATTCCAGCAGAAGGGATGGCCCCAGCAAAAAGGCAGAGGCAGGAGAGCACCACTGGAACGGAGCCACTAATGGTGGCTGCCATTAGTGGGACGATGGCTGCCATTAGTTGATGGGGAGTCAACTGAGTGCCAGTTTGAAATTTAAACCCCGTTGTGTGGGCATGAGAGCCAGTGAAGGAGTGTCAGGGCTCAGGAAGACCTTTTTTTTCTTTTTTTTTTTATAATGTTTATTTTTGAGACAGACAGAGTCAGAGCACAAGCAGGGGAGGGACAGAGAGAGAGACAGAGGGAGGCACAGAATCCAAAGCAGGCTCCAGGCTCTGAACTGTCAGCACAGAGCCCAACACAGGGCTTGAACCCACAAACTGTGAGATCATGATCTGAGCTGAAGTCGGATGCTTAACCGACTGAGCCACCCAGGCACCCTCAGGAAGACCTTCTGATAGGTGTGGAGAGGGAGATTCATTAGACCAGGTCTCTGTAGTCAGTTCCCAGGCACAATGAGGACAGCAGTCTGGGGATGGCAAGCACCTGTCACATCGTTCATCTTTTTTTTTTTTTTTTAATTTTTTTTTAACGTTTTATTTATTTTTGAGACAGAGAGAGACAGAGCATGAACGGGGGAGGGGCAGAGAGAGAGGGAGACACAGAATCGGAAGCAGGCTCCAGGCTCTGAGCCATCAGCCCAGAGCCCGACGCGGGGCTCGAACTCATGGACCGTGAGATTGTGACCTGAGCTGAAGTCGGACGCTTAACCGACTGAGCCACCCAGGCGCCCCAAGTTCATCTTTTACAAAGGCAGAGAAGAGTGTCAAAAAGGAGCCTACAACTGTTAGTGTTTCAGCTGAAACTTGCCTTCTTGCCCTCTTGCCCAAACTTCTAGAACCTTCTCTTCTATTCCTAAGAGCCACAGAAACTAGTGTCCTTGCAAAATACTTTTATCGAAGGAAAGGTAGAGCTGGATAAAGGTCAACAGTGTATCTGCACTAGATTTGGAAGAATGGGTTATCAAAGTGAAAAAGGTAAAAAGGAAAAATAAAGATATAATTTAAAAGGGATCCAGGGACTCCTGGGTGGCTTAGCTGGTTAAGCGTCTGACTTCAGCTCAGGTCATGGTCTCATAGTCTATGAGTTCAAGCCCCGTGTTGGGCTCTGTGCTGACAGCTCAGAGCCTGGAGCCTGCTTTGGATTCTGTGTCTCCCTCTCCCTGCCCCTCCTCTGCTCATGCTCTGTCTCTGTCTCAAAAACAAATAAACAATAAAAAAAAATTTTTTTAAGGGATCCGGTAAGGATAAATCAAGGGCCTTTCCCATTTCAGCTTCAACAAATGTGTAGTTTTTACAAGGGGCTAATGGAATTTGTGTCCTGATCTTGTAAGGCTCTTCACAGACATAAAAACTCATCTTCAACTTCATGCAGAATTCAGTGCTTTTGTACAGAATAGAAAGGAAATCTGGGTGAAATAATCCCTCACACAGCACCTAGATTCACCTCGATCTGTTATTTGTGGCCTCGGGGACTATTTCTGTGGTTGGGTCGGTGACTTCTGGCTAATTCTGAGTCCTGCTTCTGTGCCTGTTTAACTTAACAAAGCAAAACACCCCATAAAACCTGACATGCAGGTTTTTATGTACCTTGTCCTGTTTTCCACCCTCCTGCTCACAGAACTGTCCACAGAGACGTTAAACTGACAACAGCCTTCTGATGGGCCTATAACTGAGCTTAAAATAAGGCTTGAGACATGGGCTTGCAGTAACCCCTGTTCCAAAACAGGGGTCCCCCCCACCCCAACCTTGAATCAGCGTTTTAAAAAATATACTGAAATTAATTTATACATGAGTGGTAAAAATAATATAATAGAGATGGCTTGGATTCACCAGTAAGATGCTTGTACCAGGCTGCTCTGGGATGGCGACATATCCATGGCAGACATAAAACGCTTGCCGCAGCTGACTGCTCGATCCATGAGGCCAATTAGTCCTTTTAGCTGCACTTAGTGTCTAAACCACACACATGCTCACCGCCTGTGGCCCTCTAATCGCCCTCTCCTTGGTGTAGTCTTGTCTCCTGGCAGGCAGGGCCAACGTGACTATTTCTATTATATTTCCTTGACGTTTAGCAAGGGAGATACCCAGAAGGCATGGAAGAAATACTTTATCACCAGGGCACGGCCGAGCAGCCGACTGAAGAACACCTTCACATCTTCCTCCACTCCACCGACATCCGATCCCTGAAAGCTCAGCTTCTGTCCTAGAAACTTGGCCTGGTGGGGTCAGGCCAAGCCTACCAGCCCTCAAGGCTCTTTCTCACCAAGGGGTGGTAGAACCGCCATACTGTTCTCTATTCCAGAACGCTGGATAACCAGTGAGCTGCTTAGAAGGGGCGTTCTCCCTTGCAGCATGTTTATTTGAAAAGAACAGCAACAAGCAAACAGAATGCTGACCTTTCCTAAATGGGCATAAAGTTGGAAAATAAAATTGAATTTGAGTATGTAATAGGGTTAGGAGCAGAGTGAGATAGTCACAGGGAGAGAGCACACTCTCGCCGTGGAAATTACACAGCCATATGCGAATGGAAATTCCATCCGACAATCTGGAAAGGGTGACTTGAGATCCCAGCCATGCTTCTCTGGGCAGGTGAAAAGCAGCCATGCCCTCCGTATAGGCATGGCCAGTCAGGGGTGCTCTCTCTCTCTCTCTCCCTCTCTTTCTCTCTCTCTCTCTCTCTCTCTCTCTCTCTCTCTCTCTCTCTCACACACACACACACACACACACACACACACACACACACACACACCCCTTCACATGCACAGGTTATCTGTCTCTTCCCAATATCTGTCCCTCATTTGTTTAACCAAAAAATGATTCTCCCTGGCTTGCAGGGCACACCCATACATACACAGGGGATACACCTTTTCTCCTGACCCACTGCACACACCTCACATTCATACGTCACACCCTCAAATACATAGCACACAGACACCCTCTTTACGAAAACCTGCAAACCCCACGGACAAGCCCCACACAAGGCTAGCCCATACTCAAGTACACGCTCTTCCACCCACTGCACATGTGACTGACTGCTGCCCACATGCATCACAGGGCACACGCATGCGCCTCCCAACACACAGCACATCAAGGACACTCAGCAACCATTCCACCTGTATCTGGCTACCCGGCATGCCGTAGCTCCTGTATGAACTCAGCCTCCGTGCCTCTTTAAGGGCGCAGATGTTTGTAGTGCTGTCTTACCTGGACCACAACCACTTGGATGGAGACATGATCTGGGAGTCGGATCGGTGCCCGGAAATACTGGGACAGAGCAACCAGCAGATGCAAAATGGCTACCAGGCTCTTGGCGTGAACAGCTGAAATAAAAGATGAATCAAAAATTAGAGAATCGTCTTCCAGGTTCTAGGCAAATAGAAGCAGATATTCAAAATGTAGCAGTACCACACCCAATGCACCTTTTATCGCCCCACTAAGGATCTCACAGGCCTTGCCCTTAGGTCCCCTCATTCTTGGCCAAGTCCCATGAAGCTATTTCTTGGGTCATGTTATTGCTGGATTTCCAATATAGAGCCTCTCCACTCTAATCCAGGTTTCCAGTAGGGACCCTGACAACTGCTGAATTTTGACAAAAGATCAGCCCTCTGCCACCCCATATTCTTGTTCATTCTATTTTAATAACCTTGTTCATTCATGTCTGCCCTGCATCATCTTTCCCTTCCCTCTTGACTCTGAACTCTTTGGGTTATCACCACTACCCTTGTCCCAGGGCTCTACCCAAAGCAACTCCTCATTCATTAAACACTAAGTCAGGAACACTGGATCCTTTCCTTTGTTCAGGGCTTGCAGTCCCTCGAGGAAGGCATGAGACATCTAAAGGCCTTTGTTACTCTTTGGAGTACTGTGTATGGCCAGCGTAGGCAATGCCCTTCGGGAAGAGCGGGGAAAGGATGTGTGCGACCCAGCTGGCTTCTATAGCTCCTGAGCAACGTGCTAGATGTTAAACTATTTGTACTAGAGGAGGGTGGGCAACTGGTGAGTTGTAGATTTCACAGATGAGAGGAGAAGACTGTAATGTAATGGGTACACACAGGGCCAGGCAGACTGGAGCTTCAGTTCTGACTTGACAAGCTCTATATCTACTGCCTCCATGACCTTGGGTAGGCCATTCAAGGCCTCTGAGTCTCAATCTGCTAACCTTCACAAGCGGGGATAGTAGTACCTTTGCAGAAATACAAGTTGTAAGAATTCCCAGAAATAGTATAGACAAAGCTTCCAGCCCATAGCAGATGACGAAGAACGGTTGATATTTTTTATTGCAACTTACGAGATGACACTTCACACCGGCACAATTAAACCATGTCAACTTTCTCCTCGTTCTGTCTCATAAAAGGAAAGCTTCACCAGGTACCTTACATGCCTTCCCAGTCCTACCAGCCTCATGGGATCCTCCTTACAGGGAGGCATTTAAGGAAAGAACAACAACAAAAGTGCTCATTTTGTGTACTTAGCACAAACTGGGCCCATTATTAGGGTGTCATTCTGTCTTCCCTGGGACTGATGAGTCTGCTTTAACAGGAGCTTTAAGAAATCCCCAAGAAAAGGAAATGACTCAGACATTCCTTGGGAACTCATTAGGGTTACTTGTTATCACTGCTATTTGGAAGAAGGTTTTCCACCGCCAATGAGCAGCAGATGATCTGCTCCCATTTAGGTCTTCCAGAAGACATTGTCAGTTCTGAGCTTTTGGGCATCGTCCAAAGTTTCACCCACAGTTACAGCCTCGGAGGAGGCTCCTGGCCCGGGAGTGACCTACCGACACGGTGTGCTTGCAGCCAGACAGAGGCATAATTGGGTTTGCTCTTCTGATCAGAGCTGCTGTACGTCAGTCCAGAGTCTGAGGGTTGTAAGGACATTTGCTAACTCTATCCTTTCTTCTTTTTTTTTTTTTTCATGTTTATTTTTGAGAGAGACAGAGAGCAGGGGAGGGGCAGAGAGAGTGACACACACACACAGAATCCGAAGCAGGCTCCAGGCTCTGAGCTGTCAGCACAGAGCCCGACGCGGGGCTTGAACCCACGAACCGTGAGGTCATAACCTGAGCTGAAGTCGGCCGATTAACCGACTGAGCCTCCCAGGCGCCTCTCCCTTTTAATGACAAAACATAGTGCTAGAGAAGATGTGGTCAAAAAGGTTGTTCTTACCCACCAGTGACACTGTACTTCATCTTGACTGTTGTACTGAGCAGTATAGAGCTATTTTATAAGCACCATACAGATGCCAGTCTCTATTGAGGAGTGCTCCGTTCTCCTGGGAAGTTTTTCAAAAGAAATAATTATACAGTTTCTCTCTTCCTCTCTTTCTCTCACACACACACATGTGCAAAGATGTTAATTATTGTGTAATATAGTATTTAAAAATCTGGAAAACACTATAATAAGAGGATAGTTCAGACTGGTGGTTTTCAAGAACATTTTTTTTATTATGCAGAGATACCCTTTGTTTAAAAGCCATTAGGCAAAACAGATGAAAAAAAGCACAAGTGTCCTGGTCCCCAAGGCCTAACTGCTACCCACAGCTGCTACTCTCCTCAGTGACGCCTGAGTTCTTCCTGGCAAATCACTAGGTTGGGCCAAGAATGGTTAATAATCGCTGCTTTAATAAGTTATGGTATATCCACATAATGGAATAATTTCCACACACTGAAAATCACTGTTGAAACAGTGTAACTATAAATATTAATAGTGCAATGTTAAACAGAAATAATAGAAACAATGTAAAGACACACATTTATGGATATACATACATGTAAATACATATACATATGTGTGTACACACACACACACACACACACACACGCTTGTGGCCAAGACTTGGAAAGGAATATTAAAAAAATGAAAATATGATAGTTTCTTATTTAAAAAATTTTTTAGAATAAAGGTATGTCATCTTTTTTCTTTTTAAAATTTCTTTAGTGTTTATTTTTGAGAGAGAGAGAGAGAGAGAGAGAGAGAGAGAGAGCAAGCATGAACAGGGGAGGGGCAGAGAGAGGGAGACAGAATCTGAAGCAGGCTCCAGGCTCTGAGCTGTCAGCACAGAGCCCAACGCGGGGCTCGAACTCATGAACCGTGAGATCATGACCTGAGCCAAAGTCAGATGTTCAATCGACTGAGGCACCCAGGCAACCCTCATCTTTTTAATTAAGGAAAATCCTAACAACCTTCATCTATTGGGGTCCCCTCATCATTGCTACATTTGAGCTTATCTCCTGGTTTTCTCCCTGATGCCAGATAGAATCTAGGGATTCTGTGGTCCTGCCCTTGGGTCAGGATGGCAGTGTGCAGATTTAGAGGTGGGCCCAGGCTCTACTATATAAATTGGGCACTTAGCCATTGTGCCAGGAGCTGGTGGACATTTTCAAAGGAGCTGCTGAGTTAGGCATAGTCCTCCAAATAGGAGTTGTGGTGGAAATATCAATTGGTGTAATTTTTTTTGGAGACAATTTGACAATACGTATTATGACCTTAGAAATATACACACACGTTGGCCTTAGAATGCCACTCTTAGGTATTTGTACTAAAAAAGTAATTGTGGCTATCAGCAGACAGAACTCATCAGGCTACGTTGATAATAGTGGAAAAGTGGAAAACAATCTTAAAATCCATTATTCATTAGATAGATTATACTATAACCATACGATATTCTGCTACATAATATTAAAAGTGACAGAAGAATATTTAATGATCTGTGAAGATATACATCTTATAAACTGATCTCATCTTTGTAAAAAAAATATGTAATTATGTATACACACATTTAATTTACTTATCTATTTCTTACACACACACTCACACTCGACCTGAAGGGGAACACTGCAGGTTGACAGTCCCTGTCTCTGGGTGGGCAGCTTAGAGGGACCACATGCGTAGGCTCAGTGCACAGGCTCCACGGCAAGACTCTCTTTCAGTTCTGGCTACACCCATCACCACCCGTGTGACCTTGGACAAGGACACTCCTTCAGCAAATATTACTGTGTCTGGTATTTGCGAGTTGCTCTTCCACTTTCTGGGGATTCAGTAGTGAAGAAACAAAAATCCCTGACTTCTTAAAGCTTACATTCATTGTCTCTGAATCGCTCTCTGCCTCTATTTTCCCATCTGTAAAATGGGGATAATAGAATTCTTACCTCAGATGGTTGAGTGAGGATTACAAGGATGAAAATACGTAAACGGTTTAGAATAGTACAAAGCATACAGTAAGCACCATAGATACATTAGCTGTTAATATTCAAATTTGTTTTCATTTTATAGCTTTTTAATCATGAAAATTGTTGTGAATAAAGCAAGAAGAAAAGGTAGAACTCCCTAAAGCCCTAGATCAAGAGCCTTGGTAACTCACAGCTGTCCCTGCCACCTTCGTCCTGAGTGGAAAGATGACACGATATCTAGGAGCTAGAGAGAATAGCAGAGGGGAGGGACAGAACTTCTCTCCAGGAGTTGGACCCATCACATCCCTTATGGAAGAAACCATTCATGCTTGTAAACAGTCATCACAGGGACCTAGCCGCTGAGAGAATGATCCCTCCGGCCTAGTAATTCATCTCCGTTTTGGAAATCTATCTGACAGGAATAACTCGAGAGAAGCAAAAAGAGACCCAACCTAAGAGATTTGACTTGGCCCCGACAGTAGCCAGTAGGCGAGCAAACATCCTAATAGGATCAACGTCGAGGTAGGGTTTAAGATCCCTATGGGACTTTCTACCCAGTGAAATAGAAGCAGCCATCAAAAATAATGGCTACCTGGGATAGTGAATACATGGGATAATGAATCCTACATGGGAATATAGAAAATCTGATATAATATTAAGAGAAAATAACACAGGAGTGTGAGTAAACATTTGCATTGATAGGGACAGTAGTGGGCAAAAAATGAAAACAGCCAGATAAGAGTGGCAACACGGGTGATTATTTTACTCGTACACATATCCCCATAACAAATGAAGGGTGTGCCTGGGTGGCTCATTCAGTTAAACGTCCGACTTCGGCTCAGGTCATGGTCTCACAGTTTGTGAGTTCGAGCCCCGCGTCGGGCTCTGTGCTGACGGCTCGGAGCCTGGAGCCTGCTTCCGATTCTGTGTCTCCCTTGCTCTCTGCCCCTCCCCCATCACACTCTGTCTCTGTCTCTGTCTCTCTCTCTCAAAAATAAATAAGCATTAAAAAAAGTTTTTTAAACAAATGAAGGTAAACATGAACCAAACAAATCATTAAAAACCACTAAAGACCATGGTCCTGAAGTGGCTTTAAAAAGTTCCATGCTGGGACGCCTGGATGGTTCAGGATTTTGGCTCAGGATGGTTCTGGATTTTGGCTCAGGTTGTGATCTCGGGGAAATCCAGCCCCGCACTTCCTGCTCCATGCTGGGCATGAAGCCTGCTTGAGATTCTCTCTCTCCCTCTGCCCCCCATACCTCCTCGCTGGTGCAAGTGCTCTGTTTCTCCTTCTCTCTCAAAAAAAAAAAAAAAAAAAAAAATTTCCATTCTATCTCAATCTTTCCGAAACTGGGTTCCCTGGTAAGTGAAAAGGTGTTTTGTTGGGAGGGGTGCATGAAGATGGTCCACATTCAGGGAGGAGGAAATAGGTTGAAACAAAACTAAGCAGGGGTCTCTATCAGAGGACTTTAATGCTCACGACTATTGTAGATTTCTGCAAGGTAGATGCAGTTTCCACACTAGTAGTCAGGCGCCCTCCCCCCTCCCCCAACACTGTTAGCATTGCTGGCCTTTGGGGCAGCAACCAGGACCCAGGGCATGGCCTCCCCTCTTCCCGGGTGTTTCTCTCCATCACACAGAGGTCACCCTGTTTCAAGCACTGTGTGATGTGCACGCGAAGGTATGATTATGCTGAAGGAGGTACCTGTTGTCTCACCTCCAATGTCAGTTGCTAGAAACTTGCTGAAGAGGTTGGGTCTGGCAGCTACTGGGTCTCTAAGCTGAGGGATAAAGATATCCTTTTCCTTTTTTTTGTTTTTTTTTACTGTTTGTTTATTATTGAGAGACAGAGAGAGACACAGCAGGGGAGAGGCAGAGAGAGAGGGAGACACAGAATCCGAAGCAGGCTTCAGGCTCTGAGCTGTCAGCACGGAGCCCGATGCGGGGCTCGAACTCACAAACCGCGAGATCATGACCCGAGCTGAAGTCAGACGCTTAACCCACTGAGCCACCCAGGTGCCCCAAGATTTCCTTTTCTTTCCCAAGTTGGAAAGGTGTTTTTTTTGGGGGGAGGGGGAAGGTGTCCATTTTAAGTTGTTTAAACTGGATACGATTTTGTCTAGAACTTAACCCCTTAATACTTAAAAGCAGAGAACATGATCTAAATCATTTTATTAATCTGAATTCATATTTTCATCGATTACAAAGAACAAAACAACTCTGGACGCCCTCTGAGAAATCTGAGGTTGCCACTGGAGTCACCTGATCTGCTGATTCAAGGCTGATTCTGTTAGGGACTCATCATGTCCATATTAGCCTGGCGGGCTCTTAAGGTAGCAAAAGAACAAGCAGTTTATAACTTTTGGAGATGCTCAAGCTACACTAGCCGCGCAACCCGAATTTGAAAATCCTGTTCCAGGGCCTGCGATGTCAGCCCCAGACCTTTGCTCCTTCTGGAAAATGAGGGGCTGAGAGGAAGGGCATGGGCTTCAAAACAGAGCCAAGTCCTTGCTCCCCTGCTCCTCAGCTGCCTGAACGTAGGGATTTTGGCTTCTTGAAGCCTCTATGAGCTGGACACGTGGCTTTCTCAAAAGGTTGTACAGGGGCTTAGAAGTAGCTCAATCCGTAGTAGTCTCCTCTGCTCCCTAGCTCACGTGAACTTGCTACAAACGGCCTTTCACAGAAAAGCACACTGGCTTTGGACACTTTGTCATTTTCCCAGCAGCACAGAGGATAAGTTCTCTAAAGAAGGGCACATCTCACTCAATGATAAATGGGTTTGCACCCACCCGGCGCCTGCCAGCGTCCTGGATGGCTTTGTGGGGAAACCCCAGGGTGGGGGCCACAGGGGACATTTAACCGTTCCATCCTTTTTTGTAAAACTCACAGTCCACATTCCACTTGATGCTCCTGGGAGGAAGCTTCAGGGTTTCATTGACCTTCTCCAGGACGGTCTGCAACTTTTGCTTCTGAGCAATCTCTGACTGGGTGACTTCAGCAACGTTCAGCTTCTCGCTCTCAAGTTTTTCTGGGGTGACAAGGGCGGGGGGAAAGAGAACAGCTGTTATCTCCGGCCACAGACACCCCTAACTCACACGCTCGTTCACTCGCTCCCACAAACACACATGCTCACACATTCACTCGCTCAGCAAGTATATACTGAGCACCTGCTCTGTGAGGGACACTGCTCTCCCCACCTCATCTGATGTGTCACCAGTATTGAGAGAGCTGTGCGAGCTCAGAGCGGGGCATGTAGCCCATCCTGTCCTACCTGAACTCTTTCCCAGCATTCTGGATTTTTCCTTCTCTTCATCTTTGCCTTCTCCAAGCATACTCTGGGCCCCGACTGGAAAGGCTTGTGTGCCTCCCCTGGCACTCCTCTTCATTCAAGGCATTTTGTATGTGTCATGTGTAGGTATGTGTCACACTGAATCACATTTATCTGTTTTATTATTTTTTTAATTTAAATTCAAGTTAGTTAACGTACAGCGCAGTCTTGGCTTCAGGAGTAGAACCCAGTGATTCCTGTCTTACATGTGACACCCCCTTAATGCCTATCACCCATTTAACCCATCCCCCACCCACCTCCCCTCCAGCCACCCTCAGTTTGTTCTCTGTATTTAAGAGTCTCTTATGATTTGCCTCCCTCTGTTTTTATCTTATTTTGCCTTCCCTTCTGCTATGTTCATCTGTTTCGCTTCTTAAATTCCACATAAGTGAAATCATATATCTTTCTCTGACTTATTTTGCTTAGCATAATATATTCTAGTTCCATCCATGTTGTTGCAAATGGCAAGATTTCATTCTTTTTCATTGCCAAGTAGTATTCAGTTGTATATTCATACACCACATTTTCTTTATCCTTTCATCAATCGATGGACATTGGGCTCTTTCCATAATTTGGCTATTTTTTTAAAAGTTTATTTATTTGAGAGAGACAGAGACAGTGTGAGTAGGGGAGTGCAGAGAGAGGGAGAGGGAGAGAGACAGAGAGAGAGCGAGAATCCCAAGCAGTCTCTATACCATCAGTGCAGAGCCTGATGCAGGGGTGAAACTCAGGAAACAGTGAGATCATGACCTGAGCCAAAACCAAGAGTTGGTTGCTTAACCGACTGAGCCACCCAGGTGCTCCAATTTGGTTATTGTTGAGAGTGCTGCTATAAACATTGGGGTCTGTGTGCCCCTTCGAATCAGCATGTTTGTATCCTTTGGGTAAATACCTAGCAGTGCAATTGCTGGGTAGTAGGGTAGTTCTATTTTTAATTCTTTGAGGAACCTCCACACTGTTTTCCAGAGCAGCTGCACCAGTTTGCATTCCCACCAACAGTGCAAGAGGGTTCCCCTTTCTCCACATCCTCGCCAACACCTGTTGTTTCCTGAGTTGTTAATTATAATCTTTCTGACAAATGTGAGGTGTTATCTCATTGTGGTTTTGATTTGTATGTCCCTAATGATGAGTGATGTTGAGCATTTCTTCATGTGTCTGTTAGCCATCTGGATGTCTTCTTTGGAAAAGTGTCTATTCGTGTCTTCTGTCCATTTCTTCACTGGATTATCTGTTTCTGGGGGGCCAGTTTGGCAAGTTCTTTATAGATTTTGGATACTAATCCTCTATCCATATGTCATTTGCAAATATCTTCTCCCATTCCATCGGTTGCCTTTTAGTTTTGTTGATGGTTTCCTTCACTGTGCTTTTTATCTTGATGAGATCCCAGTAGTTCCTATTAGCTTTTATTTCCCTTGCCACCAGAGACATATCTGTTTTAAAAACCTTCTTTCCTTTGAAACCCACTGGAAATGTAACTTATTTGATGTGTCCCATTTCATGAATTTTAGGGCGCACTTTTTTGTTGTTGTTTTTCACTTTTTAACATCCCTGAAATAAGAGTGTCATAAAATGGATGGCACTCTATAATTGTTGTCAGCCAGGTGGAAGACAGGGGTTCTCATTGCTTCCACGTGTGTGCACTGCGTCCTACCTCTTCATAGTGTGGTCACTTCCATACCTTAATAAGCCTAGAAGAACACTTTCAAAAAGTAGGAAATAAAAATTCTAAGGAATTGGTAAGCTTTGAGTAATAGTAATTGACATGATTTTTTTCTTTTTCTGAGTGGTACTTATAAAATGGTGTGTTTTAAAATCAATTGTTCTTGCATCCAATGGTATAACTTAATACTTAAAGGTCTACATTTTTATCTGTTAAAGAGGACAGCTTTGAGTTAAATAATGGGAAGTATTATCTGCTGTTGGATTCACCGAATCTACTCTCCACAACCCATTCAAGATTGATAGAACAGACACTCCAAAATGTGTTTAAAATGTCTTTTCTCCACATTTTTAAGGAGCACCACGCAAAAGAATTAAACCTACAGCAATGGTTTCCCCAATGCTTATAGTATTTATTTTTCTGCACTTATATCTTATCCAGCTCAAATGTGCCTTGGGTAGTTATTTGAAGATGAGATTGTTCATTGGAGAATTTCTGCAGTTTTCTATGGATTTAAGAATTATTTTCAGGTTTGGGGGGAGGGCGCCTGGGTGGCTTATTTGGTTAAGCGTCTGACTTCAGCTCAGGTCATGATCTCATGGTTTGTGGATGTGAGCCCTGCCTTGGGCTCTGTGCTGACAGCTCAGAGCCTGGAGCCTGCTTCGGATTCTGTGTCTCCCTCTCTCTCTGCCCCTCCCCTGCTCACCCTCCGACTCTCAAAAATAAACAAACATTAAAAAAAAAAAAAAAAGGAATTGTATCTGGGACACTTGGGTGACTCAGTCGGTTGAGCATCTAATTTCAGCTCAGGTCATGATCTTGCAGCTCGTGAGTTTGAGCCCCACATGGGGCTCTGAGCCAACATCTCAGAGTCTGGAGCCTGCTTCAGATTCTGTGTCCCAATCTCTCTCTGTCCCTCCACTGCTCATGCTCTTTCTCTCTCTCAAAAATAAATAAACGTCAAAAAAAGAAATTATTTTCTGCACCTGGATAGAATGAGCTCAAGCTATTTTCACCTCGAAGGCCCGAGTATTATCTTTCTCTTCTCTTTAGTTGCTTATGGCCATCACTTTTTTTTTTTTTTAAGTTTATGTATTTTATTTTTGTGAGAGAAAGAGAGAGATCATGCATAAGTGGGGAAGGGACAGACAGAGGGAGAGAGAGCGAGAATCCCAAGCAGCCTCCATGCTGTCCGTGAGCCCGATGTAGGGCTCGATTTCACAACGAGTGAGATCATGACTTGAGCCAAAATCAACAGTGAGACTCTTAACCGGCTGAGCCACCCAAGTGCCCCAGGGCCATCATTCTTTATTTCTAAATGTCAGGGATTTAATAAGCCTATATTTATTTTTTATTTTTATTTTTTTTATTAAATATAATTTATTGTCAACTTGGATTCCATACAACACCCAGTGCTCATCCCAACAGGTGCCCTCCTCAGTGCCCATCACCCACTTTCCCCTCTCCCCCACCCCCCATCAACCCTCAGTTTGTTCTCAGTATTTATGAGTCTCTTAAAGACTTAAAGGGAGGGTTTGCCTCCCTCCCCCTCTGTAACTTCCCCCCCCTTCCCCTCCCCCATGGTCTTCTGTTAAGTTTCTCAGGATCCACATATGAGTGAAAGCATACAGTATCTTTCTCTGCCTGACTTATTGCACTTAGCATAATACCCTCTAGTTCCATCCACATTGCTGCAAATGGCCAGATTTCATTCTTTCTCATTGCCAAGTAGTATTCCATTGTGTATATAAATCACAATTTCTTGATCCATTCGTCAGTTGATGGACAATTAGGCTCTTTCCATAACTTGGCTATTGTTGAAAGCGCTGCGATAAACATTGGGGTACAAGTGCCCCTCTGCATCAGCACTCCTGTATCCCTTGGGTAAATTCCTAGCAGTGCTATTGCTGGGTCATAGGGTAGATCTCTTTTTTATTTTTTGAGGAATCTCCACACTGTTTTCCAGAGCAATAAGCCTATATTTAAATGTCTTCCTCTTGATTGTTCATACTTGAAGAGATCACGTGTGCGTTTTCCATTGTTTGGGCCGCAAATTCTTATCTTGGATCCTCTCCTACTGAAGAAATGACAAGTTGTTTGCATCTAATACTGCAATCACAGTTTGGGTAGTTTGGTAGAGGCTGCCCGAAGTGCTCGGTTAAGAAAATTTCTGCAGCTTTATCTTGGCTGAGAGGAAAAGATCACTGGGGATAGTGATGACGGTCTTGGGAGAGGGCTTGGGGAGAGGGAGAGGGGAGGAGACTGCGTACCCGCCTGCCCTGTTTTGTTACATCATGGCTTATAAGTTTTCATATTTATAACCTTCTGCTGACGTTGGACTTCTTAGGTCCCTGAGTCTGTTTATTAACTCAAAAACTTTTTCTGCACTGTTGTCCATTCCGTTCTCATTTTTTAAAAATTGGATTTTATACATGACCTACTAGAATACTCATTTTTTTCTGTTTCTGCCAGTATTTTTTAATTGCCACAATGCTATTATAATGCCTTCTTAAAATTAAAAAAAAGTTGTGTATTTTAGCATCTGGCATTATTCAGGAGAAGACTTTCTATGGTTTATTTCTTTTGCATACTAATTTTTGAGAAAATGTAATTCTGCTTGACTTTTTTTCTACTTTAGTTTTTTTGGGTTTTTTTTTTTTTTTTTGCTTTTAATTTTGTTGGATATTTTATTTTAGGCAATGGCATTGGTATTATGTGGATTTGAGTAGATAGAAGATCTTGAAGCAAACTTTGTTAACAGTTTTAGGTGTATTTCTATGCCATGCTCACATACACAATTACACAAACAGAAAGCATTCTCTCATTTTCTCCCTCAATGAAAGTGAGATTACTGTGTATATATTTTTCTGCTACTTGTTTTTCCACTCAAACATATATTATGAATACCTATGTCAATATATATGGATATAACTCATCTTTTGGGTACCTTTTGACCACCTTCACCCACTTTGCCCACCCCCCAATCCCCTGTCTCTGGCAGCCACCAATCTGGTCTCTGTATCTATGAGCTTATTTTTTTTAAATAAAGATTCAACATATAAGTATGACCATATAGTATTTCACTTAGCATAGTGTCCTCAAAGTCCATCTATGTTGTTGTAAATGGCAAGATTGCATTCTTTTTTTATGGTCAAATAATACTCCACTGTATAAATGTATATTCACTGTATTTTCTTTATCTGTTCATCCATTGATGGACACTTAGGTTGTTTTCATATTTGGCTATTGTAAATAATGCTGCAGTGAACAGAGGAGTGCACATATCTTTCAAGGTAGCATTTTCATTTTCTCTAGGAAAAACCACAAGTGGAATCACTGGGTCATATGGTATTTCCATTTTTAATTTTTAATTTTTTTTTATTTTTGAGAGAGAGAGAGAGAGAGAGAGAATGTATGAGGAAGGGCAGAGAGGGAGGGAGACAGAATCTGAAGCAGGTTCCAGGCTCGAGCTGTCAGCACAGAGCCTGACGTGGGGGCTCAAATCCATGAACCGTGAGATCATGACCCAAGCTGAAGTTGGATGCTTAACCAACTAAGCCACCCAGGCGCCCCGTCCATTTTCAGTTTTTTAAAGAACCCCCATACTGTTTTCCATAGTGGCTGCACCAATTTACATTCTTACCAACAGAGCACAAGGGTTCCCTTTTTTCCATTTCCTTGCCAGTTTTGGTTATTTCTTGTCATTCTGATACTAGCCAATTCTGACTGGTGTGAGGTAATCTCTCATTGTGGTTTTGGTTTGCATTTCCCTGATGATAACTGATGTTGAGCATATTTTCATGTGTCTGTTGGCAATCTGAGTGTCTTCTTTGGAAAAGTGTCCATTCAGATCTGTGCATTTTTTAATTGTATTTTTTCATTTTCTTTTTGTCCTTTTCTCTTTCTTTCTTTCTTTCTTTCTTTCTTTCTTTCTTTCTTTCTTTCTTTCTTTCTGCTATTCAGTTTCATGAGTTCTTTATATATATTGGATATTAACCTCTTATCAGATATATGATTTGCACATATTTCCAAATCCCCATTTGGTAGGTTGCCTTTTCATTTTGTTACATCGTTTCAGGTCTTATGTTCAAGTCCTTAACCCATTTTGAGTTAGTGTTTGCATATGTTGTAAGATAGTGGTTCACTTTCAGTCTTTTGCATGTGGCTGTCCAGTTTTCCCAACAACACTTACTGCAGAAGCTGTATATTCTTGGGTCCTTTGTCTTAAATTAATTGGCTATATATGTGTGGCTTTATTTCTGGGCTCTCTATTCTGTTCCATTAACATATGTATCTGTTTTTATGCTCTACCGTAATGTTTTGACTACTAGAACTTTGGAATATAGTTTGAAATCAGGGAGCATGATGCCTCCAGCTTAGTCTTCTTTTTCCTAAGAAAAAAAATTTTTTTTAAATGTTTATTTCTTTTTAAGAGAGAAACAAAACTCTCATGCTTAGAGCATGAGCAGGGAAGGAGCAGAGACAGAGGGAGACACAGAATCCAAATCAGGCTCCAGGCTCTGAGCTGTCAGCACACAGCCTGATGTGGAGCTTGAACCCAGGAACTGTGAGATCATGACCTGAACCAAAGTCAGATGCTCAGCTGACTGAGCCACTGAGGTACCCCTTCGTCTTCTGTTTCAAGATTGCTTTGGCTATTTGAGGTCTTGTGTGGTTCCTTACAAATTTTAGGATCCTTTTCCTATTTTTTTTCTGTGCAATGTGTCTTTATTTTTATTTTTCATTTGCGCATAATTGACACAAAATGTCACACCACACGAAGTGTACACCATAGTGATTCAACAAGTCTATACATGATGCTATGTTCACTACAAGTGCAGCTACCATTTGTCTTGACACATCATCACTTGTTACAGATTCACTGACTATATTCCTTATGCTGTATCTTTCATTCTGTGACTTATTTCATAACTGGAAGCCAATTTCTCCCACCCCAATACTTCTGTGAAAACTACCATTAGCAACTTAATAGGGATGGTCTTGAATCTGCAGATTGCTTAGGGTAGAAGAATATTTGACAACATTCTTCTAATTCATGAGCACAGAGGGTCTTTCACTCCTTGTGGGACTGTTTTCTTAATTTCTCTTTCTGATAGTTTATTGAATTAGTGTATAGAAATACAACAAATTTTTGTATATTGATTTTGTACCTGTGACTTTACTGAATTTGTTTACTAGTTCTAACAGGTTTTTTTTTTTTTTTGGTGGAGTCTTTGGGGTTTTCTTGATATATATATATATAGTTATATAGTTATATATATAATATATAGTTATATATTATATATTATATGTATTATATATATGTATATATATATACATATATGTGTTATATGTATATTATATATATATGTATATATATGTGTGTGTGTGTATATATATATATATATATATATGTATGTATATATAGTGACAGTTTTACTTCTTCCTGGCCAATTTGAATGCCTTTTATTTCTTTTTCTTGTCTAATTGTTATGGCTAGGAATTCCAATTCTTTGTTGAATAAAAGTGGCTAAAGTGGGCATCCTTGTCTTGTTCCTTAGAGGAAAAGATTTCAGCTTTTCACCATTGGGTATGTAGGCTTGTCATATAGAGCCTTTATTATGTCGAGATATGTTTTCTCTGTACCCATTCTATTGAGAATTTTTATCATGAATGGATGTGTAATTTTGTCAAATGCTTTTTCTGCATCTATTGAGATGATCATGTGGTTTTTATCCTTCATTTTGTTAATGGGCATATCACACCAATTGATTTGTGGGTGTGAAACCATTCTTGCATCCTTGGAACAAATCCCAGTTGATCATGGCGCATGATCCTTTTAATGTATTGTTGAATTCACTTTGTTAACATTTTGTTGAGGATTTTTGTATCTGTGTTCATTAGGAAAAATGTAGTTTTCCTTGTGACATCCCTGTCCGGTTTTAGTAGCTGGTTTTGTAAAATGAGTCTGGAAGTTTTTCTTCCTCTTCTCTATTTGGAAGAGTTTAAGGGTTGGTAGTAATTTTTCTTTAAATCTTTGGTAGAATTCACCAGTGAAGTCATCTGGTCCTGGACTTTTGTTTATTGGGGAGTTTTTGATTACTGATTCAATCTACTTACTAATAATCAGTTTGTCCAGATTTTCTATTTCTTCATGATTCTGTCTTGGTAGGTTGCACATTTCCTGGAATTTATCAATTTCTCCTAGGTTGCCCAATTTTTGCTGTGTAATTGTTCACAGTAGTCTCTTATGATTCTTTGTATTTCTGTAGTACAAGTTGTAATAACTCCCCTTTCATTTCTGATTTTATTTGAGTCCTGTATCTGTAAGTCTAGCTAAAGGTTTGTTGATTCTGTTTATCTTTTCAAAAAACCAGCTCTTAGTTTCATTGATCTTTTCTATTATCTTTTTAGTTTCTAAATATGTCCCAAATATCTCACCCAAACACATATTATGAGTATCTTTCTACATCAGTACATATTGATACAACTCATTCTTTTAAAAAATCTACATAATACATTATAGGACTTAGAACTTATTCAACTATTCCTCTGTAGATATATAGTCAGGTTATAAGCCACCTTTTTCCTATTTGTATTAAAGTTTCAATAAACATCGTGTGTGTGTGTGTGTGTGTGTGTGTGTGTGTGTGTGTATGTTACCAACTGATCATTGCTGGTAAAAAGAAAAGTTTGTTGCCTTAAAGATTTTCTTTTTAAATATAGTCATCTTATCAAATCTCCTTATTGGTTCTATTATTGTTTCTTTGAGTCTTTAGCATTCTCTGGGTATGGAAATAAGGTAAAACATAGTTATCTCTATTTTGTAACCTTGTATCACTTATTTCAATTTTATGATATTTTATTTTATTTTTCATTTATATGACATTTTAAAAGAGAAGATTTGAGAACCTCTTTCTGCTATTTCTACCCCTATTTATTTACCCCTATTTATTTTTGAAATATTCAACCCTCAAAATTTAACAGATCCACTCAAATATTCCTGTAGTTAAATAGTAATTTCACTCATTGTTATTAAGTATTTAAAGATAATTTCTTTCTCAAGACTCTTGGTTTCCCTCTTTTGCTCTTTATTATTTATTTATTATTAGGCTAACTTCCACAAAAACTTCCTATGGCTCAAATTTTATTCTCCCACAAAATTGTTCCTTTTATGTTTCTATAGTTCTGCAAATTGTTCACCATTAGTCTAACTTGTTATAAAGTCACAGGAATGATTTTGAAATAGGATGCTATTTAGAAAATTTTCTCAGGATTATTTTGTGAATCTTTCCCTTGTTTTTTGAGTTTAGCATCCAAGTGCGCTTTTGGAGTGATTATTTTTAGAAAACAATGAAATAGTATTCACAAGTTCTCAAGTATCAAGACAGGCAAGAATAAACTCAATTACTCTGAATGGTAGAAAAACTGGGATATTCTAACACACACACACACACAGTTACTGTATAGATCATACTATGTTAATGTCAACATCCTTCAGAGAATTTGAATACAGAAAATACTCTTTCCAGTATGAGTGATTCCTGAGTTATTAGATTTGTATTTCCAAATATATGGAGAGGCTTTGTTAGAAAAAATTTTTTTATCGTACCATGGTTAGAGAACTTGGTCTGTATAATAATTTGTTGAGACCTACTTTATTTGACAGTCACTTTTTAAGTGTTCCATGTGCAGTTGAAAGGAAAGAAGACTCTAGTTTTGGGGCATGGCTGTTAACTGCTTTCTCCAAATCTTCTCTATCCTTTTGAAATTTTCTTAATGTGTTCATAACCAAAATATGTTAAAAATCTAACACTGTGAGGGCAGATTTATCAAGTGTTTGTAATTCTGATTGTCATTTTCAGTTTTTATATAACGATGCATAAAAATACATTTAGGTTTAAAATGGCTGTATTTTCCTAGTAGGTTTAGTCTCCTCAATATATACTCTCCGTAGTAATGCTTAGTACCTTAAAGTCTGTTTTGTCAAATATTAAAACAGTTACTCCAGCTTTCTTTTAATTAGTGTTTGTGTAATGTATGTAATTTTTCCCACTCTTTAAATGTTTTGTTTTTGTTTTTGTTTTTTTTTGAAGGAGAGAGAGAGAGAGAGACAGAGCATGAGTGGGGGAGGAGCAGAGAGAGAGGGAGACACAGAATCCGAAGCAGGCTCCCGGCTCTGAGCTGTCAGCAGAGAGCCCTAGCGGGGCTCGAACTCACAAACCGCGAGATCATGACCTGAGTCAAAGTGAGACGCTCAACCGACTGAGCCACCCAGGTGCCCCATTTTTTCCCCACTCTTTAAACTGTTCTTTGCCCTCATAAATTATGAGTGTCTCTTGTAAATAGTATGTAGCAAGATGTTGTTGGGCTATCTAGTCTGACAATCCTTGTCTTTTATTTTTTATTTTTTTTAAATATGAAATTTATTGTCAAATTGGTTTCCGTTACAACTCCCAGTGCTCATTCCAACAGGTGCCCTCCTCAATGCCCATCACCCACTTTCCCCTCCCTCCCACCCCCCATCAACCCTCAGTTTATTCTCAGTTTTTAAGAGTCTCTTATGGTTTGGCTCCCTCCCTCCCTTTTTTTTTTTTCCCTTCCCCTCCCCCATGGTCTTCTGTTACGTTTTTCAGGATCCACATAAGAGTGAAAACATATGGTATCTGTCTTTCTCTGTATGACTCATTTCACTTAGCATAACACTCTCCAGTTCCATCCATGTTGCTACAAAAGGCCATATTTCATTCTTTCTCATTGCCAAGTAGTATTCCCTTGTATATATAAACCACAATTTCTTTATCCATTCATCAGTTGATGGACATTTAAGCTCTTTCCCTAATTTGGCTATTGTTGAAAGTGCTGCTATACATAAACATTGGGGTACAAGTGCCCCTATGCATCAGCATTCCTGTATCCCTTGGGTAAATTCCTAGCAGTGCTATTGCTGGGTCATAGGGTAGATCTATTTTTAATTTTTTGAGGAACCTCCACACTGTTTTCCAGAGTGGCTGCACCAGTTTGCCTTCCCACCAACAGTTAAAGAGGGTTCCCATTTTTCCACATCCTCTCCAGCATCTATAGTCTCCTGATTTGTTCATTTTAACCACTCTGACTGGCATGAAGTGATATCTCAGTGTGGTTTTGATTTGTGTTTCCCTGATGAGGAGCGACGTTGAGTATCTTTTCATGTGCCTGTTGGCCATCTGGATGTCTTCTTTAGAGAAGTGTCTATTCATGTCTTCTGCCCATTTCTTCACTGGATTATTTGTTTTTTGGGTGTGGATTTGGTGAGTTTTTTATAGATTTGGGATACTAGCCCTTTGTCTGATATGTCATTTGCAAATATCTTTTCCCATTCCATTGGTTTCTTTTAGTTTTGTTGATTGTTTCCTTTGCAGTGCGGAAGCTTTTTATCTTCATGAGGCCCCAATAGTTGGGACCTCATGAAAATCCTTGTCTTTTAAATGGATACAGTCAATTTTTATTGACTGGGTTCATCAATATACTTGGATTCACTTGCACCAACTTATTTTCAACTTTCTAATATTCTGCTTTTCTGGTTCTTATCCACCCTTCCATCCTTGCCTTCTTCTGGAATAAGGTTTTTATCTCTCTCATTTCATTTTTTCCCCCATTACTAGTAGGGAGGTTATATACTTTGTTTTACTATTTTAGTGGCCACCCTAAAAAATTTATCATGTGTATTTAACTTAATAGAGTATTAAGTTAATTAGTATCTTTATCCACATACTAAATAATACAAGATGTCAGCATACTTTGACTCTTCTCACGCTCTTCCTGACTTAAATGCTATAATTTGTCTGGGATTCTATCTTAATTTTTTAAATCAACAAATTAGAAATTATTGTGATTCTTTTATAGTCATTTAATTATTGCTTCAATCTACCTACCTTGGTGATTTTTTATTATCATAGGCGAAGGATTTTCATTTTATTAAAAAAATTGTTTTGAGTACAGTTCGGACAATGTTCCATTAGTTTCAGGTGTACAACATAGTGATTCAACATCTCTATACATTATGCTGTGCTCACCACAAGTATAGCTACCATCTGTCATCATACAGAGCTATTATAATATCACTGACTTTATTCCCTATACTCTACATTTTATTCCCATGACTTATTCATTCTATAAGCGGAAAGCTGTGTCTCCCATTCCCCTCTGTGCATTTTGTCTATCCTCTACCCCTTCCTTCTGGCAACCATAAGTTCTCTGTATTTTTAGGTATGATTCTGCTTTTTGTTTATTCATTTGTCATGTTTTTTTACATTCCACATGAATGAAATCAGATGATATTTGGCTTTCTCAGTCTGACTTCTTTCACTTAGCATAATACCCTCTAGGCCCATCCATACTGTCACAAATAGCAAGATCTCATCATTTTCCATGGCTAATATGCCATTATATAAAAAATATAAATATAAATAATAAATATAAATGTGCCATTTCTTTCATTCATCTATCAGTAGATGCTTGGGTTGCTTCCATATCTTGGCTATTATAAGTAATGCTGCAGTAAACATTGGGGTGCATGTATCTTCAAATTAGTGTTTTTGTTTTCTTTAGGTAAATAGTAGTGAAATTATTGGATGATAGCATATTTCTGTTTTTAATTAAAAAAATATTTATTGAGAGAGAGACAGAGCATGAATGGGGGAAGGACAAAGAGAGAGCATGGCGGGGAGAGAATTCTAAGCAAGCTCTGTGCTCTCAGCACAGAGCCCCACATGGGACTCGATTCCACGAACTGCGAGATCATGAACTAAGCCAAAATCAAGCACTTGTCGCTTAACTGACTGAGCCACTCAGGTGCCCCTCTGTTTTTAATTTTTTGAGGAACCTCCAAACTGTTTTCCACAGTGGCTGCAGCAATTTGCATTCCCACCAACAGTGCACAAAGGTTCTCTTTCCTCTGTATCCTCACCAACACTTGTTATTTGTCTTTTTTATTTCAGTCATTCTCCCTGTTGTAAGATGATTTCTCATTGTGGTTTTTATTTGCATTTTCCTGATGTTGACCATCTTTTCATGTGTCTGTTGACCATCTGTATGTCTTCTTTGGAAAAATGTCTTTTCAGGTCCTCTGCCCATTTTTAATTGAATTATTTGCTTTTGTGTCATTGAGTTGTAAAAGTTCTTTATATACTTTGGATATTAACCCCTCATCAGATATATCATTAAATTTTTAAAAATATTTTTGAGAGAGCGAGCGAGAGAGCGAGAGCGCAAATGGGGGAGGGGCAGAGAGACAGGGAGACACAGAAACTGAAGCAGGCTTTAGGCTCTGAACTGTCAGCACAGAGACTGATGTGGGGCTTGAACCGACAAACTGTGACATCATGACCTGGGCTGAAGTTAAACATTTAACTGACTGATCCACCCAGGTGCCCCCAAATATATCATTTTTAACCTACCATTCAGTAGGTTGCCTTTTCATTTTTTTGATCATTTTTTTCACTGTGCAGAAGTTTTATTTTGATGTTTTTTATTTTTGTTTTCCTCACCTTAGGAGACATATCTAGAAAAATTTGCCAGTGTCAAAGAAATTACTGCTTATGTTCTCTTCTAAGATTTTTATGGTTTCAGGTCTTATATGTAGGCCTTTAATCCATTTTGAGTTTATTTTTGTGTATGGTGTAAGATTTGTCACAGATTAATTGACTACGTAGGCATGGGTTTATTTCTGAGCTCTTTATTCTGCCCACCAAGGTGACTGTTGCTCATCATTTTTGTTGCATTTCAGATCTTTCTTTTGGGTTCTTTTTTTTTTTTTGGTCCCTGGAGTACATATCCTTCAGAGATTCCTTTTAGTGAGGATCTGTTGGAAGTAAACCCTCTCAATTCATGTTTGCTTAAAATGCCTTCACTTTCTCATTTTTTGAAACAGCTTTTTTTTTTTTTTCCTGGATAACTTATAAGTTGACCATTTTTTTCCTGAATTCTGAAGATTTCATTTTCGTATCTTTAGACTATTATTGTTTTTGATGAAAGACAGCTTTCACTCTGTTGTTCTTTAATTGGTAATTTATTTTTAATCTCTGCTTGTAATAATTTGTCTTCAGGGTTCTTAGGTTTCATTATAAAGTACGTAGGTATAGATTTCTTGTTATTTATCCTATCTGGGAATCTGTGAGCTTCCTTAATCTGAGAATTCATATCTTTTATCAATTCTAGAAAATTCTCATTCATTATGTCTTTAAATATTGCCTATGCTCCATTTTCCTTATCTTCTCCTGCTGGAATTCTAATTAGCCATATGTTGGATTTTCTTAGAAAAATCTTTGTTTTCTAATTCTTTCTTATTTTAGGTACTGTTGTCTCTCTTTATTGCATTCTGAGTAATTTCTTCAGTGCCAACTTCCAGTTCACAAATTCCTCTTTAGCTGTGTCTGATCCATTGAGGTTTCTAATTTAATTACATTTTTTTTTTTCATTTCCAGAAGTTCTGTTTGGTTCTCTTTCACATTGACTTGTCCAATTTTGATAGCTACTTTTTAAAAATCATTCTTTCAATAGTCTTTTAAACTTTTATTTTGACATTAAACATATTTGATATTCCATAACTTATCAGTTGCTACTATATAGCATTTGTGGGATGAATTTACAGTTTCTTGTTCTGTTGATCTTTGCTCAAAGTGGCTTCTCATGTGTTTGATAATTTCTGATTTTTAGCCATTTTCTTTGGAATTTTGTCTCTGGGAGTTTTTTGTGGCCTGGGTTTAAAGTTCATTCCTCTAAAAGGACATATGTTTGCTTTTTTCTTGGGAAGCACTAATAATCTGGAATAACTTTTAACTACATCTTAATCTAGGGGCTTTTTTTTTGACAATATAGCAAACTTATTTTTTAATTGTTTCTATTTTTAATTGAAGTATAGTTGACATATTAGGTTCAGGTGAGCCATTGTGATTTAACAATTATGTACATTATGAAATGCTCATCATGATGAATGTACTTACCATTAGTCACTATATAAAGTTATTCCAGTATTATTAACTATATTCTCCATACTGTACCTTCAACCCTATGACTTATTTATTTTATAACTGGAAGTTTGTACCTCTTAATCCCCTTCAACTGTTTTTCTCATCCCCCAAGTCCCTCCTCTCTGGCAATCATCAGTTCTCTGTGATTCTGTTTTTGTTTTACTTTTTAGATTCCACATAAAAGTGAAATTTATGGTAATGTCTTTCTCTTATTTCACTTAGCACAATGCTCTTTAGGCCCATCTATGTTGTCCCAAATGGCAAGACCACATTCTTTTTATAGCTGAATAATACTCTATTATATATGTATGTATACACCCCATTTTCTTTATCCATTTACCCACTGATATGGCAACTTATGTTACTCCCATAACTTGGTTATTGTAACTGAAGTTGCAGTAAACAGCGAAGTGCATATATGTTTTCAAATTAGTGTTCACATTTTCTTTGGGTAAATATCCAGTAGTGGAATTATTGGATGATATGGTATTTCTGATTTTTTGAGGATCCTCCATACTGTTGTTCACAGTGGCTGTACCACTTTACATTCCCACCATCAGTGCATGAGAGTTCCCTTTCTTCCGTATCCTGGCCAACACTTGTTATTTCTTGTGTGTGTGTGTGTGGTTTTTTTTTTTTAGCCATTTCTTTCTTTTTTTTTTTTTTTAATGTTTATTTATTTGAGAGAGAGAGAGAGAGAGTGAGCAGGGGAGGGACAGAGAGAGGGAGACACAGAATCTGAAGCAGGCTCCAGGCTCTGAGCTGTGAGCACAGAGCCTGATGTGGGGCTCAAACTCATGAACAGTGAGATCATGACCTGAGCTGAAGTTGGACGCTTAACCAACTGAGGCACCCAGGTGCCCCTGATTTTAGCCATTTCTGACAAGTGTAAGGTGAGATCTCTTTGTGGTTGTGATTTGCATTTCTCTGATGATTACTGATGTTGAGCACCTTTTCACGTGTCTGTAAGCTACCTGTATGTCTTTGGGAAAATGTCTATTCAGGTCTTCTGCTCATTTTAAATCAGATTAATTATATTTTTTTGTGTTGAGTTGTAGAAGTTATTTATATATTTTGGATATTATCCCCTTATCAGATATGTCATTTGCAAATATCTTCTCCCACTCGGTAGGTTGCCTTTTGTTTCCTTTGCTTGAGGAGACATTTCCACAAAAATGTTGCTAAGGCTGATGTCAAAGAAATTACTATGTTTTTTAAAATTAAGTTTTTAATTTTACTTCTAGTATAGTTCACATGCTGTGTTATATTAGTTTCAGGTGTATAATACAGTGATTCAACAATTCTATACATTAGTCACTGCTCATCATGATAAGTGTACTCTTTAATCCCCATCAACTATTTCACCCAATCCCCCACCCACTTACCCTCTGGTAACCTTCAGTTTGTTCTCTACAGTTAAGAGTCTGTTTCTTGGTCTATTTCCTTTGTTCATTTGTTCCATTTCTTAAATTCCACATACCAATGAAATCATATGGTATTTGTCTTTCTCTGTCTAATTTAGCTAAGTACTGTTCTCTCTAGTTGAGAGAACATTTATCTCATCTAGTTGAGAGAATGAAAGATTTCATTCCTTTTTATGGTTGAATAATATTCCATTGTATATACATACCACATCTTCTTTATCCATTCATCTATCGGTGGACATTTGGGCTGCTTCCATAATTTGCCTATTGTAAATAATGCTGCAATAAACATAGGCATGGAAGTTTCCCTTTGAATTAGTGTTTTTGTATCTTTTGGATAAATACCCAGCAGTGTGATTACTGGATCAAAGGGTAGTTCTATTTGTAACTTTTTGAGGAAGTTTTCCTACCAACAGTGTATGAGGGTTCCTATTCCTCCACATTCTCACCAACACTTGTTTGTTTGTTTGCTTGTCTGTTTTAGTGTTTATTTAAATTTCAGTGAGTTAACATACAGCGTAATATTCATTTCAGGTGTACAATTTAGTGATGCAACACTTACATTCAATACTGAGTGCTCCTCACAACAAAGGCACTCCTTTATCCTCATCACTTATTTAACCCATCCCTCCATCCACCGCCCCTCTGGTAACCATCAGTTTGTTCTCTATAATTAAGAATCTGTTTCTTGGTTTGCCTCTCTCTTTTTTTCCCTCTAATCATTTGTTTCATTCCTTAAATTCTACATATGAGTGAAATCATACGGTATTTGTCTTTCTCGGAGTTATTTCACTTAGCATTATACTTTCTAGCTCCATCCATGTTGCTGCAAATAGCAAATTTTCATTCTTTTTTATGGCTGAGTAACACTCTGTTGGATATATATGCCACATCTTCTTTATCCACTCATCAATCAATGGATACTTGGGCTGCTTCCATATCTTGGCTATTGTGAATAATGCTACTATAAACATTGAGGTGCATGTATCCCTCTAAATTAGTGTTTTTGTATTCTTTGGGTATATACTCAGGAGTGCAACTGCTGGTTCATAGGGTAGTTCTATTTTTAACTTTTTGAGGAAACTCCATACTGTTTTTGAGAGTGGCCGTATCAGTTTGCACTCCCACCAACAGTGTATGAGGGTTCCTGTTTCTCCACATCCTTGCCAACAATTGTTGTTTCTTGTGTTTCTGATTTTAGCCATTCTAACAGGTGTGAGGTGATATTTCATTGCCGTTTTGATTTGCATTTCCCTGATAAATGATAATGAGCATGTTTTCATGTATCTGTTGGCCATGTGCATGTCTTCTATAGAGAAATGTTTGTGTCTTCTACCCATCTGTAAGTTGGATTATTATTATTTTGGGGGTGTGCGTGGAGTTGCTGAGTTCATTATATATTTTACATATCTTTACTTTGGATACAACCTTTTATCAGATATGTCATTTGCAAATATCTTCTCCCATTTTGTAGGTTGCCTTTTAGTTTTGTTGATTGTTTCCTTCTCTGTACAAAGATTTTCATTTTGATGTAGTCCCAATCGTTTATTTTTGCTTTTGTTTCCCTTGCCTCAGGCAACCTATCAGATAAAAGTGACAATGACTGATGTCAGAGAAATTACTCCCTGTACTCTCTTCTAGAATTTTTATGGTTTCAAGTTTCATATTTAGGTCTTTAATCCATTTTGAGTTTATTTTTGTGTATGGAGTAAGAAAGTGGTCCAGTTTCATTCTTTTCCATGTTGTTGTGCAGTTTTCCCAAAACTATTTGTTGAAGAGACTGTCTTTTTCCCATTGGATATTGTTTCCTGCTTTGTTGAAGATTAACTGACCATGTATTTGTGGATCTATTTCTGAACTTTCTATTCTGTTCCATTGCTATGTATCTATTTTTGTGCCAGTGCCATACTGTTTTGGTTGCTGCAGCTTTGTAATATAACTTGAAATATGGAATTGTGATGTCTCCAATTGTGTTTTTCTTTTTCAAGATTGCTTCAGCTATTCTGGGTCTTTTGTACTTCCATGCACATTTTAGGATTGTTTGTTCTAATTTCTATGGAAAATGTTGGTATTTTGATAGGGATCACATTAAATCTATAGATTCTTTGGGTAGCATAGATATTTTAACAATATTTGTTCTTCCAATCCACAAGCATGGAATGTGTTTCCATTTCTTTGTGTCGTATTCAACTTCTTTCATCAATGTTTTATGGTTTTCAAAGAACAGGTCTTTCACCTCCTTGATTAAATTTATTCCTAGGTATTTTATTCTTTTTGGTGCAATTGTAAATGGGATTGTTTTCTTAATTTCTCTTTCTGTTGCTTCATTTTTAGTGTATGGAAATGCAACAGATTTCTGTGCCTTGATTTTGTATCCTGTGACTTTATTAAATTTATTTATCAGTTCTGGTATCTTTCTGGTGGAGTTTTTAGGGGTTTCTATATATATAGTATCATGTTATCTGCAAATAGGGAAAATTTGACTTCTTTCTTGCCAGTTTGGATGCCTTTTATTTCTTTTTGTTTTCTGATTGCTATGGCTAGGACTTCTCGTACTGTGTTGAATACAAGTGGTGAGAATAAACATCTTTGTCTTGTTCCTGACCTTAGGGGAAAAGCTCTCAGTATTTCCCCACTGAGTATGTTTGCTTTTGTTTTTTTGTATAAGGCCTTTATTATGTTGAGGTATGTTTCCTCTAGATCCACTTTGTTGAGGGTTTTCATCATAGATGAATGGATGTTGTACTTTGGTCAAATATTTCTTCTGCTTCTATTGAAATGATCATATGGTTTTTATCCTTTCTTTTATTGATGGGATGTATCATACTGATTGATTTGCAAATATTGAACCACCCTTGCATCACTTGATCGCAGTGAATTATTTTTCTCATACATTGTTAGATTCAGTTTGCTAGTATTTTGTTGAGGATTTTGCATCTATGTTCATCAGAGATATTGGCCTGCACTTCTCTCTCTCTCTCTTTTGTTGGTGTCTTTATCTGGTTTTGGTATCAGGGTAATGCTGGTCTCATAGAATGGATTTGGTAATTTTCCGTCCTCTTTTATTTTTTGGAATAGTTTGAGAAGAAAAAGTATTCACTCTTCTTTAAATGTTTGGTAGAATTGCCCATGAATCTATCCAGTCCTGGACTTTTGTTTGGAAGTTTTTTTTATTACTAATTCAATTTCATTGCTAGTGATTAGTCTGTTCAAATTTTCTATTTCTTTCTGCTTCAGTTTTGGGAGGTTAAATGTTTCTAGGAATTTATCCATTTCTTCTAAATTGTCCAATTTGTTGACATAAATTTTCATAATATTCTCTTAAACTCCTTCGTATTTCTGGGCTGTCTTATTATTTCTCCTCCTTCATTTATGATTTTGTTTGAGTCCTTTCTTTTTCTCTTTTTGATGAGTCTGGCTAAAGGTTTATCAATTTTGTTGATAAAACTAGTTCCTGGTTTCATTGATCGGTTCTATTTTTTTGTTTGTTTGCTTCAGTTTCAATATCATTTATTTCTACTCTAATCTTCAATATTTCCCTTTTACTGCTGATTTGGGGTTTATTCTTTTTTTTTTTCTAGCTCCTTTATATGTAAGGTTAGGTCATTTATTTAAATTTTTCTTGCTTTTGAGGTAGGCCTATATTATTGCATCTGAAACATTTTATACCACTGTGTTTTCATTTTCACTTTCCCATGTGATTTTTTATTTCATCTTTGATTTCTTGGTTGACCCATTCATTGTTTAGTAGCATGTTATTTAACCTCCATGTATTTGTGGTCTTTCCAGATTGTTTTCTTGTGGTTGCTTTCTAAGTCAGAAAAGATTTGTTGAGACTTCTTTTTTGGCCTAATTAATATGTGATCTATTCTAGAGAATGTTCCAGGTATACTTGAAAACAATGTGCATTCTGTGCTTTTGGGATGGAATGTTCTGAATATATTGGTTAAATCCATCTGGCCCAGGGTGTCATTCAAAGCTATTGTTTCCTTGTTGATTTTCTGTTTGGATGATCTGTTCATTGATGAGAGTGAGGTGTTAAAGTCTCCATGGGGCGCCTGGGTGGCGCAGTCGGTTAAGCGTCCGACTTCAGCCAGGTCACGATCTCGCGGTCCGTGAGTTCGAGCCCCGCGTCAGGCTCTGGGCTGATGGCTCGGAGCCTGGAGCCTGCTTCCGATTCTGTGTCTCCCTCTCTCTCTGCCCCTCCCCCGTTCATGCTCTGTCTCTCTCTGTCCCCAAAATAAATAAAAAAAAAAACGTTGAAAAAAAAATTTAAAAAAAAAAAAAAAAAAAAAATAAAGTCTCCTATTATATTGTATTACTATTGATTACTTCCTTTATGTTCGTTACTGTTTTATGTATTTGGGTGCAAAATATTTACAATTTTTGTATCTTCTTGTTGGATTGTCCCCTTTTTTGTTACATAATGTCTTTTTTTGTCTCTTGTGATAGTCTTTGTTATACAGTCTACTTTGGCCAATATGTATTGCTACCCTGGCTTTTTCTGACATCCATTTGCATGACAAATCTTTCTTCAACCCCTCACTTTCAATCTGCAGATGTCTTTAGGTCTTAAATGAGTCTCTTGTAGGGAGCATATAGATGGGTCCCTTTTAAAATTTGCTCTGTCGCCCTATATCTTTTGAGTGAAGCATTCAGTCTATTTACATTCAAAGTAATTATTGATAGAATGTTTTTATTATAATTTTGTTTGTGGTTATTTTTCTAGTTTTTCTTTGATCCTTTCTTGCTCTCTTTCATGGTTTATTGGCTTTCTTTACTGACATGGACTCCTTTTTCTTTATTCTTTGCATATTTATTACTGGTTTTTTATTCATGGTTACCTTTAGGTTTATATAACATCTTCTGCATATAGCAGTTTGTATTAAGTTGATGGTTGCTTAACTTTGGACACATTCTTTACTCCCCCACCCCCACTTTACATATATAGTGTCATATTTTACACCCTTTTGTGAATCCCTTGACTGATTTTTACAGATATCCTTATTTTTACTGCTTTTATATTTCCTACTTTTCATACTCTCACGGTCTTCCCTTTCTACTCAAAGAGTACCCTTTAAAATTTTCTTACAGGGTTGGTTTAGTGGTCATGAACTCTTTTAGTTTTTGTTTTTCCAAGAACTCTTGGTCTCTCCTGTTCTGAATGATAGCCTTGCTGGATAGAGTATGCTTGGATGCAGATTGTTCCCTTTCAGCACTCTGAATGTATCATGCCACTCCCTTCTGGCCTGTAAAGTTTCTGCTGAAAAATCTGCTGATAGCCTTATGGGGCTTTCCCTGTATGTAACTGTCCTTTCTCTTGCTGCTTAAAAATTTTTTTTCCATATCACTACTTTTTGCCATTTTAATTACTATGTGCCTTGGTGTGGACCTCCTTGGTTTGATTTTGTTGGGGGACCTCTGTACCTCCTGGGTCTGGATATCTGTTTCCTTCCCCAGATTAGGGAAGTTTTCAGCCATTATTTCTCAAATAAACTTTCTGACCCCTTTTCTCTCTCTTCCTCTTCTGGGATCCCTGCAATGTGAATTTTATTGTATTTGATGGAGTCACTGAGGTCCCTAAGTCTATTCTTATGTTGCATTTTTTTTTCTTTGACTTGCTCAGCTTGATTAGTTTCCATTACACTGTCTTCCAGGTCATTAAATCACAATATGTCTGCTTCCTCTAGCCAGCTATTTATTCCATCAAGTATATTTCTAATTTCATTGATTGTTTTGTCTCTGATTGGTTCTTTTTTGTCTCCTTATTAATGGTCTCACTGATGTCCTCGACTCTTTTCTCAAGTCCAGTGAGTATCTTTATGATCATTACTTTAAATTCTCTATCAGGCACATTACTTACATCTATTTTGCTTAGGTCTCTTACTGTGGTTTTCTCCTGTTCTTTCATTTGGGACATATTCCTCTGTCTTCTATGTTGCTTAACTCTGTTTCTGTGTGTTAGGAAAGTCAGCTAATATCTCCTGCTCTTGATGGTAATGGCGTTATGAAGAAGAGGACCTACAGTGCCCTGCAGTGCAGTGTCCTCTGTTCCCCAGAACCTGGTGCTTCAGAAAGTGTCTCCTATGTGTTGTGTGTGCCTTGTTGTTATGTCCTCGCCATTTTTTTCCTCCAGTCTAGTCAACTGCAGAGGCTCTCTTTGCCTGTTGTGGCCAGTTTTTGGTCACCAGCCAGGCAGGGTACATTTTAACAAAATGTGAGATAGTCTGTTCATGAAATGAGACCTGCCCCCACTGGTACTGAGGCCCTGCAAAATGTGAGGGTCAGGAGGTGGTATTGGCAGAGTTTGCACCAGTCTTGGGAAGGGATCTGTAGCACTGGTACTGAGGCAAGCATGACTAGGAAGGGTGGATCTGCTGAAATAGAGGTTGGGGGGCAGGATTTGGTGTAAGCAAGTTAGGTAGTGAGTGTATGTACTGTGTTGGTTCCCATGGGTGGCTGTATTTATGCTGGGGGGAAGGGGGCTGGAGGTGTCTCCTCACAATCCCTGACTCTCTGGGCCATGCTCTGAGATGAGTAAATAAATCTCCCTCCTGTATGCTCACCCGTTTTTGAAACTGTTGTATCTCCATGGGCTATTTATCCTACTATTTCTTTAAGGGCCAGGACTCAGCTTCCTAATGCCCTCTGGACTCCCCTGAAACAGAGCTTGCTTATTTTTAAAATTGGAGGCTTTAAATCCTGCTAATTGTAAAAACTCATGAGATTCACTCCTCTCACCTTCAAAACCAAATATGGGGATTCATCTTCCCTGTGTGGGCTCCCTGATATGATAGTCTATTTCTTCACATTCCTGGCTCCCTCTAACTGCAGATGGCCAAGGTCTGTTTCACTTCCAAACTGTGTCTCTGCCTTTCCTAGCTTCTTCGATGTGGCCTCTTCTCTACCTTTAGTGGAGTTTCTTCTGCCAGTCTTTAGGTCATCTTCTCAGTTATTAATGCTGATGGGAGTATCATCTAGTATCCATGGGATGAGGTGAGCTTAGGGTCCTCCTATTCTGCTGCCATCTTCCCAGCCTACTACTGCCTATGTTTTCTTTGAGGAGTTTTATGGTTTCAGGTTTCACATTTAGGCCTTTAATCCATAAAATATATTTTTTTAATGTTTATTTATTTTTGAGAGTGAAAGAGCACAAATGCGAGGGGCAGAGAGAGACACACACATATAGAATCTGAAGCAGGCCCCAGGCTCCAAGCCATCAGCACAGAGCCCGGCACAGGGCTCGAACTCACAAACTGTGAGATCATGACCTGAGCCAAAGTCGGACACTTAACCAACTGAGCCACCCAGGTGCCCCTGGCCTTTAATCCATTTTAAGTTTACTTTTGTGTATGATGTGAGAAAATGGTCCACTTTCATTCTTTTGCATGTAGCTGTCCAGTTTTCCCAGCACCATTTATTGAAGAGACCATCTTTTCTCCACTGTATATTCTTGCCTCCTTTGTCATAGATTAATTGACTAAATAAGTATGGGTTTATTTCTGGGCTCCCTATTCTGTTACATTGATCTATGTGTTGATTTTTGTGCTAATACCATTACACTTTGATTACTACAGCTTTTTAGTGTATCTTGAAATCTGAGATTGTAATACCTTCAGCTTTGTTCTTTCTAAAGCCTGCTTTGGGTCTTTTGTGGTTCCATAAAAATTTTAAGATTTTTCTAGTTTTGTGAAAAATATTGTATTTTGATAGGAATTGCATTGAATCTGTAGATTGTCCTGGGTAAATATGAACATTTTAACAATATTAATTCTTCCAGTCCATGAGCATGGAATATCTTTCCATTTGTGTCATTTTCTTTTTCTTTCATCAGTGTTTTATAGTTTTCAAAGTACAGGTCTCTCACCTCCTTGGTTAAGTTATTCCTAGGTATTTTATTCTTTTTTTTTTAATTTTTTTTTATTTTTGGGACAGAGAGAGACAGAGCATGAACGGTGGAGGGGCAGAGAGAGAGGGAGACACAGAATCGGAAACAGGCTCCAGGCTCCGAGCCATCAGCCCAGAGCCTGACGCGGGGCTCGAACTCACGGACCGCGAGATCGTGACCTGGCTGAAGTCGGACGCTTAACCGACTGCGCCACCCAGGCGCCCCAGTATTTTATTCTTTTAGGTACAACTGAAAATGGAACTGTTTTCTTAATTTCTCTTTCTACTACTTTGTTATTAGTGTATATAAATACAACAGATTTCTGTGTATTGGTTTTGTATCCTGCAACTTTACTGAATTCACTTATTCTAATAGTTTTTGTGGGGTTTTTTGGTGAAATCTTTAGGACTTTCTGTGTATAGTATCCTGTCATTTGCAAATAGTGACATTTTTACTTCTTCTTTACCAATATGGATGCCTTTTTTCTTCTCTGACTGCTAGGACTAGAACTTCCACTATTATATTGAATAAAATTAGCAGGAGTAGACATCATTTTGATTGTGACTTTAGAGGAAAAGCTTTGTTTTCCACCATTGAGTATGATGTTAGCTGAAAGTTTTTCATATATGGACTTTATTATGTTGAGGTGTGTTCCCTCTAAACCAATCTGTTGAAAGTTTCCTTTTTTTATATATAAATGGATGTTGAATTTTGTCAGATTTTCTGCATCTGTTGAGATGATTATATGATTTTTATTCTTCAGTTTAAAGTTGTGTGTGATGTTGATTGATTTGTGGATATTGAGCCAGGTTTGTATCCTTGGAATAAATCCCATGTGGTTGTCATGAATGATTCTTTTAATATATTGTTGAAGGTGGTTTGCTAATATTTGGATGAGGATTTTTGCATCTATATTGATCAGGGATATTGGCCTTTTGTAGTGTCTTTGTTTGGTGTTGGTACCAGGGCAATGCTGTCCTCAGAATGTATGGATGCCTTCCTTCCTCTTCTTTTTGTAATAGTTTGAGGAGAATAGATTAATTCTTCTTTCAATATTTGGTAGAACACACCTGTGAATCATTCGGGTCCTGGCCTTTGTTGGGACTGTTTTGGTTATTGATTCAATTTCATTACTAGTAATTGGTCTGTTTAGATTTTCTATTTCTTCCTCATTCAGTTTTGGAAGATTGCATGTTTTTAAGAATCCATTGCTTCTAGGTTGTCCGATTTATTGGCATATAAGTTTTCATAGTAGTTTCTTATAATCCTTTGTATTTCTGTGGTATTTATTGTTACTTCTCTTTCATTTTGTCACTTCTCTTTCATTTTTTATTTTATTAACACGGGTCCTCTTTTTTCTTGATGAGTCTGGCTAAAGATTTATCTATTTTTTAAATATATATATATATATATATATTCAAATATATACATATTTGAAAAAAAACAGCTCCTGATTTCATTGCTTTTTTCTATTTTTTTAAAGTCTGTTTCATTAATTTCTGCTCTGATCTTCATTGTTTACTCCCAATAATATTGGGCTTTGTTCCTTTTCTATTGCTTTAAATATAAGGTTAGGTTAAGATTTTTCTTGTTTCTTGAGGTAGGCCTGTATTATTATAAATTTCCCTCCTAGAGCTTTTCACTGTGTCCCAAAGATTTTGGAGTGTTCTGTTTCCATTTTCATTTTTCTCCACATATTTTTTGATTTCTTCATTGATCCATTAGTTGGTTAGTAGCATACTGTTTAACCTCCATGTGCTTGTGTTTTTTCCAGTTTTTTCCCTTGTGATTGACATCTAGTTTCACACTGTTGAGGTCAGAAGGGATGGGGGCGCCTGGGTGGCGCAGTCGGTTAAGCGTCCGACTTCAGCCAGGTCACGATCTCGCGGTCCGTGAGTTCGAGCCCCGCGTCAGGCTCTGGGCTGATGGCTCGGAGCCTGGAGCCTGTTTCCGATTCTGTGTCTCCCTCTCTCTGCCCCTCCCCCGTTCATGCTCTGTCTCTCTCTGTCCCAAAAATAAATAAATAAATAAATAAATAAATAAATAAATAAATAAATAAATAAATAAAAAAGAAGGGATGGATGATATGGTTTTAATTTTTTTTTTTTTTTTAATTTATGAAGACTTACGGCCTAACATGTTATCTACCCTGGAGAATCTTTTTTATTTATTTTGAGAGAGAGTGAGCACAAGCGAGCATGAGGGGGCAGAGAGAGAGAGGGAGACACAGAATCTGAAGCAGGCTCCAAGTTGTCAGCACAGAGACTGATGCAGGGCTCAAACCCATGAACTGCAAGATCATGACCAGAGCTCAAGGTGAACACAACTGACTGAGCCACCCAGGTGCGCCTCTTTTCATCACTTTGAATAGAGCATGCCACTCCTGGACTGCGCAGTTTCTGCTAAAAATTTAGCTGATATCCTTATGGAGTTTCCCTTGTGTGTAACTATTTTTTTCTCTTGCTGCTTTTTACATTTTTAAAAAGATTTTTCAGTTTATTGGTTTATTTTGAGAGAGAGAGAGAGAACATGTGAGCAGGAGAGGGGAAGAGGGGGAGGGAGACAGAATTCCAAGCAGGCTCTGCACTGTCAGTGAGGATCCTGATGTGGGGCTTAAACTCATGAACAGTGAGATCATGACCTGAACCAAAATCAAGAGTTGGACTTAACTGACTGAGCTACCCAGGCACCCCGATTTTATTTTTCTTTAAAGTAATCTCTATACTCAACATGGACCTGGACTTACAACCCCAAGATCAAGAGTGGCATGCTCCACTGGCTGAGTGAGCTAAAATTCTCTTTAATTACTACATGTTGTAGTGTGGACCTCCTTGGGTTCACCTTGTTTGGGGTTCTTTGTGCTTCCTGAACCTAGATGTCTTTCCTTCCCCAGGTTAGGAATGTTTTCAGCTATTATTTCTTAAAATAACTTTTCTGTCCCTTTCTCCCCCTCTTTTTCCTGCTGGGACCCCTATAATGCAAATTGTATTGTTCTTGATGTGGCCCAAGAGATCCCTTAACATATCCTCACTTAAAATTTTTTCTCTCTTCCTTCCTTCCCTCCCTCCCTATTCAGCTTGGGAACTTCCCATGACACTGTCAGATTGCTGCCATTCTTCTGCAGTTACTAATCTGTTAATTCCCTGTAGTGTACTTTTCATTTTGGTTATTATATTTTTCAATTTTGATTGGTTCTTTTTTATATTTTCTGTCTCCTTATTGAAGTTCTAAGTTCTTCCACTTTTCTCTGCAGTCCATTGAGCATCTTTATAATCATTACTTTAATCTCTTTATCAGGCACATTGCTTATATCTGTTACATTTAGTTCTTTTTCTAAGGTTTTGTTTTGTTCCTTCATTTGGCACATATTCCTCTGTCTCCTCATTTTGCTTAACTTTCTGTGTTTGTTTTTATGAATTAGGCAGAGCAGCTACTTCTCCTAAACTTGAAGGAATGCTCTTGTGTAGACTGTGTGTGCTTGGTGACTTTGGTTGGCTGGCTGGAGCTGTGCCTGCTGTGGGCTATGAAGTGGCTATGGGCTGGGGTGGTCTTGGGGCTCAGAGTATGCCCTGACAGGGCAGCTGAAGTGGACATAAGCTGGTGTAGTCTCTGGCCTCTCTGTGCAGCAGGCACCCTGGAATGACACTTGAAGCTGATGTGGGTGAAAACTTCAAGCTGGAATACCCTAGGGCTCTCAAGGTAGAGGGTGGCCTCTCGGGGCAGCTAGAGCCAAGCTGGAATGCAGACTGAGGGAGGGGGGTGTCCTGGGCTTCCCCATGCATGGGGCGCCCTTGCAGGGTGGCTGGAATTAAGGTGAGCACAAGGTAGGAGTTCCCACGGTGACTTGCACATGGGGCGCCCTGGAGGTTGGGATTTCCCAGCTTATGTCTACTTTGACTCCAGAGTACTTTGTGCTGGGGTGCCAAATATATACCCATCTCTACTAACAAATAAAAGAATAAAAATAAAAAGAGTGCCATTCAGCTTGAGGCCAGAAAATTCCTCCTCCGGTTTAAGAATGGTAGTATACATTATCTTCAAGTATTCTAGAATCAATGACTGTTCCAGTAGGAAGATTAGAGCATGCTGTCCAAAAGCGCTTAATGCTATGAAGAAAATATTCATTTCTGCACTATCCAGTATGGTAGCCACTTGACACATTTGGGTGTCAAGCACTTGAAGTGTAGCTGGTGTGACTAAGTAGATTTTTACTTTTGGTTGCTTTTATTAGCTACATACATGTGGCTAGTGGAACTGCATTAGCTCAGCTGTAAGGTTGTATAGGCCATCTTCCTGGTTTTACAGAAGAGTGATCTGAGCTGCTGTGAAATGCAGATCTTAGATCTCCTGTCCGTGTCTTCATTCCTCTTTCAGTTTTACCACAGCTTCTACTTTAGCCTAAGTACTTGTAGGTGTGGGAAAATGATCATCAAAACCAATGTGATCAAACCCTACAAGACGTTGCTCCTCCTGGGATTAAGGGGTCAACCCTATTTAACATCCACCAGTTTCCTTTAGCCACTTATTCCCTACATCACTTGAAGCTTTTCCCCCATCAATACTGCTCCCTCTCTAGTTCAACATCATCACTGTTGCACAAAGAGGTGTTTTGCTGGAGCTTCCTCCACTACTCCTGGTCATCTTCAGAAGTCTCATTTCTGATCATGTCGCTTTGCTCACAAGCCATTAGCATTTACCACTGCCTACCCACCAAATGTAGTCCACAATTCTTTGTTCAAGGTCCTCTGTCAAGCAGGCTCCTCTTCTTTCTGTAAATAAATTTTTCATTTCATTTTCATTTCATTCCTTTATCCATTTTTTTTTTGCTTTTATATCAAAAAGTTGCTCCCCATTTTTTTTTTAAATTTACTTCCAAGTTACTTAGCATATAGTGCAACAGTGATTTCAGGAGTAGATTCCTTAATGCCCCTTACCTATCCCCCCTTCCACAACCCCTCTAGTAACCCTGTTTGCTCTCCATACTTAAGAGTCTCTTCTGTTTTGTCCCCCTCCCTGTTTTTTATATAAGTTTTGCTTCCCTTCCCTTGTGTTCATCTGTTCTGTGTCTTAAAATTCTCATGAGTGAAGTCATATTTGTCTTTAATTTCGCTTAGCATAATACTCTATAGTTCCATCCACGTAGGTGCAAATGGCAAGATCTCATTCTTTTTGATTGTTGAGTAATACTCCATTGTATATATACATACCACATCTTCTTTATCCATTCATCCGTCGACGGACATTTGGGCTCTTTCCATACTTTGGCTATTGTTGATGGTGCTGCTATAAACATTGGGGTGCATGTGTCCCTTCGAAACAGTAGTGCAGTTGCTGGGTCGTAGGGCAGTTCTATTTTTTAATTTTTTGAGGAACCTCCATATTTTCCAGAGTGGCTACACCAACTTTCATTCCCACCAACAATGCAAAAGAGATCCCCTCTCTCCCCATCCTTGCCAATATCTGCTGTTGCCTGAGTTGTTAATGTTAGCCATTCTGACAGGTGTGAGGTGGTATCTCATTGTGGTTTTGATTTGTATTTCCCTGATGATGAGTGATGTTGAGCATGTTTTCATGTGTCTGTTGGCCATCTGGATTTTTTCTTTGGAGAAGTGTCTAGTCATGTCTTTTGCCATTTCTTTACTGTATTATTTGTTTTTTGGGTGTTGACTTTGATAAGTTCTTTATAGATTTTGGATACTAACCCTTTATCTGATAGGTCGTTTGCACATATCTTCTCCCATTTTGTCAGTTGCCTATTAGTTTTGCTGGTTGTTTCCTTCGCTGTGCAGAAGCTTTTCATTTTGATGAGGTCCCAATAGTTCATTTTTGCTTTTGTTTCCTTTGCCTCTGGAGACGTATTGAGTAAGAAGTTGCTGTAGCCAATATCAAAGAGGTTTTTGCCTGCTTTTTCCTCCAGGATTTTGATGGCTTCCTGTCTTCCATTTAGATCTTTCATCCATTTTGAGTTTATTTTTGTGTATGGTGTAAGAAAGAGGTCCAGGTTCATTTTTCTGCATGTCACTGTCCAATTTTCCCAGCACCACTTGAAGAGACTGTCTTTATTCCATTGGATATTCTTTCATGCTTTGTCAAAGATTCGTTGGCCATTAAATTTTTAATTTTAGAATGGTTTTTGGATTTATAGAAAAGCTAAAATAGTAGTTCATACAGTTCCTGCATATTCTGAATCCGGTTTCACCCATTGTTAGCATCTTATAATACTATAGTATGTTTGTCACAACTAATGAACTGACATTAAGTCCATGCTTTGGGTTCTTCTCATCATTGTCACCTTTAGTGCCCTCTATTCTGTAATAGGTTTTCAGACTTTCCTTGCTCTTTATGACCTTGACGGTTTTGAGGAGCACTGGGTTTTTCCCATGTTTTTCTCATGGTTAGACTGAGGTTATGGGTTTTGGGAGGAAGATCACAGAGGTGGAGTGCCCTTTCCACTGCATCGTATCAAGGATGCATGCTATCAACATGACTTATCATTGGTGATGTTAACCTTGATCACTCGGTCAAAATAGGGTCTATATCTTGTTTCTTTACTGCAAAGTTACTTGCCTCCTCCAGCCCCATCCCATAATCATTGGAAGCTAGTCACTAAATGGAGTTCACTCAAGAGGTGGGAGTTAACTTTCATTTTTTTGAGGGGAATGTAAACACATGAATTATTTAGAATAATTCAGTGAAGAAGAATTGTTCCTTTTCTCATTTATTTACCTATTTATATCAATATGGACTTAAGGATATTTACACTTTGGGCTATAATCCAATACTATTGTCATTCATCTCTGTGCTCAAATTATTCTACCATTAGCCACTGGGAGCTGTTTTAGGTTGGTCCTGAATACTTTCCATATGCTGTCCCACACATCTATATTTTTTCTTAGTACCTCTTTTCGGCACTGCAAGATGCTCCAGTCCTACAGTTAGCCAATTTTCTGCATACCCTGGTTTCTATTATTGGAGAATGGTGTAAGAAATCAAGATCTGGGTGCTGGGTCTCATCTGTGTTAGCCACAAGTCCCACACAACCACTCCTGAAGTTTGCCTACCCACGTATTCCTTGTCTGTACAACACTCTCCAACCACTCACCCTGAAATCCACATGGGCTTACATTTTGTTGTGCTGACTAGAATGTTCTTTTCCTTCTTCATCTGGTTTGAATTCTCCTTCCCTAAGGACTCATTCAAAATGCCTCCTCATTCACGACACCTTTCCTAAACTACTTGGTATCCCACACATACTACCAGACTGTGAGTTACCTGAAGGCACTGTGTTATGCAGTATGTTACACTGCAACATATTTCCTTTCGTCTCCCTTAACTCAGCAGGTAGCATCTAGCAAACGAAATGGCTGTTGCTTAATGAATAGTAATCGACAAGAGTAAGGTCAATGTAAGATGTTCTCTTTAGGGTCTACCAGGGACAAACACATACCCTAAAGCTAAACAAAAAAACTCTCCTGCAGAATCTTTATGCCCAAGGGACCCTGCTCAGTCTCATGCTTGAAGAAGATAGCCTGTTTCGGGCATATGCCGTTGTGAACACTAGAAAAAAGAACCTTATGACTTTTAGCCCTCAACACAGGCGAGTACATGCACATATTTAAAGATAAGAATCCGTTAACTAAAACATACCCTAAGGAAGCTCACAGAGCTATCCCAAGTCAGGAAAGCTTATGTTCACCTGAAATGATTATCTGGTGCGGGCATTTTTCTAGAATCCTTTATCTCCCGCCTCTCTTGGTAGTATCTCTGGCCTAAGTGTTGGGGATGCAAATGCAGCAAGCTTTTGTCCTGAGGTGTAGAAAGGTCTGGAGCTGTTGCTGTGAGGAGATGGGGGTGGCGGCATAAGCATCTGATTTTTCCCTGGCAGCAACACCAAGGGACTCAGCAGGAGCAGCCCCTACAGCAGAACTTGTACCTTCTCATATTCCTGGGTGATGTGGATGCCCCTTCCTGGAGCTCCCTGGTTCACCTGCATTCACCCCCAATTGGAGCCCAGCACACCATGGGTTCCAATTCTGGCCCTGAAGCTCTTCTTCTCTGCACAAGAGCTTCTCCATCAGAAGTACAACCTAGAAGCTCTTAATTCTTATGTAGGCAATCCTCAACCACAGGGGGATGGGAGGACCCTCCCTGTCCTGGGTAGGATGACTTAAGGTGTTTCTCAGAGGGAACCCTGCAGGACTGAACCCTGGTTGCAAACTCAACATCACTGGCCTTTATCTTGCTCTCTTACATTCCCCACGTAACTATTTACTTTCTAAGATCACCTCTCATATGAACTTCCTCCACCCAAGTCCTTGTCCCGGCATCTGCTTTTGGGAAAACCTGAACTCAGAACTGCAGCCAGGGCAAGAGAGAAGACCCTGGGAACAGAGGCAGCTGGGTTAGGCAGCTCAGAAAGAAGGACTGCGGGAAGGTATGTCAGAAGACCCTTCCAGATATGCATGGGGTCCCTGAGAAAGGCAAGTTGAGCAGCTCCAGTGCTGTCAAACAAGCAGTATCTGGCTGCACAAAGGAGACCCAGGTATGACACTGCCTTCACAGGGTTTGTGATCAGAGAACACCCAGCCATGCTGCTCAGCAGAGTCTATCTGTCATTTTGGGGATGCTCACCCATTCAGGCTTTCACCATGACCCTAAAACACACAGAGCCTTTTGCTGAGAGATTCTTGCCTCCACATCTTGTTCACTTCCAGGTTCTGAGTCCTTGCCTCATGAGGTCATCAACCTCGTTTCCTGGATTCCAGATGCATTTCCTGCTCCTGAGGTGTGACCTGGCACATCCGGACTCCTTGAGGTCCCTGTGGTATTTCCATCTTCTTCTAAGTACCAGTGTTTCATAGTCAGTTTACTAATCCCAACCTCAGCCCGTTCCTGCTCTCTGGGCCCAGCCCAACTGGATTTTTAGAAATGATCGTGTCTGATTCATTGTAGTACCACCAGGTCATCGTACTGTGCCTACGTTTATGTGTGCTACGGATAGCAGGTTACAAACACTCTCTAATGTGCCCATATATTGATTGCAAAATACCATTTTCTAATAAAAAAAAAAAAATCCAAGCTCCGTGGAGAAATGACTGATTCCAGGGTCAGAGTAAGTAAAGCATAAGAGGAGTCTGGAACATCTTATGATGCCAGAAAGTAAGTGCTAAGAACAAAAAAATATGGAGCAGCAGGTCAAAAGTGCCCAGAAGTCAATCTGAAAGAGCTCCCAATGGTCAAATGATGAAAGCTGGAGGTATACGAGCAAAAAAACCCAAAAAACAAAAAACAAAACCCGATAGATTATAACCTAGAGTATGAAGTAAGTATCCTTGTGTCCATACTGATATAAATACTGAATAAATAAGTAAATGGACCAACTTTTCCTTACAGAAGGATTCCAATTAATAAATGTAGAAGGAATGAAGAAAATAGAAAATCTCCACTAGACCACTGCAGTAATAATTGAGGCAGATATGATCCACTGAATAAAATCAGTGGGAAACATGTAAGGAGAAACAAGATATTTGCATAATCTTAAATTATCTTGCCCCCTAAACAAATGAATCTTAAAGAGAAAAATAGTAACTTCACAGTGAAGGGATCTGACAGACACTGCCTTCCCCAAGTGATCCAGGTGAACTCACCAGTAATAAGACACGTTAACATTGTGGACCCTGGGTACAACACACCAAGAAGGACCTGTCACTTCTGGGGTATCCTTCCCCCAAATTTATGACCTTAATCTAATAATCAGAAAACATCAGACAAACCCAAGTTAGGGGCTATTCTACACAATAACTAATCAGTCCTCTTTCACAAGTGTCAAGGTCATGAAAGAAAAGGCAGTCACAGTTTGGAAGGGACGTGATACGATCGAGTACAGTGTGCAGTCCCAGATCAGATTCTAGAACTGATAAAGACATTCATTTAAAAATCTGGTAAAATCCAAATAAATTCTGGGACTGAGGTTGATTTCTTAGGGTTTGGTACCTGTATCATGGTCAGGTAAGACGTTAGCATTAGAGGGAGCTGGGCCCGAGGGGGTCAGGAACTCTGTACTCTCTCTGCGACAATATTGTTAAGTCTAAAATTAATTCAAAAGAAAAGTAAAAAAACAAAAAACCCACTGACAAATGGCCTATTAAGTGTCAAGACAAATAGTATCGAGGCAGGAAACGGCGTATCACAGAGAAAAGGGTGTTTGGAGCCCGAGAAGCTAAGGTGGAAGCAGAGGGGCTGGAAAATCAGAGAAAGCGCCACCAACCCAGCATGTGGGGAGCCAGCACTTTCTAAGTGCTTTGCACATATCCCCTGGCTGAGAAATGGGGTGGTTCGACACATTACATAAGGGAGTACAGTTGTCACGATATGTGACTAACAGGACAAGGAGCAAAAGGGCATGACTCCTAGATTTCTAATCTGAGCATTTGGCTCTATTCTGGCAAGCAGAATAGCTTTGGTGGGGAGGAGGAAGATCAGATCAGTTTGAGGCAGCATGGCTCCTAGGTGACACCCAGGTGGGCATGCATGGAAGGCAGTTAGCACATCACCTCACAGCTTCAGGGAGTGATTATCAGAGAGGTAATGGTTGAAATGCAGGAGTCGATGCAGTCACCCAGGAAGAGGATAGGAGAGAAAACGGGAAGGGAGGGGCCACAGATGGAAGACTGAGAAGTCCCCGCCGTTACGGAGAGAAGTCAAGGGTATGAAGAAGACGGGGAAGAGAGGGTGCGTCGGAAGCAGCATGAGATCCCAGAGACCACTGGGCTGGGGAAGGGGGACGAGACATTTGGTAGTTAGCGTCAGATGCCACAGCCCAGGAGATGTCAGAATCGATACTGGAGACCTCAGAAGAGAAAGCAGATGGAATGATGATACCCAGGCTGTACCTCAGAAGGTAGTGATTAGTGGTGAGGAAGCAGATACAGTGCCAAATATTCTTTTGAGGAACGTTGCTGGGAAAGAGGAAGATAGAGGGGAAGTCAAGGTTGGAGCCTATCCTAGTCAGCCTCCCGACAGACACCTCCCAGGCACTCACAGTGCATATTTTTACCTGCAAACTGGTTCTCTCCACCTGGGCACCCTGCCTGTACCTTTTCACGTGTGTCCCCATCTACCTACAAACGGTCTAAACTTAGGTGGACAGAAGCAACATCACCTTTTCAACGCGAAGGTTGAGATCTGAAATAAACCTAACGTTGACTCTGCTCCGTCCTGACTCGGGGCTGCATGGGTGTGATGTTGGGCAGTTCTCTCCCCATGCACAGAGGCAAGATGACCTCATGACCTTGTTCCATCACTCCATGGCTAAATTCCACCCTCGCCTTGAAAGCCCAGCATATAGAGCGTTTCAAGACACTTTCAGATCCTGACCAGAAATCCGCTGGAGGAGTTAAAAGCTGTAGTCGCTAAAAGAGATGACCAGCGAGGCTCATGGCTTTTCCATGGGAACATGTGACAAAGCCTTCTCCTCTCTGCGTTCGGTTGCATTTACAAGTCTTTAAATATTAATACGCACTAATATTGACGTTTGAGTACCAAATCAGTGTAGCTTCCTAGAAATGACTAGATTTTATATCATTCATTCACTCAATAGACATTGATTAAGTGCCAGGCAGCATGCAGGAGGCAAACTGCTAGGACTGGAGGACTGGATCGATGAGGAAGATATGGTGTTCCTGCTCTTGGGAAGCCCACAGACATTTCCATAAACAGCTACAAACAACTTGGAACGTCGTATGATAAAGGCATGTGTGTTATGTACATTTATGTACGTATGTGTGTGTGTATCCGGGGGAACACAGAAGGGCATGTGACAATCACTTCTAGATGTGATCCTGTTGTCCGAGGTGCGAGAGGCAGGCACGTTCTATGGACTCTAGAGACTGAAAGATGAACAGTGAGGCTGAAAAGACAGAGGCGGGGGTCGCATGAGGGTCTGTGTGAATGCAGGGCTGCTGGGCCTGTCACCGCCCCCCCCCCCCCCCCCGCCCCAACAGGGGAGAGCAAGACTAGACTTGCGTTTTGAGAAGGCCTCCTCTGCTCGTGGCCCAGGAATGGGCTGGAGGCAGAGAGAGGCGGAATGCAGGTGAGGTCGGAGGCTGTCTCAGACCAGTGAAAACAGCAGGGAGAGTGGCTGCAGGAGACCATGTGAGCAAGAAGAAAGGAGCCCTGGAGGCCCCCCACATACGCGGGGCGTGGCGGGGAAGAGGGGAAGGCGGTTAACTCAGAGGGCAAGAAACCTCTTTGGAAAAATGGATGAGCTCAGCGTGAGGGGCACACAGGTGGAGGGGCTGAGTGGGCAGCTAGGAATGGAAGTCTAGAACTTGGGGCAGAGGTTTGGACTAGAGACAATGGGGAGCAGCTGAGGCAAAGTCCAAATTCTTTCAGGTTGAATTTGTCATTTCAATACTAGATCACCCCTGAATTCTCCTTTTCCTCCCCGGGGGCCTATTTTCACAGGAACACACCTTCCCAGAGACAACACATCTAGGCACGAAGAGGCTGAACATCACAGAGGCACAGGCTCCCACATTCTTGCACCTGACTTAGACGTACACAGAGGAACACACACACACAGGTCCACAGCTCACAGATGTATGCATACACGCACATGCACACGCACACATACACCCATCCAGAGGTGACAGAGGTATATGTATATACGCTTACCCCCCACACACGTGTAAATACACCTACAGATGTCACAAGTGCACGGTTTTCTAGAGAGGGTAAGGCAGGTTTTCTAGTACACAGTGGAATCTTTTCATCTACCCGGCTGCTGCCCTTCAACTGCTAGGGGGAGCAGCCCCATCTGGCCAATGAACTCCCTCGGCAATTCATTTATGTGAAACGGATTCCAGGAGGCCATCTAAAGGCCCCACCAGTCTGTGGGCCCACACACCACACTTTGATAGTGTGAACGGCACGTGAACGGCTGTAAGCTGAGAACCACTCCCAACTAGGAGCCTGAGAGCCATCCACCTGCAGAGCAAGGACCTTCACTGCAACATTCAACCCCCTTCTCACCAAAGAGCTTCTGTAGGACTTGCCCGTCATATAAATCTTCAGCCAGGTCTTTCACAATGATTCTTTCTCCAACAAGCACGTCATTAATCCAGTCGATTAGTACCTACAGAGAGAGAGAGAGAGAGAGAGAGAATAAGAGAAGATTCATAGGCCAGATTTCTTATCTTGGAAGATTAAAATCTAAATGAACTTCAGATTTTGAAAGCAGGAGAACAATCCCTGTGACTCAGTATGTGGACACAAGGCTGGGTGAGCCCTAGTGGCCCTGTTAATTTTCCGGGGTAAGTGCTTCTAGTTCTGGTGGCACCTGTGTCCCTGTTAATATCTTTTGGCCCCTTACCATTCCTTACCCCAATGGCAAGCTACATTCACACGGTGTTTGGGTGTGTGGCTCGTACCAGGCAAGGATATGGGCTTTTAGAGTTCTACAAACTGGGGTTAGTTACCCACCAACTGATTTGTGTAGCTCTGTGATGTATGCACCTGTCTGTGCACCTCTGTCATCCACGGACCTCTCTGTGTGTGCCTCCGTGACCTATGAATCTAGGGCAAACTAGTTTCTGCTCTGAGCCTCTGATTCCCCACCTCTAAGATGAAGGAGGAAAATCTCTCCTGCTTTAGGTAGCAGAAAACAATCACGTACGTCAAGGGCCGAATGTTCAATAAAGGTACATCTAATTAATAAATAAAGCTCTCCCCCATTAGGACATCTGGTCAGGTGGTTCCTATCACCCCCATCTATCACCCCTCCTATGTTCAGGAGGAGAAAGCAAACACAGAAGTGAATGTATCTGCCAAGATCACGTTGCTAACCATGGACACAGACAGGAATTGAACTCCTATCCATCGGCCCTCTAAGGTACTGCTCTCCTCCTTATCCCCAAGCTACCTCTCGGTGGGCCAATGCAGTCTCCTCTCCTCTCCTGTTGCTCTCCTGCCCTTGCCTGAGTGCCCTCAGCATGAAGCACTGAGCAGGGGCACAGCCTGCGGTAGCTCATTTAGTTAATCTGCACACACCCCTTCGAGGGAGGGTTCATTCACTTCATTTTTCAGGTAAGGAAACTGCAGTTTGTGCAAGTCCACTGCCTTTTATCTTACGTTTTTTCCAGCTCATTTGTTTATGACGATATTATTTATGTACGGTAAAATTAACTAATGTTAAATACAGTTTGTTGAGTTTTGGTCATTGTACACAGTCGTGTAACCACCACCACAATCAAGATAAGAAGCAACTCCCTCGCTGAAAGAAGGTTCCTTTGGGCTTTGTGCTCAGTCCCCTCCCCTGAGGACAGGCCTCAGGCAACCACCACAATCTGGTAATACATGGAACCACAGGGAACATCACCTTTTGTGTTTGCATCAATAGATTGCCTTTATAACAGGGGTAGTAGCTGGGCTGGGTTTGCATACGTGGGTGGAGCCCGGGGTCTTCACAGAACATGGTTCTACTATCCTAGAATAGAAGAAGCTTCCCTCCTCTCCCCTCCACTCCCTCCATCCAACACCCTCCCGTCTCTCCCCTATCCACCCACCCAGCGTTTATGAAAATCTGCTCCAAGTCACTTTCTGTGCTGGATCCTGGGGGAACGATGATGAATAAAAGGGGGGGGGGCTTGAACCCTGAGAAGCTCACCATTTAATGAAGACAGAGAAGTGTCTGAGTAGCGGTAAGCAGTCATCACATGGTGACTCTAAGGGGACAATCTGAAGCTGAAGAGGCAGCTAGAGCATGAGACCCCAAACACCATCCCCAGGAGCATGGGCTTCAGACTTCAGTTGACAGGAATCTATACAGAGGTTCTGAGCAGGAAAATGATAGATCTCATTTACATTTTGAATGAGCCACTCTGGCATCCAGTGCCTTTTTGTCCTGTTTTGAGTTCAGCTTGGAGAAGCTAAAGAAGAAAAACACAGGACGGGGAATGCAAAGGGGGATGAAATGAACATTTTTCAGGGGGTGGTTACAAGCCAGCCCCTGTGCCAGGCACAATGTACAATATCTCATTCAATCTTATTCACTTCTGTTTGAATTCCATCTCCTCTACTCAGCTTTGACCATAAACAAACTACTGGCTTTTCTAAGACTCCTCTTCCTTATCTGTAAATGAGGATGATAAGAAGTCCTATTTCGCAGGATGTTGTTGAGGGTCTTTGAGGAAAGCAGTGGAAAGACTGTGTGAACTTTAAGATCCTGGCAAACGTGAGCTCCTTTGCACTAACTTCTCTGGCACTTAACGATCAACACCATTTGTTGGGCGGCGGCCATGTCCCATTTTTGTTAAATCAGAGATGTCTACCTATGGGACCATGAGCTGCCTGTAACTTTCTATTTCTTCTGTTGGGGCATGTGTGCTGCCTGCCTAGAGCAGGTGGTCTACAGGTGCCTGTTGAGTCTGGGAGGCAGCTGAGGCCCCTCCTAATTTCTTCTTACCTTCATCAGTTCCTGCAGTTTGGGGTCACTGCGGGAGTTGGGGTCCACCATTGTTCGCACTTCATTCTCCTCTTTAAAAGGAAAAGGCAGTCAGTGGGTGGCTCCACTTAGAGGCGTTAGGCTAACCCAGAGAACAAGAGACCCAGTTACCCAGCATGGTGTCCTCCGGGTCCAGCTCGAAGGGGATCGGGCTGAGGGGCAGGTTGATGGCATTCATGCCCTCCTCCTGAAGCTCTGATACTGCAAAGAGAAGAAAGGCAGAGTCACACGGCAGCCCAGTGATGACAGGGAGGGGCTCTGTAGCACACGGTGTTTGAGATTGACATTAATAAAACTACTGAGGTTAGGTTACAGCTGTTACTCAGCCTGCAATAGATTTCCTGCCTCTCCTCGCTAGAAGGACTGAGTTGTCTCCTGCATGTCCCCTCTTCCAACTACCACCTCACTCGCTTTCCTCAGAGAAAGAGGGAGGCCTCTGCCTGTTCCCAGACACGATCTCAGGGTACACAGAAGTGAGGTGGTCACTGAGGTCTTTCTTGGGTCTCTCCCTGTCATCTCCTGCCCACCCTTCCTTTAAGGGTTGGCCGTCTGGTGCACAGTGGCCCCCCGGTAGCTGCTTGGCTAAACGAGGTCACCAGGTCAAGTCTACATTTATGTTGTAAGCCATTTCCAGCCAACTTCTCTCCCTATTTGTTTGGCTTCCCTAACTATTTTTCTGATTATCCTGCCTTCTCTTTTTACCCCATCCCACCCCAGCCACTGCTTGAGAATGCCTCAGGCCACCCTCCTTTGGGCTCTCATCTTGTCTCTTGAGCTCTAATGAGTAGGGGACAGTGGGGCCAGGCACCTCTCCTCCTAGGTCCATTCTCTCCACTGAACATCAAGAGCTCAACTGGATGGATGGCCAGCGAGTCCGTTTACAGTTTTCAAGTCCTAGAAACCTACAATTCCACTTTCCTCAAGGAAAACAAAAAGAGGTCAATGACCGCTAAAGACTTCCAGCCTGCTCCCCTCCATGCACCCACCCCCCAAATGAAGCCTTAGTGAAAAACAAATTCCTACCACAAAACTACTGCGTGATGGACACTTGCTGAGCAATGACCTTGGATAACCCTCCCCCTAAAATGAGTGCCTTCAATCTCCTCACCCCTGTTTAGTGCCAGTTTGGATAATTCCTTTTTACCAATTAAGCACAGAAAGACCATTTTCTCTGAAAGCGTTGGTCACCAAAAGGCTCTCAAAGAGCTAACATGGCAGCTGCAATCAACCTTAATAAAAGCAATGTCCCATCTTTCCATTTTATTATTTTTTTTATTGACTCTGGCCTCCCTGACTGCCAGCATATACTTGCAAGAACTCTTAAGCACAAGGCAGCCACTTACAAAGAGTTCTTTCATATTAGCAAACTCACTGATGTTTGCAGTTGGACGGGGAACGAGATTGCCTAACAAAGAGCGTGAAACACACTCTACCCTAAAGAGACACAACTTGCATTATGAAGCTGGTATTTAGTCCCGTCGCTGTGGGCTCTTGACATTCATACAGGATATCAGCCAGTCACCATCTTGAATTTGCAAATTCAGACACCCACCACTCTCTATAATTACCCCCCCAAAAATAGAACTGAAAAACAGAAGCCACACCTTCCAGGCTAAAATGATTCTAATAAGTATAGGATTGCATTTGCTTTCTAGTGAAAAACAATTGACTCCTATAATTTCATTAGAGTCCTAGGTTTCTTCTAATAGTCCTCCTATGACTAGTAGTTTGTTTTCTTTTCCAGGCTGTTTCTCACAAAGAAGCAAGATTTCCACTACTGAACAAGCACTGCTGTGCAAGCATTGGTCAGTGGAAGTCGAGTCATGCTTAAATGGGGGAGCGAGACTGGGCATACTGGCCGGTGAAGACAACAGCTCCTGCCCCGGGCCTCTCTACCTACATTCTCCCTAAGGTCTGCACTGTCAATGGTAGCTACCAGCCACATGCAAATATTCACATTTACATGAGTTAAAACTTCAGTTTCTTAGTTGTACCTATCACATTGCAAGCACTCAATGGCCCACGTGTGGCAGGCTAGTGGCCACTGCCAGGCTGGACACCACAGATGTAGCTTTTCATCATTACAGGAAATTCAGTTGGATGGTGTTATCTTAGTTGACCCCATGTGTCCAAATGCTGATGATGTCCATATTTAAATCTCTAGAATGGGCCTGACCCTGAATTCCAGACTTCCTTGATGTCTCCTCTTTTGTCTATTAATAGGTCTCAAGCGTATATATCCCAAACATAATGATTGTCAACACTCTCGCCTCCACCGTAACAACCCTAAAACAAGACTGTCACTCCCCTGTTCTCCTCTTCTCTTCAGTAAATGGCACCGCCACTTATTCAACGGTTTACGCCAAAATCAAAAAAAATCACCCTTACCTTCTCTTCCTTCCTCATGCTTTGCATCGAATGCATTGGCAAGTTTTGGGGGCTCCGCCTCTACACGAGGATCCAATGCCACCCACTTCTCATCATCTACACCACCCCATCCTGGTTCAGGCCACCCTCAGCTTGCACCTGGACAACCAGAGCCACCTTCTAAGTGGTCTACTGCTTTCTGATGCATCTTCCGCACCCCTGTCTACTTCCCAGAGCATAGTCAGAATGATCTATAAAGATGTAAATAGCATGATACATTCTTCTGCTTTAAGCCCTCCCTTGGCCTCTCATCATACTCAGAATAAGGCTCCGACTCCTTACTAACACTTGCAAGGCCCTCTGATTAGCCCCTAGCCTCCCTCTCATGTTTTATTTTCTTCAGAGGACTCATCACAATCTTAAATAATAATTATTCATATGTCTGTTGTCTGTCCCCCACCTAGAGAAAAGACTAGCACTTTTTCCCTTTTGTTCACTGTTAGATCCCCAAATAGGAGCCAGAGTGCCTAGGCTGAAATCCATGTTCTACTAGCTATGTGATCTTGGGCAAGTTCATTAACCTCCTGTACCTCAGTTTCCCCATCTGGAAATTGGGGGTGATAATATTACCTACCTCCTAGGGTTGTTGAGAAGGTTAAATGGGTTTACGTTAAGGATTTAGAAGCATGCCTCGTACCTGGTAAGAACTGCATAAATGCATGCTATTATGCTATAACTATTATTATTACTTAAGACAATACCTCATGCAGAGTAAGCACTCAAGAACTATTAGTTGAGTAAACGAATAACCAAAACTGTTAAGACCACCGTTCAACTGCACAGGTTATGAATTGAGCCAGAATTTGCCAAAGTAGTATACAGGATGCAAAGAAAGATTCCAGCTTGTTCTCAGGGGGGAAAAAAAGTATGTGTGTGTGTGTGTGTGTGTGTGTGTGTGTGTATACACACACACATATATATATAAAATTTTGGCCTGATCCTGTGTGCACATGTGTGTGCATATGTGTGTGCTTATATTTTGTAAGGAGAGAAAAGCCACATCTGTTCCAAGACTGTTGTATGGCGAGAGCCAATTTATGAATATAGGGATATTTACACCTCTAAAATGCAACTAGAAAAGTACTATTTGTGGCAAGGACTCCTCAAGGTGGGTCTCAACAGGATCTTTTTTTATGTGTACATCATAAAAATGTTTTCAGATGAAAAATCCCCAGTCCGAAACACTCCCCTCTGCCCTGCCTCTTTAATTCACTCAACAGAGACATAACAAACCCTACAAGAAAGGCTGAGATATGTTTGCAATTGGAAATGTTTTTTTTTTCAGGAAATGATTTGGTACAGGAACATCATTCCCATCCCATTAACTGCTGACTCTGAGCCAACTGTTTGTAAAAGTGAATATGCAAACTGCCCCGTTCAGGCCTGGCCCCCGCCCCATGGGGCCGCATTAGTGGCCACTTTCCCAAAACAGCCCGCCTGCTTTGGAGGCTTCATTTCTATTATACCAAAGCAGGACCCAGCAGAAGCCCCTCGCCAATCCCCGCGCTCTGAAAGAGAAAAGAGCTGCAATTGAATTTTCTCGGCACAGAATATGAATATGATGTTTATCCTTTCAACCTCCTCTAACAATCTAAAACTAGGTCTGAGTGTGCAGCCCTCCGTGTCTCGCGGCGCCATTAGTCATAACTTAATAAACAGATTAAATGCCCAGCTGAAGGTCGAGCTTGGGAAAGCAGGGTGATTGCTTCAACTCCTGAAGCGCTCACCATCAGAAAGGGGGTTTTGGCTTTTCCGGGAAACGCAGGCTCTCTCTGGGTCTAGTTGTGCAGCAGAAAAAGGGCAAGGATGGGCTTTGGAGTTTGAAAGAGCAGGATTTGAATCCTACTTCTATTTTTATCAGCTGGGCGACCTTGAAATTTAGCTTCCCTGAAATTCAGTATCAAACAACTCTCTATAAAACAACGCTGGAGCTGACACTGCTGGTTTCCTTGCTAATATTTATTTTACTCTTTTTCCCTGCTGAAAGAACCTTCGTTTTGTTCCAGTGTGTACACTTCTCCCTCCTAAGTTCTAGGGGAGATCCTGATTGGTTTAAGCTAATCATGATAATCTTAATTCTCTTGGTAGTGACTAACTCAAGCACTGCCATGTGCTACGATGAGTTGTGAGAGGAAATTTCTGGAAGCTTCTAACAATAGTTTTCCTCCATTTTAAAGAGAGGTCCAAAGAAGAGAGGGTATCTTTCTCCTTCTAATCACTGTTGTATGAGGATGCTATGCCTGGATTTGCTGCAGCCATTTTGTAGTCACGAGGTGAGCTAGCCCAAGTCCAAAGAAGAAACTAATATACTCAGAATGGCAGAGAAAAAAAAGAAAGAAAGGGGTTTCTTGTTGATGCTGTTTAGCCTACATCCCTGGAACCACTCTAGCTTTATGTGTCTTGTTATAAGAAATATAATAAGCTCCTTTATTGTTTAAACTAGTTGAGTTGGCATTTTCTGGGGCTTGGAGCTCCAACTCCCTAATTAATACACAGGACACCAGGATTATAAAGTTGATAGAGGAATAGTGTAGGGCGACACAATGAATGGTCATTTTCCTTTCCTTTTTTTCCATGAGAAGCAGAATAGCTGCAGGCATCTCTTATACTTCAGAACGCACAAAGGGATTCAAAGAACACCACGGGGAGAACAAGTATGGAGAAAAGAAAGGACAGAGGTTTCTACAAGTACAAAAGGGTCCATTTAGGCAAAGCCAGTAATTTCATTCGTTCAACCAACAAACATTACTAGGCACCTCTCCTGAAGCAGACCTTGAGCCAGCATTGGGAATATAGGTTTGGCGATTTGACGTGGATCTGCCTCAGTCTGCACATGGGTGGTGGGAGGGGCAGACGCATAACCACAACATGCAGGATGCCGCACAGAGGTGAGGGACATGGGAATACAGCGCTGTGAGAGCTCAGGCAGACCAAGGGTAACTTTGGGTGGAAGACTGGGAAGGATTCCTAAAGAGGGGGAATTTGAGCTGGACTTTGAAAAATATATATTTTCATTTGGCACAGACGACCCCCAAAAGGCACATCTCGTGTAAAACACATAAAGGTGTGTAAAAAAAAAAAAAAAAGGGTAGGTGTTGAGAGTAATGATTACATCTGAGCACTGGGAATGTAGGGGCACAGAGGGGGAAAGAAGGGAAGGAGCAGAAGAACAAATTAGGTAGGTGGGGTCCAGAGTGTCAAGGGTCATGAATTCATCTACTTAGCACTCTCTGGACCATGCTCCCTGTTTTGTCCCTACAGACAAAACAACAACCAAACCAAACCAAAAATACCAAGATGGGGGGCGGGAGGGGGACAAGAGAATAGCTAGGATGTTCTCTCTCCTTCAGTGCAAGTGGGCACCAGTGAGACATTTAGGCTGCTCTAGATCCTTATCAGGACTCTGATGATTAATCTCTGGTCCTTCTGAAAGCTACTAAAGTTCCCTTAATTTCTAAAAGGATCAAGGTCTCCCACAAAAGTTCTTGGCAGCAACAGACAAGTAATTTGACAACGGTCTGCTCAGCAAGTCCCAACAGTTTTGTCTATGTGAAAAATCAACCCGAAAGACCATCTATCAGAAAACTATGGCTACCATCATACTTAATGGTGGGAAATTGGATGCTTGCCCCCTAAGACTGGGAACAAGGTAAAGACGTTTCCTTCCACCATGGCTATTCAAAACCATACTAAAAATCCTAGTCCGTACCATAACACAAGTAAAGGAAATAAAAGGTATAGAACTTGAGAACAAAGAAAAAAAACTGTGTTTGCAGATGACATGATTATCTATGCAGAAAACAAAGAATTGACCAAAACAAACAGAACAAAAACCCCAAGCCCCTAGAACCAGTAAGCAATTATAGCAAGGTTGCAGATACAAGGTAAATATATAAGTCAACTGCCTTCCCATAAACCAGCAATGAATGATTGGAATTTAAAATTAAAAACACAGTATTATTTACAGCAGCACCACAAAATACAACACTTGGGTATAAATCTGACAAACACATATTGAACTGACATGCAGAAAATGATAAAACTCTTATGTAAGAAACCAAAGAAGATTTAGATAAATGAAGAGATACTAAGTATTCATGAATTACAAGACTTGATATGGCTAAGGTGTTGATTCTTCCCAACTTCCTCTATAGATTAAATGCAATCCCACTCAAAATCACAGCAAGCTATTTTGTGATTATCAACAAACTGATTCTTAAGTTTACACAGAAAGACAAAAGACCCAGAATAGCCGACACAATATTAAAGAAAAATGGCAAATGTGGAACACTGACACTACCAAACTTTAAGACTTAAAATAAAGCTATAGTAATCAATGCAGTGTAGAATTGGCAAAAGAGCAGACACATAGATCAATGGAACAGAATAGAGAACACAGAAATAGATCTACACAAACACATTCAACTGATCTTTGACAAAGGAGCAAAGGCGATTCAATGCAGAATGGATAGTCTTGTCAACATACGGTATGAGAACAACTGAACATCCATATGTAAAAAAATGAATCTAGACACAAACCATACGCTTTCTGCAAACTTTCACTCAAAATGATCATGGCCTAAGAACAAAACACAATACTATAAAATTTCTAGAAACAAAAAATAGAAAAATCCATATGACGTAGGGTTTGGCAATAAGTTTTAACATCCCACACAAAAGGATAATCCGTGAGAGAAAAATTCATAATCTGGATTTCATTAAAATCTCTACTCTGCAAAAGATACTGTTAAGAGAATGAAAAAGCAAGCCGTAGACTGAGAGAAAGTATTTGCAAAACATCTAAAAAAACTTTAAAAATGAAGAAAACAAACCAACTACAAAATGGGCCAATCTAATCAGACATGTCACCAAAGAAGGGGTACAAATGGCATGAGCATATGAAAAGAGGTTCAACATCATTTGTCATGAGGGAATGACAAAACAATGAGATACTGCCACATTGATTAGAATGGTTAAAATCCCCAAAACTTAACAGTACCAAATGCTGACAAGGATGTGGAGGAACAAGAACCCCTGTCCATTGCTGGTGGGAATGGCAAATGATAGCACCATCTTGGAAGACTGTGTGATAGCTTCTTAGAAGCTGGAGTTTCACCCTATAATCCAGCAGTCATGTTCCTAGTATTCACTTGATTTGAAAACATATATTAATACAAAAGTATGTATTTGAAGATTTATAGCAATTTTATTCATAATTGCCAAAAATTTGAAGCAAACAAGACATACTTCAATAGACAATTGTATCAGTTGTGGTATACCCATATGGTGAAATATCATTCAGTGATTTAAAAAAAATGAATAATAAAGCCATGAAGAGACATGGAAGAACTTTACAATTCCTAAGTCGAGGAGGCTAGTCTGAAAAGGCTATACAATGTATGATTCCACTCCTATGACATTCAGAAAAGGGAAAACTATGGAGACAAGATGAATGAAAAGATGAATGATCAACGAATGAAAAGATCATTGGTTGCTGGGGGTTTGGGAGAAGGTTTGAACAGGCAAAGTACGGAACATGTTTAAGGAGATGAAACTCTTCTGTCTGATCCTGTAGTGATAGATACATGATTTTGTGCATTTATCAAATCCACAGAACTTCAAAGCCCTGGGAGTAAACCTAAATGTAGGCAAATTTCAAAAAATCGTTTAGGAGGTTGGGGGATCTGAGGGTGGAACGTAGACCATGATGATAGAATTAAACAGTATTACAAATGCATGAGACAATCTCACTGAAAGGGGTTAGGGGGATGGGGCTGACCTAACCATTGTTGGAAATGAGTGGTGTCTGGGAAACCACAGTCAAAAGGAACTGCCCATGAGAATGTACTCTAGTCGATAAAGTTATTTCCCAGGGATGTGCAGGTCAACAATTCTGATACTGCCATACACTCATGCTGGAACTGAACAATTAAGTAAATGGATGGTGGATGGTAGGAGCCAGGTCCCTCGCTGTTGGAGTAGGAGGTTACAGATGAGCAGGGGCAAAGAGTCGAAGGATCCTTGTGGCAATGGATGAGAGGACGAGGGGTGGAGGTGTCAGTAAGCATTCATGTTTAGCTTAATCTAGATCCTGATGGTTACATATGGAAATACCGAGAGGAATGATTATCTTTGACCCTTGAACAACACAGGTTTGAACTGCGTGGCTCCACTTTTACGCACTGTTTTTTGAGTTGACAGCAAAAGCCACAAGGCATTTATTTACAAGTGTCCACTCCAGTCTCCACCAGATCAAAGGCTGCTGGCCCAGAGTCATATCTGCTACCCTCTGAATAGCTGGGGATGCCTCCTAAGGCTGCTAGAAGCCCCCAACGGCCCTAGGCCTGGGCAGGGCTGCAGATCACCCATGTGCCAACCAGGTGGTCGGTCCAGTGCCTGTGGCTGGCAGGCAGGAGGCTGGGCTGATGGAGAAGAACATTCCCAGAGGGCAGGGATGACAGCACTATGCGTGTAACCCCGTGCCCATGGCACTCATGCACCCTGAATCCTTCAGGTTCCAGGGCTGTGCTGGGCTGGCTGCAGACCTCGGACAGACCCTATTGGTCAGAGTAGGGACTCCTCTGTGGCAGCGCCCAGCCCTTTGGCCTCATGGGTAGCCACAGCTGCCAAAGGCCACAGGCTGGTGGTATACCTCCAGGTAGATGGAGCAGCTGTAGCATGCCTCTGGGCTGCTGTCACCCCCCATGGGTGTGCCTGGTGGCTGCCACTGCTCAGCTGAGGCCACTAGACTGCAAAGCATTGCCATCTTGGGCCAGGCCCACTACTGCCTCCCCTGTCCCTCTCCCAGCCTATATGTGGATTTTTTTTTCAATAAATATACCTAGAGTACTGTAAATATATTTTCTCTTTCTTATGATTTTCTTAACATTTTCTTGGGGTACCTGGGTGGCTCAGTTGGTTGAGCAGCCAACTCTTGATTTCAGTTCAGGCCATGATATCACGGTCATTAGATCAAGCCCTGTGTCTGGCTCTGTGATGACAGCAGAAGTCTGCTTGGGATTCATTCATTCTCTCTCTCTCCCTTCCTCTCTCTCTCTCTTTCTCTGTCTCTCCCTTCCTCCCTCTCTGCCCTTCCACTGCTCACATGAGCATGTGTTCTTTCTCTCAAAATAAATAAACAAACATCTTAAAAATTTTTTTCTTGAGGTGCCTGGGTGGCTCAGTCGGTTAAGTGTCCGACTATTGGTTTTGGCTCAGGTCATGATCTCATGGTTGGTGAGTTCAAGGCCCACAACAGGCTCTATGCTGACAGTGCACAGCCTGCTTGGGATTCTCTCTCCCCTCTCTCTCTGTCCCTACCCCACTGGTGCTCTCTCCCTCTCTGAAAATAAATAAACTTAAAAAAAAATTTAGAAAGCCATTTTCTTTTCTCTAGCTGACTTTACTGTAAGAATACAGTATATAACACATATATAGAATATGTGTTGACTGTTATTGGTAAGGCTGCAGTCAACCATAGGCTATCAGTAGTTAGATTTTGGGGGAGTCAAAAGTTATACACAGATTTTCTTGATTGTGAGGGGGTCAGTGCCCTTCAGCCCCTGCATTGTTCAAGGGTCAGCTGTACATACATGGGTTAATGTACACACATACATGTTCTTGCTCTGTCAGCCGAGAAGTCCTAAAAGTAATGACATTCCAGTAACAGTGAATATACCTAGCACCAGATCTGGGTTTTTTCTGGTACGATTCTCCAACAAAAGGAACCAGAGCTCATTGAAAAGATGGTTGATTCTAGGAGTGGAAAAGGAATCTGCAAGATGAGTCTGGAACCAGCAAGGAAAGAACCTGGAACAATGTGAGCAGCAAAATAAAGTAAGTGATATTGGATTATAACGCCATGCAAGTAAATATCCACAAATCCATACTAATGTAAATGACTGAATAAATTAATAGACGGGCAAGAGGAGAGAATTCTCCCTTACAGAATTCCCAATAATTTATGTAGATCCTGTGTCCTCAAAGAAGGGGAGGCAGAACCCCTGACCCCTTCAACGTGGGCCTTCCTTCCAGAGAGTACAATATGGAAAGGAGGAAAAGAGTTACTTTACAGTGCAGAAACCTGACAAACACTAGCTAAGCCAGGTGATCAAGGTCAACATCACAGTCATAAATCATGGGGTTTGATGTGATGTGATGAAAATAGCATTTACCTCTGTGTTCTTCCTTTCCAAACCCATGACCCCAGCCTAATCAGGAGAAAAACATTAGATTTCAACAGATGAGCATCCTAAAATATGCTTGGTCAGTACTGCTCAAAACTGTCAAGGTGATCAAAAACCAGCTTGAGAAATAATCACAGCCAAGAGGAGCCTAAGGAGACATGATGGCTACATGTAATGTGGAGTCCTGGATGGGATCCTGGAACAGATAAGAACATTAGATAAAAACTAAAGATAAATTATATACTTTAGTTAATAACATATCAATACTGGTTCATGAATTTTAAATGTACCCCACTAACGTAAGATGTTAATAAGATGAGAAAGTGGGTGTCAACTATAGGGGAATTCTTTGTACTACCTTGGTAATTTTTCTACAAACCTAAAATTACCGTAAAAATAACCTATTAAAAAATCAATCCAAATTTGCTATTTTCCCAACCAAATACAGTGTTCACTAGGGGGAAATCCATGATATTATGGGACACATATGCTTCCTTTCATCACCAATGAGACAGTGGTAATTTATCCAATAGTAGCTACGCCCTACAGAAGCATTTATACAGGGGACAAAGCACAAAGACCACTTCAAAGCCCTACAAGTGCAAGAGCTACTCATTCCCAAGTGAGAACCTAAGTTTCCAGGAAGAAAGTACATAGTTTATGTGTTTGTTTCCAGGGCCGAGATGAGAAGACAAAGCTTCCTCAGTACTTAAGGATGCCTGGCAAGGTCATTTCTGCCTTCCCACTAGAACAACCATCACTAAAGTACATTGGTCTCCTTAACGACTTTAATGATTTTCTCTGGAACTGCTCTGGAAGTTACCTTTATCCATGGCCCCTGATGGGGGTTTGTTTTTACACCATGGGCTTTTGTATTAGTTTTCCATTGCTGTAGTAACCAATGACCACACCCTTGGTGGCTTGAAACAACACAGATTTATCCTTGTGGTTCTATAAGATACCAGTCCAACATGGGTCTCTCTGGGCCAAAATCAAGGCATTGGGAGGGCTGTGTTCCTTTCTGGAGGCTCTAGGGGATGATCTATTTTCTGGCCTTTTCAAGCTTCTAGAGGCCACTTGCACCCCTTGGCTTACGGCCTGCTTCCTCCATTTTCAAAGCCAGCAATGGGGGTTGGGGGCCACATCCTTCTCACACTGCATGACTTAGCGCCTCCTTCCACCTCCCTCTTCCACTTTTAAGTACCCTGTGATTACACCAGGTCCATCTGAAAAATCCGGGACAATCTCCCTATTTTAGGGCTCATTAGCCACCAAAATTCTACCTGCACCCTTAATTACCCTTTGCCACATAAGGAAACATATTCACAGATTCTAGAAATTAGGTTATGGCCATCTTTGGGGGGACTATTATTCTGCCTATAACAGCTTTCTTGGTTAAGGGGACAGGTTCTGTTCTCCATACTCACCCTTGGGTACAACATATGGGTTCACTTTCCCTCTATGTGAGATTGCCAAAAGAAAATGCAGAATTCCAAACCTTTCCATCCCAGCCCTTAAACCAGAGGAGTTTTATTACTTTCAGCTAAAAGGATACTTGTTTCAGCAGTCATAATATAAAGCATCAGGCAAACATGGGAGCCAGCTCATGGTGGCCTCAGCAGACCGTCAGGGTCTCAACACACTCCCCTCTACTTGACACAGCTATTTAGTCACCACGGTCTGAAATCCAGCCCTTGGAGCACAGCCAGAAAAGGGAACTTAGAGGCTGGTGTTGTGATGGGGGCTGACAGGGAGATCTATAGTCTTTATGAGTCTTATAGTTTCCACCATAGTCTTTGTTTTGGTCAGTTTTATAGTCTCTGCAGAATTGGAAGTCTGCCAAGCAAATGGACCCTGGACATTTATTCATTGTTCAGTCAAGCACGTGATTCAGCTGCCTTCCAATTACTAGCAAACAAGGAGGGAGATGGATGCACCATTGGCTGGCTTTGGGCGGTCAAAGCCATCTGAACTGAAACACTGGTGGAGGTCTCAAGTAAGTCATGGGAATGGAAACACTGCACAGGCACAGAGGGTCCAGGGGAACAATACATCATTGTTCCTTGTCTTTTGCCATGCTACGTTCTGTTTGGTCTTTAGATAGAGAACCAGAACCATTTCCTTGGTTTTAAAGGAAACCTACTCCTACTTAAGCAGAAGGTGGTATGGATGTGCCAGCCTGGGAGCTGATAAAGAAAACCGCCAAGCCATTTTGTATGTGTGTGCTCCTGTGAGCATCCATACACCCTAAGCACTTACAACAGCCTGGGGGAGACCAAAGAACTTGACCTGGCATATTGCCTAATGACATGTAAAGTGTGGGTACAATGAACAAGCCTGGACAGCCAGTGCAGGACCAGCACCACTATGATCTCTTCCATTTCTAAACAGGTGCGGGCATCTCTGGTGTAGATAAACAATTACTTCTCTTCTAGGGTCAGTAGGTTCCTGAAGGGCAGTTGCCTTCAGTGGTTCTCAGAGCCCAACACAGAGCCAGGCATGCAGTAAGCATTCAGTACGTGCTGGGAGGGTGCTTTAGTTGGGGACGGGAGGGGAAAGACATATATACAACCTGCAATGCGATATGGTTACGGGCCCCCATGTGGTTTGGAACCAAGTCCTGAGGGCAGAGTGCCCTTTCAGAATGGAGGGAGTAACAGAGAAGTGTGTGGGAGACCCAGCGGCTACGGGAGGGCCCGGAGAGCCCCAGGACGCCTCACAGCCTGTGTGCCCCACTTGCATTCATCTTTGTGTGCCAAGCTTCCTTTCCTCATTTCATTCTCTGTGGCTCTTGGACCTTCATGTCTGTATCTTTCTTCTTCAGGAATACTGAACAGCCAATCATTTGTTTTTGCAGTGGCTCTCAATGCTGCTTAAAAAGCGTCACATCAACACTAGTCCACTTGAATTCCCACGTGGTGGCCTCTGTGGAAAGGAGCTCTGGGTGTGGCCAGTGAGTGAACAAGGCATTGTTGTGTCCTGACTGGACCGATTCTCTGGGGGGCTCATTCTGGATTGGTCTGCACGTCAGTCAGTGGTTTATCCTGAGGGGTTTCATGGAAACTCTCAAATGAACAATGATGGTGACTGGGAGAGAATGCACCCAGTTGTACTGCACTTCCTTCGTACCGGGCATGGAGACGTGGCACCCCCCCCCCTTTTTTTTTTTTTTTTTTACATATATTAACACATTTAATCTTCCTAACAATCCAATGGGTAGCTACTATTATGATCCCTATTATACAGATGAAGACAGTGAGACCCAGAGAAGTTATGGAACTTGACCGCAGGCCACACAGCTAGAAAGTGGAACCCAGCTGATCCCGAGCTAGCTGGCTGCAGAGTTTACATCCTTAACACGATACTTTGTCCCAGTTTTACATAATGGCTTTTATTTATTTTTTTTTATATGAGAATGTCTAGAACATGGTCACTTCTGCGTTCCCACATAAGGCTAGGAGAAAGTTTCATGGGGCATCATCTTGCATACACTAAGCCCTACAAGGGTGTCTGGTCACTCTATGGAGACTCAGCCTCGGTGAAAATAGATTCAAAAGGAGGTGGCATATGAGCATTATTTTTGTTTTGTTTGAAATAACAGGTTGATTTATTTCTGGCTATAAAAGAAAAACAGGTTCATTTAAGAGAACTTTGCAAATATAAAACAAGTAAGAGAGCAAATAATCCTACTGCTCAGAGATAAACCCTGTTAACACATTACATTTTCTTACGGCTTTTTTGTTTTACACACACACACACACACACACACACACACAATGCACATAGTTCTATAACCTGCTTTTATCATATCACATAATCTCATTATCTTTCCTTATGCCATCAAAAATATCACTTTAGGGGCACCTGAGTGGTTCAGTTGTTTGGGCGTCCAACTTCAGCTCAGGTCACGATCTCATGGGTTGTGAGTTCGAGCCCAATATCAGATTCGCTGCTGTCAGTGCAATGCTCGCTTCGGATCCCCTGTCTGCCTCTCTTTCTGTCCCTCCCCGCTCATACTCTCTTTCTCTCAAAAATAAATGCACATCAAAAAATATATCATTTTAAACAGTGTTCTCAATTTCTATCGAAGGTCCACACACACGTTACTTAATCATTCCATAACTGTCGGACATTTAGGTGGTTTCCAATTGTGGGGAGCGGCGCCTGAGTTGGGAAGGTTGAGTCATTCGCCAGCTATGAAGGGTGAGCGGGCCTGCTCAGGCCACGGGACGAGCAAGCATAGAGTGTGGTGCCCTTGGGATGCTAGATGCGCGGCCCCCTGTGAGTCCGGGCACAAGCTAGTCTCTCTTTCATGGGTAAGGAAACTAAAGTTCAGAAGAGTTTAGGAGATGTGCCTGAAAAGTTTCCTAGAAAATGATGTGAAGAGTTAGTCATCTCCTTTCCCCAGTGTCTCAGTTTAGAGTCTCTTGAAAGCAGAAAGGAACCTCAGAGAAAGGGAGCGAGGGGGGGCAAGGAGAGCGACACAGAGTCACAGGGATGAAGGGGGCACATGTTACTGAGCCCTCACCTATGGGCAACTGACCCCATCCTCTGCATGGGCTGAGGAACCCGTACACCGTCTCCAAGAGACCTCCCCGGTAGCTGAGGTTCCCTACAGGGCGCTACCTCTCCGCACCTGCAAGCTGTGCTGGATGCTGGCCAAGGGGCTTCAGAAGCCAGAACCCTGGACAGAAAAGTGTAGGTGCCAGACTGTGGTGGGGTCTGCTGTGTGCGCACCAAACAGTCCATCACAGCTTGGCTGAAATGAAAGGTAGCCAAGAACTGTGATGGGCAGCACAAGATCATCTGCTGAGCTCACCCAGGGAACAGTGGGCCAGGGTCCTCCCTCTTCTCTCCCCAGAAGAGAAATCCCAGGAGATGGGGCAGGGGAGTTAAGAGAGTATATTTCTAGGAACAAATCTGAGAGGGGAACATACCCTTCTTCTTCTTCTCCAAGGAAGACACAAATAAGAATGAATGGGCTGCAGAATCCTGTTCTTAAGATTCACTAAGCCAGTGCCATTCACAGTAAGGGTCTCCTTAGTCCTGACTCTGACATGCCCACACTGAGATTCAGAGATGAGCAGGATGTGAGTCCTGCCCCTGACCTTGCTCAGGTGTACTCTGCTAGGTGGGCAGGTGGCTTCCATCAGAAGCAGAACACCATACTGAGGAAGCCTGTGGGAGGTGGAGATGTAACCTGAACTGAACTCCTGCCCCAGGCCAGGCCCTGTGTGGAGGGTTCCACTCATGATTCATCCTCTACAATCCTCAGGAGAAGAAGAGATGCCTTCTTCCTGGGGACAAAGCTGCAGTTTTGGAACCAGTTCAACATCACACTCATGATCACAGTGCTAGGGAAGTCCAGGACTCCTTTATCTGATGGAATGGGAACTTGTAAAAGTGTTCATTCCCTTCCTTCCATCCCTAAACACTGATTGGGCACCCGCTTTATGCCACATGCTATTCTAGGACAGAACGAACCCTTGCCTTAGGAACTCACGGTCATGTACACCCAGAGTCTCAGTGGCCCAAGGGCCGATACGGGCATGGTTCCAGGTGACAAGGGAGCCCCAGGCTGGCCTTGCACTGCCAGGAGGGACAAGGGAGGGCTTCACGAAGATAACGCTGCCAGACCCTTTTGTGGACAGATCTCTGTTCTTCTTTCCATATCATTTACCACCATTTGTAATTACACATCCGTGTGCGTATCTGTGGAACACCTGTCTCCTCCATTCTGTGGAGAGCTTCGAGAGGCCCAAGGCCTTGCCCACCACTGCACTGCCAGTACCTGCCATACAACAAGTGCCTAATGCGAATTTACTGAGTGAATAACTAGTTGGCAATGCTGGTCCTTGAGTAGTCTTCCCTTCCAGGAGAGTCCCACAGCCAAACAAACCTCTTCATAATCTTCTACATCAGAGCCAGACATTCATATTGGGTGGGTCCGGTCTTTTTTTTTTTTTTTTTTTTTAATTTTTAGCATTTATTATTGAGAGAGCATGAGCATGAGCAGGGGAGGGGCAGAGAAAGGAGGGGACACAGAATCCCAAGCAGGCTCCAGGCTCTGAGCTGTCAGCACAGAACCTGACGCAGGGCTTGAACCCACGAGCCGCAAGACCATGACCTGAGCCAAAGTCGGATGCTTAACCGACTGAGCCACCCAGGCGCCCCATGGTGGGTCTGGTCTTCAAGAAGAGAAGGATAAGGAACTGGATACAGCAAGGGAGGGAGCAGAGAGGGCATGTATGTGTTGGTTCTGAGTGTGGGGATCCGAGACATTTAGTAGGAGGCATTTTTGCTTACATTTAGATCTCCCCAACATCAATGACTAAGTCCCGTCCCAAACTGGAAGTCTGAGACCATCACGCTAGAAGTGGCTTCCTGGGTTTGTTTGTTTGTTTGTTTGTTTGTTTGTTTGCTTTCCTAAACCAACAATACATGTTGACAGCAAATCTGTATAGAGAGCCTATTAAAAGAAATTGTAGTAAATCAGAGATGCTTTAACTGTCTGGCTGGCATTCTGCTGATTGCCTGCCTGACACTTCCAATGTGGCTTCCTTTTGTACAACCTTCCATTTGATTCAATTACATGGATAATTATTGAGACTTGACTACGTGCAAGGCGATGTGTTCTTAGCCTCCTTCCAGTGCTTCTTCCAGGCCCAGAGCATAATTTAACTTATGGGAAAAAATAAACATGCACAACAGAAGCAAAGAGTGAAAGAGGCCACAAGAAACAGTCAAGACCATTCCAAAGAAGATAACATTACACCCGTATGGCCAAGAGTGGGATAGCAGGTAGCACGCACTCCCCCGTTTGCTGAAATATGCATTCAACAGTGTTGCCAGTAACTTCCCCAGGCCAGGTGCTGTGCTGGGTCCTAGGGTCAAAGGGATGAATAAAACCTAGCTACCCAGAGTACAGCATCGTACTCTGTGAGTGCCACAGGAGTATCATTGAACTCATGTGGAAGTGCAAATCAGGAGGGCTTCTCAGAGGAGACGCTTTACTTGCCTCTTCAAGGAGAAGTAGGGGTTCAGTAGGTGAAGAGGGAGCAGGGTTTATCAAAGAGCTGGAGACAAGAGAACAAGCACATTTTCAGAAAGGTTGCTGGAGATGAATGTGTCTGTGGGGTTTTAGAGAGTTAAGCCAAGGTCCAGAACATACGAAGTGTGGATTTAATACTGAAGGCAATGGGGAGCCACTGAAAGATAAGAAAAGCAGAGATCTGCAAGTTTGCAGGACGGCTGCAGAAAGTTCCTGAGTGGGACCATCTAAGCACAAGTCTTCCTGGGATGCACCACCACCAGGCAGTCTGAGCTGGCCTGGGCACTGGAGGAAGACAGACCTTGGCTTAATCCCAGCTCTGTCTCTCATTTAACTTTCCTTCCTCTCTAAAATGGGAATCATAACACTTAGCTCACAAGTTTGTAATGAAGCTTTGGTGACATCACAACACACACTAAATGCCCAGCATAGCAGAACATGCCTTAGTAAGCATTCAGTGCTTCCCCACCTTTTCCCAATGTGTGCTGGCAATGTGTGTAAGCGTGGGGGAGAAGGGCTGCTCAGAAATGATCTAGTGAGACAGGAATGACTTTGGCAAGAGCTCCAAAAACAAGATTGGAGAAGACTAAGAAATTATGATCTATCCCCTTGCCCTGGGTTTCAAACAGATGAAAAGGGACAGCATAGTGAAAGAGGAACCAGAAGAAGGCCCGTGAGTGCTTTGCAGTACAGAAGGGCACTCTGGAACAAATGGCATAGTGATGCCAAGGCATGTTGGAGAAGGAATATCTCATGGGTGTTATGGAGCCTGGAAGAGGGACACTTAGGAAAGAGGAAGGCTCTCTGGTGATGGCAGTGCGGGTGGCAGCCACGGTGGCCCTAACGGGTGGTGATGCTGATGATAGTGGTGACTGTGGTTTGGATGAATTTCCAGAGGTGGAAAAAAATAGCGCTCAATACCCACAGCATCTGGACTGTGGCCTCTAACTAATAATTCCATTTCCCCCTAGAAGGAAGCAGGGTTCTTGGAGAAATGGTTGATTCTAGACGAGCCTGAGACATCTTGTTGCTAGAAATTGATAAGCTATGACTTTTTACTAGGTACAGTCCTAGCAAAGAAGCATCTGTTGGCTAAAGACAGAAAAAATGGGGCACCAATAAGGATAATAACGGCAATGGATTGAAAGGCATCAAATATATTTACACCCACGAGTTAATAATAATACCAGAAAAAACAACGCAACACCCAAGTCACCTCTGGAGGAGGCTTGGAAACCCACTCATTTTGAAAAATAGTAAATAAAGGGAAAACTCTAACATTAAATGATGATAGAATACATGAATTAGAATATAACCATCTGGAAACCCCTAATGAATTAATGTATCTAGGCACTGATGGCCAGTGGCTCTCCACAAATGAGACACGACCAGCTGTAATCTCTCCCTTCCCCTGACCTCCAAAGACACATGCCACCATCAGTCCTAGATCTGCCCACAAGTGGTCAGGCAAAGACTACCCACAAATCGTCAGGCAATGCAGGGATCCGAGGAACATGTTCACGGACACCATTCAGATGCAACTGGCAATCTCCAGTCAATGGGAAACTCGTTAGGTTTCTTCAATATCAAGGAATAAAAGAGATGTGAGAGGATATCACTCAATTGCAATGCACGGGCCTTATTTCAGTCTTGATTCCAACAAACCGAGAAAAATAATAAGTGAAATACTCAAAATGAAATTGAACAGCTGGGAATGTTAAGGAATTCTCGTTTTCATGTAATATAATTGCATTTTTAAAAGGAATCCTTATTTTTAAGAGCTATAAATGAGATATATGTACTGAAATGATCTATCTGGGATTCACTGCAAAGGAACCTTCTTGGGGGGGGGGCAGTGCTGAGGGTCAGAGGGGAGGTATAAATGAAACAAGCTTCATTGTTCAAGGTGGTGATGTGTTCCCTGGGATGCACTATGCTATTCTTTCTACTTTTGTGTATGTCTAGTAAGAAACTCTTATTTTTGTTTTTGTCATGGCACTTAAGAACTGGATTCTGGGTATGGGGAGCAGAAGGAAACCACAGGCTTGTTTTGTAAAATAAAGAGGCAGATCAGGGCAAACAACTGAGAAGGAGGTCAGTCTGGGAAAAAAATGCAGCTAATGTGGCAAGCAGAGATCAATATTCTTCATATATAATAACTTCATTATAAAAATCCATAATAACAATCTACCAAAGCCCTTAAGGAAAATTAATTAATTATATTAAGTGGCAATTTATATGAAGGGAAAAAATATAAATAACTTGTAAATATTGGGAGAAACATTCATCTCCACTGGTTTGCACAGAGAAGCGAAGCAACAGTGAAACACCCATCGGGGCCTCCCAGAACCCTCACCGCACCTTCCTTCCCTCTGTGTCTGCTCCACGTACCACCCCAATCAATCCAAGGGCCAACACCAGCTCTTCTTAGGATCTCAGGGGTCTGCTTGTAACCTCTGGATCCCTCAAAACCTCCTGCTTTCCCCCCAGAGTGGCTATTCTCTCTGGCTGAGACTTTCAACACAAATGCTTCCTAGAGAGTGCAAATGAGTGAAATTTGGGGTTTATACATTTCTCAGTTGGGAGCAGGCTGTTAATGTAAGCAGGCTGTGACGTAAGAGCCCAGGGAAGAGCCACATCTCCCCTGTCCTTCTTCGCAGGGTGGGGGCAGCCAAGAAGGCTCATTCACCATGGTGGTCCCTCGGGTCTCCGTGTGGCCGAAAAGGGGCTCATGGCTACTCTTTTCACTCTTCTATTAATTGTGGTCTTCGCAGAACCAGGATCAAGGAGCCCAAATTGATTTAACCTTTAACCTGTCAAAAATCCATGGGGAGACGTTGCAGCCCAGCCGTAAACCCAAACACTTGAATTGTCAAACCACGTTTAATCTGGGTGGAAACCGAGTGGGAAGTCTTGCCAAGAACTTGCATGCACATCAGTCAAACCCATTTCAGTTCCTGTCTTAATACATTTATCCCGAACTATTTGGGGAATTGGAAAGGCCCATTAGGCATTATTGATTATGAGCTCGTCAAGTAAGATATGTGTCCTATTCATATTACTGCCACTAATGAGAATTACAACACCCTCTCTGCTCCAGCTACGGAATAGAGCTAGCTGTTAGGTCTTAGGACACGCATTTAGCAGTCTAATTGCTCGGAGAGGCCAAAAGCTTCTTTCTACGCGTTCATAATGCATGCTTAGATTTACCCTTATGCAGGAGCAGAAGACAGCAAGCAGTGAAATTAGGGAGAGCTTTTCTAAGTTTTTCCCTTCTTTGTTCATACTCACCTCCTCCCTCCACCCCTAATCAATCAATCAATCAATCAATCAATCTCTCTCTCTCTCTCACACACACACACACACACACACACACACACACAGCCCATCCCTCTACTGTTTATCTCTAACAACAGAACAAGGCTAATGCAGCGCAGGTTGATATAAACAACCTTCAGAGGCAAAAGGAAGGGGCACCTACCATCTGAGAAGCCCCAGCTGCACAGAGGAGCCAGGAGTTGGCCAGGGCACCCCCAACAGAGAATTTCCCCAGCGGCGGCATGTGCAACTTTGTTCAGCTCTGACGTACCTTTAGGGCAGAGTGCCCCACAGCCCATGGTCCAGGATTTCAGCTGCAAGCATGGTACCTTCTGCCCAGAGCTGACCGACCCCTCTGTTGTCAGGCCAATTTTCAGAGGTTTGGAGGTCTGCGGAGCTATAGAATCTTTTCAACCGTCTACTGAGGAGAATGCTGCCTGCTGGATACAACTCTCGGCTCAGTGCATCGGTTGAAAACAAGTGGCTGCCTATATAATTTAATATCATGCCACATGAGACTCATAGACTTGTTGCAAAGCAAGCAGGATTCCGCTTCTCGCCTCTTGGCAACTAGAAATCCGGAGGGCCTGCTTGTTTCTGCTCAGCTTGGGGATACACCTCAAGCTACCTGCCTGAGCCGGGCACACGTGGAGGCTGGGCTGTGTATTTGCCACAGGTCACCTGCTGGGGGCTGCGGAGAAGCGAGTCTCATTTGGGGTGATTTCGAATTTCTTAGTCCACTCATAGACTCAAAGTCATATGCATCTCCTTAGGTGACCCCAGGCCACCCTGGACACAGAGTGGCCATGCTGTGCCCTGAAGCCTTTTCTCAGTTGTTGTGGGGAAGCCATCATTTTAGGAGAGGGAACATAAATGTGTAGTTAGGTAATGAAGGTGTGAGGGTATCTACATACACATTTCTTCTAGGCATGAAACTCATCATCGTATAGGCAAGTGTTAAGAACTGGGAGAAAACTCTCTTGTATTTGAATATTTGTCACTGTGGCCCTTCAAGTTTGTGGACTGGGTGATTTAATGCAAAACCCTGCTGGGGGAGGCAGGGGCACTGGGCTAAATGGATTCCTCAGATCCTGGGACCAGTTCATCTGTGCTATGGTAGAGCTCTGAAGAGACTCCAGGCCGGTTTCCAAGATGCCGGATCCTGGGAGACTTGGGAGGGATGCCCACTACCGTGGCTGATCCTTCAGGACCCTGTGCCAAAACTACCCTTGCCCTAGGGGAGGAGAGAGACTAAGCAAGAAGACAAAGTTGGCCTTACTAAGCGTCAGTTCTAGGGAAAACCTCTGGGCTGGGAAGAGACACCATAGCTAATCAAGCAGAGGGGACTCTTAGCTTCCTGCTCCCTCTGGTCCCAAAGACGAAGGTATAGATCATGCAGAGAGATAGTGCTGCAGCTGTGCTCAAGGATCCTTAAAGCTCAGGGCGGTCAGATACCTGGAAAAGGCTGCAGGTGCATTTTCCAAGGCAAGGTGCTTTGTGCACCTAAGTAAAGGGAGAGGGCTTAGGCTTGACGAACTGGCCCAGACCCTCCTTTGTGGTCCCCTCTACCAGGCTGGAAGCTCCAGATGGTGGAGTATTTGTTGTCTGGGGGAGGGGAAGGATTGTGGGGAGCAGGAGGCTATGTGGGGTACTTTTCCCGTTTGGAGAAGAGTAAGACCTTACAGTCCTACAGGCCACTTAAAAGCTCTCCAAGGACAAATCCTGGGATGTAATTACTATGCTACCTACCCATCATCATTTGAAAACGGGGTCTTTTTGCAACCATCGGCTTTATAATGATCCTTGAAGAAGCACATTATTCTTGAAACAGCCCAAACCTGAAAGGCACAAAGTATGCAAATGTAGCTAACAGTTTTTGATTAATAATTATTGCGTGGCTGGCATTAAAGTTGACCTCGCACATATTATCTCATTTAATCTAGGGGATACAGACTCTATAAAAGTAAACTTATGTCATACCTGCTGCCTAACGCATCAGGGCATGTAAAAGAGGAGTCTAGAAATAGCACTGCAGGACTGGACTAAAAGGTTTTGATTCACAGCAAAGGAAATTTAATTAAAGCATGTAATGTCAATTACTGTCATTCATAATCATGTTATACCTCCCCAGAAAGAATACAGATATAAAAGTCTAGAGTTACCTGCCTGTTTGATGTAAATAGGATAAAATTATCTAACTTCTGAAAATATCCAGATATCAGAAGAGAAGAAAAAAAAAGTATTCCTACCTAGTGTCATGTGTCATCAAATTTCATTAGGTAGGGACATGAGTATCCAGTCACAAGAAAGCGTACCTCTCCTCTGAGAGCAGGTCATAAAAATTTTCAAAGGTGCCTGAAAATCGGGGGTTTGACACGGTCATGATATCTTTTTGCTGCTGTAAACAATCAGAGGCTGTTGCTTGTTTTGACAAGGCCGGGAGAGGGGAGAGTGGATGTTCTGAACCCGTCTGCACCACTTTTAGGACTCTCTGTGGTGACAAGGACCAGAACCCTTCATGGGGGTAGCTTTGAATTCCAGTCGGGGGAAGGACTCACAGGAAAGCACCAGGGCAGAGAAAACATGGCAAAGCTGCCGAGTCACAGCTTGGTCTCAACAGGTCCATCCACGGGCACCTAACACCTTGCCACTTTGTTCCCTTGTCCTTCAATCCCTTGTGGCAGATCTTGAGCCGAAGACTGGGGTTATTCCAAGGAGCAAGAAAGCAACAAAATCCCTGCATGATTAGGATGACGGTGCAGTGGGGGAGACGAATACTAATTTTAAAAATGTACAAATTCACAATTACCAGCCAAGCTCCAGAGAGTCCTAGTTTCTGCATGCCTGAAATGGGTGTTACAGATACCTGTCCCAGAGGGTTGTGGCAATGAAGAAATGGGCCAATAAGTATGAAGTCCTTGGCTTGATACATATTGCTACATACCGAGGGGCACCTGGGTGGCTCAGTCAGTTGAGCGTCCAAATCTTGATTTCGGCTCAGGTCATGATCCCAGGGTTGTGGGATTGAGCCCGTGTCTGGCTCTGAGCTGAGTATGAAGCCCGCTTGAGATTCTCTCTCTCTCCCTCTGCCCCTCTCCCTGGCTCGCAAGCTCTCTCTCTCTAAAACAAACAGACAGACAGACAAACACCCCACCAAATTAATACAAATTCTACTGCTACCGCTATTACGATTCTCATTACTGACTGGCCTCACCAGTTACCAGCTGCATGACCGTGGGTCAGTTACCTAATTCCCTTGTGTTTCAGTCCTCTCATTCGTAAAATGGAGTAACAATAATTCCTAACAAAGAAAGATTAAATGAGTTAATACATAGAAAATGTTTGGAACAATGCCTGACACACAGTAAGATTTTGATAAATGTTAGTTGCTAGTGGTGACATCAGCTTGTAATATGCTTACCATCTATCCCAGGATTTCTCAATAGAAGCACTACTATGTTGTGGGCTGGATAATTCTTTGTTTTGGAGGGTGGTCCTATGCATTGTAGGGTGTTCAGGAGTATCCCTGGCCTCTCCCTGCCAAATGCCAGGAGCATTCACCCACTCCCTGCCCTAGTCATGACACGACCATCAAAAATGTCTCAGGACATCGCCTAATGTCACCTAGGAGGAAAAATCGCCCCCAGAGAGAACTCCTGGTCCAGCTGAAAAGTATAATGTACCAGGACGAAGGCAGACAATGAAGAGCTAGAATCTGTGGTCAGAGGAAAAAAGCAACAGGCAGTTAATGAGAGAGCCTGTCAACGGAAAGCCAGAGAACACTGCTTAGAAGAGGGGCCATAAATAGTGCTTCATGACCACTGTGAACCAATGTCCCTTTTGATAAACAAAAAAATCACTTCGTTGAGATTTGAGATTTCAAAACAAATTAAACATCGCGACTGAACTCAAATTAAAGCAGTTATAGTACATCAAGTACAATTTTCCATTACATACAGTTCTCTTCTTCCACCAAAATCCTGATAGAAGTTCTTACTCTATCAGTAAGATAGACGCTCTTATTGATTTAGATAAGCCGGGGAGGGAAGAAAGAGAAGGGAAAAGGGAAACGGAACCTTCAAGGTCACCCCTGAAGAACTCCGGAGCAATGTCCATGGACATCTGTGGAGATGAGTCCAAATTGTGATCTAGTAGCAACAAGAGAATCTGCTTTCAAAGAGGGGTAATGGCTGGTCCACCCTGGGTCCCAGATGCTGCATCCCATCTCATCCTCGTGACTGAGACCACTGGATCTCCTCTGCAACTCACTCTTGCCTCAGTTTTCAGGATCCAACTTGACCTGAGGCTATCTTGGACTCCACATCATCGTCTGACTCCAGTATGGCGTTTTATTCCAGTACTCGGGAGAGTCTCAGTGCATTACCCAGGTTCTTACTGTTGACCTTCTGTCTCAACCCCGGTCCCAGAATCTGCTTAGCACCCCATCCCAGAGCCCTGAACAAGTAACCACACCTAGAGTCAGACTACCTGAGGCTGCTACCTGTTTTCTGTATATCTGAGCATCTTCCCTTCAAGTTCATGCTGCTGTGCTCAGTGTACCCACTGGGACGTCCTACTATGTCATTTTGGACCCTTCATTGCTGCTGTTGTTTTGGGATGGTGGACAGACTGCATCTTTACTGCTCACATGTGGACCGGCAATCTGAGGGCGATCCTATCACTGGGGAAGAGTCAGATCCAGATCTCATCCCTCTCTGCCTTTCTTGGTAACTGTCTATGCCCCACTGTGATCCACAGAATCATATTCTCTGTGTCTGGTTATCTCTGTCATGTGGTAGATGAATCAGAAAGCAGCTCTGATGTGTGACTCTATGATAATGTATATGCATGATAAATGGAGCACCCCCCATTTGCCGGACACCCTATCAGGTGAAGGAAGGAGAGAAAAACTAATACTTATTGAAGGTTTATTTTGTATGACCCATTTATGTGCTTTACGGAATTATTTAATTTTAACTCGCAACCATCCCAAGAGGTGGACATGGTCAGTAACATTTGCCATATGAGGAAGAGGCAGGAAGGCATCTGAACAGTGGTCCTGCTGACTTCAAAACTTATGCTCATTCCCTGACAACCAGAAGTGGTCTTTGTGATCGGTAACGGGAACCCCAGAGGGTTTCTATTTTCTCTTTCACCTTTTATAAAATTTCATACTATCCATGGCAGCTGCTCTCAGAGCTATTGAATGAACTCAGAGCACTCTCACACAAACTGTCCTCAGTCTCCTCCCCCAGATTTGTTTCTGCTATGAAAATTCAGGCGTTAAGCACTTGACTTGAGATCACAGAGAAAACAAACTGTAGAATTTCAAACACTCTCAAGGGGTCTACATATAAGCACTCGTACATTTATAGGAGCCACTGCCCCAATGACGAGGTACCAGTGGGCCTGGATTTCCCAGAGGAAGTCAATGCATTCCAACAGACCTGTCTGCAGGGCTTGGGGTTCAGCAATGTGCTCTGGCCTCTCTCTTCCTGCTGGGGACAAGAGGTATGCCAGAGATCGAAGAGTTGGCTAAGCATTGGCTGCATGTTTTTAGGAGGGACACGGGGTATGGTATTTGAGAGTTTCACATTTGCACAAAGAATCCTCTCCCCTGCCCCTCCTCCTATAACAGATTAGCACTTAAGGCTTTAAAAATACCATAAAAAATATACACTAGAGATTATATTGGCTTTTCCTTGTTGTGGGGGTAACTAGATTGATCTTCATGTGGACGGACCCGACAACATTTAATGGTTCAGTATGTACCACTACACTTGAGGATGTGAGTAACGCGTAGAAGGAAGCTCACCACCTGTTAGAACTAGGTGCCTTGGGGTGCCTGGGTGGCTCAGTCGGTTAAGCTAAGCATCTGACTTTGGCTTAGGTCATGATCTCACAGTTTGTGAGTTCGAGCCCCAGGTTAGGCTCTGTGTTGTCAGCGTGGAGCCTGGAGCCAGCTTCGAATTCTGTGTCTCCCTCTCTCTCTCTGCCCTTCCCCTGCTCATGCTCTGTCTCTCTCTCTCTCAAAAATAAACAAAAAATTTTAAAAAAATTAAAATATCTTTAAAAAAAGTAAGAAGCAACCAGCATTCACCCTTGAATAAATCTACAGATGACCAGAGTCAGAGCCTTATTCTGACTTTTCTCATTGTTTTTGCAGAAAATCTGACTACATTTGAAATGTCTAAACCCACAATAATGCAGCAATCTGCCAGACAGCACAGAATACACTTTTACTATAGAAAACCGAGGAACTATACTGCTTACATTTTTATCAGGTCCTTATAATTAGACAAAAGTAGCTTTCCCATTACCATAATCAATTATTTATTTATTGAGAGAGACAGAGAGAGAGAGAGAGCGAGAGCATGAGCGAGGGAGAGGGGCAGAGAGGGAGGGAGAGAGAATCTTAAGCAGTGCAGAGCCCGATGCGGGTCTTGATCCTGTGAACCATAAGATCATGACATGAGCTGAAATTAAGAGTCAGATGCCTAAACTACTGAGCTACTCAGGTGCCCCTATTTTAACATTTTAAAATACGTCTTCCCTCATATTCACAAAGTGAACATATTTGATATTTTAACGATAATACTTATTTATCCTAGACTCTTATATTTTAATCATCACACAATTATTGGCAATTTGGGTTTTTTCACTGTAGGCAAAGAATATACATATATAATTGTGGATGATTTGGGTTGTTTTGGTCTAGCTTAAATATACATACAAATTTAATTTCTACAAAAATAAACATTGATTTATTTACTTAACTAATATTATTTCCCTAGGACATAGTTCCAAAAGTGGATTTGTTGGGTCAGAGTGGTGGATTGTTTTTGTGATCTATTTTACATATCATCACACTGTTCTCTCGGAGGAAAAAGAAAAGATAATGTATAATGCTTTCTGCAATGTATGTTTCCACAAAGCCCTGCCCACGTTATATTTTATAGCTTTTATGTTTGATAATGTAATAGGTGTGATATGATAACTCATAGTTGTTTTAACCTCAATTTATTAAAATCCCTCCCTGGGGTTTGTTTGCAGTGAATGTTCCTCTTATATGAATCGTCTACTCATATCCTTTGACCATCTGTCCAATGAAGTCTTGATTGTGTCCTTTAAGACTATATAAAACTCCAAAGTGTCTGGGTATTAAGTTTTTAGCGGTTATGTACTTTTATTGCAACTATTTCCTCAACCTGTTGCTTCTCTTTTTATCTCTTAGTTTTGTTGATTTTCTTTGTACCAAAAAAGGTGTTTTTCTTTTTTTAAATGTAATTGAACCCATCACACTTGTCACTGATAATTTCTTCGATTGCTTCAATCGTCAGAAAATTGTCTTTTCTCAACAATCGGGATAAGTATACCATTAAAAAAAATTAGCTCTTTAAACCATCTGGCATTTGTTGTGGTATAAGGATACAGTGACCATATTTTCTGAATCAAAAATTGGAGCACGTGATCTGACAAGTGTCAGTATTCTTATGGGCAAAATGGGACAGAATATTTGAAATGGAGACTGTCCTGGAAAATTGAGGACATATGGCCCCCGTATGTATGGAGCAAGCTGTTACTTTAAAGGTACAGATCCTAGGCCCTCTTTTCTCAGCTCCTGTCAACTCTAAGCAGCACCAGAGATTTTTAGGCTGAGGGTCACCTCACCGGGAGTCCTGCGCCCAGCCTTCCTAGCGCTGGCAGGATGACAGTAGGGTCAGTCCCACCAGAAAAAAGGATCCAGAATTAGTTAGGTTTCAAATGCCCATGGTTAGCCCTCCAGATTCATCTCCTCCTTCATACCCCACCCTGCTCCCCGCCCAGGAATGGCCACATTCATGGGTACGCTTGCTGTCTGCCTTCAGCTGAAGTCAGATCAATGGGAAGTGCCCCAAGAAGACCAGGGGAGAGAGAGGAACTTGGGGCATTTATTTCCTGGTTCCCTTGCTGTGGAGTCACCACGGCCAAAGGACATATGCTCTGTCTGCTCCGTAGCCCTTCTCACACCATTTTTCCCGTCTCTGGATTTCGGTAACCACTCGGGCCTTAACAGCTCTGCCAGACCCTTCCTTGGAGGATAGAATCTCTCAATTCCACCCACTGACGGTAGGATGGCTCCCCCTGGGGCAGACCACAGGCACTGTGATGCAGCCTCCACTCACACCATCTTACAATTGTGAAGTTCCTGTTCTGGTTGTATCCTAACCCAGCTGCTTTCTCTTCCCCCAGGCCAGGGCCAAGGTCTTGGAATTTGTTGGCAACAGCCAGTGACTTCTTTCTTCAGAACAACAACAATGCAGACACTATAAAATGCCTTTAAGGCACTCTGGGCTGAGTGTCATTATACATAAGGATGGGATCAGTCATCACAAGGAATGGGTGATAATTAGAGCTGCCTGTTCCTGGTCCCCCCCATCTCCATTAGTGGAGACTCATTTCTTCTTGGCCTTTGAACTTTGGCTCATGGTGCCACCTGGAGTACCTTGCAACGCCTCTTTTTTCTACTGACCCACCTTATCCACAGCACTACGCGATGCCTTCCTCCATGTTCCCACTGACCACCTGGATTCCACTTCTGGCAAGTCCGTACCACGTGAGGGCAACACTGATATGCCCTCTCTCCAGGGAAACCATGAGCAGAGAGAAGTCCGCGAGCAAGAAATTCAAACCTGCCTCCCGGCAGCTGCCCCACAGCGCTAGAAGTGACAGCCTTTAGGTTCAGCTTGACAAGAGCCCATGAAACCAGCCCCAGGACTATCAAATCATACTGAAAAGGATGAGGCCAAAGGGAATGCGATCAGAGACAGTAAATTTAGGGCAAGACAACAAGCAAACGGTGATCCACATGCATGAGAAGATTTGGTAAGGCTTTGAAGGAGAACCAGAGCTCCACCTATAATTAAAAAAAATTTTTTTTGATGTTTATTCATTTTTAGACAGAGACAGAACAGGAATGGAGGAGGGGCAGAGAAAGAGGGAGACAGAGACTCCGAAGAAGGCTCGAGGCTCCGAGCTGTCAGCACAGAGCCCGACGCAGGGCTTGAACTCACGAACTGTGAGATCATAACCTGAGCTGAAGTAAGACACTTAACCACCTGAGCCACCCAGGCACCCCTCAGCCTATTACTCAAAGATAGAGGAGAGGAAGTATGTCTGGAAGCAAGATCTGAGGGACAGAAATCAGCAGCACTGTCAGCAGAGGGCACAGGGAAGGGAAAGCCGAGGTTACACTACTCCTGCTCCTACCTGACACCCACTAGGCTGCATCTCTGATGCCCTGGGCCTGGCACAGGGTTGGGCAAAAGCAGCATCAATAAATGCTTGTTGAATAAAGAAATGAACAAATACACTTGACCCTGTATTGCCAAAAGCCAAGAGTTCAGCTCTCTTTGAATCCTACGTCTGCAGGGGTAAAGGGTCACCCAAGAGAGGAGACAGTTTGTGACAGACACTTTTAAAGAAGTCAACATGTAACACGGAACACTTGGATACAGCTGTCCAAAGGCTATGGAAACTGCCTTTACTTCACTGAGGAGCTGTGGAAGCTTCTGGGCAGGCTCTTGGCCCCTCAGGTCCTGACATTCAAGCTTGGCATCTGCTTTCTCAGGAAACCTGGGGAGCAGCTCATAAGAGTTCAGGTTTTTGTTTGTTTTTTAACGTTTATTCATTTTTTTGATAGGGAGAGACAGAGCATGAGTGGGGGAGGGGCAGAGAGAGAGAGAGAGAGAGACAGAATCTGAAGCAGGCTCCAGGCTCTGAGCTGTCAGCACAGAGCCCGACGCGGGGCTCGAACTCACGGACCGCGAGATCATGACCTGAGCCGAAGTCGGACGCCCAACTGACTGAGCCACCCAGGTGCCCCTCTCCTCTCTTTCTAAAAGCAGTTTCAAAACAAACAAACAAAAATAAACAAAATAAATAAAATAGTTTCAAGCTCCTAGTGTTCTGCTTACTTGAACCCACAACGTCTCCTACTGCATTTCCTAGACCTGTCTTGGGCTCCATGCACCTTCTCTTCAGACACTGACCATCCAGCATCCCAGAGGCAAGAGTCTCGGTGTCTTCCTATCAACAACACTAACACAGTACTTACATGGCACCATAACGTCCATTCGCTTAATGGTTTACAAAGCTTGCACACACACATTTTATTGGATTCTATAGCCCTGCTCACTAGGTATCATGATCGCCAATTGACAGTGAGATTCGCATGTGCCAGGTCCCCCAGCTGCAGCACCAGGTGCCACTGAGGTCTAAGACCCCTTATCGTCATTCACAGTTACTGCCTCCTTGTTTCTTCTCACTCACTCTCAAGAGTAGGATCAAGCAGAGCCGATGCCCTGCTGTCTCTGCGTTACCGAGTTGGTTTGTGCATCAAATGAGGACACGACTCACCCATAGGGGGGAAGGCTCCTTCCAACTCTGAGGCTCTCTGATTCTACAATCTCACAATTTTCTGCCAAGTAAGCCTCCCCTCTCTATTCCCCCCAACTTGCCACATGCTATGTTTGACACTCAGCTACTACTATCCAGTGTTTGAAGCTAGGCAGTGACCTGGAGAGGAGTTCCATATCTCCGTTTTCCTACAGAGTTCTGGAAAACTGTGTCACATCACAAAAATGGAAAAGCTAACAGCAGCAGGGGGGAAGAAAATCACAAAAATGTAACCATTTTTGTTTCATCCTGCCTCCCTCAGCAGATTTGGTCGGTGACCCCTCTGTGAGTCACGAAAGGCTTTAAAACTTGCTCTGATTTACATGGACAGGAAACAGAGTTTATGTCTTACATTTTTCTTTAAAAATTTTTTTCATTCCCAAACCATAGTTTATTTCCTTCTATATGGAATTTCTCGATAGTACCTCAGGACAAAAATATACATACATAATAGCTTTTCAGCTTCATGGTGTGGATTAACCAAAACCACTCATTTCAACAAGAGCCTGGAGGCTTTAAGCCAATTACCCTCAGAATGTATTCTGTGAGATTTAGCTGGGCGGCCCTCTCCTCATCAATTAAGTCATGGGAAAAGGCTTGGGATCACCAATGATCTCACTTGGAGAGTGAGCTGCAAGGAAAAGCATTTACAAAAAAAAAAAAAAAAGAAAGAAAAAAAGAAAAAAAAGTTTCCTACCAGAGTTTGGAGGCAAGGAGCTATTTTCATTATTTTTGGCATCTGAAGTATGGCAGATGGTCTAATCTTTCACATCTCTATATTCTGAACTCTATTCCAGAGGAAAAATAAAGAACCGTGATTTAGCAGAGGTCAGGAAGACAAAGTTTATAACTGCAATCCCCCACCTCCACTCCCCAAGGCTAGGCCTCTGTGGACTATGTCCATTGCTCTTTATTTGCAAGCAACAGACACCCCCCCCGCCCCCCCTTCAAGCTAATTAATTAAAGAAGATTAAAAAAATAAATATTGTGGTAGGCGGAATCCTAAAATGGTCCATCAAGATTCTCTATCCTAATGCGAGGACTAAGCATGATGAGATGTTGCGCTCTGATAATGTTAGGTTACGAGGCAAAAGGAATTTTGCAGATGTAATTAAGGTTACTGGTTAGTGGATTTTGAGTCCATCAATAGATTACCCAGGCAAGCCTAGAGCCTAACCTAATCACATAAACCTTTTAAAAGGCTGGAGTTTTCTCCTGCTGGTAGCACAGGAGGAAGTCAGAGAGCTTGTAGGAGCGATTTGATGGGGAGGGGGCCACAGGGTAAGGAGCTGAGGGCAGCCTCTGCCAAAAGCCAGCAAGGAAAAAGGTACCTCAATCCTACAACTGCAAAGAACTGAAGATTGCCAAGAAGCTGAAAGAGTCTGGAAGCAAATTCTTCCCCAGGGCCTCCAGATAAGAGGCCAGCCCTACCAGTACCTTAATTCAGTCTTGTGAGACCCTGAGCAGAGAACCCAGCCCACCCGGACTTCAGACCTACAGAACTATGAGCTAATAAACGGGTGGTGCCTGAAACTGCTAAATTTGTGATCATTTGTCAAGCAGTAAGAGAAAACTCACAACAGACACTCGGACAAGTCAGTGGGCAAAACAAATACGAATATGGTCAGGACACAACGGCAAAGAGAGAAGCCCCCCCCCCCTCCCCCCTCCTCCCCCCCCCCCCCCCCCCCAGCCAGCAAAACCTGCTCTTCCCCTTCCAGGGATACCTGGACTCTTCTCTCTCCTCAGCTTCTCTTTGACCTCGACCAGCTTCCTTGTGCTTACATGTGATGAACATGGCTGTCAGTCCCAAGTCTGACTGACCCCACCTGGCCGGAATCTATCAGCAACCAAGAAAGTCACTGTGTGCTTCATTCAGATTCCTGAGACAGAAGCTGGTCACTGGTCATTCAGTCCTTCATCACATAATAACTGAGCACATACAATGTATGAAGAATCATTCTAGGTGGGGGCGGGGGATGTAACAACGAACAAGATAAATTCTTGCTCACAGGGAGTTCACATTCTAGTGAAGGGGAGAGACAATGAAAAGGCAAGCAATTACATAGGTTATGCCAGCAATGATGGGTTACAAAGGAAAACAGAGCAGGGCAACAGGATAAAGGGAAACGGGAAGTGCTTTTTGTAAGTAGGTGGTAAGGCCTGGTGTGGAGGGAGGCATTTAAACAGATTTGAAGGGCACTTGGGTGGCTCAGTCAGTTAAGTGTCTGACTCTTGACTTCAGCTCAGGTCATGATCTCATGCTTCATGAGCTTGAGCCCCACATCAGGCTGAGTGTGGAGCCTGCTTGGAAGTCTCTCCCTCCCTCTCTCTCCCCCTCCTCCACTCATCCTCATGTTCACACGCTCTCTTTCTTTCTCTTTCTCAAAATAAATAAATAAACATTTAAAAAAATAAACGGATTTAAGTAAAGGAGCAGGATATGCAAATACCCGGCAGAAGGCCTGTGGAGTAGAGTGGAGGAAACAAGGGGAAATGACAGGAAATGAGGGGAGAGAGAGCATGAGCCAACACAAAGAGCGTCTAGAGGTCATGATATGGACCTTGGAAACCACTAGAGTTGAAGGCAAGGTAGTGACAGACATTGGCTGGTCTTGGGTCAGAAATCCAAACAAAGTCTAAAGCATGGCCTCCCACACCTGCCCCTTCAGCGGAGCCTCTGGGTGCTTCTATTCCCAAAGAAGGTAACTTAGACTAGACAACTACTTAATTCATGCCCCCATTATAGCTAAGACCAACACTGGTTAATTCAATCACGTTCCACCCACTTCCTTAAGTGGAAGCCTGAGGACTAAATCAAGAGTGAAGTCCACAGGCAATAATGGTGAATGCAGTAAAACGTGTCTGTGCCAAGACTGCTCCCTACAGACACAGCTGGGCCCTCCTTCCCTCTCTCCTGCCATGCAGTTCTGAAGAAGAATCTGCAGAACCACTGGCTAAGGAGTGGTCCCATCCCCCATTCATCCTCATGTCCCAAGAGAGGAGAGGGCATTAGGACACATTCAGCTTAGAAATCAGTATAGGGACTTCAAAAGAGTTACTGTTCCCCCAGGACCAGAACTAGTGGGGGTCTCCTCTGTCACATCCCCAAACCTGTTCATTTTCCATCCTAAACACGATCTTACTCATGCAGCCCTTCTCTTTCCAGGGTCATTCAAGGCTCCCCAGTGCCTGCCCCACCCTCATTCTTTGTCGATTCTCCTGGGAACTAGCAGAGTTAATCCCTAACCTCAAACTGTCTCTTCTGTCCCTCTTCTTCCCATCTTGGTCCAAGTTTTCCTAGAGCAGATCCGACAAACATTTACGGAGCACCAGCCTCATGACACTGTGCAAGGCAGGAGGGCTTCAAGCCCTGAGCTCATAATCTGATTCTGCCACAGACTAGCTGCCTTCGTTTGGGCAAATAACTCAATCTCCTGAGCCTCTTCTACAAAATGGAGACAATATCTACCTTGAAAGAGTGCTCAGAGGTTAAAGATAATTCAAATAAAGTCTGTAGCATGAAGCTGGACACAAACTAGGCGCTTAGTGGATATCTGTTGAGTAAATGAATGAATGAATAAATGAGAGAATCTGAAGTATATCTGATGCTTGGATATTGATGAAAAAACTCTGACGATTGCTTTAGCGGAAGTACAAGGTCAAAGAGGGAATGGGAAGACCATGCTGCTGTCTTTCCCTCTTTTCTTCTCTTTGCCTCCCCAGCACACATTTCCCACACAGGCTGCCCAAATCCACTTCTGGGCTTTGGCTTCCATGCCTTCCCCACATGTTTTACTCAAAACAGATGAATGGCCTCCTTCCTGCAGCACTCTTGGATACCAAGCATGGCCCTGATGCTCCTTTATCTATAAAATATTTCCACCATCGAAGTCTACTCCTTCTATTCAGTTTGACTCATGTTGAGTAAACCTTCACTGAGGACCTACTGTGTGCAAGGCAATGTGGACACAGAGATGAAGAGGCCACTGTTCCCATGCAGAGCTCATATTCTAGTGGAGGATCCCGCCAAGATGGTCAGTTCATACAGTACCACAACAGCAGCAATAGAAATAGGTCCTTGGGACAGTGGCAACATGAGGGCTGATTGGTCTCTGGTAAGGTTTGGGGATGTGGGGTGGGGGGGGGGGGGGGGTTGGAAAGAGAAGGCTTTTCGAGCCCAGCGATTAATTTTATGACTATTATTCTGAATTCTTGTTCCGTTATATTGCTTAAATCGGTTTTGATCAATTTGTTAGCTGTCGCTACTTCCTGGAATTTCTTTTGAGGAGAATTCTTCCGTTTAGTCATTTTGGCTAGTTTTCTGTCCCTTATACGTTTTAAAAGTTTGTTGTGTGCTCTGTACCTGTGAGCACTGCTATATTAAAGGGGGGGGGGGGTCATACACTGTCCAGGGCCTGGCCCTTTAGGAGGTGTTTTTTCTGGGATTGTTACTTGCTCTCTGTTGTCATGACTTTGGTTATTTTATTACCCTACTCGTAGTAATATTTTGGACCCTCCACCAGGTGTGCTTTGATTTGTTCCTTGGAGTAGCCCTATCTTTTTTCCAGCTTTTCCATTTTCTTCCTAGTAGATTCAATCTCTTTTCCTCCCAGGCGTTGGTGTTCAAAGTCCTTTGGCTTCTACACTTCTTTGTTTGAGAGACGTGGAAAGTATGGGTTCCCCCTTACTTCTCTGCCATGTTGGCCCCTCCTCAGGAAAAGAAGGCTTTTCAGAGGGAGGGACCGAGGAGTTGAGCTTTGAGAATGAATAGACTCTTGCCTGGCAGAGGAGAGGAGAGGACATCCTTCCTCCACCTCACCTCCTTCTTCCCAGGGACGCTTTACCTTTCCCATTCCTCTAGAAGAGTGTTTATCAAAGCAATCTGAAGAAAAGGACCAGTTTCTTTTCTTTTCTTTTTTTTAATTTCCAAATCATTGCTGACCGATATTTTGTAATCTATGATAAAGTAAATTACCAGAAAATGTTGCAATAACAAAGCATACAAAACTACAAGCACAGTGATCATGTACTCAGAGGCTGCAGCAATGTCAAATTGCTATACAAGTTTCTTCTCTGGTGGGATGGTAGTGCAACAATGGGAATAGAGATGATGCCACTAACCTGTGCACTTAAAAATGGTAAAAATTCATGTTGTATTTTACCACACAAAAAAGTTTTGCTTTCATTTTCGTAACATCCCAGTGGAAACTTTGGAGTTGCTTTTAAGTCATTTTTTGCTTTCAATTCTGTGATGCTATGATTTATAAGAAGAAAGAGATATTTGGTCTTCCTCCCCGTTTCTGGCACAGAGCTCCTAAAAGCCTTGGAATCTCCTAAGTGATAAGAGCAATGTTCTCGTATCATAACAAGCCCCTTTCAACCACACCTGAATTTATGTTAATGAGGTGACTTTTGGAAAACCTCCAAGGATGGGGGGCTGGTTGCCAGGGGAACCAACCAGGGAATCAGAGGTTGGCACTTAACGCCATCCCAGGACCTCTGGGAGTGGGGAGCGGCTAAAGGTTGAATCAATCACCGACAGTCAATGATCTATCAATTATGCCTGTGTAATAAAGCCTCCATAAAGTCCCCCAAAACGACAGGGTTCAGATAGGTTCCAACTGGTAAACACAGGAGGCATTGGGAGAGTGGTATCCCCAGGGAGGGTATGGAAGCCTTGTGCCCCTTCCCCCACCCCTTGCCCTATGCATCTCTTTCATCTGGCTGTTCCTGGGTTATATTCTTAATAAACCAGTAGTCTAGTAAGTAAACTGTTTTCCTGATTCCTGTGAGTCACTCTAACAATTAATTTAACTTGAGGAAGGCTTTGTAGGAGCATTCAATCTATAGTCGGTCAGAAACACAGGTGTCATTTAAAGTGGGGGGGGCGGGCAGGAACAGTCTTATAGGACTAAGCCTTTAACCCGTAGGATCTGATGGCATCTCCAGGTAAATAGTGTGAGAACCTGAGCGAAACTGCAAGACATCCAATCAGTGTCCACTAAAAATATGACAATAGAATAGTTTTGATTGTTTTTTTTTTTCTTGCATTTCCATCTTTTTCCTTCCCAACCGAACCCTGTATGCCTTCTAATCAGGTTCTGATTCCTGCAACAATCTGTCCAATGCCTCCATGGCTCCATCATCCCAATCAAAAATGTCTTCTATATAAGGAAGCTAAACAAATCTTCCTAAAACACTGTTCCATCATGTTCTCAAAAATATTCAATGGCTTCCAGTGGCCTCTGGCATCAATTTTAACTCTCCCACCCAAGTTTAGCAGAAGCCTCTGACTCTATCACTCACTACCTACTTTGTACTAACATGACATTTCTGTTCCAGGCAGTCAAAGGTTCTCCGAGGCCACCTGTCTTGCCTCCTCTGGCCCTCACTCATCTCTCCACCTCCAGAACTCCTACTACTCCAAATCAGTGAAACCTGGATGAGAGATTGTTACTGAACAGGCTCTGACTTCAGGTCGTTTCAACCAGTCTGAGAGCAGAAATCACTTTTCGTTCTCTCCAGTGACTCTTGAGCCTAGTGCCATGAAAGAGGTGATCAAGTGATTTCTGATGGGTTGCCTGTTTTGTCAGGTTTATGGTTAGCCTCAGAGGATATGTCTACATCAGCTTAACCATCCTACCAAATTGAGCTTCGCAATTCATATCTGCTTAATATGTGCATTATCCCTAATTCTAAGAAGAGGAAGATAATGTTATCTACTTTGCTAATGAAAACACTGAGGTACAGCCAGGAGAGAAGTAAGTGCCCAAGGTCACACAAGTGGTAAGAGAAGAGCAAGATTTGAAATGTAATGTCTAATTCCAAACTCCACCTGTTCCCATCATACATCCCAACTTGTGAAATGACAACTCTTCTCCAGGTTCCAGATACCTCCTGTTCATGGTCCCTGATGGCCTGTGAGAATGGGAACACCCAACATCACGGCTGAAACCCTCTGCTAATGCCACTGGCTTGCCCACTCAGAGCCCATGGGCCCTGACACTCATTATTACCACCAAGAGGAACACCTTTCAGTCCTGGGATTCATGCCCATCATCTCAGAAGTAGACTGCTATGCACTATTCAGTCATCTGGGGTGTTTCGCTTCCCATCTGTGCTGAATCAAAAGGACGTTCTCAGAAGTGGCCTTCGGTATGGTGAACCCTCTTCGCTTCTTACCACGCTGCAGGATCAGGGTCTTGGCTGGAGTGAAGGGACAGGGGGCAGAGGATGGGAGCTAAGGGAACAACAGTTTTTTAAGGAGCAGAAAGAAATGGGAAAATGGAACAACAAGTGTCCAGGGCGGGGGGGGGAACCTTGGGAGATGCCTGTCACAGCCGAGGAAGAAGGGCTTGAGCACTCCAGGAAGCAGACAGCTGAAGAGAGACCCTGTGAGATGAAGAAAGAAAACTGGGAAACTGGAGGGTCACAGGTAACCGAGGCTAGAGCAATTTCAGTGGCAGCAGAAGCCAGACGGCAGTCTGATGCCTTAGTGGAAACAAAAAGGTGGCACTCGGGGTGAGTTTTCCCGTCATTTGGTGAAGAAGGGGAGAAAAGGAGCTAACTGAGGACGAGGGCCAGGGGTGGCACTGAGGGCTGGGGTAATGTTAGAAGCCAAGGGTTTGTCCCAAGTCATTTAGACAGATTAAGTGATTATCTCCAGCAGCTCTTAGCAGGCCCGTGGCAGGCTCAGGATAAAGGCCGTGCGAATTGATTCAGGCTGGGGATTGCTCGGTTGGAGCAGAGGAAGAACAAATGGAGTTGGGGTGGGGGTGGGGGAAATGGAGAACGTTGGAGAACATGGCTGAAGTCATCTACAGCCCTCAGGCTGGGGTGAGAGGGGACAGAGGGTCTGGAAGAACAGAGGGTCAGGAGCTAGAGGTCCTTCCGGGAATTACAGAGCAGTGGGGGTGGTGAAATGAAAGGTTGTGGTCAGGGAAGGGAAGTTCAGAGGGCAAGCGCTCATGATTCCAGATGGGAGCATGGCAGCAAAGTCATGTGGGGGAGTGGACAGAACAGTCAGGGGACCAGAGAAGACAGAGGAACCACACGCTGGTGGACAGGCCAGTAGGGGACTACAAAGACCACCAGGGAGTAAGGAAGGAGTGTGTGACAAAGCCACCTGCCAAGTCCTCAGCAGGTATGAAGAAGCACCCAGGAGTCTGTAACAGATGGGAGTGGGCTAACCAGGCACCTCGGCTTAAAAGCAGAGGTGCCCAAGGGGTCATGGAGGACAGTGAACTACAAGTGTGCATGGAGAACCAGAAGCCTGGGAAGAAAGTGGCGTCCCGGAGACAGGCCGGGGTTTCCAGGGAGAGTGTGTGAGGAACAGGTTAAGGGTGTCTCGTGTAGGCGAGTTTCTTGACAGTAAAGCCCGGACTCCAGAGGGAGAGCCTGGTGGAAGAGATTAGCAGAAGGGCCTGGCAGGAGAAAAGGGAGCTGAACCGGATGGGAATGAGAAGACAGAAAACACAAATGAGCAGAGGACTGGGCCCCATCTTGTGTCGGGCTCCACACAAAGGGAAGGCAAGGCAATAGACCGCTCTGAGAAGTCTGTTTTCCAGAGCCCCTTGTGACCCAAGTGGCTAATTGTGGCCATCACTGCCTCCAGTCGTGCAAGCAGATGCCCAGTCACCTGACCATGGTCCCAGACGAGTGCCACAAGGGCCACAGAGAAGGATGAGAGGCAAGAGTCAACGTGGCCCTGGCAAACAGTACACAGAACTGAGGAAAGAGGGAGTAAAAACAAAGGGGCATCATAAAACCCAGTGTACGACTTTGGTTGGAGAATATTCCTCTGAGGGTTTAAAAAGGCACAGATGCCTTTATAATCCTAAAAAGCATGCCGTAAAGGAACGCACAGGCCTGTCCCAACAAGCTCCTTTCTGTGCCGGGCCCATTCTGGTAGCCAGCTCTTCCGTAAAAGCTCCCAGATACATTCTGGGGAATAACGAGGGCCTAGTTCTGATAAATGTGGCCCAGCCCGCAGCTGAGATAGTAATCGAAGCAGTGGGAATGCAGAATTTATCTGTGCCCCTCGGGCTACAAAATGCCCCTCACTTCTCTCTCCTGCCGGGAAGGCAGGGCTGCAAAAACGGCTCCATGTCAGTGATCTGCCCTTGCCCCCCTGCCTCTCGGAGCAGGATGGAAAAAGTGCTTACGTGGTAGGATATTTTAACTGGAGGGCACTTGGAAAATCAGAATTTGAGGGCAGCCTGCGCGTGAGTCTCGAGGCCAACCGTGGATTTATGAAAACGTAGAACAGGGGGCCGACGGCGCTCAGACCCGCGCTGTAGAGGTAAGGCAAGCTATTTTTCGGCCCGCCTCCCATTTCTCTCTTTATTTTTATCTGCGGGATCAGGAGTGTTGGAGAGAAAAGAGGAGGCCTGGTAACAACAGCTTCCCCGTCATTCTTGGTTACTTACATCTGTGGTCAATTTTCCACACTTTATTCCATAAAAGGTAAACGAGGCACGGTGCTTGCAACAGGATAATCTAAACAATATGAACCGTGTTACTGTTAAAGACCATCTGGTTGATCACGCTCAGCCCCAGACTTTTAACTCCTTGAGGTAAGAAAGATGCCAAGCCCGGGGCGGCCAGGCCCTCCTCTGGTCTTTTCCTCCCTCCTCAAGTCAATTAAAGCAAGGATCTCTATGGTCTCTGCCAGCCCCGATATGCTAGGCTGGCTGCCGGTGAAACTCTGTGTGCTTTGTGAATGAGCAACTTGCAAAATGCTTCTACCAAATGCCTCTTCTCTTCTTTCTCTTTAAAAGGAAACATTAAAAGCTTAAAAAAAAAAAAAAAAAGCTCTACACACAACCCAAACTAAAACACTCTCAAGCGCTGGGGTTGTTTCCTTCATTTCTGACTCTCCTACTCAAAGCCGAGGGATCATTTACATAATTTTAATTTTAAAAAGCAACTGACACCAGTGAAGACAGTAAAGCCCATGCTTTGCTTTTATTTAGGCTTACACATTTTTCTGGCCATCTGTTATTCAGGAAAGTTGCAAACTCAAATAAGAGATGGGAAAAACTGGAAATCAGATGGTGTTTTTCATCCTTTGGGTGGGGAGCTAATGATAAGAGATTCCGGGAAAGTTTCAAATGGGTAAGGTCATCACAAAAATGAGACTTGGCCTCCCCCATAAGGTGCAGCATTTCCACCTGCAGAAGGAATTCACCATTTGACCCACAGGTTCAAGGCCATTTTATTCTTCAAGTGGGTCATTAAGAACTCTAGTTTTCCCTAGCAACCTCTAAAGGTATTAAACCCAACAAAACAATTCAGTTTAATACACCTTTTAATATTTTAAACCATGCCTTGCCGTATTCCAGCAGGGAAGCATCTTCCAGTATCGCGGCCACAACGGAGCCCTCATTTCTAACCACGATCTCCTTTGTGTGTAACCACAGATCAGACATAAGCACTCAGTTTTCTGGAAAAAGGTTTTCAGAGGTCAAGGTAGAAAACGAGCTCAAACACAATGGCTATGCCGGGCTTCAACAATAATGTCTACAATAAACAGTGCTAGAACTGCTACTAATTCCCCCTTCAAGCAACATTCTGCAAAATCGTGTTACGAACAGAAAAAGAAGACACAAAAGCCCAAAGGATGGCCGACTGGCAAAACCAACACTGGACAGAATGGGGCTCTTAGTTTGTCAAACCACTTTATGTTCCACGACCAGGATGAAGCCGTTGCTTTCAGGTTTTGTTCTGTTGACCTGTCACACCGTCTGCAACATCCTTCCTTTCTCTCCCATCCACCTTGCAAGCTGGTCCCTCTGGATGCACACAGTACTGAGCTGAAGGAGTTAACGGTCACCGGGACAGCCCTTGGGAGACCAGGCTTCATATCCCATGATCATAAATCTCTTTCAAGGCAAGTTTGAACCAGGACTCAATTCTACAAGAGCTCCTAAAAGTCAGCATTCACCTTCAATTAGGTAAAATGACATTCACATCTATTTATACTCTCTTCATTTCCCAACACATTTCTCTCACAAAATGACAATTAGAAAACACTCCTGTTTCTAAACATGCACATTATTTTTAAAAAGAATTACTGAATGAGGTTGAATAATTAAGAGGCCTCTTATTGGAATTCACTAATATAAATTCTTAAACATCTGTGAGCAATGTTTTTAAAGCAACAGGCAAGAAAGAAAATGAAAAGAAAAAAATCCACCATCTAATTACTCAATTTCAGTAGTAATTTTGCAACCCAAAGTAGGAAAAATTTCATGTTAATGGAAAAACGATTTTATTATGATTGGATATTGATCACATTACAGTTCCTTTGTGTAGTCCTTTCCCTTCCATCTCTTTTATGATTTTGGTCAAAGGACAGAAGACCCCAATGTAAACTGTTCCCCTTATCTCTATAGGGGCCATGGCTGTGCCTGGAAGAGGGAAAGCTGGGAATTCCAACAACTGCCAGGCTCAGATGAGCAGGGAGGTTTGGAACCCGTAGCAGAAGAGGAGATAGTCCCCATGGGCAAGTGAGGCAGGGTGACTGAACGCTGATGGCACAGAGTGACAAGAGTCAGGAAAGCCGGTAGAGGGTGAGGTGGGGTACCAGGTGGCATGGGGAGTCTGGACACAGGCATGGTAGGGCCCAGTTGGGCAGAGATGTATGGAAGGTCTAACAGGCAGAAGGTTCTGGTTGCGGGGGGGGGGGGGGGGGGGGGGGGTTGGTGCAAGGGAGAGTACCCAGGGTTTTAAAGGATTTTGGATGTGGGGATAAATGAGTGAAACAACCTGGAAATGCAGGGCAGTTGCCTCTGAGAAGGGACCCTGGATTCTGAAGATGCTCACTGTATTCAAAGTTATTGAGTTCTTCTCTCTTAAAAACAAAAAGGGTCCCATAGCCAAGAGGTGGGCCTCAGGCTTCTGGCTGGGATCTGGAGGTAGAGGCTGAGCACAGAGGGTATTTTGTGGCTCCGAACCTGTGATTGGATGCTGGCTAGGTGATACTCAACACAGTTAACAATGGGCAGAATCCAAGCACTGTCCCACTGTCAGATGTGGGAGCGGGTCTAGAGGCACCTGCGTCCGCCAGACTGTGGGGGTGCCCAGCAGGGCCTGGGGAAGGGCAAGGTAGTCTGCAGGGGGTGAGAGGGGCACTGGCCCAGACAGGAGATGGGCTCTTTACCAAGCAGTGCAAAAATAAACTGTATTGAGTAAGCCAGGGGGAGTGGGGCAGTCAGGTTACCCCCACCTCCCACTTGGCAGCCTTTCCACATCTGTGTGAAAGGAATATTGCTTAAGAAAGGAAAATAAGGCCGAGGGCAGGGCCAGGGGGAGCTTGTTTTTGTCCAATTTCTCAGTAAAAGTTTGCTTTGCCGATAAAAGTTTGGGCTTGTGATAGGAGGAGTGGGAGAGACCAGAAGGTCGGGAACTTCTCCAACCTGTCGGGCAGGTTTGGGTCTCTTTCTGAAGGCAGGTCAGGAGGGAGCTTTTGAAGAACACCTCGGGGGGCCTTAACCAGCCCCAGGGCTGTTGATAAGTGTCCTCTGTCACAGCCACACAGATCCTTCCTTCTTTTGTCTTGAAAGATACAATGGAAATCAGTGTGAAATGTGAAGTATAGCGAAGCCGCTGAACATCACGATGAGGGTGAGTAATGCGGCTTTAGGCTAGGTCCGTGTCAGCCTCCCTGCAGCCTGCTGTGGTGTTAGACTCAGGAAAGAAACGAACCCCTGTGTAAGTTCTGCCCGAGGCAGCATGGGCCACTGAGCCTTGTATGGCAGGCAGCGGCAAGGTGAAGAGAAGTACCCAGCTCCTCGCCAAACAGGAGACATTCACCCTCATTAGGAAGGAGGGCAACAGGTATACTGAAACCAGCTCCTACCAGCTCTCCATTACTAAATTGTTAGGAATTCATCGAGCCGGTTGTCAAAAACAGCCATTATTACGACTTAAAACATGAACTTATAATTAAATAAATTATGCTTTAAAACAGAGGTAATAAAGACTCAAACTCATCACTTATTTTATCCACGCTCTTGACATTATTTACATTTACAGTATCTATATGGTAGGAATACCACATAATGGTGTGCTATTACAGATTTTTCTCCAATTCTACCTTCAAGGAGATCACAAAATGGGCCACAGAGGGGGTATCTGCATCTTGGAAATCAGCAAACATTACAAGTCAGGGCTTGATTTCTGGTCTTTCTTTATGTAGATGGAAGAAATGGCAATAATGCAGATTAACCTTAAAAGTGAGTCATATCCGTAGTCATTACATTGTGAGTAGTATTTTTTTTTTTTAAGAGAGGAAAATACTCTCCCAGTATTTGAAAGCTATTATCTGATTCAGCAAAGATGTTCATGTCACTGGTGAATGAGTAAGTTCTGACATACTAAGCGCTGAAGCGGAAAGAGGTTTTAGTTTAATGAATATGCACCAGGGTGAAAACCAGTTGAGCAGATCACATTATCAGATTTAATAACAATGAACGTATTGGGAAAGAGTGAGTGGATCGGGATGAAATTCTACTAGTCAAGTCATGGTTGAACTGCACCCACAAGTCAGCTGTGGGTACAAGAGCTCAAAAAAAAAAAAAATCAACAAAAACATTCTGTGACAACCAATTGGCTTATGGAGTTTAGAAGTAAGTATTGGGCATTTTATTATTATTTGTGAATTATGTGCTACAGATCCTATAGATCAGAAAAATTTAAGCTTATATATGCATTTACACACACACTTTTTTTTTTTTTCTGGAAAGCTAGTTGTTAAATATTTACCAGCACCCAACTGAATAAGGATGTCTATAAACTCATGCTTTGGGGAGGGGTTTATTCTCTCCATTCCCACTGCCAAAAGGTTAAAGGGTTACTACTTTTCCCAACGTCTGAACTTGATTCGACTCTGGATTAATACATTTCACACTCTCCCTACCAACTCACATAATGTACTCCTCCCCCACCAATTCCTGAAGCTTCTTCTGTTTTTCATTTTTTTGGCATCTGCAAATGCTACCTCACCTCCACATTGGCTTTTCAATTTACAACATTTTTTATTTATGCCCCATCTCATTTTAGGACAAAGGTCAGTCTCAGAGGCTTTTTCCATGCCTTTTAAAGGTGCCTACAGGGCATAGGTGCTCAGAAGTTTATTCATTCAGTAGTCAATAGGTCAACAAACGTTCATGGACTCTGACCTCTGCACTAGACACAAGCCACAGATTCGGAGAACTCATTCATGCAGTTCTCATTTGGAGAACAATTCGGAGAACCGAGTTGTATGAACAACTGTCCTCAAGGATTTCACAGCCTCGTGATGATGACGGAGACGGTTCTGTGATGATGGCCTGGGTTTGCCAAGTGCCAAATATGCGCCAGACGCCACGTCAAGGACTTTGCGTAGGGTGTCTGGGCGAACCAGTATTTGTGGTCACGCGTTTGATTTTTTTCAACGTTTTTTATTTTTTTTTTTTATTTTTGGGACAGAGAGAGACAGAGCATGAACGGGGGAGGGGCAGAGAGAGAGGGAGACACAGAATCGGAAACAGGCTCCAGGCTCCGAGCCATCAGCCCAGAGCCTGACGCGGGGCTCGAACTCACGGACCGCGAGATCGTGACCTGGCTGAAGTCGGACGCTTAACCGACTGTGCCACCCAGGCGCCCCCACGCGTTTGATTTTTTAAGGACGTTACCTCGAGACTGTACCGTGGTCACTCCAGTTCTCGGGACACTGCTCTGTCCTGTCTCAGTAAGGCCAGATGCACACACAAGTCCATGGATGAACGACTGGCCTGGTATTAGCATCCGATCATCCACCCCCTCGCCCTTTCTTCTCTTCTTCCTCCTGCTCACCTTACTAACCCTCCTTCCTTTCATACGAGGGACTCCCTATGGAAAAGGGAAGTGCAGTGACGCAAACCTGACCTATGACAGCAGGACTGCTTTCCCAAGATTGTCATCTGGAATGCGTAAGGCACAGGGCTGCAGAGTGCTGATTTCTCTCCTCGCCTTCCACTGCCGCTCTGTGCATGCCCCAGTGCCCTCACAGAGAGCACTTGTTACCCTTTAAAAGGGCCCCTCACTCTCTAAGGGAGGTCACATGGGCTGGTGGGGAGCCCTGTCCTGGGTTTTCCACAGCTGGGGAGACCGCTCCCAGGATGAGGGAGTACTGAAGAAGACGGCCATGAGGTAGGAACGGCAGCCACACTTGGAAGCTCCTCTACTTTCCCCGGCTCTCTCACGGTGTGAGCTCCTGGGGCACACACACCTGGACTGGACACAGTCCTGTTCACTGCCAACCAGCATCAGGTTCCCTCCCGTGTCCGCTGGATGGCCTGCTGGTCATTTACTTCTCACCGCTGTCATTCACCTTTTCTCAAGAGAATAAAAGTTAACAGCATCGCGGCTGTATTTGAGGTTTTTACCCCACAACCTTACACCTTCAGTTGACCCACAGATGCTTCACCTGAACTTTATTTAGCCCACTTGGTAATCCACATGATAGAAGGTTCTAGATAATTCTTATGCCTTTATGCTCCAAAACTTGGTTTTTGAAAATGTGTCTGTTAAAAAAATAAATTAATTAAAAATAAATTAAAAATTAAAAAAAAAAAGAAAATGTGTCTGTTGGGGTAGAAAACATTTCTATGGGCGCCTGGGTGGCCCAGTCAGTTAAGCATCTTACTTTGGCTCAGGTCATGATCTTGAGGTTCCTGAGTTCGAGCCCTGTGTTGGGCTCTGTGCTGACAGCTCAGAGCCTGGAGCCTGCTTCGGATTCTGTGTCTCCCTCTCTCCTTGCCCCTCCCTTGTTCATGCCCTATCTCTCAAAAATAAGTAAACATTTTAAAAAGTTTAAAAAAAAAATTCTAAAGCAGATTAAACCCTTCCTTGCTCTCTTCAATAGAAAAGGCTGAACATCACGTAACCTTTGTTTCCAGTCCTGTGAAGCCATCTGTACTGCTGGTAATTGTTGGTTTGGGCTAAAATAACCACATATTCGTGGTGATAGTTTTATTTTTCTATTTTAGGGAAGGGCTTGAACAGGGTCATGAGGACTGGTCAGACTTCAACAGGCGGGGAGGGGAGGGGAGGGGAGGGGAGGGGAGGAAAACAGCGGGTACCACAGAGGGCAGCAGATTTCATATCTGATTTCACGACACTAAATTATGGACAAACTGCATTATCTCCTTACTCGCTAATTCAGTTATCTGTTTCAGCTTGGTTAGCTAACTTAGCAAGGAGTTATAAACAATATTCCATTCAAATGACATATTTCTTTTATAACAACTGTATTTCCTTTCTTGCTTCTCCTTTTCTTTCCACTGCCAATTAAAGAAAAACCAACTTGTTTTATTAGTCTGATTTGCATTTCATTTCTGATCCTATTTTTATTTCCTTTTCATACTGTGCTTTCACTGATTACTTCGTTTCTTTTCTAAATTCTTTAGAATGGGACTTCAAAGAGTATAAAAATGTCTAAATAAATCATACTTATTTATTCCCATGTATCATGTTTGTTTCCCTTTCTCTTTCTTTGCTCCACCCCAGAATATTGGTTTCTCTCCAATGACATACCCCCCTGGTGCAAGCTACGACCTTTTACCTGCACTGCTGCAAGAGACCCCAAATTTATCTGCCCGCTCCTATGCTGCCCAACTCCACAAGCCACAGAGTGGCCAAGTGACGTTGTGGTAAAGCCACCTAGCAGTCAGACACAGCTTGAGCTCTGGAGGCTCAAGACAACCTGGTTATATACTGGCCCCTTTACAAACATACCATGCGATAACAGGCTAGTTGCTTACGATCTCTGGGCCTTGCTTTCCTCAACTGAAAATGGGCATATTAAAAGTACCTATATCATATGAATATTCTCTGTATTGAATAATATACGTACATTGCTTGGAGCGACACTAGGCACGTATACTGGCTTAGAAAAATCTCTTAAAATGTACATCAGATTTCTTAGAACTGGCTTAAAATCCAAATGCCCCATCCGGCACCATAAGGGCCCTTTGGATCTGACCTGCCTCAACCATGTCAATTCCCCCAACCCCTTATTTACCATGTTCTACTCACATACTGGCCTTTGGTTGTTTTTCAAACCCACAAAGCTCTTTCACACCTCAGGGCCTTTGTACATGCTGTTTCCTCTGCCTTGTTTCTTCATTCACATGAACATAATGTATCTCACCCTTCAGCTCTCGCCTTAAATGTTACTTCCTAATCTGACTGAGGCCCAGCCCAGCCACCCAGGCTACCTTCATCCACATCCTTCTCTTTCCTTTGTAGCTTTTAGCACAATTTGTCACAACATCTTTATTTCGTGGTTTACTTCTATAACACCAATCTCTGCTACTGGACTGTGGACACCATGAGGCCAGAGACCATGTCTATTTTGTTCAACCCTGTATCTCCCACCTGTGGCACATAGGAGGGCATAAGTCAGCAGTTACCTGGTGAGTGAGTGGGAGCACGTAGCTGAATTAAATCAGGAAGATGGTCCTTTACGTGGTCAGCACACTTATTCAGTAAGCATCTCTGAATGTCTGCCACATACTATATATTGGTCTGTGTGTGCTAAACAAACAAAAAAAAAACCAGAGACCTGAAATCCTCCTCCCTTCCTACCCTTACAGGGATATTAGACACAGGAGAGGCACATAAGAACACAGAAGATACTCAGATAAAATGACAAGGCTGTGAATAGTTCTTTGCCGAAAAGAATGACACACTCAAGAAATACATGAAAATGAGAGCAGAGAGAAATCACTCAGAAAAATCATAAAGACAGGAACTTTGGGCGGGTCCTCAGGGTGAATGAGGTGAGGAGGAAAAGGGCATTCCTCTGCAAGAGAAACTCGTGGTTGGGGCGAGGGAACGAGGTCGATGTAGTGGGGCTGGGTGTGTGTGAGAGAGCTGACCTGGTGGTTCAAGTTGGGGAGTCCACCAGCGGGGAACTGGGGGGTGGGAGAGGACCTTGAAGAAGCCAGTGGAGAGGGGATGTGAAAATCCTCATTCTTTTCGAATATGGCCACGTTCATCCTGTCATAGAGCATTCTGCCCCTGGTTCTACAGGAGAGGTTTACATTCAGTGGTGCTTACTGGACTAATTATGTTGAATGGAAAACTCATAAAGCTCTGTCCCCTCCATGCATACATTTCTAAAAGAAGCCCCTAATGGGTTCTCCAGAGAACATCTCCAAATTTTCAAATACCAGTAACATAAAAGGTTTCAAAATACAGACAAGATTGTATATCGTAGAAGTCATATTAGGGAGTAAATGAGATCTTGATCTAAAACACCTGAGGACAACACTGAGCAAGAGAGAGTGATAGGACTACCTGATATAAGAACGTAGTTTAATAAATCTTAAATCATTTCCTATAGACCAAGGGGGCAAGTTCCAAAAATAAACAAGCATGAGCTACTTTACAAAGACTGAACCAGCACTAGATGGGGAAATTATTAGGACAGTTCATATAAAAAAAATCAATTTTTAAATCTAAGAATTAGTTTGGTGGATGCTGAGAAGGCCATCATTAACATTCAACGTTAACTATTTTTAAGAAGTCTTTAAAATAGGAAGAGGAGACACATACCTTAAGGTAAAAAAGATCACAGATTTAAATCTGAGTTTCAATATTATTCTTCATGTGGAAATCCTAGATCAGTGCTATCCCTTAACACGTCCTGCACGGACGGAATATTTCCGTGCTGTCCAGTATAGTAGTAACCAGTCACATATGTCCACTGAGCACACTCAAATGTGGTTAAAGTGACTGAGGAAGTGAATTTTTTACTTTACCTTTTAATTTATTTACATTTAAATGGCCATGAGCAGCCAGTAGCTGCAAATACAGGCAGAAGCCTAAGAAGCATCTCTCGGCACTCATGTTGGAGGTAATATTGGAAAATATTGCAAGACAAGATGGAAGAGAATTGGAGAATATAGGAAAGGCAGGATTAGCAATATCACTTCTTTGCAGGTGATCCAACAGACCAAATAGAAAATGCAAGATCAACCAAACGCATACCATCAATGTGAAGCTAGAAAAGACAAAAAAACAACGGTGCTAGGCCCAATACTGGGAAAAATGAAATACTTGGGAATTCTGTATCTAGGTAAATAAGATATCTAGTGAAGGAAAAAGGATAAAAATCATAATAGGAAAAATAAAAGAATACCTAAATAATTAGAGTAATATCTGTAACATTAGTCCATAAAAAATAGATTAACGTATGAACAATTGAATTCCTGCTAGAATGTTCTAGAATGTAATAAATCACTAGCAAAATTAATAAGGAAAATAAATACATAATAATACCAAAGAAGATTGGAGGAGGATATAATAATCAAATTTAACGATATATTATAAAGTGATCTTCATCAAGACTGAATTTTGCTGGATCAAAGCCAGGACAAAGACTAATCAAATCGTGATTCCAGAAATGGATTTAAGCACTGATAAGTCCTTGGAATACAGCAAACAAAACAAAACAAAGAATCACAGTAATGATGGATGAAGGAATCACTATTTAATAAATGCCAGTAGAATAATCTGGTATCATCAATATGAAGAAAAGCAGATTATATTCATAACTTACCAAATACGGTAATACTTTCCAAATTGGTCAATGAACGAATTAAACACAAAGAGCATTTGAAAAAAAAGTGTATTTTATGTCAGCTGTAGCAGTGGGATAAATTCATGACTACTGAAAAACAGAATAGCATCATAAGACCAGAGGAAGGGGAATTCAAATATTTTAAGATCTCCTTAATAACAAGTAACCACAGAAATACAAAGGGGACAAAAGGAAGTTCTAAGATATAATACAGGGGTGAATTATGTGAGATCCAAAATAGGAATGAAATCTTACATTGTGATATAAACATACATTGTCATCAGTAATGAGACCCCACTTGACAAAGAGCTAACAAGGTAGAGGAAAAAGAAGGAGAGAGAAGGAATGTTAATAAGTGGCAGCCCGTGCCAGTCACATTATATATATATATGCACTGAGCACACTGGAAACTGCACCTGACAAACCAACGCCTGGGAAGGTGTTTAGTCTCACCAGTAAAGAAATAACAAAAGAACTGTACATCTATTTAAAAACAATATAAGAGACAATGATAAAACAGTATTGGCAGAGTTGCAGGGAACATGCTGGGGCATTGTAAATTACTCCGGGGTTTCTGCAGGCTGGCTGACAGTATGGAACAAGAGCCGTAAACCTTCTGATCCTTCATTCCTCTTGGGGACTACATCTCAAGGATGTACACAAGAGGAAAAGAGAGACAAAACAGAAAGAAAAGCAAGAAATGTGAACCAAGTTTCTAATGGCAGATTAATAAGAACCAAAATCAAATAGGTTTAAATGTGCAACCATAGGGAAACAGGTTAAGTAAACCTGATGTAACAATTCACAGGGATTTTATGAAGTTATTGAAAACTGTGAGTGGATCTATGGATGGAGAGGTAAATATGGAATGATTTTAAGATAAAAAAAACAAAACAAAACAAAAAACAAGCATGAGAATCCTAAAAGGGGAAGAATTGCAAAACATTTCCAATGAGACAGAGAAGATGACAACTTGACAGCTGTGAGTCAAAGCCCTTCCCAGCTGGAACAGCCTCCGATGCAGGGAGAAGTCAGGTTACAGCTGCAGCATCTGGCTTGCACAGTCACCTGGCAAGGCTCTGAATTCGATCAAGTGGTCATGAAGCACTCAATCAAGAACGCTCCAGGCCCGACCTGTTCCAGTATTTCTAGAGCTTAGTTTAGCTCCAAAAGAACACAACCAGAAAAAGTGACCATTAGTCCCAACCTTTCTAGAATGCATCCTTTTGTGGTTTTTCTGGTTGTCTTGTGAATGAAGGGAAGGAGTGTCCAAACTCAATTCCAGTTAAGTAAGTCACTGTCTCCTATTGACATACATGAATGAGTAAAAGCACTGCAATTAGGGCACTGAGAGTTTGGTGTTATCGCTGCCCTCGCAATCATCGCCAGCCTGTCCATAAAGGATGGCCTCGGCAGGTGGGCTTTACCAGGTGGGCACGGAGATATGCCCTGGTGGGGATCTTAAGACCACGTGAAGTCCATTTCAGCAAAGCTCTTCTGCAATTACCACAAACGTAGGCGACTTTAAAAGGCATATTAAAAGAAAAAAAAAATCTGTTGTTGGATCTGGTATTTAGACTTGCAGGGAAAGAATCTGACATATGTAGCTGGAGTCACCACCTCATACACTCTCTCTAGGAGAGTTCATTCATTCTCACAGCTGAACACGCCCACCCCCACCCCTAATTCCGGTCCCATGTCTTTGCCTGGATATTCTAATAGGATATAATGCAAACACTTGTACTTAGGGCTGAGACGTCTGTAATCCCTGTTCCCATGCTTGGATGTCCTCATCTGTGCTACTCTTTGTAGTTGCCCCTCTTGCCAACCCACGTCCTTGCCAGTCCCGTGTCAAGCCATCCATAATGGCAAACACCTGTGTCCATCGAGCTACAATACCCAGTAAATTCAGGAAGGCGTCATTTCTCAGAGCTGCTAGAGATTGAAAAATACTGAAAGTCTTCGACAGGTTGATATGAATAGACAGCTGACAGTTGCTCGGGTGACTGCTGAAGGAGGCAGGAATTTAAGATCTCTGGCAGCCAGCTCCTTCCCTCCTTGCTGGGAGTCAGCGGGTTGTACGAAGAGCACAGGCTCTGGACCTGAATGAACACTGGTTATGCCGCTTCCTGAGCTGTGTGACCGTAAGCAAAATGCTTCGCTGGTCTCAGTTTTTTCCATCTATCAACTGGGAATACTGATGGTTCTTGCCCCATACGATTGGTCAGAAGACTGAGGGACGGAAGACCTGTAAAGTGCTGAGGACAGGGCCTGGCACATACGATGCACTCAATAAATGTTTAGCCATTATCATTGCTTTCATCACGCACTACAAATGAGTATTTGGGCTCCGGATCTGAGCTCACAGATCAATCATTACGTTAAGTAGAAAGGATGGATAAGTAGAAGCACAGGCGGAAAAAAGTATCTAGAGTAGACAGGGTCACTGTAGTGGTGGCACACCAGCCTGGAAATCCAGAAACTTCTACCTGCAAAGCCTCTCCTGCTGCCTTAGGTTCTGAACACCTTCCATGTTCCTTCTTCTTCCTTCAGTTGAGCTTAAAGGCAGAGAGCTTTATTCAAATGATCTCAGGTGGGATATGGTGATTGCTCAGCTCACAGTCTGACTTTTCTGCTTTTTCAGAGCTCTTGTCAATGGGTGTCTTTCAAGTAAACCCCCGTTACTTGAGATCTTTGTTTTTGGGGGGGAGAGAGAGAGGGTGCAAGTGAGGGAGGGGCAGAGAGAGAGAGAGAGAATCCTATGAGGGGTGGGGAGAGAGAGAGAGAGAGAGAAGCAGGGCTCACCCGAAGCAGGGCTTGAGCTCACCCCATGCAGGGCACACGTTTTGCCCGAAGTAGGGCTAGTGTTCACTCGAAGCAGGGCACGAGCTCACCCGATGCGGGACTCAACTCTCGAACCACGAGATCATGACCTGAGCAGAAGTCAGATGCTTAAAAGACTGAGCTCCCCAGGCATCCCACCTGAGATCATTTGAATAAAGCTCTCTGCCTCTCTGAAACTAAGATCAGCTTGCTCTAGCCTTTGTTTTCTAGATGAAGATAGAAAGTTCAGCACCGGGAATATCATCGATACTGCCATAAAACCGTTGTATGGTGGCAGATGGTGACTACACTTATCCTGGTGAGCACCGAGTAATGCACAGAACTGTCGATTGGCTATGTTGTGCATCTGAAACTAACATGACATTGGATGTCAACTGCACTTCAAAAAAGAGAGGATATTAAAAAGGAAGAAGAAAAAAAAAAAAGATGTGAGGAACCACTGAAACAGAGGAAATTCATGGCAAAGCCAGGTGGCCCCAGGGCTCTTGCCTCCCAGCACACTGCCTTTGTAACTGAACTTCCTCTCCGCTTGGGGGCTTGGGGAGCCAATCTTGAGTAATGCTGCTGCTTTAATGTGCTTGCCTCTCTGTTGGGCTTGCCTGGACTTTCAGGGGTGGGTAGCAGCAAACATGGCCAGGGTTCTTCCTGCCACAGTGCATTTCTCTTCATTTTTGAAATAAATAACAGAAACCAAAGGGCATGCATGGGCTCCAGATATTTCTTTGCATGCTCTTTAGGGCTCCCATTCCTCCTGCTCCCTTGCTGCTCTGGCTGTGCCAGATTCACTGTTACTGGAACCCTGATGGGGAAGGCTGAAAGGGACTAAGAATTTAGCTCTGCAGTCATTTCCTTGGGTCTCTGAAAAGCCCTCCCTCTCTCTTAATTAGCAACCTCAGCTTCTTCCGGTCCTGCTTTTTCCCCTGCACAGTTGTACCATCCAGTTCAACCCAGTCTGTAAGAACCTCCCTTTTCCCCAGCCAGGAGAATGTGTCAACTTCTCTGCTCGAATTTCATGCAGTAATTCCTTCCCAAATGTGCACCCCCCCCCCTTAGATCCTCGAATCTCCATCATTTTCCCATCTTCTAATTTTTTACTCTCATTTGGACTTTTTGGCTCCCAGCCCTTTAGGACCCTTTCTTTTTTCTGCCTCAAATAGTGTCTGGTAATAGAGTATTCTGAGGCTCTTTCTCTTGATTTTGGGCTGAGATCCAACCTCAAATTGCCTTCCCTTAGTTATACTTTATCTTTTTTATTAAGTCTCTCTGTACTGCTCAACACCATGCAGAGTGGTGGCCTCGGTCTTCATGTCTTACTTTCCATAAAAACTGGATAGAATTTGCTTCTTCCAGCTTTCTTCAACTATAGATCACTCCAGAAGAACCCCTTGGTTGGACAGGACCCCAAAAGCATCGGTAACAGCGGTAAAAACAGATGAATTAGACCATGTCAAAATTTAAAACTTCTGTGCATCCAAGGACACAATCAACAGAGTGAAAAGGCAACCCACAGAAGCAGAGAAAATATTTGCAAACTGTTCATCGGGTAAGGATTTGGGATCCAGACTATATAAAGAACTAGGGTAATTCAATAACAATAACAAAAACCCAGCCTGATTAAAAAATGGGCAAAGGACTTGAATAGACATTTCTCCAGAGCAAATACACAAACGGCCAATAAGCACGGGAAAAGACACTGAAATTACTACCCATTAGGGAAATGTAAATCAAAACCACAAGGAGAAACCACCTCACACCCATCGGGATGGCTACTATCGAAAAACCAGAAAGCAAGTGTTGATAAGAATGCGGAGAAACTGGAAGACTTGTGCACTGCTGGTGGGAACGTAAAATGTGGTAGCAGCTGAGGAACACAGTGTGGTAGTTCCTCAAAAAAAAAAAAAAAAAAAGAATTCTCCTATGATCCAGGAATTTTACTTCTGGGTTTATACCCGAAAGAATTGAAAGCAGGAACTCAAACAGATACACCTTTGTTCATAACAGCATTACTCACAATTGCCAAAAGGTGGAAGCGAGACATTTGTTCACTGGCAGATAAATAGAGAAAAGATGTGGTATATACACACAACGGAATATTATTCAGCCTTAAAAAAAGAAGTTCTGGCACCTGCTGCAGCATGGAGAAACCTGGAGGATAGTATGCTAAGTGAAATAAGCCGGTCACCAAAAAAGACAAAGACTGCCAGATTCTACTTGTATGAGGTACCTAGAGTCATCAAATTCATAGGGACAGAAAAGAGAATGGTGGTTTCCAGGGTCTGGGGGTGGCAGGGTTAATGCGAACTTGTTGCTTAATGGGTATCGGGTTTCAGTTTTGCAAGATGAAAAGAGCCGCGGGGAGGAATTGCCCAACAGCGTGAATGTATTTGACACTAACGAACTGTACAATTAAACACGGTGAAGATGGTGAAGTTTTATGCTCCGTGTGTTTCACCACAATTAACACACACACATAAAAAAGAGAACGCCTTCGTCACAGCCCGGTTCCTTCACTACTTCATTGACTCACTTGGGCAAGTCAGCCAGTCTCTCCATGGTTTAATTTCCTTATCTGTAAATGGGATTTGTTAGTACCTACCTCAGAGGCCATTGTGAGGATTAAGTAAATTACTACACCTGAAGTGTTTATAAGAGTTCCTGGCACAAAGCATTCTTCAATAAATGTCAGTTATCACAGCAGTAATAATTATTATGATTACAGAGTGTGATGCAGCACTGGAAGCATTTTCCTGTCACGGCATTTAGCATCCAACAACCCCACCTCCACCCCCAATATAGCTGAAATTTTACAGATGAGGAAATAGAGGCTCAGAGAGGTTAAGTGATCAGCCTGGGTCACAAAGCCAGCGGGTGGCAGGATAAAGATTAAACTAGGTTCCAATGAGGTGCAGTTGGCTTACGGAGAATAAGCAATGATCACATTGGCTCCAGATCAAGTCAGAAGTGGAGCTTCTGTCCCGACCATGAAGTAGGGGTGGCGGACGCTGTGGTAGGGATGGCCGAGAAGCTCGGTTCCACTCCAGGCCAACAACCCACCAGCGAAAGAATCCCAACTGTCTTCGCCCTCCGCCCACACCCATCCTGCCCCAGGGATAAGACCAGCTGGACCTAAGAAACAGAACACAAGACAAAAGTGGGAAGCCGGTCCCGGAGGTCACCACAGCCCCCAAACACACGGATGAACGAGATCCAGAGGGGAGACCTCTGAGGCCTGCTGTGGTTGGGGTTTGCCGGGACGGCCTCGCCAAGCCCACACTGAGGGAACAGAGTCCATGCCACCCAGTCAGAGACTGGGAGCAGCTGTCGCGGAGAACAAAGGCCCAGGTAGGCGGCCCGCTCCCACTTTGGACTCTCATTGGGCCCAGGCCAATTTCCTTGGGGAATTTCTGACAATGGGGCAGGAATTCAGCTCCTGATTTTCCTCAGGGCCCAGAGGGGTGTGCCAGCAGGAACGTTTCAGTGACTTGCACTTTGGTGGGTGTTTCGTTTTGTTTTGTTTTTTTCTTGCAAATAAATGTTTTCTCCTCCCCACTTCGACCCTAAGCCTTTGAAAACACCCCAGCTGGTCTTGCGTGGCCTATAGTCTCTTCCCATCAGAACCTGGTAGCGATGGGGTCCTGAATCCACAGAAAGGAGTGCCGCCTGGCCCGGGGTGCCCTGTGCACCCCCCCGGCCCCGCTCCTGACCCCGCAAGCTAGAAGGGTATCTGCTGGGTCCAGCCCTTGGAGGAGACTCAGGTCAAGCTATAAGTAGGAAGGAAGGCTTGGCACCAGGAGGCCCTTAAAGCAAAAAAGGTCCAGAAACAGGATTTTGACATTTGGGAAAGTTTTCTTCCCCTCCCAACATTGGGAGGGGCTCTGTAAACAAATTCAACTTGGGCCCTTCTCTGCGGAGAAAAAGCTTATTAAACAAATCCTATCTCAGAGTGAAAAATCCTCCTCTCCTACCAATTGTTTTTTATATTAGGCAAGCAATACATGTTCACTGTAGAAAATAAATTACAAAATGCAGGCAGAAAAATCAAAATGACTTCAAACCCTACCTTCCAGATTTAATCACTGTTACTGTTTTAGGTATACATTCCCAGACTTCTCAATGCAAAAAAAAAAAAAAGATCTATATCTATATCTATATCTATATATCTATATAAACATGTATAAACAATCTGAAAAAGTTTTAGTTAATATACTGTGAAAATCATTCCATGTCAGTAATATAGAACTGCATTTTAATTTTTCTAAAAATGTTTAGTTTTGAGAGAGACACAGTGAGAGCGGGGGAGGGGCAGCGAGAGAGACACACACAGAAACTAAAGCAGACTCCAGGCTCTGAGCTGTTAGTATGGAGCCCTACACAGGGCTCGAACCCATGAACCAGGAGATCATGACCTGAGCTGAAGTCGGACGCTTAACTCACTGAGCCACCCAGGCGCCCCAAGAACTGCATTGTATTTTTAATGACATAGTATATTACTATAGGCTACACCATATGATTGGTATCCAATCATACATGATGTCCAATGATTTCTTAAGAATAAACTCATAAAAGTGGAATTGCTGAATCAAAATGTTTTTGTAATATGCATAAATCTCCCTAATCGGTTCTATTCCGTTGATATACAAGTTTCCTTCAAGTGACAGACTTTTGCGCTGTGCTTATAATCTGAACCAGCCCTTGGTTTTCTCAAACGCAGTTCTCCGTTATAAGTAGTTCCAAAATAGAACTCCTTAAACTCCTTGTCTATGAGCTCAGAAATGACTCAGTGGCATTTAAAAAATACACAATTTTATTTGACTTTAGTAATCAGCTACACAGAGATCCACATGACAGATGCCCCAGGATACTTGCCACACAAAATATATTTGTGCAAAAATCAGACTTAACTACCCACGGTCTCCCTTCCAGATCACTTCCCTTCTTTCTTTTCCATCCCATCCCTTCTCTCTCCCCCTTTCTGTCCCTCCTTTTTCCCTATCTCTTTTTCCGTTCCAGAGGCAGTGGGGATCCTTCCTCCAAGCAGACAGTGCCAGAGTTGGGTGAGGGTCCCAGCTGTGCCGAGAGCTGTGTAAGCTGTCTGTGAAATCTTCAGTTTTTGGTATTCATTATTTAAGTTCTGTGGAACTGGGTTAGCTTTGAAGTCTACTGACTCATCCTCCCCTTTAACTTCTTACTTCCTGTAAATGATCCATTAGTTTTTGGCAAGGTTCATGTCACACAGCATTCCCATCAGAAGGGGCTGTTCTGCAACCCCGGACAATTTTAAGAGTGCCTTTTGCAGGGGAACTGGAAGCGAGATGGGGATGTGTAGACTCCGCTTTCTTAAAAGTTGCTTCCACCAGCTCTAATGCTCCCTTGAATTAATAATATGAAACACATGTTCCATCTGCCTGCTGAAGGGTGACAGAGCCATTTAGGTTCATAATGGCCAAATTTATTCTACAGATGAAAAGTTTTCTAAAGCTGGTTACACAGGCTACTCGATCAGTTTCACCAAGGGGAAAAATTCCCCCTCAATCATTCCACTTTAGACCTCTTTGCCAAAGCAGCCAGTTCACCATGGCATTAAGATGCTGAAAGGAGAAACACAGAGAGATTATAAACAGTTCGAAGTTCGCAAACTTTCTGCCCCTAATAAGGCATGCATAGATTAGCGCCAACAGCTGAGTGGCAGAGGCCAAGAGCCTTTTCACAAAGACCCAGGAAGCTATACAGGACTCTCGTGGATTTTACAGAACAAACAAATCAATTATGAAGCCTCTTCTTTAAGGAAAGAAAAAAATTAAATTGGGGTGAAAAAGTACTATTATTGGCAAAATGCTAGATTTCGCTCTTTTTTTGCCCTCTGGCTGAGGGCAGCAGAAAGATATCCCTTTGATATCAGAGCAAATAAAGGTTTGAATTATTGACTGCTCATGTTAATGCTGAATTTTACTACCGCCATATTTCAAAATGAAATTATTCTAACATCTATGTCTCAAATTAAGATCTGTGATAATATATACTGTGGTCCAGAAAATGTCTTAGGTTCAGATGATGTAAAGGCTGACTCCCCTTGGGAGTAAACACTGGGAGTTGTTTCTCATCGGCCAAAACTCTCCTCATCCCTCCAAATAAATTTAAGTAGCGATGACATCAGGGAGTGTTACCAGGTTAGCACAGCACAACCGGGGGGGGGGGTGGGGTGGGGTGGGGAGGGAAATGCCACTTAACAGTCAAAGGGGTTGGTATGTTTTAAATGCAGGATTGTCCATGGGGCGCCTGGGTGGCGCAGTCGGTTAAGCGTCCGACTTCAGCCAGGTCACGATCTCACGGTCTGTGAGTTCGAGCCCCGCGTCAGGCTCTGGGCTGATGGCTCGGAGCCTGGAGCCTGTTTCCGATTCTGTGTCTCCCTCTCTCTCTGTCCCTCCCCCGTTCATGCTCTGTCTCTCTCTGTCCCAAAAAATAAAATAAACGTTGAAAAAAAAAAAAATAAATAAATGCAGGATTGTCCAAATACGGCTTTCTCCCATGACTTGTGGAAATAAAGGCTTCCGAGAAAGCTGAGGCCCTAGCCCACAAAACTTTACTCTTCCCACTCTGCCATATTGGAAACCTGCTTTCCAGTTTCTTGTTCCATCTTCACTCCCATGGGCCCTACAGTGGCTGTTCCGTTGAGAGTATTCAGAGATTTCCAGGGCTCAAATGCCCTCCAGCATACATGCGGCCAGTAGCTCACTTGTCACCAGTAAACTCTCCCCCAGGTGGGGAGGTCCTACTGCCCTCAGCAGTCTACTCCATCAAGGGGGTGGCACTGGGGTGTAGGTGAAAAGCAAGGAGTGAGGCCAGTCTGCCGGGGTCTAGGCAGGTTCCTTAGGCTCTGAAAAGAACACGGCCCTTGGATCTGTAGTATTTGTTCCTCTGACCCACGGGGAAGGTGTCTTCTCTCAAAGCCTCCACGTAGCAAAGCTGGAGGTCCAGTGAAGAGAGCCCCCTCACCATCCCTCGGTGGCCCTATCCCCCCTTCCACCACTCCCCCTTCCCCCCCCCCCCCCCCCCCCGCCCCCCACACCTCTCCGCCCCCCACAGGGGGTCACCGGCCAAACAACATGAGGAATCCAATTCCATTTTTAAAAATTCCTTTCACTTCCTAGGACAAGATCAAATGTTTGGAAGGACCCGTTTGAATATATTTTCACTTTTCCAAGCACAAACTAGGCAACCAAAAAAAAAAAAAAAAAAAAAAAAAAAGAAAAGAAAAGAAAGAAAGAAAAGGAAGGAAATTCTCTGCAGCCACAAGACAAGATCGGCTTCCCCCCCCCCCCCCCCCCCCCCGCTGCCAAATCATCAGGGCATTATGCACACAGAAAGGTCACGGTGCAACAAAACCATCTCCAAATGCTGATACATGCTCTCATCGCATCTAGCAATTCCTCAAGGTCTACATTTTAATCGCAGTTTTAGAACCTTAAATTCCTCCAGAGACCCTAAGACACAAAAGAATTTAAAACACGACTGAAGACTAACTCGAAGCAAAAAATAAAACCTTCACAATGTAAATCCCTTAGACCCCTCAGAGTCTGTATGAAACACAGCAAACTAAGTCTGGGGACTCTCTGGCCAGGGATGCAGGCTGCTGTAAAATGTAAATAATTCTTCACTGGCATCTCTGGCTTTTCTGTTTTAATTTTAAAACCGGAGTATAATTATCTCTTATTTACTAGAGGCGCAAACACTGCCAAAGAGAAAATAAACCACTACGTTTGGGACGAAGTTGCTGACAAAGGTTTGACAAAGGAAAATAATGACCGGCCCCGTGCTGGCACAGATGAGTCTCGAGCGAGGGGAAGCAGACTTGCCAGGCAGGGCCACCGTGTGGCCCCGCACACCCCCAGAGCCGGCCAAGGGCACCATGCACACCTCGGCCTGGGAGCCACAGCGGCTTCTAGAGGGACGGAGGCTATCGTGTGGGACAGAGGTCCAAATGGTTCCTGCGCATCCACCTTTTGACATGGCTTTGTGCAAAAACTGCTTTGCTCTCTGGTTACAAATTCTCCTTTGTTTAAGAAAGCTGTCCATGGACGATTAATGTCTTTCAGCTGGGGGCTCGAGCGTTCTCCAAGTTTGGTTCTGGGCTTTACCACTTAGCATTCTCATCCTCAGAAGTGATGGGACAGCGAGCCACGGGTGCCAGCTTCTGGGAGCCTCCTGATGGGTGCCTCACAGGAGCACAATCGTCATCGGGGGGGGCCCGGGCAGAGGAGGGGTGTGGGAGGATCCCATGTAGCTGGGTCAAGACCCTTAGAAGGAGGAGTCTGCCTTTTCAAACATGTGAGTTTACATGGATTGGAAGAACAAATGCCGTTAAGAGGTCAGTTCTACCCAAAGCAATGTACCCATTTAATGTAGTCCCCATCAAAATATCAACAGCATTTTCACAGAACTAGAACAAACAATCCTAAAATGTGTACGGAATCAAAAAGACCTTGAATAGCCAAAGCGATCTTGGAAATGCAAAACAAAGCTGGAGCCATCATAGTTCCGGACTTCAAGTTATATTATGAAGCCCTGGTGATCAAAACAGTATGGTACTGGCAGAAAAATAGACACACAGATCAGTAGAACAGAATACAAAATCCAGAAATAAACCCACAAATATATGGTCGATTAATCCTCAACAAAGCAGTAAGAATATGCAATGGGAAAAAGTCTCTTCAACCAATGGTGTTGGGAAAACTGGACAGCAACATGCAAATGAATGAAACCGGACCGCTTTCTTACTTCATACACAAAAGTAAATTCAAAATGGATTAAAGACTTAAACAGACCTGAAACCATAAAAATCCTAGATGAGAGCACAGGCAGTAATTTCTCTGACATCAGCTGTAGCAACTTTTTTCTAGATCTATCTCTGGTGGCAAGGGAACCAAAAGCAATAATAAACTATTGGCATTACATCAAAATAAAAAGCTTCTGAATAATGAAGAAAACAATTGACAAAACTGAAAGGCAACCTACTGAATGGGAGAAGATATTTGCAAATGCCATATCTGATAAAGGGTTAGTATCCAAAATATATAACATAGAAATGATACAACTCAACACTCATGAAACAAATAGTCCAATTAAAAAATGGGGAAAAGTCATGAAGAGACATTTCTCCAAAGAGGACATACAGATGGCCAACAGACACATGAAACCTGCCAATAATCACTTATTTTCAGGGAAATGCAAATCAAAACTACAATGAGATCTCACCTCACACCTGTCAGAAAGGCTAAAACCAACAATGCAGGAAACAACAGGTGTTGGCGAGGATGTAGAGAAATAGGAACCCTTGTGCCCTGTTGGTGGGAATGCAAACTGGTATATCCACTCTGGAAAACAGTATGGAAGTTCCTCAAAAAATTAAAAATAGAACTACCTTATGATGCAGCAATCGCACTATTGGGAATTTACCCAAAGAATACAAAAACGCTAATTGAAAGGGATACATGCACCCTGATGTTTATTTATTATTTTTTTGTGCCCCAATGTTTAGAGCAGCATTATTTATAACAGCCAGGATATGGAAGCACCCCAAGTATCTACTGACTGATGAATGGATAAAGATGTGGTATTTCTATACAACAGAATATCATTCAGCCATAAACAAGAGTGAGATCACGCCATATGCAACAACGTGGAGCTACAGAGTATTATACTAAGCGAAATAAGTCCGTCAGAGAAAGACGAATGTGCATTTCAAGAAACAAAACAAACAAGCAAAGGGGGGAAAAAAAGAGAGAAAAACCAAGAAATAGACTCTTAAATACGGAGAACAGACGGTCACCAGAGGGGAGGTGGGGGGACTAGGAGTGAAATACTAATGGAGATTATGGAGGGCATTTGCTGTGATGAGCACCGGGTGGTTAAAATAAAAACTTCAATAAAAAAGTGTGATTTTAGAGGTTCCATCCTAACTTTGTTTTTTAAAGTAAACCGTTTTGTTAAAGGATAAAAGTCTTTTGAATACAAACAGTATGAAATTCTTACATCCCCCTATCTTCTCATTTGTCTATCATGAATGCTAGGAAGTTCATGGTCCCAGAAGAGTAAGACATCATTCTTTTTATCATTATTATTAACGATGGGTTTACTTGTAATGTAATGTCTATATATTTTGGTCTTGTGTTATTATCCCTTCCCTTCCTCTCGTCATTTTATTTTATTTAAAAAAAATTTTTTTTAACGTTTATTTATTTTTGAGAAGAAAGAGACAGCATGAGCGGGGGAGGAGAGAGAAAGTGGGAGACACAGAATCTGAAACAGGCTCCAGGCTCTGAGCTGTCAGCACAGAGCCCTACACGGGGCTCGAACTCACCGACTGTGAGATCATGACCTGAGCCGAAGTCGGACGCTCAACCGACTGAACCACCCAGGTGCCCCTCGTCATTTTATGATTAGCCAATATTTCAGATCCTTTTGGGGTGTGTTTACGGGATTGATAAGGGATCAGATCTTAAGGCTTGACAAATCACTTAATGTGCCTGATCCTCAGTTGCCTCATCTATGAAATGGAGCTAATATCTCTGTAGCACAATGGGCAGGGACTATGCTGGTCTGATTCCCCTTAGATGCCTCAAGGCAAATGCCTGGCGTGAGCAGACATCTCCACACCAATGTTGGCATGGGGTAGGCACTTAGTACGCGAGACCTATTGTCATTATTACTACTGTTAATAATAATCAGCCACAAGAACAAAATAATAGATGTTAGTGACCCCAGAGAGCAATTTCTAATTCAACCTTCATTATCTCAAATTAACTCAGCTATTTCTTTTCCCTCCTCATAGAATTAAAAAAAAAAAAAAAAAAAAAAAGCCTGGAAATTTTGGTTCCAACTTCTCAGTGATAATCTTGGCTTTTAGGATTAAGAGTTTCCGATCCAAGGAGAACTATCAACACTGAAGGGAAGCAGAAATTGGGAAATCTGAATGAAGTGCAGGTCTGCTCGTGGCTGTAACAAGATCATTTGCTTCTGCAAACATTATTTCTTAGCTATCAGTATCTTTTGTCCCAATTTCTTCAGGCAGAGACCTCTGGGAGAAAGAGCTCGACCAGGGCCCACACATGTTTTCAGAACAGGCTGGTACATCCTGTCCTTGGTACAGAGCCTGGCACATCAGTAGCAAAACAGACCTCTCTTTTGACACACTTTCTTTGTGGATTCTGTCGGACCCAAGGCTTGCAGCAGAAGCCACCACCCCTGAGCCTCCCTCTCGGGCAGGGCTTTTGAACTGCTTCCTGGAGCCCCCTGGTGGTCCTTTCTGTATTCACACCGCATTCTCACACCTCTTTGGGACAGGGACAAAGCAGCTTTCCACCCAAGGGCTTATCGCAGGCATCCGTCATTCACTGGGGGACCCCACATTTTTAGGACAAATGCAACATGATCTACGTTAAGGCTAGTACCGATACAGCACCTCTCTCCCATGTCAGTCATTGGTTGAGCATCTCTTGAGCACCTATTGTATGCCAGGCTCCACAATGGGCATGAGGAAAAAGGATTAGGGTTCAGTCACTGCTCTCAAGAAGCTTCCAATCTGGAGGAAGAGGTAGAGATGTGACCCAAGAAGGACAATGTAAAAAGAGATGTGCTGGGGCATCTGGGTGGCTCGGTTAAGCGTCTGGCCCTTGGTTTCAGCTCAGGTCATCCCCATCGTATTGGAGGTCAAGCCCCACGTCAGGGTCTACACTGACAGCATAGAACCTACCTGGGACTCTCTCTCTGCTCCTCCCCCACTCTCTCTTTCTCTAAATTAATAAATAAGTAAACAAACAAACAAACTTTGAAAAGAGATGTGCCAAGTCTTGTAGAAACCCTGGGGACAGTGCGTCTTCTTAGGGAAAGTGGGACAGGCATCAGGGAGGGGGTATGAGTTTAACTGGATCTTAGAGTCTTTTCTTAGAGACCAGGAATTAGCCAGGCAGAGAAAGGAGGGAAGGCATTCCAGGTAGAAGAATGAACATGCCCCAAAGCCCAGACCTCTCCAGAGGATGTGGAGAAGCTGGAGTGCTCACTGCAGGCCCAAGAGACTGAGGAAGTGGGCGGAGAGGACAGAGGACCTGGGAGGCCACACCCAGGATAGTGGACTTCATCTTCCCCATTGTGATTTTCCAAAATGTGCCTGAGGCTTCCCACAGACATTTGATTCTAATTTCATGGATGCTGAGGCTAACAGAAAGCTCTAGTAGCCATCCGTGACCCAATGACTTCAAATGTCTGCGTTCAACTTGTCTGACCAGGAGAAAAACATCAGACAAATTCCAACAGAGGGGCATCCTGCAGAATATCTACAAAACACCAGGACTCCCTAGAAACTGACGAGGTCGTCAAAAACAAGAGAGGTCCAAGAACTCGGGGAGAGGAGCATAAGGAGATGGGACAATTAAATGTAATATGCTATCCTGGATAGAATCCTGGAATAGAAGATGAGTATTGTTATGTAACAACTTTAAAAAAATCTGAAAAAGTACAGATATTGGTTAATGGTTATGTATGGACATTGGTGCACTATTTATAACACACATGCACCCTAACGTAAGATGTTAACAATAGAGGAAAGTAGGTGCAGGGTATATGGGAACTCTGTACTATCTTCACAATTTTTCTGTAAATCTAAAACTATTCTAAAAAGTGAAATTTATTTTAAAAAATTTCTGGGGCACCCGGATGGCTCAGTAGGTTAAGTGACCGACTTCGGCTCAGGTCATGATCTCATGGTTCATGGGTTCGAGCCCTACATTGGGTTCTGTGCTGACAGCTCGGAGCCTGGAGCTGCTATGGATTCTCTGTGTCTCCCTGTCTCTCTGCCCCTCCCCTGCTCATGCTCTCTGTCTCTCTCAAAAAGAAATAAACATTAAAAAAAAGTTTTTTTATTTCTGTGTTCAGTCAAGCAGCCAAACTATTGTCCCTGATGGGCTTTATGATAATTAAGTTCTATAAATGAGAACTTAGAAAATCAACGTATATGCTAGGAACAACAGTACTTATGCCTGGCCAAGCACTCTGCTAAGTACTTTATATACCTTGTGATATATCATTTCTGCAACAACCCCATGAGCTAGGTGCTATCAGCATCCCCATTTTACAGATGAGGAAAATGAGGCACTGGATGTTCAATCAACTTGCCTGCTATCAAACAAGTGATAGGGCCTGAATTTGAACCTAGTCTGTCTGATAACAGGGTCCAGACACTTAATGATGACTCTATCCTGCCGACTTTTATTTTTATACAGTGATATTTCATTGAAGAAGAAGATTCTGTAGTGATTTTACTGTTATTATTACTGTTCTTATTTAAACACTGGAAACCACAGCTATATATGGGGTGAGTAGGCGCAAGGACTAGGTCAGAGTTAGGTTTTGGAGCTAACGTTCTGGCAGCCGCAGCGTGAAGGCTGGACTGGTGCAGGCGACTGGGCCTCTGTTGCTGAGATTTTTCTAACACTGTCTCCAAAAGGAGGAGGAGAACCAACCGGAGAGAATGAACTTCCTTAAAAGGATAAAGCAAAAAGCCCTTCCATAGGAACCCTTTGTAATCAGCCCCAGCCAATCAAACCACAGGTACTGCTAAGCCCGTAAATGTGTGTCTGGCCTGGGGCTCCCTGTCTGCCACCTCCAAAGACAGGACCTGATGGTTAGCAAAGGGAAAATAAGCACAACCTGAACAGTGCAGCAGTCTAGCCCAGAGTCCATGCCAGCGGAGAGGCCAGGTCTCAGAGTAAATACTTCCTATGGGCTGGTAGCCTGGGGTGCTTCATGGAGGAGGCAGGCGGCCTGCGGGCTGGGCTCTAAAGGCTGGGAAAAGGCAGATGGACTTTAAGCAGAGGCTCAGGGTCAGCACAAGGCAATCCCACCCCTCCTCGCAGTGCGTGTTCCTGGGTACCCCAGCCAGAGGGTACTGGGGTTGAGAGCCCAGTCTCTTACCTTGAGCTCTACAGAGTTTCTTGGCCTCCCAGACCAATGAAAAGCAGGACTCATTTCACCACCATGCTTGAAGGTTACAACGTGCCACCTAGAGGCACACGTGGAATTTGGTACCCCTAGAGGTTACAGAAAACACCAGCAAGCCTCCTCCTAGCTGGTCAACTTCCCACAAGCACAGATGTCAATCAATGGGCACTGAACACAAGAGAGATTTAAAAACTCATGGGTCATAGGTCATACGGGAGTGCGCTAACCCGGAATTGAGAGTATTTGACGCAAAATCCTTGTATCCATTTCCTATTGCTGCTGTAACAAATTACCACATATTTAGTGGCTAAAAACACAGACTTCTTATCTCACAAGTCTGGCAGTCAGAAAGAAGTCAACTTGGGTTCCACTGGTCTAAAATCAAGATGGTGGCAGGGGTGCATTCCCTTCTGGAGGCTTTTGAGGAGAATCCATTTCCTCGCCATTTCCAGCTTCTAGCGGGCTCCAGCATTTCTTGATTCTGGGCCCCTAAGCTATCTTCCAAGCCAACGATGTTGCATCTCTCTGACCTTCCTCCGACTCTCTTCTGCCTCCCTCTTTCGCTTGTAAGGAGCATGGGATTACAATGGACCCACGTGGATAATCCAGGAGGCTCTCCCTATTTTAAGGTCAGCAGATTAACAGTGTTCATTCCATCGGCAACCTCCATTCTCCCTCGCCATGTAAGCTAACATATTTACAGGTTCCAGAGATTAGGACATGGGCATTCTGGGGATACCATTATTTAGCCTATCACAAACCTCATCTTTTAAGGTCAGACTAACTGTAAGAGATAATCATTTTTCTCCAAAACCTGAAAATAATAATGACTACTTATCAAGCCCCTGCTATGTACCAGGCATACGACTAGGCACCTTACATATGTTATCTCATTTAATTATAGTTTACGTTCAATGAGGCAGGCTCTGTTAATCAGCCACATCATGTCACTCACCTGCTAAAATCCTCTAATGGCTTCCGATATGTCTTTGGAAAAACTCACAGCCTTCTGATGGCCATGTGAAGCCCTGGGGAATCCAGCCTGGGCCCAAATCCCAGCCCCATCTCTCACCAGCCTCCCCCGACCTCCTTGCTTCAGCCATTGTGGGTCTCCTTCTAGTTCCTTGAATTTCTGTGGCTGCACCTACTGACCCCTCCTTCTGGAACATTTGTTTCCAAGATCTTCACAGAACTGGCCCTCTCTCATTGTTCAGATCTCTACCCTATTCAGGGCATACTCTCACCTCCCAAAATAGGGCCTGCCATGTATTAAACACTCAATACATACTCGTTAAATGAATAAATCTGAACTACATAAAGGAGGAAATGAAGTGATAATGCCCAAATGCACAGAGGTAATCAGTTAGGATTCCAGCACAGGACATATTCCACACCCCAGCCTTTCAAGGAACCACCCCCCACCAAGCTTCTCGTCAGAAACCCATGGTTTAGCAGGGAGGTGCAGGGGTGGAAATACAGGGTCCAGCTCTCAAGCAGTTCCCCGCTCAGTTAAACAGGGACACAGGCCTGCTGACCAGGCTGCCATGCCCCAATCAATCAGTGAGCCTGAGCACGGTCTGTGTGTTTGGCCAGGAAGGCAATGAGACAGGGAGAGACACGGTCACTGCAAACCAGAAATGCCTAATCAAGTCAAGGAACCCAATCCAAAACATGAAACAATCAGATGCACCAGGAGGCATATGATCCAGGGTTCACTGCTCTGACAGGAAGGGCTGCAGGGCCAGACACGGGACAGCACAGTGGAGGCCACAGTGGCTGGGTTTAGTTAGCAGGGCCAGGTGGGTGGGGTAGATGGGAACATGCAAGCAAAGGCACAGGCCCAGCACTGGCTGGCCACACGTGGAAGGCAATCAGCAGAAGGTGCCCATTAGGAAGTGGAGGAAAGGAAAGTCAAGTTAAAGTCAGACTCCGCAGGTCTTCAAAGCTGGACTGAGGAATTTATACAGTATCTTTAGAAGGATGGGGAGCCCTGGCAGGTTCTTGAGCAGGAGAGAACCTGCGTTTTAGGAAGACTTCTTTTAGCAGTGGAAGGTAGCATGGATTGGACAGCACAAAGACCTGCTCTCTACTAGGTGGCATGAGTGCTAGGAAGTTTCCAACCACTAACACCCCCACACCGCAAAGCCTTCTGTTGGGGCTCCTCTCCCTTGGATTAAGCACTGCCCTCGTGCTAAGGGTCTTCAAGGGGGGGCTGAGAGATGACACCCTGAGTGAGGATGATGCAGGCAGAACCCAACCTTTCCAGGCCATGAGCACATCACGCTGGGGATCATTTGGGCAGCTGGGAACACCTGGGAGGGTATGAAAACAACCGAGGAGTGGTTTCCCGCCCTTGGGAAAGCCTAGGAATCGTGACCTATACCTGGAGCTGAAGCAACCGTCTCTTCTCCCAGCCCCAAAGTGGATATTTACAGTTTCCTGATTTTAGAAACCAGCTTGAAAAGGTGGCTGGAAAGAATTTTTGATTCACCAAGCATGTTCTAAGTGCAACACTGAAAACTATCCCTTTATATCGCCTAGAGGGGATAAACTCCGCCATGCCCGAGAATAACAACCTGTATTCCTCCCTTTCCCTAGGGTCAGTTAGACCCGCAACACCTGCAGTCGCAAGGGACAATGACGGACACACCACTTTTCCTGAAGATACCCAACCCACAGCTGAGGCTTCAGGAATGAAAGATGGTTCCGACCTGCAAAGGAGTGGATCCTCCCATAGTCTAATCATCAGCTACGCACAGTTTAAACACCAGAATTTTTGGTTCACTTTGCTGTCATTTGGGGGAGTTTAAATGGCTGTCATCATGTTTTTCTCTGGGTGATAGCAACAGCCGCTCTGAGTGCCATTATTTTAATGCATGACCGGGAAGGCCATTGCATCATGGGCTCTGGAGACTGAAATCCCAACCCGGCTCACCACACTGAAGAACTCTTTTAAAAAAAAGTCCTTATGCGGGCCTCTGAAGAGCCAAATATGGGGCATCAGCAATGAGCTAGTCCAGCCAGCAGTAATCAGGAGAGAATGATAACAATGGCACCAATATTGGAAGGCTTTTGTCTCTTCTCAACAGATTTCTTGGTACCCCGCCCATGGCGAGGAGATACAGGAAGAGGCAGTAGAGAAAGTGTGAAAGGCCCAACCAGGCCCCCTGCCCACCCCTCCTAGCCGCCCCCTCACCCCCAACTCCCTCTAGCCCCACCCAGGTGCCCGAGTCGTGGGGGAAGCTGAGCAAGGAGGAGGGGCAGGGCATGGAATTGTACGGGAAACTGAAGTTTTGATTTCAGATTGGACTAGAACGCCAAACCTACATAATGATCTAAATGAGACTGCTCTTACAGACGGAGGCAACCGGAAAGTCATGCAATCCACCTAAGATATCACAGAGCATATTTTAAGGCTGTGCTTGGAAAACAAAAGGCTTTTTCCTGACTGAATGCCTACGGTAGCCAGCCTCTTCGATCAATCTGTTATAAAATAAAAATCAAAATATCCATAGAGTATCGTTTTATGGCAAATTAACAAAGAGGAAAACATAATGCCCCATTTTGATGAGAGTGAAGTAAAACAAGTCTCTATATACTTCTGGTATGTTTTAGTCCGTTCAGGCTGCTATAACAAAATACCAAAGACTGGATGTTTTATAAGCAACAGAAATTTATATGTCACAGTTCTGGAAGCCGGAAGTACAAGATCAAGGCACTGGTGAGGTCAAGTTTTCTGATGACCGCCTTCTTCCTGGTTCATAGCTGGCCACCTCTCCCTGTGTCTTCACATGGCAGAAGGGGCCCGGGATTTCTCTGGAGCCTCTCATAAGGCACTAATCCCATCCACTTAAGTCCCTCCCTAAGCTTCCACCTGCTAACACCATCACATCAGGCATTAGTTCAACAGATGTATTTTGAGAGGACACAAACATTCAGTACAGATTTTCTTGGGTGGTGCCTCTCAAACGTTAGCGTGCATACACATCACATGGGAGTCTAAAGAAAATCCGGATTCTGATTCAGTAGTCTAGGGAGAGGCCGAAGAATCTGTCTTTTGCACGAGCTACCCAATTATACTGATGGTATTGGTGCAAGGATAATAGCTTGAGAAGTATTGTCCTAAAGGAAATTTAGCAATGTATATCTTTTTTTTTTTTTAATTTTTATTGTTTATTATTTTTGAGAGAGAGAGACAGCAAGCAGGGAAGGGGCAGAGAGAGGGGGAGAAACAGAATCGGAAGCAGGCTCCGGGCTCTGAGCTCTCAGGACAGAGCCCAACGCGGGGCACGAACCCACAGACCGTGAGATCATGACCTGAGCTGTGGTCGGCCACCCAACCGACTGAGCCACCCAGGTGCCCCGGCAATGTATATCAAAAGCCTTAAAATCTCCAAACATTTTGACTCAGCAATTCCCCATTAATGATATATTCTAGGAATATATAAAAAGAAAATGCACCCAAAGATGTTTATCATGATGTTAAAGCTAAAGTAAAAACTTGTTAACACCTAAATATCTGACAACAGGGAAATTTCCAAATAAACCATGGTAAAGCCATTTGGTGAAAAAAAAACAAAAAACAAAGATCAAGTTCTTATAAAATGTTTCATACTATGGAAAAATATTCATCACATGCAAAGTGAAAAAATCAAAATACTAATTGGGGTATATTGTACGTGACGGTCATTTTTATGTGTCAACGTGGTTCAGTTATAGTACCCAGTTATTTAATCAAACGCCAAATGCTGCTGTGTAGGGATTTTGTAAATGTGGTCAACATCTACAATCAGCTGATTTTCAGTAAAGGAGGGTACAAGTTGTAATGTAGGTGGGCCTCATCTAATCAGCTGCAGGCCTGGTAAGCAAAAACTGAGATTTCCCAAAGACAGTGGAATTCTGCCTCAAGATGGCAGCCTTAACTCCCACCTGACTTTCCAGGTTGCTGGCCTGCCCTACAGATTTCAGATATGCCAGACTTTCAATTCATGTGAACCAACCCCTTAAAATAAATCTATGTATGTATATGTGCAAGTACTTTTATCTCTTAATATGTATACATATATGAGTATAAAAGTGTACAGTATAGGGGCGCCTGGGTGGCGCAGTCGGTTAAGCGTCCGACTTCAGCCAGGTCGCGATCTCGCGGTCCGTGAGTTCGAGCCCCGCGTCAGGCTCTGGGCTGACGGCTCGGAGCCTGGAGCCCGTTTCCGATTCTGTGTCTCCCTCTCTCTCTGCCCCTCCCCCGTTCATGCTCTGTCTCTCTCTGTCCCAAAAATAAAAAAAAATAAAAAACGTTGAAAAAAAAAATTTAAAAAGTGTACAGTATAAATACCTATACATATATATATACCCCCTATTGATTTTGCCTCTCCAGAGAACCTTGACTGATACACAGTACAATTCCAATTTTGTAAAAACAAAGCTAAAAACATATATATGCATAAATTACACTGAAAAAGCTTGGGTCCCATAACTGAACACACAGCACGGTTCTAATTTTATTAAAATATGAGGTATATGAACAATGAAAAAAAAGAAAACAAATCCAAATATTAACTGTGAAAAGACCATGGTTTGTTTCAATGTGGGTCGCTATGCTTAATATTTTTTCCTAAATTTTTTACTAAAAGCATGTGTTCTTTATGTAGTTAGGGAAAACATCACTACAAGGTACAGAGTCATTTCAAGAGACCATCTCACCTGCTACCATAGTCAAATATTTTATTCTGGCCTTTCCTCCAGGCCTGCCCCAGCCCCACCTTTCTGTACAACTAATTCCGCTTCCCGCCCCCCCTTCTTTCTTCTTAGGAACGAAAAACTGGTTAGATGGGCAAGACAGTGACTTTTGTTATCCCTGTTTTATAAATGAGGGAACTGAGGCGAAGAGGGTTTGAGTGGTTGGTACACAGATGCCCAGGTGGTAGCTGACACAGGCCAAAGTTTGTCCTTTGTGAACAGTACAACTGGGCCCACGTGAGTGATATTCATTACTCTCCCACACAGACCGTGTGACCTCCATGTCGGTTACAGTATGGGGCCTTCTCTGTGTCTTCTCCCTGGCCTTCTACAGCCTTCCTCAGGGGCCTCGGACAATGGCATCGTTAAGCTCCAGAGAAGATGAGGATGGCAGGGTCAGAGGCCAGGACTGAAGAGGCCCTGGGCTCTGCCACTTGTCCACAGTTGGAAGCACACGGGGCCGCCCACACGGCCCCAAATAGGGCCACGTTCGGCGCTCTCTTTCCACTCTCAGCAGCCTCTCCAGTCTCCACCTAATTACAGGCTCAAGGCCTGGCCAGCTGCTGTCTCTGTGCCCATGAAAGGATGTTCCCCCTGCGGAAGACTTAGGAGCAATTCTCATTGCCGGCAACTTCCAAGTTCTTGGACTGACTTTTAGCACCAAGGCCTGTCCCTCTTTCCTCCTCCTGGGTCTGCCCAGATGGAGCATACTCTCGAACCCCTTTAGGACTGAACCCTCTTCCTAGGACCCTGATGCCCTCCTTGGCATGTCCAGGCAACTGGGCCTTACTATACTAGCATCTCTGCAACAAATAGGCTGATCTCTCCAAATTATGAGCCCTTCACCCTCAAGCACCAGTGCCCATGGCATCCCGTTGTAACCTGCAATCCCAAGACCCAGTGGTAATCCAGGCTGGAATAACATCTAGTGTTTGCTGAATGAATGAATAAACACACCATTCATAGGCCGTAACTGAGATCATGGCAAAACACCTAAGCATTTCCCAATGGGGGGGTGGGGGGGGGGCGGGGGGAGAGCCATATTAAATGGTGAGCTAGCTGGGTTGCTGCCTGGGATGCAAGTTTAGAAGAAATGCTACAACATCCCTGGAATAAATTGCAAACATGGCACCAGTTAACTCAGGTGTCCACATTCTGCTTCTTCCATAGGTCTCACTTCTGACAAAGAAGATAGTGCGCTTGGTGAGAGGGGGCAAAAAGGCAGAGTCCACTGAAGAAGCTACGTTGGATGGACATGTTTGGGCTGCCAGATGTGCAAGGTGTGACTAGAGGCCACACAGGGCCATCAACCCTGAGACCAGCCAGCTGACAAGCAAGCTAAAGTCAGCAGGCCCAGGTTAGCTGACATGTTGAAATGACAATCACCCTAGACACTGGAGCCACTTCATGGGAATAACTAATGTATTTGAGTAACTAAATTTTAACTCCTTTAGTATATTTTCCAAGATCTTGCTTAGTTCAGAAACTCACATGAAATAAAAACATGTCATCCCTTAGGTGGAATATAAAGAAACAGGCTTATTAGCTTTATTTATATAAATATCAGGCTCTCCCTATCCCCACTGCATAAACACTGACAATATCATACTTCAAGTATGTGGCTGATACTCTCTGGGTCCCCCCGCATCAGGATCCCTCAGGCACAGCTGAAATGCTTGGAGCACAGGCTGGGCACTGGGAAGGTGATGATGCTCCAATCATCAGCATGGGGAAACCCTGGGAATCAGCCTTCCTGAGGGTTAGGTGGCATCCCACCACCCATCAGGACACTGATCGGGACACCCGCTCCATACCCTGGTGCCCTCAACACCAAAGCCTCAGGCTGCTCATGGCAAAGCTGGGAAAGCAAGAGTATTCTTCCTTCCCCTCCTTGCATCATTATGATTAATAGAAATAGCAGAGGAAGGGGGAAGCGGGGGGAAAGGAGAAGGCAGGATGGAGTCTGGGTTTAATAACGAAGCCTTGGAAAGAAAGAAGGAAAATAGAGAAAAGAAGACTGGACCTTAGAGATGTCCCATATTGGCCTCTGTTGGCGGGGGGAGGTGCAGGGAGGGAGGTGGGGAGCTGAGAAATGTGCTATTGGGGTTGATGTCATGCACTTTAGCACAAAGACTGAATGGGCAGAGCTAACCACGCGTTATAGAGAGAGATTGAGAAATATCTCTTCAGCTGTGCCAAGTACATTACAGAAAAGTTACCCTGAGCATCAGAAAAATGTGTTTGGGTTCCTGGGACTGAGCTGTGAGGTCCAGAATGGGGACTCAGCAACTGAATCACAAGATCAGGAAGGTATTAAACTTTCAGACAGAAGGCCACACCAGGAGGAAAGTAAGTTCCTTCTTACGCATATGTGCGCATTAGCTGCAACAAAGCGGGACGGACATGCGCACGCAATCTCTTTGAAATTGTGAGGAAGGGAAAGAGCTCTACACTTCACATTAATGGAGAGTTTATTCACGATCTTACGTCACGGGAAAGGCAGTATGTCCATTGCAGACAGAGTGGGAAGCACGATGAGGTCAAGTAATTTTCAATTTTCCAAGAGTTACACAGGTGGTAAGCAAGTAACCAAGGCAAAAAATGGAAATTAATTGTGCAGTACCCATCAAAATTAGTTAACATGTACTGAGCTCTTCCTATCGGAGCTGTTTGCTACTCCACACGCCATCTCTGCCACAGGTGGGTTCGGCCAGTGGATGAGGCAGAATGTTGATTCCCCGGCCCCTCCCTGCTGGGCCATGAGCTGGCAGTGACCGTTCAACTCTTCTCCTACTGCCACAGCTTTGTCCCCAGCAGCTGGCCAGCACCCCATTCCCTTGTCCCTGAAGGCCTAGGGGTAGTAAGTGTTCTCTGCTATTGTCAGCCCTGGGGTGTGTGACCCTCGCTGCTTCCTTTCAACCTACAACTTTGTAAGAGCACCAACTGTTCCCACCAGGACCTCAATGGATACCCGAGGTCGTGAGCACTGTAATGTGCATTTTGATTCCCTACATCAATCCTGGTGGGTGAAATTATCCTTCTAGAGCTGGGGAACCTGAGGATTATGACGGGTTCACTAAGTGCCCAGAACCACACAGCTCACTCAATGGGAAGGTTTTGGATTAGGCACAAAGAGTTGTACTCCCGTGCCTGGATTCTCTTTAATGACCGTGCAATATTGTCCTCTAACTCAAAATGCATTAAATGTCTCCACGCACTGGGCTGTCTTGACTGTGGTCTATTTTAGTAACAAAAAGAAACATTTTCAGTGCCATTCAAGACTTGACCTGTGATCATGGTTTCCCAATCCTATTGCTCCCCAAAGGTTATTGATCTACCATTGGACATAAAGGTGGCAAAGAATTACAATTCAAAAACCAACCCTTAGAAGGTATGAGCCATCACTCCCCGTTCGCAAATGATTCTGCACTTCAGTACAACAATCCCCAAGATTCACAGCCAGTGTGAACATCAGTGCCACAGAAGCTGGCCTGCTTCCAGAATTTTCCATGATCTGTTGTGTGCTGCAAGACACTATTTGCCAAGGGGTTAGGAGGACGGAGCTCTTGAAAAATAGGACCCCATAGGCAAAAGAAGTTTTGCAAAAACTATATTTTACTTTGTCGCTGCTTTGGAAATTCAGAGAATGTACCAAGCTTTAATAGGAGGAAAAGAAGCTCTTTTAACCTAGCTTTTCTGAACTAATTTGAACACGGTGTACTTTTTTTGTGGACACTTACTAATAGCTTTCCTAAATAGAAACTTAGCTAAACTTTCATTCTAAATTGTTAATACCCATACTTTAGCTACTTATAATTATTTGCCTATAAGGTCACTATAGATTCTCATTATGGTCTTTTGCATTGCTTAAAACTATCTACCGACCCAGGGAGGGGACCTGAGGCTTGTTAAGGGGGGACTCGAGTGCAGTGGAATACTTTGCCCCCACCATTACCACTACACGTGGCTCTTACCATACACTTTGAAAGGGAGCACTTTGGGGCACAGGGAGACATCCCTGTCTTATTGACAAATATCTCCTATGTTATTAAAAAGCAAACAAGCCCTCAACAAGTCCCTTTGAGAGAAATACAGGCCCAAGTTGTCCTTGTCATTCCTCAGTATTTCACTCTGCCCCTACGGCTATTATACAGAGGAATATGGTGACATGTTTAAGTTCAGACATCTAGTATTTCCTAAAATCATCCAGATTTCAGAAGTTTTTTCCTACTTTTCCCAGAATTAACAAAAGTATGTCTGGAATTCGAACAGATCAGTAGTTTCAAAATTGATTAATTCAAGCTGGCATGCAATACTTACTAAATAGGTCCAAATCATACCAAAAAGAAAAGGAGAAAAGAGAGAGAGAGAGAGAGAGAGAGAGAGAGAGAGAGAGAGAAAGGAAAAAAAAAACAGAGAAAATATAGCTGAGGAAATATCAGAAATACTCAAGAAAAATCCCTGTGTTAGTCCACATGTACTGCTCTAACAAAGTACAACACCCTGGGTAGCTTAAAAACAACAGAAATATGTTTGTTTCTCACAGTTCTGGAGGCTGGGAAGTTCAAGATCGAGGCACCAGAATGGTTGTATCTGGCGAGAACATGCTTCCTGGTTCATAGCTGGCACCCCCATTGCTGTGTCCTCCCATGGCGGATGGGGGAAGGGCGCTCTCTAGAGTCTCTTTTATAAAAGCACTAATCCCCCCCACCCCAGCAAATTATCCCTCAAAGGCTCGAGAGACTAACACCATCACTTGGGGGTTTAGGATTTCAACGTATGAAATAACATGTTCACAACATATTCACAAATATTCAGACCATATACTTACTACATTATTGGTGCAAAGACAAAAACCACCATCAAGATCACATAAAAGCGTCCCCCAGTTCTGGCAGCAGAAAAAAGGGAAGGATCTAAATAATGGAGATACCATACATCAATATGTACAGACTTTATGTATGGATTTACTCAGCTTCTGATCTAAAGTAGGGTGAAATCTGTGCAAGATAGTAACATTTGATTCTAGCGCCCAACTGAGTACAAAGCAAAAGATAAATATAAATGGCTACACACGCAGAAAACATTCAACCTCATCAGCAATCAAAGAAACTCAAAACAATTAAGATTGTTCCCTTAATCAAATTATAATAGTGAATGCAGAAAAGGATGTAAGCAGGCACTCTCATAAACTACTGTGGGAAGCATATATTGGCACATTACTTTTATTTTTTTATTATTTTTTAAAATATTTTAATGTTTATTTATTCTTGAGAGAGAGCATGAGCAGGGGAAGAGCAGAGAGAGAGGGAGACACAGAATCCGAAGCAGGCTCCAGGCTCTGACCTGTCAGCACAGAGCCCAACGTGGGGCTCAAACTCACAAGCTGTGAGATCATGACCTGAGCCGAAGTTGGACACTCAACCGACTGAGCCACCCAGGCGCCCCGGCACATCACTTTTAGGAAGTATTTGGTAAACCTAACAAGCAATTTAAAAGACTTCATATTGTTTGACCTAGTCATTCCACTGTAGGAGACCTACCCTATGGAAATAACATTAACTATGGAAAAATAGTTATACTAAAACTACCATCATATTTTCATCATGGCAAATAAATGGAAACCTACCAAAGTCCATGAAAAAGGGAATACGCTGGTAATCTATGGTACCTCTTCCAGATGGAATATTATGATATTATTGTCATTAAAATTACACTCAAGAATTGCTTACAGTAATTTTGTAACACGAAGTGTAGTGAGCAAAAGAAAGGTGTATAAAGACTAAAAATAAACAACAACAAAAAAACGTGCTGGAAAAATGCTGGAAATAAATACACTAAACTGTAAATAGTGTTTGTCTAGGTCAGTGCTGCTCAGAGTATGATTCACAGACCAGTAGCAGTCAGTGAACGGGGTGTCACCTAACACGACAAGAAGATAATTCAGAAACTTTTAGCAATTTGTTCTTCCTGTGACATCCAAGTACGCATACCATGGAATTGTACCGATAAACAGGATATAGACCAGCTCGAGTGCTGTCAAACGGGGATGGAGAGTTACAGGTTACACGAGCTACACAGCAGCCATACACGGGAGGACATCACAGTTTTATCACTGAAAATAAAAAAGAACCAGCCCTTTATCTAGGCCACTGGTCAGGTGGTAGTACTGTAGACAAATGCGTTGATCTTCCTCTTCTATATTTTCCATTTTTTGTAAGTTTATTTATTTATTTTGGGGGGGGGTGATGGAGAGAGAATGAGCGGGAAAGGGGCAGAGAGAGAGGGAGAGAGAGAGAATCCCAAGCAGGTTCCACACTGTCAGTACAGAGCCTGACTTGGTGCTCAATCTCACAATTTGTAAGAAATCAGGAGTTGGATGCTTAACCCACTGAGCCACCCAGGTACTCCTATTTTCCATTAAAAAAAAGTAATGCTATGTTGCTATTATAAGAAAAACCAACAATTAAAAAAAAATCTTTTTAAATGTTTATTTTTTTAATTTTTTTTTTTTAACGTTTATTTATTTTTGAGACAGGGAGAGACAGCATGAACGGGGGAGGGTCAGAGAGAGAGGGAGACACAGAATCTGAAACAGGCTCCAGGCTCTGAGCTGTCAGCACAGAGCTCAATGCAGGGCTCGAACTCATGGACCGCGAGATCATGACCTGAGCCAAAGTCGGATGCTTAACCGACTGAGCCACCCAGGCACCCCAATGTTTATTTATTTTTGAGAGAGACACAGAGACAGAGTACAAGCCAGGGAAGGGCAGAGAGAGGGAGACACAGAAACTGAAGCAGGCTCCAGGCTCTGAGCTGTCAGCACAGAGCCTGATGCAGGACTCGAACTCATGAACCACGACACCATGACCTGAGCCGAAGTCAGGAGACTCAACCTACTAAGCCACCCAGGAGCCTCTAAAACCAACACTTTCTTTTAATGCAAGCAAAAAGAAAAAAGATAAACATCACTTGACTGCTGTATCTTTAGAAAACTGTCCTATAGAAATATACAAACACATATTGAGAGGCAGGATGACGTAGTGGTTAAGAAAGTAATTTTTACGTACAACTGGGTGGCTCAGCCAGTTAAGTGTCCAACTTCGGCTCAGGTCATGATCTCGTGGTCCGTGAGTTCGAGCCCCACGTGGAGCTCTATGCTCACAGCTCAGGGCCTGGAGCCTGCTTCTGATTCTGTGTCTCCCTCTCTCTCTGCCCTTCCCCTGCTCTCTCTCAAAAATAAACAAACATTAAAAAGAATCAAATTTAAAGAAAGTAACTTCTAGAGCTGACAACCTGGGTCTGAATCCTGGCTCCACTATTTCCTAACTGGGCTAGAGGTTCAACTCTCTGTGCCTTGGTATATTCACACATGGGGATAGTAACAGAACCTACAGCGTAGCTACTCATGGGGTTGGCAGGATTAAATGAGTCAACATACATAAAGCTCTAAAACACCATAAGCTCTATATAAATGTTCACAATCGTTATTATAAATCACGGGCAGGGGTGAGAGCCACGGCCAGACCACATTTCCTAATTTTTTATTTGCAGAATTGTCGAGAGGAGCAGTAGCAGTAGCAATAATAGCAAGTAATACTAAGTGTTTAAGGTGAGCCAGGCTCCATGCTAAGCACTTGACATGAATTAGCTCATTAATTATTAATAACCCTGGAGACTGGTACTGAATTCTTTCCCATTTTGTAGGGGTTGGGGGGGGGAACTGAGGCTCAGGGAAATGAAGTGACTTGCCCAGGGTCACCAGACTGTTAGGTCTGTCTCCCTCCAGGGCACTGGGCAAGAGGACAGGGGGCTCTAGAGGCTACAGCACAAGCCCCTTGAGGGCAGAAATGCCCCGTGCCTTGTTCCCAGGGGGAGCCAGGATCACCAGCCCATTCTAAAGAAAAATTCCAGGACTTGTTTCCAGCCAGGGCCCTCACCCCACCCGCCTCATCCGGCCAGCAACAACAGCTGGCCTTCCTCCACCATCCGCTCAGGGTGTTGCTCCCAGGGAGTGATTTAAGCCCCAAGGAAGGCAGCTCTTGGAATGTGGCAGGAGGATGTAGGGGCTTGTGAGTCATTTCTCTCCCCTCCTCCGTGGCCCTGGATGCAATTTATTATCTTCGTCATGGGGTTTTCTGCTCCTGGTTGGCTGGGGGTGGGTGGAGGCAGTCATCCCTAAAAGGAAATCAGTCTGTCGGACGCAGAAGGAAGGACACTGGCGGCACCCAGCTGTTTGTGGGCCTGGAGGAATTCGAGGAGGCAGAAAGGCCTGGGCCGGGCTGGCAGACGCTTAGCCAGACACTGGCTTCAGATACCCACTTGAAGATGTTCCTGTGTGACTCTCTCCTCCCGTGAGAAATCTGGGCCTCTGCGAGCCCCATTTATCCTGAAACTTAAAGAGAGAACGGAAGTCCTTCCCTCAGAGAATGGGGGGCAGGGGGCCTGGGAGTGGAGAGAGAATGAAGCACACATGGGATTTTGCCTCGAAATCCAGAACATTCTCTCTGTATCAAGAACTGAGGAGGGGAGCCAGAGAATGTAATGTCTAAAAATTTGTGGCCAAAGAGAAGCATTTCCAATAAAATGAGAGATCAGGCTAACTGCTCATTTCCACCCTCTCTTTCAAAACTGATTAACAAGAAATATGAATTTTAAAGCGTGGGTAGCATTTTCCCCCCTAGTATTTCCTTCTCGAAAGCAATTTGGTAATATCCAACAAAATTCAGACCTAACACATTTTTGACTCAGCAATTCCATCTCTAAGAGTTTATTATATTATACAGATAAACAGATACAGAATGCTCTTATTTGTTTGCAAGCATGTTTAATGCAGCACTGTTTGGAGTAGCAAAACCCTAGTAAAAACAATAGGGAGATGGTTAAATTTAACTATGGCACATCCAGACAATGCATAAAGTTGCTTAAAAATTAGGTAAATCCATATGTGAAAGACACAGGTATATCTTGGAGATATTGAAGGTTCGGTTCCAGACTACCGCAATAAAGCAGATACCACAATAAAGTGAATCAAATGAACTTTTTGGTTTCCTGGTGTATATAAAAATTATGTTTACACTGTAGTATAATCCATGCAGTGTGCAGTAGCATTATGTCGTAAAAATGTTTAGACCTCTTTTAAAAAATATTTAAAATATTTTTCGCTAGAAAATGCTAACCATCATCTCAAGTTTCAGCGAGGCATAATCACTGACCGCAGATGATATAACAAACAATGATAAAGTTTGAAATATTGAAATATTGCGAGAGACATGAAGTGAGCCAATGTTCTTGGAGAAATGGCACCGGCAGGCCTGCCTGACACAGGGTTGTCCCAAACCTTCAATTTATAAAAAAAACAAAAACAAAACAAAAAGCAATATTCACGACACGCGATAAAGCAAAGTGTAATAAAACGAGGTATGTCTGTACCTAAGATGGGTAAGTGGGTAAGTGGAAAAGTATGGACTGCTGAACACCCTTTACTGTGGTATTCCAGTTGTATAAAAACAAGACAAGTGTGTATGCTTGTACAACAGAGCATTTCTGACACACTATTATTACATTATCATATACTATCATCATCATCATTATTATGATCACAGGTTACACTAGTCTATCTAAGTCCTAACTATAGGAAAGTAGAAAGGAGCCCTTACTTTTCAAGTTTTTATTTCTGGCCTCTTTGAATTTTTAAAAAAGTTTTTTTTTAATCTTTATTTATTTTTGAGAGAGAGAGAAAGAGACAGACAGAGTGCAAGCAGGGGAGGGACACAGAGAGAGGGAGACACAGAATCCAAAGCGGGCTCCAGGCTCTGAGCTGTCAGCACAGAGCCTGACGCGGGGCTCAAACTCACAAGCCGTGAGATCGTGACCTGAGCCGAAGTCAGATGCTCAACTGACTGAGCCACCCAGGCGCCCCAACTCTTTGAATTCTTTACCATAAACCTAAACATGTTTAGCTGGTTTAATAAAAATAGAAGCAATAATATTAACTGACTAAACAGAAGAGGGGAGTTCTGAGAGCACATAGACACAGCTCTTCCTCCAGGGCCCTGACAGCATCTGCCAGGGGCTCAGGTTGACAGAACGCCCACTGATAGCCCGGCCTTACTTTAAACACTTTGCTAGTACCAACTCCTTTTATTTTAATGACAACCCTGGGCCGTGAGTACTAGTAACATCCCATTTTACAGATGAGGAAGCTGGGGCTCAGAGACGATGATGAACTTGTACCAGGTCACACAGCCCGGACGTGGTGGGTGGGACCAGTCTGGCGGACTCCCGAGCCCAGAAACCTCCCTACCAGGCTGCTTCTCAATAAACGTTTGTTGAACAAGTGGACAAACTAGAAAAATTGCCACCAACTTTTAAGACTAGAGAAACAAAATTATTAAACAGTCACTGTTGTTGCCATTCATTCCTCGCTATTAATTATCATGATGAATGAAAAATAAACACTATATTGGGAAAAGCCAGCTGTGTTACAGAGGGCAAAGCATTGGCCTTGAGCTTGGAGAAATTAATTCAAATTCTCGCCCTACCACTTAGTAGCTGAGACCTTGGGCGAGTGACTTCACCTCTCTGAGCCTCAGTTTCCTCCTCTGTAAAGTAGGGATGACAGAGCCTCCTGGGGTTGCTGCAGGGATTAGATGTTACATCATACACGTTATATCATATATGAACGCCCCTGTGCGCTTGACATATGTTGCACACATGTAAAACCAGGAAGAGATGCTGAGGTTGGAATAAACTATGCCCGGCGCATCACCAAGCAGACCTCCGCCTTTCTCAACCTGCTGAGTTTTAAAAGTGAACTGACAATTCATATTACATGTACTCCAACGATCTGAGGAGGAAATCGGGGTTTTTAATTGTTCTGATCCTGCCACTAGAATATTGATTTAGGACAATTTAATACCATCTCCAAATGCCAAGCTTAATTTGCATCAGGTCAGAAGCTGGGCTGCAGAGCCCTGGCTGTTGATTTTACCCAGGGACTTGGGAGGGCCCGTGGCGTACCTTCCTCCTGGCCCGCAGCCAGCCCAGAGCTGGCTTCACCTGGGACTCCGAGAACTGGCCGGCTGAGAAGGCCGAGTCTTTGATGGATTTTCAGTGTTTAATTAAAGTGCAGCTGGGGCCTGGGGCCGTGCTGTACCTTTCAGCGAGATATTTGTCACGGGCTGCACAGCTAGCCAGGGCTGAGGCCACTGGGCCGGGGCAAAGCCCAGACTTTGCCTGGATCCCTCTCACCCCGGGAGTCTGTGCTTTCTGCCTTTCGGAGGCCCCAGGCTCATCTTCCCGAGCTCAGTTCTCCAGGCACTAAACGCCACCTCTGGGAGAATCTCAGAATCAGAATTCACACACGGGCCAATAGCTCCCAAACAGGGTCCCTGAGGACTTGCTTTAGAAAACATTCCAGGCCGCTCAGCTGTTCCTCAACAAACATGTTCTGTCCCCATCACTTCATTTACAGTCTAGGGGGCTACAGAGAGTCCACTCGTTAAAGTCTTCTTTTTTATTATCATTATTACAGAAAATTTCAAATACGCCCCAAAGTGAGAGACTAGAATGACAATCCACCATGTACCCATCACCATTCTGCACTAAGGAGCTGTTTGTGGTCCCCTTCTGTCCATCTATACCTCAATCCCTCCACTGCATTATCTGAGGCAACTCCTAGACGTGGAAAGAAAATGTTTATTTATTTTGAGAGAGAGAGTGTGCTCGAGCATGCGGGGGAGGGGAAGAGAGACAAGGAGAGAGAGAATCCCAAGTTCCGCGCTGTCTGCGCAGAGTCCGACTCGGGGCTTGAACTCACAAGACCACGAGGTCATGACCCGAGCTGAGGACCAAGAGTCGGAGGCGTCACCAACTGAGACACCCTGGTGCCCCGCCAAGTCCTAGACATTTCATCATGCCACCCGCTACACATTTCAGTAGTACCTGGAAAAGATAAGGACTTTCTTTTGTAACATGACCACGATACCCTTCTCACGCCCTACAAGTTAACAGCGATTCCTTAGGGTCATCAAATATCCAGTGAGAGCTTACACTTCCCTGCCTGTCCCATAAAAAACTTGCAGAAGCAGAATCCAAACGAGGTTCTGGCTGGGTGGGGTTTGGTGGCTTTGGCCTTCTCACCTTCTCTCATCTTCCCTTCAGCCCCCACCCTGCTCCGTGGCTTGGTGTGAGGGTTCCGGAAGCCCAGAGACACCATTTGCTTATGCCTTGGACACATAACCAAGCTCCCTGCTTTAGCCTCCTCACCTGGAAAACGGGAACAATAATAACTGTCTATCTCATGGGGGTGATTGTGGCGATTAAATGCATAGAACCGAGCCTCTCACGGAAAGACAAAGACAATTCCCAAGCACAGCATCTAGGCAACCAAACACAGTTACAGATGGGAGGGAAATGGAGTAAAAAGTGGTGCAACCTGCCACATTTTTCTCAGACTCTGAGCCATTGTTCCTGGAGAGATGGTAGAATGTTCGAGTCAAGAGTTGAGTCTCTGGAGCCAGACTACCCAGGTTCAAATCCTATGGCTTCCCGTCACCAGCAATGGCAAAACGACGCGTATTATTTGTCAAAATCCCTTTCCTTTCCCTCTGGGCAGACAACTGTGTTTCTTTGCCTCTCTTGCACTTAGGTGTGGCCACATAACTGACTGACTTCTGGCCGGTGGCAAGCGGGCAGAAGCGATATGCATCAAGTCTACGCCTGGCAGGTAAAAGCCTCCCACTGAAGTCTTGCTCTTTCTCACCAGCCCCCCTTGGTTGATCGGTGAGGACTCAAAGAACCTAGAAAAATGAAGAGCAGTAAGATGCAAGGTACTTGGATCCCTGAATGACCACGTGGGAGGCAATCCAATCAAGGGGGGTGGGGGAGGTCTGGCTGGCTCAGTGGGTGAAGCATGGGACTCCTGATCTTGGGGTTGTGAGTTCAAGCCCCATGTAGGTTGTAAAGATCAGTTAAAAAAAAAAAAAAAAAGAATGACGCCATGGGGTTTTGCTATAAGAGATAAACTTTTATTATGTTAACCTTCTGAGAATCTGGGGCTTATCTATTATAGCAGCTAGTGCTACCTTAACTAATACATTAACCTTCACTTTGGGCAAGTTACCTGGTCTCCCTGCCCTTCACTTTCCTCATTTGTAAAGGGGCAAAGCTGCCAATAATACCTATTTCACGGGGCAGTTAGGAAGATCAAATAAGTTAATGTATCTAAAGCATCTACTACATTGCCTGGCCCATTTAGTTCTGCAAAAGTACTTGCCCCTGATGCATTTGTGTTATTATCATTGTCTTTAGTATCATTATTTGAAAAGTAATGGTATACCATCAAGAATTTCCACATTTACAATTTGGGGCCAAAATTTTATTCCAGTCAATTTCTAGTTCAATAATGAAAGCTGGTGGTATAACAGGATTAAGACAATTTGCTCAGCAGGAAATATTTCAGGAATACAGTCATCCTGTTGAGATGAGTTGCACCTCGTACAGGATGCGGCAAGTCTCTGGCACTCCCAGCCAACTTAAAAAAAAAAAAAAAAAAAAAAAAAAATGGGAGGATGAGATTTTCCCGGCGTGTACCTTTCTGGGTTAGTGGCCAGAGCTCTCTTCATGCTCAGGACTGAGGGGAGGTGCACTGACCTCCTTGGACCTTAAAAGCCTGTGTACCCAAGAAGATCTACGAATGTCCAAACGGCACAAGAAACAATGACCTTTCAGGGCAACGCAAATGAGAACCACAGTGAGATACACTGGAATACTAGTTGGCAATGAGAAAGAATGAAATCCTGCCATTTGCTGCAACATGGATGGAACTGGAGGGTATTATGGTAAGCGAAGTAAGTCAGTCAGAGAAGGACAGATATTATACATTTTCGCTCCTGTGGAACCTGAGAAACTTCACAGAAGACCACGGGAGAAGGGAAGGGGGACAAAACGGTTATAATCAGAGAGGGAGGGAGGGAGGTAAACCATAAGAGACTCTTAAATACAGAGAACGTACTAAGGGTTGATGGGATGGGGTGGGGGAGAGGGGGCAAACGGGTGACGGGCATTGAAGAGGGCACTTGTTGGGATGAGCACTAGGTGTTGTATGGAAGCGATGAATCACAGGAATCTACCCCCAAAATCAAGAGCTCACTGTATACACTGTATGTCAGCCAACTTGACAATAAATTATATTAAAAAAAAGAAGAAGAAGAAGAAGCCAGAGCACATTCTCACCTCATCCGAAGCCTTTGAGAACTACATGCCCTGTGTTAAAATCCAGGCTCACCTCTGTGTGCAAATGACAATGCCATGACATATACGTGCTAATGAGTCTAAAGCTCAGGAGAGAGGTCATGGCTGGAAGTGTAAGTTGGGAGGTTACCAACACATCCAGGTAGGAGATGAAACGCTCATCCACGCTCCCATGAATAGTAATAACCCCATGTTACCAACCCTCCACAAACGCAAGTCTCTGACCCCAGATATACAAGCAGGGTTGGTTCTCCAACGTCCCCCTTTTTAGAGCATCAGCTAGACCACGAATCACACTTCCCAGAACCAGTAATACTAAATGGGCGAGGTAGCTGGGAGCCCAAATCACTTAAATTGATGTCATATCGTTTGAAAAGCTGACATTCGGGCCCTACAAATGGAACGACAATTGCCATCTATCCAATCCCTGGCCCTGGGCTCCTGTTTCCCACCTGCTCCAACACCAATTTAAGCAATTCTGAACTTTGATCTCCACGGCAGAATGTCTCAGATTTATTGAAGTGTCAGGTCCCACTTGTGCTAACATCCACCCCTGGCAGGGCCATTACAAGGTGTGAAATCTGGGTGCCCATCACCCCGGCACGGTGACAATCACAAGGAACGAATCAATCTGCCTCTCCATAGTTATCATGGGAGCCTTGTAATTTACCATAATGACAGGCACAGAGGAAAAGCAGGCGAAGGGATCGTTCTGTGCTCCAGGCACTTGGGACATGTGCTGGAGGGGCTACTGAGCCCACCAAGAGAGGCCTTGCAACTGTCAGCCAAGAGGCAATTGCTACTCCTTGCAAAGGGTTGTCTTGGCTCTTCCCTGTGTCCTGGGTTGCTTTACAATGGAATTGTGTCACCCTCCTTTTGCGTTTTTGCAAACAGCATCAAAAACTGTTGGCTCCTGCTGCCCCTGCTTCTCCCGGCTGTCACTATGAACTACCTGTCATCCACAGGTCACCTCACCAGGGCTGGGAGCCAGCGACAGCTCAGCCCTGGCAAAAAGGAAAACCCCTCTCCACTGAAAGTTTGTTTCCACGCCTGGCGTGGAGCGGGGGGGGGGGGGGGGGGGGGGGGGTGGATGAGTGAGGCAAGACCCAGGGTTCCTGTGTAAACATTAGGAGCCTCCTCACTTACCTCCGCTTGTGGGGTCAGTGACTCCCGAGTCCACACTGAGGCTGTAGCCTGCTCCTGCCCCTCACCTGCTCAGCCGGAGTCCTGACTTGCCTGCTAAGTTCTACCAGTGTCTGCCCCAAGCCCCTGAATCTGAGACCCCATCATGGACTTGGATAAGCCTCCCTGATTCAGAACGCAGGCACCCAACAGATGCGAACAGAACGAACCTCTGCACCCTGCCACTTCAATGCCTGCCCCAACGAAGCTGGAATTCCCTGTCCCACAAATTTGCAGACCCTGTTCCTGAACCCCTCCCTAATTTTGCCTCTCCACGGGGGCTACGGCCAGAGCCACGTTGGCTAGGAATTGTTTTGCATTGAAGAGTCAATGTAAATACTGCAATTGGCAGATTACTGGTTGTACTGATGAACACATCCCAGAAAGGAGGAGTAAGCGTGGATCCTGCTCCATGGAGCACCCTGGTGTTTTGGGGAGCCCCGTGACCTGGGTTGATGTCACTGAGGGAGCAGAAACAGTCTAGTAGCCTCGCCTCCAGGCCATCCCACATCATCACCATCATGATCCCCAGGAGACCTACTGCGTTTTCATGAAGAGCATCATTCATGGCTCCTCATTGCCCGACTGGGATTTTCCCAGCACAGAAGAGGGGAGGGGCCTCTGGATTTTAAAAGAGATAAGGAAATGAGTGAAGGGAACGCAGCATGATTCAAGGATGAAATAAATGCCCTGACACACCACTCCCTGTGAGGGAGTCAGCCTCCATAAACGACTCCCCGGAAACACTCCCTGGGGTGCTGGGTGTGATAATTCCATGCTCCATCTGGCTCAGATCCACTCTTAGCAGAGGAGATGAGACACCTGACTGCTGACTCCTGATGCAGGTTGAGGAAACTGAGCCCTGGAAGCATCAGCCCAGCCCCCTCAGTCAAGATCCCTCAGAAACTCGGAAGGCTCCTGAATCCTATCCCTTCTCTTCTGTCAGCCTGGGGTGGGGAGGGGTTTCTTCCTCCAGCTTCAAGACCCTGCTTGCAAACACCATGTCTCCTAAGGGGTCCTCAACGCTGGCAACCCAAATTTGTCCACCATAGCACTCCCCACGGTCTTGTCATGACCTCCTGTTTGTGGTTATTGAGTGTGGGGCAAGTCCAAGAATTCCGAAGTCGGGAGGTGGGGAGGAAGAGACCAAGACAAGGAGGGACTTGTTGATCAAACCTTCACTGGCTCTCACATGAACGGGGGAGAACTCAGCAGGGCAGGGGGTGGCTGTGACTCCCAGGGGAACTTTAAGGAAAACCATTCCAAAGGCACCGTGGGCCCTGTTAGAAGAGCAGGCAACTTGGGTTGATATACCAGGCCACGTACGGATGGAAGGATGGGCCCAAGAGAATGTTCTGAAATAAAGACCTGCCTGTACTACAGCTTACCGTGAACATGTTACTGGCCAGGAGGGAAATTGCACTCCCCTGACCCATAACCCTACCCCACACCCCACAACTTAGGTGCCCTGGTCCTGCTAGCTGGAAGCAAACAAAAACTTCTGGCCTGACAATGTTGGTTTTACTTTCCAACAGCCTACTGGGAAGACCACCCAGACCCCAAAGCAGAAATTTCTCTGTGGTCATCAATGATAAACTATCAGTGTTACACAAGCCAACTGGCACCCTTTGACCCTATAACTGTACTTCTGGGGTTCTATCCAAGGAAAATTGTTCTTAATTTTTATTTTTTTATTTTTATTTTTATTTTTTTTAAATTTTTTTTTTCAACATTTTTTATTTATTTTTGGGACAGAGAGAGACAGAGCATGAACGGGGGAGGGGCAGAGAGAGAGGGAGACACAGAATCGGAAACAGGCTCCAGGCTCCGAGCCATCAGCCCAGAGCCTGACGCGGGGCTCAAACTCACGGACCGCGAGATCGTGACCTGGCTGAAGTCGGACGCTCAACCGACTGCGCCACCCAGGCGCCCCTGTTCTTAATTTTTAAAAAAGCTTTAGGCAGCATTATTTCTAGGGGAAAAAAAAAAAGAATGGGAGAGGACCGAAAGAAATGGGTGAACAAGAGAACATTCACTCAATGAATATTATGCACCTATAAAAATATGTTTAGTAATATTTGTAACACAAGTTATATTTATATAATAAACCAAAAATACAGTTATAGGATTTTTATCTGTATAATATACATGGCATACTTATGATTATAAAAAGTTATCATGAAGAAAAAGAACAGACAGAAGTAAACCAAAATTACAATAGTGATTGCCTTTGAGAGGTGGAATTTGCACGCCTGTTTTCTATCTTCCCATAAATCCCAAAAGCATGGGTTAATTTTATAATGGGAAAAAAACCCCACTTTTGTTAAAAAATTAGATGCTAAGCAATTTGGTTCATTCTTTGTTCCCCTGAGAAAGTGTGCAATAGTAAAGAATATTTCTGTTTTGGGGCATCTGGGTGGCTCAGTCGATTAAGCCTCCGAATTCAGCTCAGGTCATGAAGTCACGCTTCGTGAATTTGAGCCCTGCATCAGGCTCTGTGCTGACAGTGCAGAGCCTGGAACCTGCTTCAGATTCTGTCTCCCTCTCTCTCTGCCCCTCCCCCACTCATGTTCTGTCTCTCTCTCTCTCTCAAAAATGAATAAATGTCAAAAAAAATTAAAAAGAAAAGAATATTTCTGTTTCAACTAAGTTGACGGCTTCTTCCATCCATGGCCCACCTTCTCCCTAAGGCCTGTGTGAAAGAAACACCAGGACACTAGCCACAAAGATGGTTTTTCTCAGGCTTTAGGAGGCTGGTGTGTTCACGGCGACAGAATGATCACTTAGCACGTACTAGTAGAACCAGATTTTCGGTGAGTCCTACAGTGATCCGCACTCCATGCAAATGCACGTCCCGGGCCACAGCAAGGACACAGCATCTACAATTAACAGATTGCGCAGCGAGCCAGTCTGCCCTTTTAGTAGGTTCTATCTGTTGGCGGGTGGGAGTAGGGAGTCTCGTAGTGATTGAGCTCTCTCGTTAAGCAGCATGGACAGTGGCCCTGCTCTGGCTGTTTTGCAGATTTCCCTGGCTGAGCACCTGGTGAGTAAAGGAAGCTGAGAAGCTCAGGAAGGGATGAGCAGGGCAGGGGAGCGAACAGGCAGACTTCGGACTTTGGGGAATTACAGGAATTCAGAATCTCTCTTGCAGAGTTTGGGTCTTTGGTCTCCCCCAAACCTTGCCAAGAGGCTATTTCACTCAGTGCTCCATCATTCACGCACTGTCCTGCATACCCACAACACCATTTCCACAGGGCAAGCTTTTCTGGATGAAAACGAAGAACTCCGGCCTCTACACTCGGACTGGTCACCGCCCTTGGCCAGTGGGCCTCCTTGCAGGCTCCCAGCCTCCACTGCATCATCACTACCCCTAGATCCTAGGACCCAAACCTCTGGTCCAGGGGGGGCCTTGTATGTTTGTCAAAGAACAGGGATAAATGATAAAGTCCTTCCACAAAGGGTAAAGAGATTCCTGGTAGGAGGAGGTAGTTTTATAACATGTGCGCACACACACACGCACACACACACCCACATACACGCCCAGCATTTGAGGCCTGGATGGAATCAGAGGACCAGAATTGTCATCCAAGGTTCGGCAGAGTTTGAAGTAACCTGGGGACACCCTCAGTAGGAATCAGATGCCCACTGATGATTCAGGCGGTTAGTTAGCCATTTTGCAGAGAACCTGTTTAGTACCTGGTGCCAGGCAAGGCACGTGGGGTGCAAATGTGAGCAGACCAGACATGACTCCTGCCCTCCCAGAGCCCACAGGGAAAAGAAGAGAAGGGATGAGGTCAGGGCCTAAGCTAGATGATGAGGCCTCCTTGTCCTGAGGGCTCTAGTCCTCAGACAAAACCGTCATACGGATTTTCTTAACTGATTTCAGGCCGCAGAACATACTGAAAACTTAACAGAACGCTTATACCTTTTTTTCAAGGTTTTTTTTTTTTTCAGCTTTGTTATAATTGGAATTGTTGTAGAGCTTTCCCCAAATGCGTTCTTTTTTCCATGACAGAGAGTAGGATTTTAGATGCTTACAAACGTTTACATAAGGATTTCATCTCTTCTGTACTAATGGCTAAAACATAATTATGAACTGTGCTTGTTAACCAGACAGAGATATTCCATGAGACACGATTCCTAATATGGAGGTGTCCTTGGGCTGGGGCCCACTTATCCTGGTTCCCATCTCCTCCTCCCGACACAGAGGTGCCTTCATTAGTGGAGGAAAGAAAGAGGTCTTTGTGATGATGTCATTCCCAGACCACCCTACACAGACAATAAAACTGAATTTGAGAGAAGCCTGGTGAAATGAGAGCTCAGAAATCATAGAATGCCAGAACTGCACGGGCTCTCGGAGGTTATGTAGCCTAACCTGCCGATGTTAGAAATGGGCCAAGAGGAAGAGGCCTGAGATTACACAACCAGTTAGCAGGGGACTATTTTCACCAAGGTAAATATGGGGAAATTCACTGCACGGAAACTCCAATATCGTTAAGCGTTAAATATTATGCGAGGCAGGAGGGCTACAGGAAGGGGGCTCTTGCCACGTTGGGCGACAGGCTCACCCACAGATGGTCGCAGTGCAATGCGGCCAGTGCTACAACAGAGCCACGGACAAGGTGGGGTGGGACCACAGAGAAGGAAGCACCTCGCTCCCTGGGCGAGCTAAGGAAGGGATCAAGCTGAAGGGGAGCTCTGAATTGGGTTTTAATGACTAAATAGAAGTTTGTTGTATAGAGAAAGGAAAAAGGTCATTCCAGAAATTTGGAACAGCATGTAGAGAGGTTAAAACGTGCAAGAACGTGATGTGTCTGGGGAATAAAGGGTGGTTTGGTGTGGCTAAAATGGAGGCTTCCTGAAAGGGAATTAAAGGCAAGACCAGAAGGGGAGACCAAGGAGCAATTGAGAAGGTCCTGAACGCCAGGCTAAGAAGTTTGCCGGAGGGGATATTATCCTTGCACTTAAATAAAACGGTATATTGACAAAAGGATGAAGGGGGGGTTGAATAAAAAAGTACCAGAGGACTAGCAGGGTGGATGTACAACATGTCAGCTGGAAAATAAAAACAGTAAAATTTTATAAAATGAAACAATCTCAAAGGAGACAAAGAGCACTTGTGAGGCCTGACCCGAGGCGAGGAGGGAAGGTCGAATTGGCAGGTCTCCCTCAGAGACAGTTGTGTATGGAGACACATGGAGCAGGGCTGGGCCCACCTCTGCCCACGGGCTGTAGCTAGCCTGCATCTATTTCTGTTCAGCCCAACTGCTAAGAACGGCTTTCACATTTTTAAATGACTGAAAACAAACAAGAATATTTTGCGACACATGAAAATTACATGAAATTCAAATTTCAGGGTCCATAAGTCAGTTTTATTGGAACATGGCCACATGTGTTCATTCACCTATTATCTACAGTAACAAGGGCAGAGCTGAGGACAGGTGGGGGGCCAGCAAAGTCTTGAATAGCTGTTTGCCCTTTTTTAAAAAATTTTTTTAAATGTCTATTTCTTTCTTAGAGAGATCATGAGCAGGGGAGGGGCAGAGAGAGCAAGAGACACAGAATCTGAAGCAGGCTGCAGGCTCTGAGCTGTCAGCGCAGAGCCTGACGCGGGGCTCGAACTCACAGACCGTGAGATCATGACCTGAGCCAAAGTCGGTCGCTCAACTGACTGAGCCACCCAGGCGCCCCACTAATTGCCCTTTAAGAAAAGGTTGCTGACTTCTGAAATATAGGATGACCATGGCCTTAAGCAACTGGTGGGATGGTGGGAGAGGAAAAGCAGATTGAGGCAAGTGGGCAGTGTAGTAATTCCCTCGAGGGCAGTGCTGAATTGGAGGAACCTGTAGCATACCCAAAAGACAGTGGAAAGATGTGCCTGGACTACAGGTGAAAGATCTGGATTTAAATGTGGATTTGGGCATCATCAATGGGCAGATGGTCATTGAAGCCATGGAAGTGAGATAATCCATGGGAGAGAAAAACATAAACACACCCCAAAACAGAGAGCAAAGCCGGCGAAGTCAGAAACCCAGGAAATGCTACTGAGGGAATACACAGACGAGAAAAGTCCAAGAAGGAATCTGAGAAAGACAAGGCAAAGACACAGGGAGCAATTTCAGAGTGAATGAGGGCAAGGGAGAAGATGTTTTAAGGAAAAGAGAGCTAAAAAAGAAATGTCAAGAGCCCAAGTGCAATCAGGACAGAAGAGGAGACCGTGGGTCCTGGAGCAGCCCAAGTGCAATCAGGACAGAAGAGGAGACCGTGGGTCCTGGAGCCGTCAGCCAGGGAAGCTGAACAGTGGGAACAGGTGGAGACCCGATGGCCTCCAGGACTCCACGCATAACTGCCTTCCTTCATCCCACTAGCCACTCCCACTCAGTCTCTCTCCACAGGTCCTCAGTGTTCAAAAGCCTCGGGGCTCAGGCCCTGGACCTCTTCTACTCTCTAGCCCAGACACCTCCCCCCTGAACTGGCCTCTCAGAACTAACATGGCTGCTGCGACGTCCAGCGGGCACCTCTACTGACCAGGCCCCACGTGCTTTCTCCCCAAACCAGCTCTTCTGGTGGACTTGTCCAGCTCAGTTAAAATCAGTCTTGTCTATCCAGTTGTTCAAACCCAAGTCCCTGGAGTGCTCTCAATTATCTGCTTGTCTTCCCTCCAACCTTGCAGGAAACCCTACCCACCACGTCTTCAAACTACATCCAGGGTTCGGTGTCCACCCCTCCACTCCGGGCGCCACCACCACCCTCCCAGGTCATCAGAGCAGCCTCCTAGCTCGTGTCCCTGCTTTGACCCCCTCAGTCACTTAGCACCAATGATCCCGCTGAAACAGAAGTGCAGTCGTCTTATTCTCTATGCAACACCACCCACCCCCCCCCCATACCTTCCTATCTCATTCTGAGTAAAGGCCCCAGTCATACAATCGCCTCCAGGGTCCTGCGCAACCTGCCCCCACCCTCAGTCTAATCACTGAGACCTCACTACCTTCCACAACAGTGCTTGCTCTCTCCTCCAGTCACAGTGACCTCCATGCTGGTTCTCAACACATCACATCCACTCCTGCCTCAGAGCCTTTGAATTCGCCATTCCCTCTGCCTGCACTGCTCTTTTCCGAGATACACATATGACTCTCTCCCTCACTTCCCGCAAGTCTTTATTAGAATACTCTGTTCGGGGCGACCGGGTGGCTCAGTCGATTGAACGTCCAACTCTATTTCGGCTCAGGTCATGATCCTAGGGTCATGGGACTGAGATCCCCATCGGGCTTTGTGCTGAGTGTGGAGCCTACTTAGGATATTCTCTCTCTCTCTCTCTCTCTCTCTCTCTCTGTCTCTCCCTCCCTCCCTTTGCCCTTCTCCCCAGTTTGTGCTCTCTCTCCCACTTCTGAGATTAAAAAAAAAAAAAAAAACAACCCTTCTCAGGGAGGTTTTAGCCATCCTATTTAACACCGCCAACCATCATCTCTCATCCCTCAACACCCTATGTTCTGTTTCCTGCTTTATTTTGCTCTAAAGCCCCTATAACTACTCTAATACAATACACATAATTTGCCAATTTATCTTGTTTATTATCAGTCTCCAATGCTAGAATGTAAGCTCCATGAAGGCAGGGATTTTTGTCTGTTTTCTCCCCCCACGACACCCCAGCGCCTAGCATGGTGCCTAGCACATGGTATGCACTCACTAAATGATTACTGAAAGAGTGAGGATAGTGGGTCAGGAAGTGACTAGGAAATAAGAAAGTCAGTACAGGCAAGTCTTTCAAGACCTCTGGTTGAGTAGCTTAAGAGGAAATCATCATCAGGAGACTTTCTTTAAATGGGAAAGGCTCAAGCGTATTTACAGCATGTTAAGGGGTAGAGTAGCTATGAAAGAGATTGAAGATACAAGGGCAAGGGTATTTAGCTATGCCAAGTCTGGGGGAAGCGGAAATGGATGGTTCTCACAAACAAGGGGACAAGGAACCTCTCTGAAGGGACTGGGGCAGGAAAGGAGCATGAAAGGAGGTGTAGATCTGGGGCAAAGAAGGGAAATTGAACAAGTTCATACCTGGTACACAGTTTTCTATCTCAAGGTCTGAGTTCGAGCTTGAGTGGTGAGGGTTTGAGGCGGCACTTTAGAAAATAAGAATGCATGCTGCTTAGGGGAGAAGAAGAGGACTGCTCAGCAGGGCTGGGGGTCCCCCCCATTCCATAAATCTGTTGCAGACTTTTGGGATTTTCCTCAGTTACACGGGAAGGCCAATGATAACCAAAGGTGTTAGCTCTAGAATTATTATAAAGTTATCAGATTAAAGCCCTTATTGGACACTTCGGGTACTGGACAAAATGCTAAACTCTAAGGGATAATAAAAAAAAAATGGGTAAATGATAGGAATAATCATTGTTGCTGACCCAATTCAGGGCACCTTCAGCTGGCCAATACAATTCAAGATGATGTCCCTGGAAAGAGCAAGTCTTGAGGACAGATCTGGAGGAAAAAAGGGGCTCTTTGGCAAAGGACTCTGAAAGGCTAGTCTAAGGACCTACACCAGAGGGCTGTGTATAGCATAAATGAGGACCAGAACCTCAAAGGAGAAGATCCACAGTGAAAAACAAAGCCAGTTAACTACAACTCATGAAAATGGGCCCAGATATTCTAAAATGCTGAAATGTGACATTTTGGAATCAGGAATAGTGGACGTGCAAGGAAAGATCCCTAATTTCCAAAGGGACCAAAGCAGGATTATAAGGGCTTCATAGTGTCATGAGCTCCTTGGTCATCTGCAAAACCCATAGAATCTTCTGCAGTCCATAACGAAAAGACTATCTCAAATTAAAGACTATGTCAAATTGAATTATCGATTTTAATAGCTGCCATTCATTACTCACACCATGCTATGCATGTTACATATTATATCTCCATTTTACAGATGAAGAAAAACAGACACTTGGAGAGATAAGAAACTTGTCCTAAGTCATAGCAATAAATAAGGGGTGGACCAGAAATCAAACCCAAAGGTGTCCGGTCCCAGAAATCATGGTTTTAACCTCTATTTTCTCTTTATGGTGTTATTTTTTTCTTACTGAAGACACAGGAGTGATGACTAGTTTTAATGTATTCTTCTGAGATTTACAGTCATTCTTTGATGTATGCAGTAGGCATTCTTAGGAAAGCATATTTTCATATGAAATTATTGACTCAATAATCTAACATGTATTACGTCTTTCCAATCTTTGTGTCCTACAGTGGGACAACAGGTGTCAAGTGAATGAATGGCAGTCCTTGGGCCCAGGAGAATTCAGTGCTCAAGCACTGAGATAATATGTAGATAGACTGATATCAGTGAACTTGAGGAATCATATTGTAGAAAATTGGGAGGGTGGAAATAGAAGAAAGCAGTTTCTGCAAAGCACAGAGCTGAAGGTTTATGCAAGATCTAACCTTACCAGTATCGAAGTGAGGGTTAGCGGGCCCTTAACAGGTACAGCAATGATCACTGAGACCCAGCACGCACACACCAAGAGCAGGTCATTTCAGACCAACCCCACTGCCTTCTTTGAGCTCACAGAACTACCACCTGTGGGGCAAGCAGCTGGGGCTGGGTGTGGGGGGGCCCCTTAACAAGAAGTGTGTGCTCTTCAACTCACCATTTACATCCCCTGGATTAGTTAATAGGCTGAGTCACAGAACCAAGACTTAACAGTTAAGCATAGCCAAAGACACAAATAAGATCTTGCACCTGGTTTCAAAAACCCAATTGAGTCCATCTGAGATAAGAAAGGGGATGGTTCAGGAGCAAGAAACGTAACAATGTCTTTGAGTCACGGTGCACCTAAGTGGTTCAGTCGGTTGAGCGTCCAACTTCCGCTCAGGTTATGATCTCAAGGTTCATGAGTCTGAGCCCCAGGTTATGATCTCAAGGCTCATGAGTTTGAGCCCCGCATCGGGCTCTGTGCTGACAGCTCGGAGCCTGGAGCCTGCTTCAGATTCTGTGTCTCCCTCTCTCTCTCTGCCCCTCCCCGGCTTACTCTCTCGCTCTCGAAAATAAATAATAAGACACATTAAAAAAAAAAAAGTCTTTGAGTAAGCCGATAGGAAACTCAGTGAGAGAGAACAGTGTGATGTAGCTGAGAGAATAAGGAAGAACAGCCTTCGCTGCACTGCTGGAACCTGGCGTCTGTACCATAACAAAGGAGGGGACAGCCCTGTTCTAACCTGGACCAGACTACCACACTACTACATGGACTTCTGGGCAGCTCACTTTGAGAGGGTCTGCTATGATTTTCATTTTCCCCACTCCCCACTATGATCTCTGCACTGCTCTGTGCCCTGAGGAAGCTGACCCCTACACGTTGCATTGTCCAGATTCCTTGCCTGGTGACGTCCCACTGGGTGCAGCCAATCAGGAGCACCAGCAAGGGAGTCAGGGGCAAGAAGAGAGAACGAACACAGTATCTCTTGTGCCAACGTCAACGTCTCCCTGCTCCGTCTCCACATTCCTGACAGTGGCTGTGTTTCTGTCCAGTGTCAGACGGCACCCTCTTCTGTAGTTCCAGCTCTCTGTGGGTTCCGGCTTGCTCCCCCTGTCCCTTCAGGTCTAGAGGTGGTAACAGCTTCCACCTGTCGGTTGCTAGCTCCCAAGTTCCTTATCGTCCTTTCTGGGTTCCCTTACCCCTGCCCTCACCTGCGAAAGTAGTCCCTTCACTACAGTATTTTCAAAATCCCGATTGAGTTGACCTTCTGTTTCCAGCAGAGCTCCCAAATGAAACTGAAGGGGTAGGAGGCCAGCAGGCCAAAAAAAAAAAAAAAAATCGTGCCTAGGAGGACCAACTAGAGGAACAGAGGATGTTTGTGCTGGTGAAGGGAAGGCTCCAGAAAACAGGCTAATCCACTTGAAAGAAGTGAAGGGCTACTATCAGACTCATTCTCCTGGCTCCATGAACAGTACTAGATACAGAGAGACCAACTCTGAATTTTTACCATAAACTTTTCTAAAGAGTGGGCAAAGGTGGGGTGAGCACTCTCAGTAGGCCACAGGCTTCAGAAATTCCGAGTTGTTTAGTCTTGGCAAGGCAGCCCATACCAGGAACACAGTAGGAAAATCCTAGAAGGGTAGTTTAGGGCTTTCCAAGCCAAGATGTCATGATTTGCTACCGGCTATATACTACTCAGACCGTGGTTTACCAAAATAGCCAAACTGGGGGAAAACCATGTTTGCTCACTCCAAAATAGAAAACAGCAGCTTAGTTCTTTAAGTGTGATAATTCTCAGCACTGACGTTCTTTTTTTTTTTTTACCCTTTCAGACACCTCAGAAACACAGACCTTATTTTACATCTCAGCATCACAGCCCTCAAAAGGATTATTTCCCAAACCGCTAAGCAGTCCATGAAAAACTTTCATCAAGCAACTTCTATCGACACATCTATCACCAGAACTTCTTCAGAACTGTCACCTCATTTGTCAGACCAAAATCCGAGAGGTGAAATCTGCCAATGACACAGAATATTTTACATGCAAATTGTCCTGGGTGGGGGAAGATCACCTCAGTCCACGCTGGTGGGGAAAAAGAAAATGTTTTTTTACAAGAGCCCTCAACTCCTGAGTTCACAGAAGGGTCACAGCGCGTGATGCTAAGTGTGTCTAATCCGAGTTTTCTCCTTGACTGCGAGTTCCTCATTTATTACAGGGCCCGACCGCTAGGAAAGCCAGCTTTTCCACTCATTCATTCCACAAACATATGATGCCCGATCACTAAGAGCGCCCTGCTGGTCCCTGGGGGCGGACACAGGCTCCAGGGGCCGATGCTGCTTCTAGAGTTCCGTGGGTCCAGGAACCCAGCTGCTTTGAAAGGCCAACGAGGGCAACGAGCGCGAGCGCGGCGCCCAGGAAAGTTTCCGCAGGAACTTGGGGAACGACGGGCGCGGGCCTGCGGGAGGACGCCGCCTCCGGCTGGGGGCCCGGCCGCCCCCTCGGGCCACGCGGCGCCCGCCCCCGGCCCAGCGCGGGCGTCGCCGGGTCCCGGGGACGCCCTGCCGGGGCACCACCGGGCCCTAGACACCCGGAGCGGGACAGCGGCGACGACCAGCGGGGCGCGCTCGGCCCCGGCCCGCATTTCGGGCAGCGCGCTCCCGCGCCGCCGCGCGCCCCCACCGCGTCGGGCACCCGCGGCGCGCTCCCGCCCGGCCCCGGAGTCCCGGCCCCTCAGCCCGGGCCCTGCAGCGCGCCAGGCCCGGCCGCACTCACCCTCCTTGGCTTTCTTCCTCCGGGCCAGCGTCCCTCCGAGTTTCCCCAAGAAGGAGTCATCTTTCTTCCGGGACGGGGGCGACTTGGGAGTGGGGGACTTGGGGACGGAGGGCGACTTCTGCGGGGACGTAGCCATGGCGGCGGAGCGGGCAGCCGCGCGCGGGCCGGCCGGGACGCGGAGCTGGCGCTGGGCGGGCGCGGCGGGACTGAGGCTGCGGCTTTCCAAACGGAAGCGGAATTATTCCAAGCATTTGAGGCAGCTCACGCTCGCCTTTCCCTTCCCTCTCTCCCTCCCTCGCGCCGCCCTCCGCCCTGGAAGGAGCTGCGCGCTCGGGCCCTTGCCGTTTGGGCCTGTGTCCGCGCCCCTTGGCTGCCCAGAGAAGGGAGGGCGCCCCAAATCTGCCCCTTGCGGGACGGTTGGCCTTGTCTCCGTGTGTGTGTGTGTGTGTGTGTGTGTGTGTGTGTCCTTCCAGCCTGGGAGCTCTCGAACCTAGAGGACACATTGCCCCTGGCCTTTGCACCCCTTACAGATCCTGGTACGAATCGGGGGCTCAGTGATTTGTAACGCAAAGCGACCGGTTACTCTGTCCCCCCAGTGTCTTCGCTGGGCTGTTGGGTGAGGAGCTTCCACTCCCCCTGAATTTCTACCTGTACGGTTATTAGGCCCATGTCTTGTGTCCACGAAAGAGTGAGTCAGCTCCGGGAAGAGTGAACCAAAATGTGTTTAGGTATATCCATGTTCCTGCCCTGATCTATGGCTGTCAACCTCCTCTCGAGACGGAAAAGTTCGAAGTTCATGAGCGCAGCAGGGCTGAGGCTTCTTATTTTTTACCAGACACCCGCATCTAAGCAGCTCAAAGCCTTGTACAAAGGAGGATCCCAAATGTTGGTGGAAACACGAATGGGAAGGTCCGACCATGGGCTCCTGTGAAACAGCCCCCTCCCCCAAACTTTTCCTGCCTTAACTGAATGCAACACGATGGCAACCAGACTCCTTTGGGATAACAGGGGAGTGACACAAGCCTCAGTGTTTCAAGGACTCTTGCTGGAAATGATGAAAAGACACATTTTATTGTGCTGGCCCACCTGAGGTTTTCATTGGGACTCTCCTGGCTGTCTCTCACAGCCCCCCTCACACAGTCCATTGGTAACTGTGTTTCTCCAAGTAGCTGCAGCTGGTTGACCCTGGCTGCTCACCTGACCCAAAGAGGCAAATGTTTGGAGAGCAGCCAATCAGATAGTCTCAGTTAAGGATCTGAACTAAGCTAGAGACTGTTGTCAGAAGTTGAGCACTTAGAGATGATCATGAAGACACCATACTGAAAACATGTCCAGTTTTAGCCACATGCTGGTGGATCAGTAGAGAAAAAGCCAAGAGAGCAAAGAAGTGGTTTCAAGAAGTCTAATGTGGCCTAATGAAAACCCATGGGGAGCAGTTACCTGGACCTTGAATCTCTTCCCAGTGCCCACTGTAGCTCCCCAGAGGGCCAGCCCATGCTGCCTCCCTAGGACATGTTCCTAAAGCTTTAAATAACATATCCGCCTTCACATGAGCTAATCAGCAAACTGATAAGCAATCATTCCTGGGAACAGAAATTTAGCAAACAAGATGGCCAACAGATTCTCAGCAGAGTATGTGTTCATTTTATCTCTGTGTAAAAGCCAAAAATTTTACCTCTTGGAAAACTATACTTTTGCTGATGCCTCGTACCTAACAAAATGCAGAGAAGTCATGATGACTGCTAAAATTTTCACCTGGGAACAAGGAAAGATTACATACAACACCCTTCCAATGCCAACCACCACCCTGATAAATCTTAAGATGTGGAGGAGACAAAAGTAGATTCAGTTTCACATCATTACTAATTCTTTTTTTTTTTTTAATTAAAAAAAATTTTTTTTTTTTTCCCCAACGTTTTTTATGTATTTTTGGGACAGAGAGAGACAGAGCATGAACGGGGGAGGGGCAGAGAGAGAGGGAGACACAGAGTCGGAACAGGCTCCGGGCTCCGAGCCATCAGCCCAGAGCCCGACGCGGGGCTGGAACTCACGGACTGCGAGATGGTGACCTGGCTGAAGTCGGACGCTTAACCGACTGCACCACCCAGGCGCCCCGACATCATTACTAATTCTTGTTCGGGATATTGGGTGGATAAAAACATCTCCAATCTGATCTCCAGCCCTGGGAACTCTTGTCAGGGAATCATGAGACACACAGCTCAATAGCTATGTGATTGTGGGCAACTTTACTCCCTTATCTGAGTCTCCATTTCTTCATCTACAAAAAGAAATGGTAGAACAGAATTGTGGTTCCCAAAGCTGATTGTGCAACACGATCCTTTGGGGAGTTTGTAATAAACACTGACTAGCCCCATCTCTAGAATTTCTGATTCAGTACATCTGAGGGGAAACCAAGGAATAGGTCTTTTTTTAGAGTTTATTTATTTATTTTGAGAGAAAGAGAGAGTGCAGAAGCATGAGCAGGGGAGGGGCAGAGAGAGAGAGAGAGAGAGAGAGAGAGAGAATCCCACGTAGGCTCCATGCTGCAGCACATCCATAAACTGTGGGGTCATGACCTGAGCAGAAACCAAGAGTCGGATGCTTGACCAACAGAGCCACCCAGGCACCCTAAGGAATAGGTATTTTAAGTAGGGATTACATCAGGTGACTTGATGGGGCTGATCTGTGCACTGATATTTGGGCACCTAGAACCCCTTCCAGCCCCCACATCCTGCGGTTCTCTTTTCTCACCAAGTGCTGGGCTCAGGTCCTACGGCATGATCAAAATTATACATGGAAACCTCTTAAATTTTGCTCATGCATGCTTTTGAATACACAAGTCTTTCTGGCCTTTTTTTGCATATCAACTTTGAAAGTAGCTTGAGCAAGACTAAAAAGAAGAACAAAGTCTTGATTGTTGAAAGCTGGCTCCCAGAAAATACCAGCAAAATAAACTGTATAGAAGACAAAGATTGAATTTATTGTACACCACAGTAAGGAGAGGCCTGCCGTGGCAGAGTCTTGTAGCATCTTGGACTGGGGAGGACAAAGTGGGGGATATTTATAAGGTTTGGGAATCTGGTTTAAGACAAGTCTTTCAATGAGATGGTGCTTGTTTAATTTTGGCTAAGGATCATACTAGTTTCAGAGTGGTGGATAAAAGGCAAGTCTTCTAAAGAGTCTTGGAGTGGGGCACCTGGGTGGCTCAGTCAGTTAAGCGACCTACTCTTGATTTTGGCTCAGGTCAGTATCTTGTAGTTTGTGAAGTCTAGCCCTTCATCAAGCCCCCCACGTTGGGGGTCCAGGCTGACAGTGCAGAGCCTGCTTGGGATTCTCTCTCTCCCTCTCTCTCTCTGCCCCTCCTTTTCTCTCTCTCTCTCTCTCAAATAATAAATACACTTTAAAAAAAAAGAGTCTTGGAGAGTTAATAGTCTTTTCAATGCTATTGAAAAGCTTAAGGGTTTTACATTCAGTTCAGTAAAGTTTTGGGAAAAGTTCTTAAAAAGCACAATAAAGTTATTTGTAACTAGTATCTTTCTATGAAATATATTTTTGGAATAGTTATGTTGATAAAGACAGTGAAATGGTGAAGTCCCATTAATATAAACAGTAACCTGTATGGGTGTGAATGGTTTCCAGGGTCTCAATATTTTGCCGATGTTGTTTTCAAACCTATCTGCCTCTAAGAAAATTATCAATCTCTCTTTTAAGAGCGATTCCCATTGGGAAATTAAGAGTGAATCATCAATCAGTGCCCCTCCTTGTTGGGATGAGCGCTGGGTGTTGTATGTAAGCAATGAACCATGGGAATCCACTCCCAAAACCAAAATCCACTCCCAAAGGTAATACTGTACACACTGCATGTTAGCCAATTTGCCAATAAATTATATTAAAAAATAATCATAAAAAATAAAAAAAGTCAAGACTTTAAAAAATAACTAACTAGCTAAATAAACAAACAAACAAATAAATAAATCAGTGCCCTTCAAAGTGTATTCTGAAAACCAGTACTAATCCACAAACTGCTACTGAGTCCCAAAGACATAAATACAGAAATTGAAAGCGTTTAGACATTTTTATAGAATTTTAGCAATGCAATTTTATATCAGTTTAATATAATAATAAAAACTGGAAGCTTGTATTTGAACTACCTTTTCATTGTACTTTTCTGGTATTTCTTTTCATTGCATTTGCCAAACAAACTGGTCTAGGGTGGATTGGTCCTTCACTACAGATCCTTTGGGAAGCACTGTTCTAAACGGCTCCATTTTTAGAGTTCATATGCTCTCTTTTAATATTTTGCCTCTGTGGTCCTTATGGATATGAATTGATCTAGTTTTCACTCGGAAGATTAAATGATTTAATGCACAGAAAAGCATCACACACAAGGTCTGGCACTGAAGTAGACTGAATTTAAATCCTGCTTAATCAAGGACACGCATCTCATGCTGTTCTTTGACAGGACACATAGAAGAACCTGTACCAGCTCCCTCCGAAGCAAATCGGTATCTATAATCATGGCCCCACTGAGGAGCTTTCCCTCTCATGCTTCATCACTGGTCTCATCTTACCTGAGGGTTGATGATAAGGACAGCTCATAAATGAAATGTGTGTTGCTGTGAGACTCTGCTGATTCTCTAGGTCAGTCTCTCCTTGAAATCTGGACCTAGACATACTGCCCTAGGAGAGAACAGACCCGTATTCCCGCCCTGGCTCAGTAGCTGGGTGACCCTGGACCAATTGCCACCCTTTCTGTCCTTCCATTTCCAGCGTCAGGAGAGTGAAGGCAGTACCTACTAAAGCCGAACATCCCACATACCTGATGATGATCAGCAATTCTAATCTATTCTATATTCTATATTCTAATTCTAATTTAGATTATACCCAAGAGGAATGAGTACATTTGTGCACTCTGATACATCTTCTAGAAAGTTCATGGCAGTACCCTTCAAATGTCTATTGAGAGTTGAATCCATAACTGAATTGTGAGAGTCACACAGTGGAATATTACACAACAAGGAGAATGAACAATTTACAAGGAGCAACAGAAATGTAGCTCACAATATTGAGGGGGAAAAAATTAGACGCAAGTAGAGAATATACTCTACCAGTCTATTCATAGAAAGTTCAAAAATAGGCAAAACTAATCTCTGATGTTAGAAGTCAGGATAATGATGAGCCTTGAGAGGGGTTGTGACTAGAACCGGGCAGGGTGGGTGGGAAGGCGTGACGGAGGCTACTGGACTGGTAATGTTCTTTTTCATGATCTGGGTACTGTTTACGTGAGTGTGCTCACTTTGAAAACTCCCGGAGTATACACTTAATAATTTCAACAATTTTCTGTATGTATGTGGTACTTCAACATAAAATGAAGCCATAGGACTGCATCCCCTTTAGGGTCCCTTTTAGCTCCATGGTCTCCTTCTCCAATTCCCTGGGTAACCCACATCACTCACAAATCCATAGGACTCAAACTAGGTCACTTCTGTCTCCAGACCTTTCCTTAGGAGATCATTTTTGTAGCTAAGCATGTTCTACCCTCAGCCCCCCAGGATTGTTCTTGTCCTGGCCCTTACATCTTCCCTCAGCAATTCCAACAGGCAGGGCCTTGTAATTTACAAGGCAGGAGCAGGTAGTGGGGAAGGCTTGGGGTTCCGATTGCCATTCTGCAGGCAAGTATCCGTGTCATCTTGTGCAAGTGATTTAACTTCTCTGTGTCTCAGGTTTATTATCTCATTGTAAATTCATAAATGGTATCATTATCTCTATTTTACAGGTGAATAACTTGAAACTCAGAGAGTTTAAATAACTTCCTTCAGATCATATAGCCAATAACTGAGAGACAGATACTATAGCCCTTAGAATCTGTTCTCCCAAATATCTACACACAATTTTCAGCTAAGATATGTTCCCTCAGAATAAAGATTATATATTTAGCTAGGTGCATTCACATGACTAAACTTTACCCAATGGGATGTAACCAAACATGTTGTGTAACACCTTCCAGGAATCCTCCTAACAAAGAGATGGAACAAGAGTATTCAGTTTCTCATATCATCAGACTACATAACAGGCCACACCTCCCGCTGAGGACAACTGGAAAAGTTAAACGAAGTGAAAAATAAATCTTGAGAGTGTTGGAAAGCTAACAAAACTCACAGGCCACAATCTCAGAAAAAAAGGAACCCCAAGAGGTGAGCCCATCACTTGGGACTGCTTTCCCCCAGGGCACCTGCCAATTTCAGAAGAAGCAGCTGAGAAGCTAGGAGGTTGAGCAGGGCAGGTGCCAAACCTCACGAGGATAAGCAGACAGATGTTCAGGGGCCCCCAAGCCAGGGGCCCCCAGGAACCTCCCCATCCCACCTTGCTAAAAGACTGCCTTCTAGTAAACAAAGAGAAAACAAAGACATTTAAACTAAAAAGCACAACTGGGAAAAATGGTTAACCGCAGATCCAAACAGAACTAACGTGCATGACAGAAAGACAATCATTCTAGTTGGAAACTTGGTGACACAGGGAGGCAGAAAAAACAAAAGGGTAAACACATGGGTAAATTCAAAAGGATATTAACTAAATAAAATAACAATCATGTTGTCTTATAGGGTTTAAGAACATAGAAATCATATGAAAATACACAAAAGCCAAAGGATTTCAATTGGGTAGTGAGTAAATGGAGTTATTGTTCTAAGGTCCAGGCACCCTCTGGGAAGAAGTAAAGGTAACAATTTACATTGGACTTTGATAAATCAAGGAATCATGTTGTAACCTCTAGGGTAACCATTAAAGAATAGTAAAAGAGTAACTATAACTAGTAAGATAATGGAGAGAAAATTGCAGTCTGTGTGTGCCATTCAGAAAGATCTCATAAATTGTGTTTATAATTTATATGTCATATTTAAGCAACTTGTCTTTTTTTTTTTGAGAGAGAGAGAGAGAGAGCAGGGGAGGGACAGAGACAGGGAGACACAGAATCCAAAGCAGGCTCCAGGCTCTGAGCTGTCAGCACAGAGCCCTACACAGGGCTCAAACCCACAAACCGTGAGATCATGACCTGAGCTGAAGTCGGATGCTCAACTGACTGAGCCACCCAGGCACCCCAAAGCAACTCGTCTTTCGCATTCTGTTTTCTTTTTATTTTGTTGTGTTACTTTTTTTTGTTGTATAGGTTAAAAGCCCAGGACGTAGGGGAAAACCAAGCGTCTCAAATTAAGGTAAAAGTCAAACTGGAGGAAGTTTTCACTGGGGAAACTTTTACATTTCCCAAACGTGAATACCATCTGTTATGGGTTGAACAGTGTCCCCTAAATATATATTGAAATCCTATCCCCAGAACCTCAAAATGTGACCTTACTTGGCAATAGAGTCATTGCAGATGGACTTAGTTACGTTAAAATAGGATGTCAGGCAAATTGGACTGGGATAGGCTCCCAATCAAGTAAGACCATTGTCCTTAAAAGAGGAAGGTTTGAGCACCGACGTGCACAGAGGAAAGATGGCTTGAAGACACACAGGAGAGAGACAGCGGCTGGAATTATGCTGCCGTAAGCCACGGAGTGCTTGGGGAGGCTTAGGAGGAAGCATTGCAGGGGCACGCCTTCATTTGGGACTTGTACCCTCCACAACTGTGAGAGAACACATTTCTGTTGTTTTCAGCCATCCAGCTCGTGGTCCGTTGTGGATGGCCTACAAAATTAGTATACCATCCGAGGGACAAAATGGGAGGCCCCTGCAGATCATGAAGAGGGTTCTACAAAGGGTCTGGATCTTAATCAATCATCAGAGGTTGTTTGACCACATCAAAGCATTGTGGGCTGGGTGGGGAGAGGGTGGGGGTTGCTCTGGGTAAAGAGAAGCCAGCCAGAGCTTCCTGGGGACTTCTTTGATCACTGAAAGTAAAGTGTGCTCTTGGGATGAAAAGAATGTGTGAGATAGAATGGCTCTGGAGTGGGACTGTTAAGTGAGACCTCTTAAGTGAGAGTCCCTCTTGGGAACCCTGGGGTATTAGCAGTGGCCTTTGAAGGCCAGGCTGCCTCGAGCGGGCACGTCCTTCAAGAGTCCTGCCTGCCTGGAGCAAGGCAGCAGATGGTAGGGTGGGGGTGGGGCATGAGGAAAAGCGTCAGGGCAGGGAAAGCTGGAAGACCTCAGCCTTGGTTTGCGGCATGGGGGACTGAGGGTGGGGTGTTGTCGAGGATCACACAGGACGATGCCGTTCAGATGGCCTCCGACCCAGCCGTGGTGGAATGCGTCCCAAGATCTTTGAGGCAGGCAGCCCACTTACCTACCCTTTAAGAGTCTAATAACGAACTGTAGACATTTAAGGGGGAATCCCTCGCCTGAGCATGACAGCTCAGTGCCAACTACATGTACAGAGGGAGCTCGAAAATTCGTGGCTCTTATCTGAGTGGTCTAACAAAGGAACGGAGAACACTCCAGAAGAAGAAGAGCAGGGGCAAAGCCTTTAAGGATAGCGAGAAGCAGTCATCAGACACTTCAGACCCAGTCAGGCAAGAATACCTGGCATCCCAGTGATTCTATTTGTATAATAGAATCTGTGCCTGTGTCACAGGCCACGATATTACTCCCATGGTCTCCCCTACCCTTCCCCAGGCCAGTGTCATTGGAGGAGCAAGGTCTTCTTTGTCACGGTTATAATCCACCTGCCTCCCACACCTGCCTCCTGATTCTGTGGCCTGGAGGAACGAGAGTCTGCACGTCCATCTTTACTAGGGAAGCTATTAAGGCTATTCATATTTTAATGTTTCCTTTTAGGGAGGAAGGTAAGCAATATTACATCTAACCACGAGCTGGAACCCAGTCACCATGGCCAGATGGTGTCTTCAGGGCGTACTTTGAGAACCTTGGCCAAATTCGTCAGCAGAGGCCAGCTCAGAGACAGAGCATCCCAAAAGGGAGGTGGCAGTGCTCTGAGAAGTGCCGTCCCTGGCCTGGTTCAGAGCTTCTATCTCCTCTCCTGGGAACTGCCCATTCTTACCTGTTCTGCTGAGATTTGAGGTATCATTTTCTGTTTCTGCTGTTGGGATTAGAACGGTTCAAGATTCACCATGGCCATTCCAATTACAAAGTCATAGTCTGGCCATTCCCGTTTTAAAATTGGTACCTAGGTAGAGCAGACTGACTCTTGCAAGGAACCTGGGAGGGAGGGAAGAAGGGAAGGAGGGTCAGCTCCATTTCACAGATGAAGACACCGAGGCACAATCAAATTGTCCAGCGAGCAGTGGTGGAACTAGAAATTGGGCCCTGAATTAGTGACTTTTAACTCAGATTACCGTGTTTAGAATGATCATACTTGTTTTTCCTGAGCTAGATCAATTTCCTGAACAGATCAATGATCTGTTTTCAAATCCCACACTTACGGTGTTGAGACTGCTACACACAAACACACATGCATTTCTCCCACATTCTTTTGTTTTTGGTGGTTGTTTTGTTTTGTTTTGTTTTGTTTTTTTGGCATACCCTGTTTTGTTCCAAGTTGATATTTAGGTTCCAGTTAGTTAACATATATGGCAACATTGGTTTCAGGTGTAGAATTTAGTGGCTCATCACATATGCAACACCCAATGCTCATGACAACAAGTGCCCTCCTTAATTAATACCCATCAACTATTTAGCCCATCCCTCACCCACCTCCCTCCATCACCCCTCAGTTTGTTCTCTATCACTAAGGGTCTCTTATGGTTTGCTTCCCTCTCTCTCTCTTTTTTCCCCCTTCTCCTATGTTCATCTGTTTTGTTTCTCAAATTCCACAGAGAACGAATTCATATGCTATTTGTCTTTCTCTGACTTATTTCACTTAGCATAATATATACTCTAGCTCCATTCACATTGTTGCAGAAGATTTCATAGTTTTTGATGGCTGAGTAATATTTCATTGTATGTATGTAGATAACATCTTTATCCATTCATCAGTTGATGGACGTTTAGGCTCTTTCCATAATTTGGCTACTGTTGATAGCGCTGCTATAAACATTGGGGTGCATGTACCCCTTTGAGTCAGCATTTTTGTACCTTTGGATAAGTACCTAGTAGTGCAACTGCTGGGTCACAGGGTAGTTCTATTTTTAACTTTTTGAGAAACCTCCATACCGTTTTCCAGAGCGGCTGCACCAATTTGCATTCCCACCAACAGTGCAAGAGGGTTCCCGTTTCTCCACATCCTCTAGTCTCCTGATTTATTCATTTTGGCCGCTCTGCCTGGCGTGAGGTGGTATCTCAGTGTGGTTCTGGTTTGCATTTCCTTGATGATGAGTGATATTCAGCATCTTTTCATGTGTCTATTAGCCCTTTGGATGTCTTCTTTGGAAAAATGTCTATTTGTGTCTTCTGGTCATTTTTTTTTTTTTACTGGATTACTTGTCAGGTGTTGAGTTTGAGAAGTTCTTTACAGATTTTGGATATTAACCCTTTAGCGAACGTATCATTTGCAAATATCTTCTCCCATTCCACATGACGCCTTTTAGTTTTGTTGATTGTTTCTTTTGCTGTGTAGCAGTTGTTTTGTTTTGTTTTGTTTTGTTTTAATCTCAATGAGGTCTCAATAGTTCATTCTTGCTTTTGTTGCCCTTTCCTCCAGAGATGTGTCTAGTAAGAAGTTGCTGTGGCCAAGGTCAAAGAGATTGCTGCCGGTATTTGCCTCTAGGATTTTGATGGCTTCCTGTCTCACATTTAGATCTTTTAAATTTATAAATTTATTTTTGTGTGTGGTGTAAGAAAGTGATCTAGTTTCATTCTTCTGCATGTTGCTGTCCAGTGTTCCCAGCACTATCTGTTGAAGAGACTGTCCTTTTTCCATTGGATATTCTTTCCTGCTTTGTCGAAGATTATTTGGCCATACATTTGTGGGTCCATTTCTGGGTTCTTATTCTGTTCCATTGATCTATGTGTCTGTTTTTGTGCCAGTACCATACTGTCTTGATGACCACAGGTTTGTTATACCTTGAAGTCCAGAATTATGATGCCTCCAGCTTTGCTTTTCTTTTTCAAGATTGCTTTGGCTATTTGGGGCTTTTGCGGTTCCATAACACGTTTAGAATTGTTTGTTCTAGCTCTGTGAAAAACTGCTGGTAGTATTTTGACAGGGATTGCACTGAATGTGTACATTGCTTTGGGTAGTATAGACATTTAACAATATTTGCTCTTCTAATCCATGAGCACGAAATGTTTTTGCATTTGTGTATGTGTCTTCTTCAATTTCTTTCATAAGTGTTCTATAGTTTTCAAAGTACAGATATTTTACCTCTTTGGTTAGTTTTATTCCTGGGTATCTTAGGGTTTTTGGTGCAATTGTAAATGGGATCGATTCCTCAATTTCTCTTCCTGCTGCTTCATTATTGGTACATAGACATAAGACAGATTTTTCTGTACATTGATTTTATACCCTGAAACTTTTCTCAATTCATGTATCAGTCCTAGTAATTTTCTGGTGGAGTCTTTTTGGGTTTTCTACATAGAGTATCATGCCGTCTGCAAACAGCGAAAGTTTGACCTCTTTCCTGCTGATTTGGATGCTTTTGTTTCTCTTTATTTGATCACTGAAGCTAGGACTTCCACTGCTAGGTGAAATAACAATGGTGAAAGTGAACATCCTTGTCTTGTTCTGATCATAGAGGAAAAGCTCTCAGTTTTTCCCCATTGAGGATGATATTGGCTGTGGGTTTTTCATAGATGGCCTTTATGATGTTGAGGTATGCTCCATCTATCCTCTCTTGAGGGTTTTTATTAAGAATGGATGCTGTATTTTGTCAATTGCTTTTTCTGCATCTATCAAGAGGATCATATGGTTCTTATCCTGTCTTCTATTAATGTGGTGTATCACATTGATTTGTGAATATCGAACCTCTCAAGCCCAAGAGTAAATCTCACTTGATGGCAGTGAATAATTCTAATGTACTGTTGGATTCAATTTGCTAGTATCTTGTTGAGGATTTTTGCATCCATGTTCACCAGGGATATTGGACTGTAATCCTCCTTTTCAGTGGAGTCTTTTTCTGGTTTTGGAATCAAGGTAATGTTGGCCTCGTAGAACAAGTTTGGAAACTTCCCTTCCATTTCTATTTTTTGGAATAGTTTGGGAAGAATGGGTATCAACTCTTCTTTAAATGTCTGGTAGGATTCCCCTGGGAAGCCGTGTGGCCCTGGACTTTTCTTTGCTGGGAGATTTTTGATTACTGATTCAATTTCTTTGCTGGTTATGGGCCTGTTCAAATTTTCTATTTCTTGAGGCCCCTGGGTGGTTCAGTCAATTAAGCGTCTGACTTCGGCTTAGGTCATGATCTCACAGTTCCTGAGCTTGAGCCCTATGTCAGGCTGTCTCCTATCAGCACAGAGCCTGCTTTGGATCCTCTGCCCCTCTCTGACTCTGCCCATCCCCCACTTGCACTCTTTTTCTGTCTCTCTCAAAATAAATAAACTTAAAAATCCCTGAGTTAAAAAAATTTTTTTTCTATTTCTTCCTGTTTCAGTTTTGGTAGTTGTACGTTTCTAGGAATGCGTCCATTTCCTCCAGATTGCCCAGTTTCTTGGCATATAATTTTTCATAATATTCTAATTGTATTTCTGCGGTATTGGTTGTGATCTCTCCTCCTACATTTGTGATTCTATTTATTTGGGTCCTTTCTCTTTCCGTTTTGATAAGTCTGGCTAGGGGGTTATCAATTCTGTTAATTCTTTCAGAGAACCAGCTTCTGGTTTCATTGATCTGTCCTCCTGTTTTATTTCCTTCTATGTCATTTATTCCTGCTCTCATCTTTATTACTTCCCTTCTTCTGGCTCCAGGCTTCAGTTGCCGTTCCTTTTCTATCTCTTTTAGGTATAAAGTGAGGCTGTGTATTTGAGACTTTTCTTGCTCCCCACCGCCTCTGCATGGTCTCTCCAAGGGTCTGCAAAAACCAGCTTACTCCCAGTTGGTCTCCAAGACACTCCCTCCATGCACACCTTCTCCCATCCCTCCACCCCTGTGCTCTTGCTTCCCTACCCTTGGGAACTGAGATTTCATTAGGTAGTGCCATGCTTCTCAATTTGGGGCACAAAAGTGCCCTGTAGGTCCATGGCAGTGTGTCCCAGGTACTTGATCTCCCAGTGTAAACAAGATGCATCTTCCTAGAGTGTCATGTTTACTCAAAGATTTTTGTGAGGGGTGGTGGAGGTTAGATAACCATTCTAGATCATTGTTTTCATGTTAGAGTATATATATAGATGCAGTATAGAAGGAAACACAAGGCACTTTAAAGGGAAAGCTTTGGCTTCCATTCCCTTATTTTCCCTGATCAGGGCAGGGCAGTGAGGTGCTGGGGGACTATGGCAATGGGAACTGATTTAGGAAAGCAAGGGAAGGAACAGGTAAACAGAAGATACAGGTCTGGGTGGGGACACAGGGTAAGGCTGTATAGCCTGGCGGTCAAGGGCCCAGGTTCCGGACGCTGACATCTGGATCTAGCCCCAGTTCCACTACTTTGTACCTGGAACAGCAGGTAAGCTGAGCCTCTGTGTCTCAGTCTTATCTTAAAAATGGAGTATAAGGATTTTGCTTTCAGGATCAAATGAAACAATACATTTATAGAGCTTATTACGGCACCTGGCAGGTGACACGAGCTGAATTCACAGTATCCAGTACCCTGATCAGAGTCGGAGGGGCTCCTCAGGGGATTCCTGACAACATTGGTTGTGCTTGTCGTTTTTGCAGAAACAAGCTGCGAGAGGGAGTGAGTGTGAAACTACCACACATGCCCCGAAGGCTGAGTGATGGTGAGCTGCAGCTAATAGGCCAGCTAATGGCTGAGAGTCCGTGACTCTGAGAGCCAGAGGAGGGCAGATGAGCCCCAGCATGGGCACAAAGAAAACTTGCAAAGTGCCATCAAAAATGGCTGGCCTTCCTTGGGGCTTTCCCTGCTGCCACAATGCTTGCAAAACAGGGGCTCTTATCTGCAGTTATGTTTACTTTTTGTTGATTTTAGATGGGAACAAATGGATCGTTGCAAATATTCCAACAGCAGACAAAAGCTTTCAAACAAAGGGGGAACTCCGTGTGAAATGCTGGGGACTGACCACTTGGTTAACCTGATGTGGCAATTCTGAGGCATTATGCCCTCACATATCAGGAACGCTTGCATGCACTGGGATTAAGAACAGAAACAAACAAGCCCGGTCCTCAAAGTGTGCATTGATGAAAGAGGCCAGTTCAGGGCAGATGGGAGCATTTCTGCAGAGGAACTGAAATATAAAACCAGGCCATGCCAGGTAAGAAGGTGAGAGGAATGAGGAGGTAAACCAGGACTGGCTCCACCTTTCTGCCTCCCCATCCCTGAGGGTAACTTTCTTTGTTGAAAGAATACACCCAAGGCAAAACTTCTTCACTCCTCTTCCCAATCAAGTCCAATGTGCTAGTCAGGTAAGTCCTTCCAGGTGCCCCTGTGGGAATAAAGCATCCAACTGTTAATTCACAGACTCCCACACGAAATCAAAGCTTTGCCCCGCTCCTTTCACTAGAAAGGAAGAAATGAAATGGACACTGCCCTTGGAGGTGCCAGACCAAGCCCACACGAAAATGTTTTGATTCCTTCAACAGGAAACCATTTATTTTTGGTTCATTTCAGTATTTATAGCAGTGCCCATGTAACGCATTTCAGCCCACATGAATAGTTCCCAATTGTCGGAGCAAATTAATCTTTTACAAGCTACTCAGCAGTGAGGTTAGAAGATAAACAGTAGGCGAAACAGTACACGCTCCCCTGTACGTGAACCTTCCTATTACAATAAATTACATTTGAGCTCACCACATCCAATGACTGCGACTCTCTCTGTTCGTGTGGCAGCCCCGGCTGCCCCCTGCCACCTCTGCCCTGCTGAGGTAGTTCTCTGATCAGCCACCTGGCTGGGACATGCTGCCATTTTCAGTTTGGAAGGAAAAGCCTGTAAGTCTGCTTCCTGGGAAGACAGACACTGCTGAATTGCCATTTGCCTCCAGAATGCAGAAAACATCAATTTCATTGCAGCTCATCAGAGTTGGAAACACCTGCCACTTCCTTTCTCAGTCGCAATTAACATGCTGCATCTCAGCATTGATTGAGTCCAAGCAGCCTCACACTGCCAAAGTCAAGGTCTAAATGAAACAGTACAACCTGATAGTATTTTTCACAGTTTTAGAAACGAACTTATTTTCATTGCCAAAGAAGCACTACAAGAGTTGGGGATAAATGTCTTTAGACTTGAGATAAACGTGACTAGAATAGACTGATGCTTATAATGAAAAATAGTTCTTTACCTTTGTATTTATTTGTGAGTGGTACTTGTTTATTTTTGCAGTTATTTGGGGGTAGAGTGGAGGACTGATATTCTCCCCTAATGGAAGCTGCACAACCCCACAGGCATTCAGAGAATGTTTGTTACACAAATAGATCAACAAATGAATGCTTTGCGAGAGCAAGCTTCAGACATGTCCTCTTGGTTCAACTTATGTAAAATCCTAAACTAGCAACTAACATGAGCCCTTTAGTTTAACTTAGAAGCTGTGTGAGACTGGCTATAAAATACGACCCGGAGCTGGGGCTTTATGTCTCGTTCAGAGCCCTAACTTGTTCAGTTTTGATCACAAGTATACTTTTATGGGACAGAAGAAGCTGTTTTCGCCATAATCCTACCCGTACTGCATAAAGAAACTGTCTTTAAAATGTACAATATTTTACACTTTGACGGTCTTAGAACATTCTTTATTGTGAATAGGAATGGAATTGTTCAAAATAATTCAACAGCTACAATATTTGTGTCATTTTGGAAATGTCCATTGAAATGGTTTTACATACTGATAAAACTAAAAGCTGGCGTAAGTAAAAGGCTGTTAGGTATGAGCATGTGTTTCAACCTGGCCACGTAAGACTCAGCCTTCCACTCCAGAACATAGTCTTTGAAAGAGAAAATGAACAAATTGCCTTTCTCATCTATTAACAGAAAGAAGGTGTTTCTTGGCCCCCCTCAGGAGGATCTTTCTTTTAGATGAAAATAGAACAAATCAAAATAAATGGCAATAAATTCTTTTGTATCAAAACAATCCAGACACCACACAGGTAAGCATCACGTTAAACATATGCAAGTCGCAAGCAGCATGCTTTCATAGAACTGACAGAAAACACTGGGTTTGAATACTTCTAAATATTCTAGAATAAAAACAGAAGTTCTAGATCTTTTTCTTTAAATGAATTAAAATTCCTGAGTATCCAGAGTCTTATTTTAAATGCCTGAAGGCCGAAAATATTATTTTAACTATCTCCATAAATCTTTAATACTATACAACTAGCTCACTGCCCCAAACATCTGGGTTACTTATATGTTAAATAGCTTATATACCGATACACCCTAGTGCCAATAGACCTTCTCCAAGTTATAATACAGGAAAATCAGAATTGTGAGGAAACTGTATTAGCAATTTCCACCAAATATATAAATAAATAAGAAGAGGTAAATAGCCATAAATGGCATAGTTTTGACAGCTAGATAGATGCCTGCACATATTCCCCAATAGAATTCAGGCACTAGAAGATTTGACTCTTTTTTTAAAAAAGGGGAAAGGAAGAAGAAGGAAGGAAAAAAGAATTACAACCTTCGGAATTTGGTCTGCCATGGAAAGGTTGCATTTTAATACCACCCAAAACATTGGCGCACTTGAGAAATCCAGTTACATTTCTGATTTCTGGCTTATCAGCTGGCCAGACTGGTGCACATAGACAGCATCTCACACAGCAGTAGTTCATGGTCAACATGAACTGAGGAGAGTTAGGTCTCAAGAGCCAACTGTTGCAAAGCACCTTTTGTTCAATGACACATTTACACACTTGCAGAAATGAGAGAGGCCAAACATATAACAAAGAGTTCCTCAGTCTGTCTCTTGTCAGCAACAGGCTGACTCTTCAAAGAATCCCATTGACTGTAAACAATCAAATACTTTATGACAACAGATCACTATTTAAAATCTTTTCTTTGGTTCCCATATGAACCATCAAAACGACCCAGGAATCTCCTGTCAGTGCACAAATTCCATCTCCTGGCTTTCTTTTCACATTGAAAATGTCACTTAAAAAAAAAAAAAAATCCATGACCCAGTTTGGGATTTGATCACTGCCTTTGGTAAATGGGGTCGCTGCACTCAGCTCTAGGGTGAAGTCAGAAGTGGTTTTGTCCTTGTCCTGCGGAGTTCCCAGGGAGTCCCTGGAGAGAGCGCTGGAGACACTTCTCTTTGGACCTGAGAAGGCTGTCACCGGGAAGCCTTCTTCACCTTGGATCACGAGTGTGTGTGTTTTCAGTGCCATTACCAACGGTTATAAAAATGCACTGGAAAATGATTCATTTTCGAGAAACACTTTTCACTGTGTTCCAGGGCCAGTAAGGAGAGGACTCTGAGAACAAAAGCTTTTCTAAGCCTGCAGTATTTGGTGAACACTGATAGTCTTGCCAGTATGAAGTTAAAGTTTGATTTCCTTCTCTCTCTCTTTTTTTTAAATGAAATTAAGGCTCAAATGTTGTATTAAACTCTCATTTCTTATGTATATTATATTAAGGCTTATAAATACAACTGGTAAATTAAATTCACCCTGGATTGAATTAACACCTGCTATATGAGTTATTTGCTTTATGTAATCAGTAATCTCAAGGTTTCTCCTCTTTCTCTGGAAACACAATTTTTAAATATTAACCTAATCTTTAAACTGTGGCTGCTTCTTTCTGACATTTGGAAACTGGTCATCCATGAAAAAAAAAAAAAGGGCAAATATGGATATATTAATGAAAAGGCAGCTTTGTAAAAATCTTAAGATGTGTAACTCAATGAATTGGGGAGATAAATGATAAAAACAGCAGGAAAGTCGATCCCTGTGTCACTTTCCAGAGAAAACAATGCTGGTCATCTGCCAAGGTCACTTCCAATGTGAGACATGCCAAAGTGACTGCCAATTCCCTAACCATCTTTGTATATTCGTCATTATAATCTCTGGAAGGGTCTTGGGCAGCTGTACTCCATATGGGAGAATTTTAAGAAGAAATTGCAATAGGGCATCACTTAAGTTCCACGTATGGCAAATCCTGCCAAAGGAACCGTGAGTGAGTGAGTGAGTGAGGTGTGCCCGGCCTGATCCTCAGCCAGCATCCAGGGCCAGCGCCTTGGGCTGCTCACGTCCTACTCAGCTGACAGCCCCTGGAGAATATGAAGCTTTCAAAGTGCTGGTCTTCAGCCTTTTCTTTTATGCGCTGTTCCTCTAAGGAGTCCACGAGTCTGTCCCTTTGTTCAATTACTTGCATCATCTCGCTGAGTATTTCTTGCTCCTCGTTCAGATCGCTCTCATCTTTCTGGCTCTCTAAAAAACAAAAAAACGGCAAGCATTGGGCCTCAGGTAACATTCAGGCCGAGGAAGAGATCTTGGCACGGGCATTCTTGATTGTTTCGGACTTGTTCTGCCTTCTAATTTCCATGGAGAAAACAAGGAAATGAATTTAACACCAGGGAACTCTCTCGCAGCCACAGATTAGCAAGGAGGGTGCTTTGTGCTGCAGTCAGCTCAGTTTTCATCTTGAGAGTATATACAAAGCAAACAGGGGGAAATCCCTTTGTAAGGAAAAGAATATCAGCCAGGCCCCACAGAGTTCTCCAGCCTCCCCTCCCCTGCAAGAAAAAAAAGAAACCAACGGAACAACAAGAAGGCTGTTTTCCCTAAACATGTCTGAACTACAACAAAGGAATCTATGAGAAAAGTTTCTAAACAAACCATTTGCATCAGGGGCTAGGACTTCAAAGATGAGGATCCTTTTTTTCTTTCTTTCTTTTTTTTTTTTTTTGTAGTTAATGACAAATTGCAGCCCTTTGAGGAGAGACCAGGCAGAAGCAAAATAAGGCTCTGATTGGCCAATGGGATGGTGTCTCCAGACTGTGAACATGTTTTCTCTTTTGTCTTAAGAGTACAAGAACTTCTTCCTAATTGGCCTGACACATCCCATTGCCCCGGGGGACATAAGATTGCTATAAAAGGAAGGGAAGGGATAAGAAACAGGTAGTAATGATTTTCTGACAATCAAAATAGATTTTAAGGCAGATTTAAGTCTTGTCAACCAGATTGTTGCCTTGGGAGACGACTTGATAAATACCTGAGCCCGTTCCCTTTAACATGCCAGGGACTAGGTGGTGAGCCTGATCCTGGAGCAAAGAAGGGCCACTGTTTCTCACATGAGTCTTAGTTCAGAGGATGGGGTCAGGAAGAAGGCATATATGACAAAAGGGAAATAGAGAAACACCATTCCCTCGGTACTTCGTGTTTTATGGGCAAGAGACGATTAGAAGCAGAGGGTTAGCTCTAGCCTCTCTGTTCTGGGCCAGGAAACGTCATACCATTTGATGGGAACACCAGGGGCTCAAGGATTCTTACCCAGCCCCTTGTTTGGAATTCTGGGAAGAAGCCAGCTGGAAGGGTGCCTTCTGCATAAACATAGGGCAGTATATGGTGGCTGGGCAGAGAAGGGTCTGAGTGTGGCTCCCCAGATCTCAATCTGCTGTGTGTGGCAGCCGTGGGGCTTAAGAGTGCCCACCAGCCCTAGAGCTACCAAAGGTAGCTGGCCAGTGAGCCTCCCAGAGGGCTCCCCCGCGATGAGGAGTGACGTGGTCCCACGGTGGAGTCTGTCTGGACAAGCTGAATGGAGGATGTGCCGAGGTGTGCCTGAGAAAGCCAGAGACTGCCACCAGGCTCCAGGCATGCTGAGGAGTGGCCAGGCTATGGACGATGCCAGCCATACACCTCAGCTTGCAAATGCCAGCAGAGAGAGTGGCAGCCGGATGATGGGACACAGCTGGGTGGGGACTCAGTGAATCAGAGCAACCAACCCAGATACCTACTGCTGCGAAGTCACAAAACCTGCCTCTCCCTACTACCCGTCCTTAGGGAGGAAAGCAGAAGGAAAAGCTGGCCATCTCCAAGGCTGAACATTTTCATCCCAAAGAGACTAAGCATTTCTACAGGGATTGTTAAACTCATTGCATCAGACCGAGTCTACTAGAGAGGGATAAATAAAGTTCTTTTTTCTTTTTTTTTCCTCTCTTGCTAACTAGTGGGCTAGAGCTTTTATGGAAGATCGGCTAAGGGGAATGAAGAAATGTATGATCCTCACTCCTTAGTAAAACTTAAAAAAAAAAAAAGGTTCAAAGGTGGCTAATGGGGACTGTTGGTGGTTTTTATTTTACCATCCAGAAACAGAGCAAACTGAAATTTTTATTTGATGTATAAATCAGATATTATGCTCTATGGTTTTTTCTTTTTAATTAATTAATTTTTTAATGAACTTATTTAAATCCAGGTTAGTGTAGTATTGGTTTCAGAAGTAGAATATAGTGGTTCGTCACTTACATATAATACCCAGTGCTCATCCCAACAGGTGCCCTCCTTAATGCCCATCACCCATTTAGCCCATCCCCCCGACCTCCCCTCCAGCAACTCTCAGTTTGTTCTCTGTATTTAAGAGTCTCTTATGGTTTTTATCTGTTTTTATCTTATTTTGCCTTCCCTTCCCCTATGTTCATCTGTTGCATTTCTTAAATTCCACCTATTAGTGAAATCATATGATTTCTGTCTTTCTCTGACTGACCTATTTTGCTTAGCATAAATAATACACTCCAGTTCCATCCACGTTGTTGGGCTAGATGGGTGATGGGCATTAAGGAGGGCACTTGCTGGGATGAGCACTGGGTATTATATGTAAGTGACGAATCACCACATTCTACTCCTGAACTATTTTTACACTATATGTTAACTAACTTGGATTTAAATAAAATTTAAAAAAAAAAACCAAAACCCTGCTATACTTAGTACTTCTTGTTCCCCAGTCCCTGGTCCAGAGCGGTTTTCCTCCTGTGCAAACCTGATGCCGCACTCTCTCAACCCCTCTCTCTTTCTTTCCCTTTGTCTCTCCATGGAAAGGGTTCCCTCTCTTCTGTGGCACTGCTGTTTCTCTCTCCCCAAGTTCGTGTCCATGCACCTTGTACCTGGCACGCTGTCTCCCTCCAGTCATGGAGATCCTTCTGACACTCCATAGATCAATTTCCTGGTTGTTCCAAATCATCTGACCTCAACATAGCTGTGTTTGAGGGAGGAAGAAAACCCAGAGCATCCTGACTTCTCACCCATCTTACTCCTACTCCTTCTATGATCTGTTAATCTGGGTATATTCCAGTGTCGTTGCTCCTTATTTGATAATCAACACAGAAAAATAAAACATTCCTCCCTCAATGTTGGCTTGTCATCAACGGACTCATGCGAGCCCTCTGACAAATAAAAATGACTTTTATCTGTTCTATACAGTGCAGCCCTAGAAAGATTTTGCTAGAAATAGAATTTTTTGTTGCTATAAAGAAAGTCCACAAATCATTACTACGTGGGAAGGAATAGGAGACCCTCTTTGGTAGTCTGTGCCTGAATCTTATTCCTCTCACTACTTCCCTCGAACATACTTTTTAAGTTCCGAGACTCAGTTTTCTAAACTGTAAAATGGGGATAAAATGCCTAAGTAAAAACAATCATAAAGATGACGTCTAATATTTGTCAGGTGCTTGCCCTGTACCAGGCAACCCCATAGGTAAGTATGTTTGGTCCATGAGGTGTAAAGAAATTGTTGAACTTGTCCTTTTAGACCTAGGCCTAAGTGTAGGAAAGCCATGCGTGGATCTGGTCCCATGAACACACAGCCACAAAACGATGTCTTACTGGGCTGGAACCAATGAATGCATAAATCAGTATAGCATGTGAATTGAATTTATGTCAGCTTTCCCTCCTTTATGGTGGAAATTATTTTCTCATTTGTGTTGACCTGGTCCGGCCTGTGCTGGGAAGGGTGTTTCCTGTACATCTATGGTGCCTGGCAGAACTAGGCCCGCCTTCCTTGGTGTTCCCAAAGCATCTCTGTCCTGGCCTTCATCTCATTGTACTACAAACACCAGTTTGCATGTTGGCCTCCCCGGTGAGACCACAAGGCAGGGGTGCTCTTCTTCTATTGCCAGGGCCCCCCTAGACTCTCAGCAAATACTCCTTAACTGAATAAATGGGAAAGCGAATGAGTGATTTTGCTCTGTTAGCTCATGGGATGGAGTAAACTGCTGCCCTCATAGCCCAGGTGAACGAAGCCAGAAGCGACTTGCTGGGCGGGTGGTGAGTTTCTACCCGTCCAGCCTCCCGTTCTGCCTCCAGGCTGCTTGCACAAGACAGGAAGAGCGTCCCACTCTGGGATTTGCAGGGTGCTCTGTGCAAGTGCCTCTCGGGGGAAAAAATGTCTTTAACAAGGGCCCCCAAACATGTCATCGTACTCACCCTCCTTGAGCATTTTTTCTCTTAATGTCTGTTCCAGTCTGCTTTGATGATCTTCCAGTTCTAATTCTTGGGCCCTGGAGATGAGAAAATGTTCAGACCTTGTAAAAACTGACGATCTGCCTAGAAACAGAAGCTCACTGACTACAGCTACTGCCTTCTTTTTTTTTTTTTTTTCTCATTAAAACTGAGGTCTTGGAATATCTCTAAACGGAAAGTTCTGCTACTGCTGGGGTCGCTGAAGGAGCCCAGAAGGACTGCTGAGATATGCTGAACTGGAAAGACCATGGAGCCGCTGAAGGTTGTGATGTGATCTCAGTGGGTGTTTGGAAGGCCACTCAGGCCGCCCTTTGGGGATGCATCATCAAGAAACGACTAGTATAATCCAGGAGAGAAGCAATGACAATCTGAAAATCTTTTCTCTTTTAGGGGCAAAGGGACTTCAAGTATCACCTCTAACAACTCCCAAATCCCTGATTGTGATAAAGAGCAAAACAAGGAAGAGGAGGCAGGAGAGAGCCATTGTGTCCATGTGGAGGCAATAAAATTCAGACGCTGTCCATTTGGTTGTAGGAGATGTGGAAAGAGGGATCAGGGACGCTTGGGGTCTCTGTGTTTCCACCAATAGGAGCAGCAAAGTCAAGAAGAGAAGTTAGTTCTTGGTAAAGGTCAGTTTGGAACTTCTCAACCTTTCAACGCCTGGGGCTATTCCATGTGTATCCCTCGTGTATGCAAGGCGCCCACATGCTAGGCCATGTGTAATGTGGAGGTTCCCCAGAGCTTTGGGAACCCAACTCTGGAGTTCTCAGGAGAATGAGGACCACAAACAGAGGTCACAGGGATCAGAGAGGGTGGGTGAAGTCATGTGATCCCTCAGAGGAAGACTACAGAGAAAGAAAAATTTGAAGACAACGAGGTTGGAAATGCCCACATTTGGAAGTCAAACAAAACAGATGTCACCAGGGAGGAAGCAATCAAAACTTTGAGAAGCAATTAAAACAAGAAATTCAGCATCACAGAAACCAGGAGGAGAAAGTTTTGAGAGAGAAGAGAGAGGTCGAGGGGATTCATTGCTACAGAGACATTGAAGAGGGTGAGGGCTGAGAATAGGCCCCTGGGTTTGACATCATGGGGCCTTCACTTGTACCCTACCCACGGCGTGCATGGGTATCTGCTACACTTTGCTATGCCCTGTCGTTGCTGCCTTTATTTTTACTACTACTTGGGTCAAGGTCCCTGCCATGTTCAATATTCTGCCTTTTGTTATTGACCCTGAACTTCTCTTGGCCCGCTCTGATAGCCAATGGAAGTGTACCACTCAAGCCTTCCTTTAAGAGAGAACTTTCTGGGCAGAGTACAGCAAGCTGACTGCTGAGGCAGAATCCACTCAGTGTCATGTTGTGGCCACACTGTCCCCAGGCAGCTCCCAGCCAATGTCAGAGCACAGCGGTGGTACTGGAGTTGGACTCCTCTGATGGCATCTCAGCTCTGGTTCTCCCTGTGGCCTGGCTAAGATGTTCTCAGGGCTACAGGGCCATCTCAGGTTCCTCTGTTCAATTCCCTTTCCTCCCCTTCTCCTTTCACAGGTATCAGGACCAAAGAGGGTCTGTAGACTTGCCTCTTACTCCCCCTCCTATTTCCCTTTATCCCAGTACATTTCTTGGACTTCCAATCTTGTCTTGGTATCTGCTTTCCCAAAGCACCCAAGTCAGTTACCCAAGATGGTTCTCTCTGTTCAACCAGGTCTTTTCTCTAAACTAAAACCTATCCTTTAGCAGCTTAAACCATTCCTGCTTTTGTCTAGCTCACCTGCCTGAGCTTCCCTCTGGCCTCTTTTGGAGCCGAAGGTTCCCCCTGGCAGCAGACTAACTAGGGAAGCTGGTCACTAAGCAGTAACAGCAGCCGTCATTGACTTTCAGACTCTCACAGGTAGAGCCCATGCACCGAATGCTCCTTCTACAAACTTCCATGGAGCTTTTGCCATGTTTTCTTATTGCTAGCATGCTATGTGTTAGCACGTCTTTCTCCCCTAAAATCATGAGATCCTCGAAAATAGGGACTGTGGCGTCACTCATTTTTATTTCCATATTACCCAGCAGTTCCTGGCACACAGAATGTGTTGGATACATTTTTGTTGAATGAACTTTGTACTTCAGATCTGGTCTACAGGCAGACGGTATGATTGGGGAAAAAAGGCTTTGCAGTCAGGCGGGCATGGATAAGTGTTGCTCTGAGTCTCAGCATGTGTATCAACTTAAAAAATAGTGACAGAAAAAATAGTTACTAAGGAGGATGCTTTCTTCCCGGACTTTCCTTCCATGTCCCTGAAGCTCAATGAGTAGAACTTTTAGTCTCCTTCCCCAGTCACCACTCCTACTCACTCTCAACCTGGGAGAGGTAAATCTGGGAAGAGACTAGGTGAACTTAGCTCACACCCTTTTTCTCCTGGACTAGCCTGCCTGCAGCAGACCTGTGTTCTTGATTACTCTGAGCCTTGCCATAGGTCTATGGCAAGATTTCCCAATCTTGATGCTATGGGCATTTTACTTCAATAGTTGGTGGGGGGAGACAGGGCATCCTGTGCATTGTGGGATGTTAGGATTGGCCTCTACTCCTGGCCTCTACTCACTAGACACAGGTAGCACCTCCTAGGTATGACAACCAAAAAATGCCTCCAGACATTGTTGAATATCCTCGGGGGGGGGGGCAAAATTGCCCCCAGTTGAGATACATTGGTCTAGGGTAAAAGTCTTGCCCCCAAGAAGCAAGTGGGTCCATTACTTTCTGTAACTACATAGATGAGTATGTCTAATTCTGGGGTCTGGTTAGTGCAGTGGGTTGAATGGTTACCCCCAAAAGATATGTCTACACGCTGAGTGACCTTCAACTCTTTCAGAGTACGATGACATCCACCTCTACTTTCTGGTTCTCCCACCAGGCTGCTCTCTTATTCAGAGAGGACAGCCAGGGAGGTCTCAGTCCTTGTATGTTAAAGCCACAAGGAAGTGGCCAGGCAGATCTCCCCAGCCTCTTCCCAGACATAAGCTTCCCTATTGCAGGTGTGTGACTGCAGGTGGCCCCCCCTCCCCCACTGGTCTCGGGGAACAAGGATGGATTGAAAATACCTTATCCAAATGCCCTCTAGCTCCAGACCCATCACTTGAGGTCTGTTTTAGCCATAGGACTCCACAGAGGGAACAGACAACTGAAGATTCTCTGCACTAATGCCAGCATGATATGCAAGGCACCAAATATCAATTTGCCTCAATCACGATTCTGTATGCACAAGGAGAAAAATTCCTGGGACTTCAACCTGGGAGGGTGAGCCACCCCACTCCCACCCCCTTTGCTTTTAGGACTCGCTGTTATCTGTGTTGCCTTACTTACATGATCAGTAGCTCTGACTCATATCGCATTAATTTATTCTTCTCCAGAACCAGCTTAAACCATTCCTGCAAAAGCTGTGCTTCATCTTGTGTGCCTGAATCTGTTTAAGAAATCAGTGGCAAATGGGTTAGATTGGCATTTTTCTCCCCATGATCAACCTGCTTAGGAGCTACTTTGGTGGGCCATGTTTGTAGCAGAAAAAGTCTCAACAGGCAGCAGCCCCCCTGATGGCCTGTTGATGCCTCAGGTTGCAGGCGTGAAAAATAAAACCCACCTGTGCATGCTCTGGAGGCCGTCCTCTTGGACATTTAGGGCATGAATACTTCAGCTCCAAGGTTCATATAATCTCGATAATGTCCTGCCATAAATGAAACTTCTCCTGTCTACTGGTAAAACTTCTGTATGTTTTAACAAAAATTGTTTTAATATTTATTTCTTTTTGAGCAGGGGAGGGGCAAAGAGAGAGAGGACCCAGAATCTGAAGCAGGCTCCAGGCTCTGAGCTGTCAGCCCAGGGCCTGACGCAGGGCTCGAACTCACAGACCGTGAGATCATGACCTGAGCTGAAGTTGGACGCTTAACCTACTAAGCCACCCAGGTGCCCCAAACTTCTGTATGTTGATGCATCAAAATCTCCACCAAAGAAAACCCTAGTAACTCTGCTGGTTACTATCTCTTCCTCCTTCTCCTTCCCCAAATCCAATGATTACTGGGTGCTCAGGTGAGGTGTGGCTCCCTTCACCCTCACACCACATTTAATTATAGAGGAGTGGTGACTGGCATCTTAATTTTTTACACAAAGAAAAGCCAAATGATGGGGAAAAAAGTTACTAGTTTTGAGTCTCACTGGGAAAGTTCTATTCATATCTTCTTATAACTTAGGTTATGACCTTTATTTTATTTTTTTTAATGTCGATTTTAGAGAGAGAGAGAGAGGGAGGGAGAAAGAGAGGGGGGGAGGGAGGGAGAGAGAATGAGTAGGGGAGGGGCAGAGAGGAAGGAGAAACAGAATCTGAAGCAGGATCCAGGCTCTGAGCTGTCAGCACAGAGCCCGATGTGGGGCTCAAACCCACGAACCGCGAGATCATGACCTGAGCCAAAGTCGGTCGCTTAACCAACTGAGCCACCCAGGCACCCCTAGATTATGACCTTTATTAAACATAAGAATTACCATGAGAAAAACTGATGCTGCTTTTGGATGCACAATGTTAGATGTCAAATGTTTACATAATAAAATGCTAAAAATCTAAGCATATTTGAGAAGCAGGAACATGGAGATGGTTTTTTAGTATTTCACCCTGAAATGAGAACACAGGCTGTATTGTGGCTCATGGCCATTCTAGAAGGATTTATACTGGAGTATCCCATAGGCAGAGGGGAAAATAGTGCAGACAAAACATACGTGTGACCTTGAGCCTTTGCTTCTTAATTGGTTAAAATGAACAATAAGACACACAAGGAGGGGCGCCTGGGTGGCTCAATCGGTTCAGCGTCCAACTTTGGCTCAAGTCATGATCTCCCGATTTGTGGGCTCAAGCCCTGTGTCAGGCTCTGTGCTGACTGCTCAGAGCCTGGAGCCTGCTTCGGATTCTGTGTCTTTCTCTCTCTCTGCCCCTCTTCCACTGTCTCTCTCTCTCTCTCTCCCTCTCTCTCTCAAGAATAAACATTTAAAAAAATATTTTAAAAAGACACACAAATAATAGAGTAGTGAGAAGCTACTATTTATTATGCCATATTATGACTGATGATTACATGCCAGTCAGTGGGCTCTGTGCATTATATGGGACATCTCATTTATTTTTTTTATTTTTTTAATGTTTTTAAATTTATTTTTGAGAGAGAGACAGAAAGGAAGCAGAGGAGGGGCAGAGAGAGAGAGAGAGAGAGAGAGAGAGAGAGAGAGAGAGAAGACACAGAATCCAAAGCAGGCTCCAGGCTCTGAGCTGTCAGCACGGCGCCCAACGTGGGGCTCAAACCCACAAACTGCGAGATCACGACCTGAGCTGAAGCCAGATACCCAACTGACTGAGCCACCCAGGAACCTCAATATATGGGACATCTCATTTAAACCTCATAAGAAACTCACCAGTAGATTCTTTTATAATCACCGCTTGATAGCTGGAGAAAACAGAGGTCTAAAAGCTCAATTTTCCCAAGCTCACAGTTATTACGTGGCAGAACCAGGGCTTGAACCCTAGTGAGCTTTGTCCTGAGCTTTTCACTTCTTTGTATCACTCCCCACTTCCCCTCACTCCTTCCCTCCTTCTCATAGGCTTGTAGGGCAAGTAACACGCCTGACACGTTGCCCTGCTTGTAACAAGTCATTCATAAAAATGAGTTCCCTTTCCTCCCTGTCTTCTTAACCACCTTTTTGTTGATATGGACATTTGGGTCCAGAGAGATTCATGTGTAATGCACCAAATTACACAATTTAGGGGAAATTGGTACCACAAGGCAGATCTGGACTTCTGATGAATGCATCCATTTGTCCCTTCATGCATAAATTCATTTGCTCATCCAATAACACCTACTTATTGAATAGGTATTGGGTAGTGCTTTGGGTAATGGGGATACAGTGACAGACAATGCTACATGTGATGAGAAATTTGGAGATAGTAAAGCATAAGGCCTGCCATCTCTCTTTATTATTTTTTCTAGAGAATCTTCTGGAGCAGATGGATTTAAAGAGCCAGAATAAAATAGAACATTAGAAAACTCTTAACCACAACTAAGCAGCATAAAAGCACTCTGGGAATATAGAGAGGGGAGGGTTTTCCCGGTCAGGATGTGAGGTTGGCTTTCCAAGAAGTGTGGTGCTTGAACCAGGGTGTTGAAGAATGGATAACACTTGGAGAGGAACTAATGAGGATGGGAGAGGACATTTCCAAGAAGACACAATGTCAGCAAAGACAAGGGGATGGAACAGAAAGTGGTAGAGACAGAGATCAGGCAGGACTAAAGGGGCATGGTGGGGCGGAGGGTGAGGTCTGGGAGTGTATGAGGATCTTGTCCTAGAGGTCCCTGAACGTCATGCTAAGACTCTTGTACTTTATGCTGTAGAACACAAAAGGACACTAAAAGTGGTTGAGTAGGATGATCTAAGTGAAGTTTTAATCAGGAAGGATTAAAAGGGGGGGGGAGAGAAATAGCCAAACGTTATTCTTCCTTAGGTTTCTTGGATGACAGGCAACTGGAACCTTGCAGTTCAGTGGGGAAGGCCAACACCGCACAGCCAAATAGAAGATAATGTGCCCCTTGCTATGGTCACACAGACAGGAATGAAAGAATAAGGTATATAGACCAGAGATCATCTATAGCATAAAAGTTACTTTACACTTGGGATCAAACTTCCACTCTTGCACCTCCTACCATGTGGGCTAAGAACACATACTGTAGCCTCCCTGAGCCTCAGTCTCCTCATCTGTTATGAAGATACAGTGGGATTGACTGTGTACACAATAGACCTTAACCCAGCCCTGGTACGCAGTTTAAGTTCAATAAATGGTAATGGTCATTATTCAAATCATATGACATAAGTGATGAAAGAACCTTCACGGGTAATCTGTTCCGGGGATTCCCTCTACCTCCTTCCCTCTCCAGCCTCTGTGATAACTCTCCATGTGATGGTGGAAATCCCTGCGGGGCTCTGTACTCCAAGTATAGAAAACTTCTTTCCATTGGCCTTTGATGGGCTGGCCGTCAGCTGCCAAGTCCAGTTTTGCCTCCATGGGAAAACAGAGAACACTTAACACTCAGAAGGCATTCAGAGTGTTCTTTTGTCAGAGTCAACACCCCTAGGTCATTTGTCATTGTGTCACAAGAGGGCTGCCCACCTCCACTTGCCCTCTGGTGTTCCAGGATGCAACCTGAAGACAGTCCAGAATCAAACAAAATACCAACAGTTCAGAGGGGAGAGATCTTCTTGCACCTTTGTCTGAGCCCTGGGGTTGCTGAGGTCTTTTGGCAGCTGTGTCTTCACCGGGCTCTTCCTACCTTGCAAACGAGCGTGGCCTTTCCACACGAGTGTTGGTGAAGTCTGACGACTTCATGCTCTGTTTGTGCAACTCAGCCTTTCCTTAACCTAATGCAAGACTGTATATGTATCTTGTTAATGATCATCTTGTTTATTTTGTTCCATCATGGGGAAATCTTTCGAATATTTCCTCCAGCGACACAGTTCTAGCTTTGGGTTTCTGCAGTATTGATAAATGGGCATCCTGGACCTTTATGCAATATTGAAAACCAAAATGTCAGATGGGACTGGACCAAGAACAGAGCCATCTGGCCCATCATTAGGGACCCTGCTCAGGCTTTGGGTGAGGCTGTTCTACAGACTCTAAATGCACTCTATCACCCAGCACACATTTCTATATTTTGTCCATGAGGCTGTTACAGGAAGCCTCGGTAAAATAATTTCCTGAAATCAAGCTTCACAACGTCTGCCGTGTCCACTGGCACTACAAACCTCACAGCTCCACCCAGAAAAGAAAATGACATTTGTTGTTCACAGCTTCTCAGTAAACACCAGTGGTTTCTCATAATCACTAAATTTCTTTCTAAATATTCACAGTTTCTTTAATAATCCTTCCTAGAATCTTGACAAGGATCAGAATTCCTCTTTCTTTCCTGTGTGAAGTGAAACACAGAAAATAGACTGGCCTTTAGTCTTTGGTTCTGGAATTCGCCATGAGTTTTCAAAGACCGAGGTTATATCTAGCCATGTTGAAATAACTGGTTAATTTGGTTCATTCAACAAATTCTGGTTGAGGAACGCCACACCCAACAAGACTAGTATACGTGCCATCGTTCTCCGTGAAAGAAAGCTAAATTCATTGCTCTCTCATTTTTCTCACCTAGATTTCTCTTTCAGATTCAACTCCCTCTTCTAGATGTGTTTAACATTTCTAGATGGAGGACTATTTTCCTTGATAAAGAAAACATAAATGCTGAGAGTTGGAAAAGAGTTGTCTTTTTTCATCCTGTAACATTACACCATCTGCCTGGGTCTCTCCTTTCCTTGTTCTCAATCCAAAAGAAACAGCTTTAAAGGCACTATTTTGCTGTCTTTAGAGTATTCTTTTTTTTTTTTCAGAGTGAGCCTCTTTGCTGCATGATACCCACTTTAATCCTACATTACATGCCCCCTTTTTAATCTCTTTTATGTGCCCTTCTAAAATGTGGTCCATGAGAGAGTAACCTGTGCAGCCACACTGACTTCTATTGGCACAATACTCAATAAACATGAGTTGAATGGAATCATTCCATTCAATTTCCTTTCTTTTAATGGAATAATTTACAACAATTTTTTTTTTTAGAATCTGCCTTTCCTCAAGAGTCAAAATCACTTTGGGGGATCTTTGAACATACCGTAATTGACCCATTTTCCTGTTGATTGCTGTCTAAGTCCCTCTCCATGTTTTGCTCTGGAATACACACTGACGAATAAAATTCCTTAGTATGGTATGCAAATGGTCAGTTTCACAGAAAACAGAAAGCCAAAGCATTTTCCAAAGAGCTATGACTGTTTACACTCCCACTAACATTGAATAAAAAGTACCCCTTGTTTCTTAACCTTGCCACATACTTAGTATTATCAAGTTTTATAAATTTTGGTAATTTAATAGTTTGAAAGAGTTTCTCATTATATTTGCATTTTCCTGATTACTAATGAGCATGATATGTTTTTATTATTTGCCTATTTTTATAAAGGCAAACATTTGCTTGCCTATTTCTTATTGATTTTTAAGGGTTCTTCACATATTCTGGAATACTGATTCTTTTTTGGTTATATTTGTTGCAAATGTATTTTCTGAATTAGTGGCTTATCTTTTCCCTTATAGTGTCTACAGACTACCAGCTTGAGGTCAAAAAGATTCTTCTTAACTTTTCAAGTTTCATTTTTCATATTAAAATCTTTGGGGGCACCTGGGTGGCTCAGTCGGCTCAGGTCACTATCTCACAGTTTGTGGGTTCGAGCCCTGTGTCAGGCTCTGTGCTGACTACTCAGAGCCTGGAGCCTGCTTCAGATTCTGTGTCTCCCTCTCTCTCTGCCCCTCCCCCACTTTCTCTCTCTCTCTCTCTCTCTCTCTCTCTCTCTAAAATAAACACTAAAAAATTAACTAAAATTAATTTTAAAAACTTTAATCTTTATGAAATTGGTTTGTTTGGATGATGTAAGGCTCAATTTAATTTTTTTCCTCTGTTGAAAATCACTTGTCTGAGAATCACTTATTTCCTATATATCTGCATGCTACTGTAGGCTTAAATCAGGTTTTTGTATATGTGAAATTATGTTTGAGTCTCTTGGTCGTTTTCAGTGAAGGATTAAAATTGGCTCCATAAAGGTTGTATACATTTTTTGTTTGATTTACTCCTAGGTGCCATATGTTTTTATGCTAATGTAAGGGCATCTTTTTTCTTTCATTTTTTAATTGCTTTATGCTGAGATCTAGGAATGCAATTGCTTTTTCTATTTTAAGCTTATACCCAATCACTGTCATATAGGCTCTTCTTATTTTTAATAATTTATTTGTGCAATTTGGGGTGCTTTTCACATGGATGATTCTATCATCGAGAAACAACACAAATTTGTTTCTTCCTTTCCAAACCTTATGCCATTTTTTCCTTGTCTTACTGCACTGGCTAGGGTTCCCTGTACAATGTTGAATATAAGAGGTAATGGTAGGCCTTCTTCTGTTATTTCTGATTTTTAAAGAAATGCTACTAATATTTTACCATCCGACAGTGACATTTGCTGCAGCATCTTGGAAGATATTCTTCAAACTAAGAACATTCTATCCTGTTCTAATCCTTTTTTGTTGAAAGTTTTTGTCCCAAGTGTTGAATTTTGTCAAATGATATTTTCTTCTTATACTGAAAAGACCATATGGTTTCCCTCTTTCATTTCTTAATGTGGTGATTGTTAAATCACCCTTAGATTGCCAAATTTTAAAATTAATTGCATTGCATTAAATATTCATTATATTCTTTTATTTTTTGGGGAATCTGCTATATCTGTGGTTCTGTTTGCCCTTCTCATTCCTAATTTATTTATTTCTATCTTCTGTTTTATTTTATGTTTTCAAGAGCAAGCAAGGGGGGGGAGGGGCAGAGGGAGAGGGAGAAGCCCAAGCAGGCTCTGCGTTGTCAGCACGGAACCCAGTGTGGGGCTTGATGTCACCACCCTGGGATCATGACCTGAGCTGAAATCAAGAGTTGGATGCTCAACGGACCGAGCCTGCCAGGCACCCCTATTTTATTTTTAAAAATCAATTTAATATCATTGCTTCTAGTTTTTCATTAGTCTTTTCAAAGAACCAACATTTGGCTTGCTTGATCCTCTCCATGTTGTTATGACTCTCTATTTCATTTACTTCTGCTTATTATCTTCTTTATTAGGCTTCCTTTTCTTTTTTTAAATTAAGTTGGACACTTAACTCATTAATTTTCAGCCTTTCTTCTTTTCTAAAAGGAGTATTTAGGGCAGTACCTCTCCACACCACTTTCACTGCACCTCTGAGTTTTGATCTACTGGTTTTCCTTTTCATATTTAGTACATTTTAAATTTCCACATATTTTTAGAAATGTCCATTTGATTTTTTTCTTTGATCCATGAGAAATTTATCTTTTAACTTCCTAGATGCATGGTTTAAAAAAAAATATTTGTTGGCTATTGACTTATAAATTAAGTACATTGTACTTTAGAATGTGGTCTGTATAGGGGCATCTGGGTGGCTTAGTTGGTTGGGAGTTCGACTTCAGCTCAGGTCATGATCTCGGGGTTCATGAGTTAGAGCCCTGCGTCGGGCTCTGTACTGACAACTCAGAGCCTGAAGCCTGCCTGGGATTCTGTGTCTCCTTTCCATTTATCTCTTCCCCACTTGCAATCTCTCTCTCAAAAATAAACATTAAAAAAAAATTTTTTTTAAAGAAAGAGGTCTGTATAATTTAGGTTCTCTGAGATTTATCAACTAATAGAGTTAATTTTTATAAATCACATGTGAGCTTGAGAAGAATATACTATTCTCTAATATGGAGGTACAGGGTTTTATAAATGTCTTTTAAATTAAGGTTATTAGTTACATTGTTCACATTTGTACTAATATTTTGTCTGCTTGACAATCATTAAAAGATATACTAAAATCTCCTGCCACGGTAGCAGAAATTACTCCCTGTAGTTTATAATTTTTTGTTTTATATATTTTGAGTCTGCTAGAGTCAGCACATACACATTTAAAACTGTGATATCTTCGGGGCGCCTGGGTGGCTCAGTCGGTTAAGCGTCTGACTTCAGCTCAGGTCATGATCTCACAGTCTGTGGGTTCAAGCCCCACGTCGGGCTCTGTGCTGGCAGCTCAGAGCCTGGATCCTGTTTCGGATTCGGTGTCTCCCTCTCCCTGTGCCTCTCCCCTGCTCATGCTCTGTCTCTCTCTGTCTCAAAAATAAATAAAAACATTTAAAAAAAACAAAAAAAAAAACTGTGATATCTTCTTAGTAAGTTGATCATTTAAAAATTATGCTGTAACCCTTTTATTCCTAATCATCATTGTGGTATTAAAGGCTATTTTATCTGCTTTTAATATAATTACCTCCAGTTTTTTTCTCATTTCTTAAATATTTTTTTATGGAGGATTTTAAACACAATGCATTACCTCCAGCTTCATTTAATTAGCGTATATTTTGCCATCCTTTTACTTTAAAACTTTTTGTGTATTAATGTTTTATGCAGATTTGCTAAACAGCATGTCACTGTCTTGTTCATTAACTTTCATGATGATTACTGACATATTTGACTTGTGTCTATGTCTTACTTTGTGCTTTTTATCCTTTTAGAATACTCTTTTATTTTTATTTAGAATTGAGTTGGGATTTTTGTTTGGCTGATTATTATTTATTATAAATAATATTAATATACATTTATATATAATTATATTATATATAATTAATATAAATAATATTAATATTAATATTAATATTATTTGTTTCCTCCACAGATTTGGATGTTATACATTTTACTTCCATTGTTTTGGGTGACTACATTTAAAACATAAATAGGTGTTTTTAATACCTTAACAGCCTAAACTTAATATCTTAGCCTTCTTTTAAACAACATAAGGGCCCTGGAACTCTTGACTTCCAATCATTCAACTCCAAACTTAACCTCTATTTTAGTCCAGTGCTTCAGTTCTATGTTTTAAAAATCCATATTATGTGGGGGTGCCTGCGTGGCTCAGTCGGTTACGCATACCACTCAGTTTCCACTCAGGTCATGATCTTGCGGTTCATGAATTCGAGCCTTTGCTTCAGGCTTCATGCTGACAATACAGGGCCTGCTTGGGATTCTCTCTATTTGTCTCTCTTTCCCTCCCCTACTTGTGCTCTCTCTCTCAAAATAAATAAACTTTAAAAATAAATACATGAAAATAAAAATCCACATTATTTTATATTGACAATGATTTACTCTCATGTTTATATTATTTTTTTATTCACCATTTCTTCTTTCATATTATAGATTGTCCTTCTGTGTATCTTTTCCCCCCATAGGAATTTGTTTATACATAGTTAACTCTATTCGAGAAAAAATTAATACGTCTTTATTGTGCACTTATTCTTGAAATACCTTTTTTTCCTCTGTACACTATTCTAGCTTGAGAGTTATTTTTTTCAGCTGTTTGACACTATTACTTCCCTGTTTTGTAACATCCATTACTGCTTTTGAGAACAGGGCTGTTAGTAAAAATTTTGTTCCCTTTTAAGGTGACTCTGTCACCTCTGTCCTCAATGTTCTACATTTTCACTCATTGTGCCAAGTAAGGGTGGACATATTTCAAATTTATCCTGATTTCTGTATCCTGGAATCTCTTTAGATTCACATCTTTCACTCATTTGGGAAAAAAGAAAGCTAACACTTATAAACCACTCGTTGGGCCCCAGACCCTTTCTAAATGCTTTGCTATCATGTCTCATCCATTACCTCTCCAAATGATACACAACTTCAATTTTCTCTGTTCTCTCCTTCCAGGACTCCAATTGAACATATACCAGATCTTCTCATTTTATTTTCTATGGCTACAAACTGCGCCTTTATATTTTCCATCTCTTTCTCTCTCTGTGCTGCATTCTGGTTCATTTCCTCAGATATATTGTCCAATTCACTAATTCTCTCTACTGCTGTGTCCAAACTGCTATTTAGTACATTCATCGAGTTTTTAATTTCAATGAATGCATTTTTCATTTCCAGGCTCTTCATTTCATTATTAAAAAAAAAAAAAAAGCCTAGCCATTTTCCCCTCAACTTTTTATTTGACAAAAATTAAACCTAAAGGATTAAGCATATTTAGTTGTTATGTTCCTTTAGTCTCCTTTTATCTAGAACAGTTCCTAGATTCCACCCCTCCCCTTTTTTATGACATTGATATTTGCCAGTTATTTTGCAGATTGTCTCTTACTCTGCAATCGTCGGATTTTATTCTTATTATTAAATTCAAGTTGAGCATTTCTGCTGCATAAGTGATGATGCGTCTTTCTTGGTACATCACAGCAGGAAGCTTATGATGTTAAGTTTGACTGCGCTTACGGTTGGTCAGGCTGAAGGTGGTGTTGTCTGTTCACTTTGGTAGTGTTTTTTGGTTTTGCTTGCTCATTTTTATGTGTAGTCTATTTCTGTAAATGTTCGACATATAGACATAGTATATTCTGTATGTAATAATTAATATAGTGGAAGTTCTTGACCATTGAAACTTGTTTTTGCCATTCTTAGTGGCTTACTTCCTTGTGTTTTGGACGATTACTTATTTTTATCATTTAATGATTTGTTGAACTTAATTTGTCTGAAGCCTGAGAGCATCAACTGAAGCATGGTTTCTTTCATAGAGCATCTATACTTGTTTTCCAGGGAGTTAAAAGAACTGGCACAATGCAGGATACTTTGAGGTTAGCTTCCCTACTTTTCTTTAGTCCCAAGGCTTAGCCATTAAAACCACTGATATTTATCCTCAAGGCAACCCTGGATTTATTTTTGATGCTTCCTCCCTTCCTGGCACATGGAAGTTTCAGCATACTTTTCTTCTTCTCATCCTTGTCCTTCTTGGCCCTGAGAGGTTTACCTCACTTACTTGAGAGAGCCTAGCAATGTTTTCGAAAGTATACTTGTTGTAGTGAACGGGCTTTTGTAGTATCTAGTCCACAGTTCTGCTGCTCCGTGCTTCTTGGGAACTGCATTCTGCATCTGGCCGAGTCGGCCATTTGGTAATCTAGTTTCAAATGTTTTTCCAGGTAAAATCATTATGACCGTGATTTTTTTAAATCCGAGGGTTGCAAAATTAACTTTATGGGTCAGAATAAGCACTAAAAGTAAAATAGAATGGAAAGTACTAGTCTTTTATATATAGCAAAATTCAGTATTATTTCCTGATGAATTTTTCAGTTATATATTTATATGTACTAATTTGTGATATAAAATGCATTTCTTATTGCTCTCATGGTAATTTTTGTGTGTAAGGCAATGCTCGAGGGCACATAACACTGAGACCTCCATGCCCCTGGAATCCATGCAGTGGAGAGGGCCCAAGGCTTCTTCAGGAAGAGAATCTCAGTCTCACCCTCAGTGGGCCCATCTTTGTTGTAAGGCCACTCACTTTCTATAGAGTGGCCACGGAGGCCAGAAGCAGAGATAAACACCATAATAAGTGGATGATTTTTATTTGCTGAGTAAGGCAATATGCAGTCGACCCCGAGCATCCCGGCATGTCTTTGCTGGGAGTGCCATACTGCAAGGCCTAACCATCCTCCAGCCCTGAGACATTCCTGGAACCAGCCAAGTAGGCGATTCTGAGAAGTAGGTCAGGCTACCACAGCATGACTGCTATACAACTTCTTGCTTCCAGGGAAAGGGGCTGGAGTGCTCAGTGCTTTCTGTAAAGGCTGCCATGTACCTTGCCCTGAGCTCCTGAGCCGTGGCACAGTCCACTGGGTACACAGCTACCATCTAGGCCTAGCAGGTCACTCGGTGACACTTGGGTCCGGGGCAACTTGTACCATGCTGCCTTCCTGCCGTTTGCTGTGCTGTGAGAGCAAAACACTCCCGTGCTCTGATGGACTGGATTTCACTGTTCACTTGCGGCACATAGACTTGTGGCAAACCCATCCAAATTCCTTGCTTGCTTAGCCGTCGGCTTTGGATTCTTGTTAACTCTTGGCCATTTTCTATGAATGGCATCGGGCTTCAAACTCCCAAGTGTCTGATTCCAGTGTCTGTGTTCTTTTAAGGACACCTCATTGTTATATTTTCTTTTTTTATATTATTTTTTTTATTTTTATTTTTATTATTATTTTTTTTAATGTTTTTTATTTATTTTTGGGACAGAGAGAGACAGAGCATGAACGGGGGAGGGGCAGAGAGAGAGGGAGACACAGAATCGGAAACAGGCTCCAGGCTCCGAGCCATCAGCCCAGAGCCTGACGCGGGGCTCGAACTCACGGACCGCGAGATCGTGACCTGGCTGAAGTCGGACGCTTAACCGACTGCGCCACCCAGGCGCCCCCCTCATTGTTATATTTTCAAGGAAAGTATTATTCCTTCTGTTCCTCAGCAGCAGCCAAGATAAAAACCACAGAGTGCAAGCCAAACTACTTCCCTCTTCCTGGCTAGGTTTTCATTGCAATTTCTCTTGTCATAACATGTGCTCCTGCTGCCACCTACTGGCAGCCTCACACATCCGGCTATTTCTTTGTAAACTCCATCTTTGTGAAGGGAAGCCATCTGGCTCTTAAAAAAAAAAAAAAAAAAAAAAAGCAAGAAGCTCAATGAAGACAACCAGCTGGTAAACCTTCCCCAAAAGTTGGTAACACTGTGAGGGCAAAGTTAATTCCCATATACCTCCCTTAGGGACAAATCTTTTCTCCCTCCAAGCTGCTCTCAAGTTTTCATCAGATTTCACCTGCCTCCAGGCGTTGAAAGCACAGATTCTGATATCCACACCATCTTAATCTGAATGGTGGTCTCCTGCAAAATTGGGAAATTCCATTGCCTTAGCACTTAACATGGACCACCTCATTGATAACAAATCAGTAGGTAACAGTGCCTTGACCAAGAAGAACCTAAGGGGCTGGCAATGCTTGGCTTGTTTTCCTCATGGGGGTGGAGCCCAGGGCAATCAGGCCCCTGCATATCCTGGTCCTTTACTCTGGGACCTAGGACCACCAGGGGAATCCATGCCTCAAGGACATCCATCCATAACACTTCTCCCCACCTCCCAACACACACCCTACAGGACATCATGACTTGCCATCTAGGGTGGATTGTTGGATTTTCGTTTTTCTTTGTTTCCCCTTCCTTGAAAACAAAATGGGGAACAACCCTTCCCGCGGGTGGGGGAGCTTATTTCTGACTGTTGGGAAGAAAGAAAGAAGGAATTGTTGTCACGACAATTAGGAGCTCATCAAAGCTTCATTTTGCTCATCAGCCATCATTGCCCTCCGTCCTGCACCCCCGCATGTTCCTCTAATTCAATGCCCGCCTAATGAATAACTCCTAGGAACAAAAGAGCCTTTCAGGCTGGCGCACGTAATTATTAGAGGAGCCTTGCATTACTGTCACAGACTACTCATGTTTTCAGGCCTGTCTCTAAATTTGGTTATTCACAACCTTCATAGCTCAATATTATTGCCTAACTGTGATCATTTTCTAATTATCCTAATAATACCTATTAAATAATTCCCATTAAATCACTTGAACCAGAGCAGCACAGGCCAGCTCAAATACAACTTAACCTAATAAGCATTGGTCATTCATTAAGCACCAGGGCAATCTTTTAAAGGGGCTGAATAGAATATTAAACTGCAAAGGAATATTATTACTGCACAAATGTTATTACAAGTTAGAGTGTATTAATTTCGATGCCTGGTTTGCACATCTTCTGTTTGGTTTCCTTTGGGGCCACTCTCCTCAACTTAACTCTTCCAGCCTCCAGCCCCGTGTTGATCTGTATCTGTCACCCACACAAGGACAATCAAGGGGGAAAAGGCCCATAAACTGAACAGGGGAATTCAATTACTAAGGATGTAAAGGGAATGAAGGGAATCTATCTTCTGGCTGGGCTGACACACCTTTGAAAACACCACAAGTTGACTTTCTTCGGCTGATAGTTCAAAATAGCCTCTCTTTAAGCTTGAGGGAGAGGGAGATTTTCAGAAGCCATGAAAATTTGGTTTCTAGAATTTAAATCTCAAGCAGTAAGATGAGTCAATTCTTTTTTGTTGTTGTTTTAATAATTAAAAAAAAATTTTTTAATGTTTATTCATTTTTCAGAGACAGAGAGATAGAGTGTGAGTGGGGGAGGGGCAGGGACAGAGGGAGACACAGAATCTGAAGCAGGCTCCAGGCTCTGAGCTGTCAGCACAGAGCTTGACGTGGGGCCTGAACTCACAGACCACCGTGAGATTATGACCAGAGCTGAAGTCGGATGCTTAACCAGATTGAGACACTCAGGTATCCCGAGTGAGTCAATTCTTTAACAGTGTATGTGTGTAGATGGATACTTAAGAATACTTTGTAAAAATGACATCGGGTCGGGTCGCATCCGTTGAATGCCTGCAGTGTGGTAGAAACTCTCAGAGGCAATTTGCCCACCGATGCCCTGAATGACCTGGGAGTGTGAGGATTATTAGCTCCATTTTTGGCATAAGGAATCTGCAGCATGAAAGGTTAAGTGATTCTCCCAAGGCCACACAGCATAAATGCAACAGAGCAGAATTTGAACACGGGCTTTTTGATGCCTATAATTCTCTTTTCCCCACCATGCCACCCTGCCTCCCTAGCAAACTGAAACATGCTCTAGCTTTCTTGGTTTATCCTTTTCATTTCTAAGGCTCTTGCTGAAATCTGTGGATTCCCAAAGAGTGGTGCAGAGCCTTCTTGACGGGGAATGTGGCGGTATGTCAAACAAGGGCAATTCATTTTACTCCAAGTCCCCAAAACAGCTGTAGATGGGGCGCCTGGGTGGCTTGGTCGGTTAAGCGTCCGACTTTGGCTCAGGTCACGATCTCGCGGTCCGTGAGTTCGAGCCCCGCGTCGGGCTCTGTGCGGACAGCTCAGAGCCTGGAGCCTGTTTCAGATTCTGTGTCTCTCTCTCTCTGTGACCCTCCCCCATTCATGCTCTGTCTCTCTCTGTCTCAAAAATAAATAAACGTTAAAAAAAAAATTAAAAAAAAAAAAAAACAGCTGTAGAGACAGGCAGTGTCTCTCACTGCAAGCAAGAAACAGTTATTATTTGTGTCATGAAGTCTATTCCTCATGGGTGGATGTGTGCATTGCAAGGAAGTGCACAGTGTGTTTTAGAAAGAAAAGGAACAAATACTTACTGATCATCTGTCCTGTGCTAGGATTTCCTCATAAACTGTTTTAGCCCGTCCTTACCACAAATCCAAGAAACAGGTCTGATGATCACTCCCACTTCGTAAACCGGGCTCAGAGGGATAAAGTCAGACTCCAGCATTTCCCTGTGACTCAGAAACAAGCTGACCACGCACGCAAGTGCTAACGCTTGCACTGCAGGGACCCTCACTTGGCTGAGTCCTTGCAAAGCTGTAGGAGCAGCCCTCATAATTTTGCCTGCGTGACTGTGCACAAACTTCAGGCCTCACAAAATCTGGGTCTGCCCCTGCCGATACCATCGCTCTCAAACAGCTGAACTTTTAAGAGAACTGAAAGCCTAAACTTCCACCATGTTGTTTAACAAGTAAGATGTTTACACGACTGTACGCAGAGATATGTTTTCAGTGTCTGGCTATACCCGAAATGCAGAAGGCTAAAGACATCATACCCCCAAACGAAGGAGACAATATCACCCCCCACCCACTAACTCTAAGGGCCTCTCCAATTCACTAGCTGAAAACTAGTGCTGGGGTGGCTTCCAAAAAATGTAGGGGTCTTATGTCCTGCCTCACCTTGGACTCCTTCGCTGTCTCCTTATTCATTGAGGCACTTCACATCTCCTGGAGCAATGTCCCTCTTCTAGAACAATCTCCTCACCTCACTGGTTAACTCTTATTCCTCCTCTGGGTCTCATCGTAATGGATTGCCCCTTCCAGGTGATTGGCCTGAATGCCCTTCTCCCCAAGATCAGTTAGGAAGCCTGTGATCGTGTCCCCATGCCTCCCTCCCCGAACGCTTGTTCCTATCACAGGACTTGTCCTCCTGTATTGCTGTTTATTTATTTACATGTCTGCATCCTTCAATGGACCATGAACTTCTCAAAGGCAGAAACTGTGCTATACTCATCGTTATAGACCCACTGTCTTCATGTCTCCCCCAGGGTAGGACTTCACCAGATGAATTCTGTTTGAATCTAAGGGCCTGAAGCTATTGGTGGGAGAGTTACCATTTCTTGTATCAGGCAACATGTTAGTTTATCATCTTTATATATGTAATTTTTTAAACTTTTTTTTTTTTTGAGAGAGAGAGAGAGAGAGAGAAAATGCAAGCAGGGGATGGACAGAGAGAGAAGGGGGGGAGAGAGAATCCCAAGCAGGCTCTGTACGGTCAGCCTGGAGCCTGATGTGGGGCTCGATCTCACAAACTGTGAGATCATGTCCTGAACCGAAATTAAAGTACAACGCTTAACTGACTGAGCCACCCAGGTGCCCCTCTTCATATATATTTTTTATATATATAATTTCTTCTTTAATCCTTATATCAGTTCTAAAGGAAACCGCAAATATCCCTATTCTAGAGGAGAAAATGAAAGTTCATAAAAGTTTAGAACGTGACCAGCCCAAGGTACACAGCTAGAAAAGGGAGGGATGAGGACTTTGAGTCCAAGCCCGGCCTTTGAATCGCTCCCCGCTTTGCTTGAACACCCAAATAGCTCTCATGACTATCTCAGAACAGTTTCTCATAACCCCCGGGTTGCAAAGAACATTCACACTTGCATAAGGGAGGCCGGACGGGCCAGAAACCCAGGGACAAGGCCCATGGGCTGACCAGTGCCCTAGGAATTTCAAATTGGACCATGAGTTTGTTTTTGGAAATGTGGAGCAGCTGTGACCTCAGCGCCACCTGCCCACGTTAACAGTGCCGTTAACAGTGACGAGGTCTCAGTGTTTGGCCGGCTCGGTTAGACCGGCACCATTCTCGGCCCAGGCCCGCCTCTGCGATCGGCGGGGCCACCTACCTGCTTCCCCCCTCAGCGCCTTCTCCAGCCTCACGCCTTGGATCTCAGAAGCCCTCTGCCGCTCCTCCACCTCCTCCAGCTGCCTCTGGATGGCCTGCAATGTCAGGATTGCACGTCACATGGGGACTCTTGAGGTGCAGCGTCGCATGAGGGGGCTGACTCTACCGCTTAGTTTTCAAGCAGAAGAGGCCCTATCCCTTGCAATGTCCCTCCTTGGGTAACGACCTCTCAATTCCCAAATCGTAGATCTTGATGTTTCCCTCGCTTAGAGTGAACACATAAAGCAAGGAGGCCGGACGTAAGCTCAATCCGCCCCCGAGTAGACATTAGAACGGTCCTCTTCAGGCCAACCACACAAATGTGCTCTCAGGCAGAGGATGCTGGGGTAGGTGGGCGGTTCTCACTGTCCCGGACTCTCCAAGCCTTGAACTCTGACTATGGTCGTGGCATACACAGAGCGGCAGCTACTACTCAGAGTAGGACGAGGCTCTGGGAGCAAATGGAGGGCATGGTCGCTTTCCATGTTCTCAAGAACCAGCAGAAACCTCCCAAGAAGCCTGTCTGGAGCAGGAGACGCTGAGCTCGGTTTGTCCAACTCCTGTCCTTGGCTATCGATTGTACTCCTTCTTTCACCGCACCGCAGGGCTGACACCCGGGGGCCTCTTACCGTGGGAGCATATGGAGGCTTACTAGCAGCTGATTAAGACAAGACCCAAGATGTTTATCCCACTAGGGGACAACCTCACATCCTCCCTAGTTAATGTCTGGAGTCACGGCTGGGTTTGCTTTTACCCGTTTATTTTCCCTACCAGCTATTTCTCTCCTGTCTGTATTAGGAAGGAAAATCAAGGGACAGCCTCTGCCCATATACATTTTCCCCCCATCAATTTTCTCTGCTTTCCAGCAGCATGCTGCCGAGACGGCACAGCCCTTGGCAGAACCGACTTCACACCTGGCAGAACAGGTAAATGAAAGGAACTGGCAGCTGTCTGGGCGGGCAGAAGGTGTGTGTCCCTCTTCCTCCACCCCATTGCAGCTCTGTCTCACCCCCACTCCTCCTGAGCTCCACATTTTCTCAGTCTCCCCTGCATTCAGACTACAATTGCTGAAGGGCCTCTGAGCCTGTGAAGAGGTGTGAGCAGGGGTCAGGCCTGAGTACCCACCTGGTTCCTCTTGCCGGGGACTAAGAGTGTTTAAGTCCCGGGGTGTAACCTAAAATCTGAAATAGACGGGGACTCTCTGAAATACTCCTGTGATTTTGTGCCCTCTGCCGCTCTTTTAAAGACAATTATATTTTTATAAATCCGTCTCTCAATGGCGTGGCGTAGAATCGCTAACGGAAGGGCAGCATTTCAATGACTTTATGACTGACTCTAGTGCATTTCTGGCTTTGTGGTTGTTACGGTCTGAATTGTGTCCCCCCACATTCATGTCCTGAAGCCCAAACCCCAATGCGACTGTATTCCTTTAAAGAAGGAATTAAGGTTAAATGAGATCATAAGACCCCTAATGCCGTTGGCACTGGTGACCTTCTGTGAACAGGCAGTGACACCAGAGACATCTCCCTCTCTGCCTGGGCACAGAAGGAAGGCAGCTGTCTCCGGGCCAGGAAGAGAGGCTACGATAAAACAAAACAAAACAAAACAAACAAACAAACAAAAAACCAATCCTGAAGGCCCTCCATCTTGGGCTTCTGGCCTTCAGAACTATGAGTAATAAATTCCTGTTTTTCAGGCCACGTATTTTGTGTGATGTTATGGCCGCCTGAACAGACTATGGCAGCGGTTGTTGTTTGGAAACCAAGGGTGAAAATCTTGGAGACTAACAAGGGCTGCTGTGAGCTTTAACAGATGGGGACTCCAGAGGCATCATGGTTCTTATCACCACCTACCGTCTGGAGGGAGAACACGAGGAGGGGGTTGCTGGGTCGGCCAATCCATATCATAGAGACTTACCTTGTTTTCACAAGGGAAAGGTACAATGTTTCAAGGAAACCTGTTTCAGAAGTTGGGAGTGGACAGAGACTTTGTAGGGACTTTCCCTGTCCGCTAGGTGACAGGAGTGGCTCCCTTGTCAGTCACTCTGAAGGGTGAAGGAATGTGACTTCCTTCCTTGACAGAACTATATGGCCAGAGGGAATAACTGCAGAAAGGAATATAAGGGTACACTGCATGAATACGAATGGTCATTCTAAGTCCTTCTGTCCTAAAACCCCACTGTTCTTCAAGGCTAAGTCTGGGGTCCTCAGGGAGATGGAGAATGCTTGACTTCCTGCTTCCTTTGGCTGTCTGTGACAGAAGTGGGCAGACCAATTTGGGCAGGAATGTTTAGAACTAACAATCAAATGAGGAAATCTATATTGGAATGTTGGATGCTCATGTTTTTGACGAACCTTGGAGTAAAGACAGCTCCTAATAGTGGTCAGTTCAGCAGGGACACAGTCAGGAAGTCAGGGGAAGGTTGTATCCTCCCAGGGGACAAAACTAAGTCCCTGCAATGTGGTAGTCAGGGCTTGGGATGGTTCCCAAGGCCATGGGTCGCCTGTCATTCCAGGCTCACTTTGCAGGACACATGTTTGCAGATAGAAAGGCAGCTGGGAGGGGCCAGCTCAACTCCTGGGCTCTCCAGGCCTCAGAATCCAACCAAGCATTGAGTTAGGATTTTTAGAATGGCCACAAATCTGGTCATTTACAGAAGAGAGACTGACCTTTTTCCCAGCCCATCTCCCCCAATACAATACAGACTCCCAAAGGGCTTCCCAATCCAATTACCAGGTCCCAGTCCCCAGGCTCACTCACTCATGTTAAGTTTGTATTCTGACCTGAGCTTCATGAAGTCTTTTCAATTCTTCTTGCTTAACCATTTGTTTTATTGCGTTCTCCAGCTTCCTTCTTCTAAGTGTCTCCCTCTCCTGAAAAAACAAAATAGAGAAGAAAAAATATATTCAAGAAAAATGGGGTTGAAATTTTCAAAATAATGACACAGGCTTCTACTTTTTCCAACAGAACCCCTGCTTAGCTTCTAGAACAACAATGTTCTGATAGAATTTCCAGCAATGGTGGACTATCTATGTCTGTGCTGTCTAAAATATGGAAGCCACTAGCCACATGTGGCTATTGGATATCTGAAATGAGGCTAGCATGAATAAGAAGCTGAATTTTAAATTTCACTTCATTTTAATAATTTTAAAATTATTAAAGGCTAGGAGGTGCCAGATTGGAAAACTGGTGTGTGTGTGTGTGTGTGTGTGTGTGTGTGTGTGTGTGTGTTGGAGGGGGTGTATATGTACATATGTAGGTGGGAGTGGCTTTATAGAGAATTGACTTGGCTCCCTTGAGGAAAAGAATAACAGAAAAATTATACTCTATACAGGTGCTACCACAGGCCCAAGAAGGATGAGCCTGAGAGGGAAACACACACACACACACACACACACACACACACACACCATGAAAAGCATTTAATAATTTTAAACAGTCCTTAGGTTGGGTCTACATTGCCCAGTTGAGCCTGGGAATAGAGGAAGGTATCTAAATAATCCAAATGCGAGTGTTTCTTGGATTGAGGCAGGCATATGATTGCTTCCCTTCCCCACTTCACTTTGCTTGTGCAAATATGTCATTAACGTCACTGGGTTTTGTGTGTGCCTAGGCTTGTAAAATCAAGAGCACTCAAAATCCATGTATGGAAAATAGATGTCTGGATTTTGATGGTGTCACTCTTAGGTTTTAAACACCAGCGGAAGGAGAAGTAATGGTGTGGCCAGCTCCACATACTGGAAAGCAGAGGAGACACTTTCGGTTGGGAAAAAAGCAGAATGCTGGCTGAGCGCTGGGCCCAGGCACCCTACAAAGCTGGCATCAAATCCCAGCTGAGCTGTGTAAGTTTCAGCATGGCACACAACTTTCTGAACTTCAGTGCCCTCTTCAGAACGAAGGAAATGATTTAGTGCCCACCTGGTGGGGACGTTATAAGAATTAATGGAGGGAGGTGCCTGGCTGGCTCAGTCAGTTGAGTATCTGACTCTTGATTTTGGTTCAGGTCATGATCTCACAGTTCATGGGCTCGAGCCCTGTGTTAGGCTCCGTGATGATGGAATGGAGCCTGCTCTCTCCCTCTCTCTCTCTGCCCCTCCCCGACTCACGCCCTCTTCAAAAATAAATGAACAAACAAAAAAGAATTAATTGAGAGAATGTCTTTAAAAAGATATGGGATAAGTACTCAGTAAATACCATGATTTTTATTTTGTTTTATTTTATTTTATTAATTTATTTTATATGTAATTTATTGTCAAATTGGTTTCCATACAACACCCAGTGCTCATCCCAACCATGATTTTTATTATTCAGTGGCATGGCTATTAGATTATCATCTTATAAATTAGCATGATTATAATTTACTAAAATCAATGCATTTTTCATACATGTGTGCCTGTATATATAACACACACACATATATGTATATGGATATACATACATACATATCCTATACACACAAAGTAAATGTTTAAACTGGACTAGTTTCACTATGAGTTCGTCTTCTCTGAGCATACTCATCTACTTTCTACATATTAGGATAAAGGTTAGAGCATGCTAACGATTTCTTTTTAATGCTGGCAGAAACAAATATGGAATTAAAAATTTATTACAGCTAGCCTGGTGCCTGGGCATTCAGGTTGAACTGAATGTTTGCTCCTTAAAGGGATTATAAATCCACAAGGGAAGAATAGACCTAACAGGCCTAACCCAGAAACTGCCAGAGGAATCCAGTTCCACGACAGAGGTCAGGGATTATGCCTAAAATGTGTGTGTGCTTCCAGGGCCACGTGCATCCTGGTTATTCAGTCACCCATTCTATGGACATGGAACATCACACTCCTCAGGACCACCAGCTTTGAGGCTTCAGAGTGTCTACAGATCATCAGTGAAAACATTTATGATGAAATTTCCTTTTTCTAGAATTCTCCTTAGGATCTAGAGTCCTTTTCTAGAATCTCCTTAGGATCTTCCTCTTCATCCTTGGAAGGAAATTTTAGCTCTCAGAACTCAAACTTATTCCATATCAGATCATCTCTATTTCCATGAGATAGCTTCCAGATTTACTGTCCATCAGTCTGAACAGAGGGTCTGGGCCACTGGGCTGGGGGAACCTCACCATTAAGCAGCCAGGACCTTTCTGGAAAGGGTAGGGTGGAGGGGCAAGGTAGAGATCGCTGGTAGGTGTTATCCAGAGATTGTCTAACTCAACCTATACAAAGACTCACAAGTATCTCTGGAGCTTCCATTATATTAATTTACATAATAAATCCCAGCACGTCCTAAGTGCTATGTGGCAGGTATTATACTAACTACTTCACACATCTCTTATTCCTCAAATTACACTTACATTATGGATAAGGCAATCAAATCTTGGAGTTAAGTAACTTGCCCAAGATGGCACAATTAGTAATTGGTAGAGCCAGGAGTTAAGCCCAGGGAGCCTGAATCCAATATCCACATTTTCATCTGGTCTATACTGCTTTTCCTGTGCCCAGTAATGTGCAGGGACATCAAAGACCCCTGCCTTAGAGAAATGTCAAAGCTCCCCCCAATAAATTAAGATCATTTAATATAATTTCAGGGTGGGGGGGGGGGATGCCTTGACAGCTTCTTAACACTTTTCCAAGCAGCAGAGCCAAACCCTTACTGCTTTATCAAGAGTTAGCAAAACAGAGCCTGGAGAAGGAAAGAAAGCCATTACTGCCTTTTATTAAAAGATGTTGACATAGAAAAGAAGGATGATTTATTAACAAATGCTCATATAGCCATCTGATGTGCCAGGCACAGTCCTTATATCCTCAATAGTGGCAATGACAGCACAGAGAGAAAAGGAAAAAGAAGCTTGGGGCAGGGTGCTTGGGTGACTCAGTCGGTTGAGTGTCTGACTCTTGATTTCAGCTCAGGTCATGGTCTTGTGGGTTTGTGGGATCGAGCCTCGCATTGGGCTCTGTGCTGATGGTGTGGGGTCTGGTTGGGATTCTGTCTCTCGCTCCCCCTCTGTCTGCTCCTCCCCTGTTCTCTCTCTCAAAATAAATAAACTTTAAAAATATTTTTTAAAAAGGCGAGGAAGGAAAAGACAAAGGACAGAGAAAGGGAGAGGTCTGGCAGGACCAAGGTCCGGCTGCCTGCCCCACTCTCCCAGGTCCAGGCATGGGTCTGGGAGGACAGGGGGAGGGGAGGGCCGAAGGAAAGAGAAGGGGTGGAGTGTGCACATCCCGTGTCCAGTTTCCTGTGCAAAGTTTCATTTGAGCTGACGTGGGCTCTGTGCCAAGTGGCCAGGGACACACCTGTATGGGAGAGAAGAGATAAAGAAACCAGAGCGGAGGGGGAAACCCTTGTTCCTTCAGAGTGAGCCCTTGGGAAGTAGTAAAGAACCTTTTGGCCGCCTTCCCTCCCTGTAAGAGTGGTCAGAACCCAGGTGAAGCAGGCAAGCTTTTCCACAGTGTGGGCTTAAGTGCTGACAGGCTCTGTTCTGGGCCAGCAGGAGGACAAGGAGCTACTTGCAAGGCTTGTCCGGGATCTCATGGTCTTGCTATTCGATGTGTTTGGACCATTCCATTCTTCTATTCTCCGTGAGTGCTGCAATGGCTGTTAGAACGGCTGATGAATGTCTATTTTCACTTGAATACAGACTTAACTCAGGGCTGCTTAAAGGGATGAGAGAGGGACAGTAAAGAAACCACAGGAATCAACATAACACCAAATTCATTTGTGTTGAGTACTGAACTAATCAGAGATGCCCCGAGTTAGAAAGGAGAAAGCCCTACATATTCTCTCTCCTTTGCATTCCCTCCCCCACTCCCTCTCACCTTCTTCCCCTCTGTCTCTCCCTCTCTTCCCCTCACCCCACTCATGCCCTGTCCTGGCTCCCCTCCTGACTTGCTCTAAGCTGGGCCATGGAGGGGCTGGAACCCCTGAGTGACTTCAGATGATGCCAAAGCTCCTAATGCCAGATATGGAAAAGTTGAGTCTAAGTAAATAAATGTGGTTCTCTCCCTTTCTCCTCAGATCCCCACTGCTCCAAAAAATAAACACTGTTAGTACAGTGAACTGCTTCTCTGTTCTCCTGGAAAGCATCTTAGGTCCAACCATTCATGCGCCAGCCCCAGGGAGAAGGCGCCAGCCCCAGTGGATAAAGCAAAGAACAGTGAGATTTGGTTGTGGGATGTGTCTTCACGTATGTGACATACAGACACATTTAAGGACCTATAGCCACGCTTGTACTTCTAAATCTATGAGTATGGGAATTGTTTAAAGTGTTTGCCAGAAATCTGTTCATTAAGCAAAGAGAAGGACGGCCATGTCCCCAGCCGGCACGCAGCTAGCCCCTTCCACAGCAGGGACCCTTGGAGATCCATGTCTACATGCAACTGCATGGTCCATTTCATATTTCTGATTAGAATCAACATAACATTTTCCATGCAATCTGCCTCTAGTGCTTCTTAAATGAAGCTGTGTTTCCCCCAGGGAAATATGCATCTGCTTGTTGTAATTTTTTCGATGGTTTGCTTGTTGGGCCACATATTAAACCCACTTTAAGAGCTGCAGTCACCAAATGATTTTAAGTAAATATGTCTGGTTTTTTTTTTTCTTTCTGCCAGCTGGAGTCTCTAAGAAAGGCAAGCTCCTAAAAGTTAAAATTAAAAAAAGAAAAGATAATTCTTGGGGTGTTCCAGGTAAAAAGCGGTTGCTGTCAGATGCAAGGAAACGCGATCCTCTAACGAAACCACTGCAGCTGGAGACCACATTGGGTCTGGAATCGAGATGGTGAGTGGCCCCCATAAGCCAAAAGCCCTTCTTAGTTTGCCAAGTCTTGTTACCTTTGACTGCCACGAAGGCTGGGGATGAAACTCTTCATCTCCAGAGGAGGAGCCGGTGGAAGAGGTAGAAGAGGCGGCCCCTGTCACCTGCACTCGGATAGGGATGTGTTTGGGACCTGAAATGGGAACAGAAGAACTCACTGAACTCTCAGCTTCTTTGCTGCTTCCCAACCCAAAGCTGCTTCTCCCTCCTCCCTTCTTCCCCTCACCCCTTTCCTCCCTGCCCTTCCCTCACTGCACCTGCCGTGAGCAGGAGGAGGCAGTACCTAAGGGCAACTGGAAATTTGGCCCTCCACGTTAATTACATTTCTGGGTCCCTGCCAAGAGCTTTGCAGCTCTTTCATATTAAAAAAAAAAAGGTATTATGCAGAAATCAATTAATTCCTTAAACACCATTTATATGGTGTGTTGCTTAGAATGCATTCAGAGATGAAATCTATTATTAAAATCCTTGTCTGAAGTTAGCTGAGTTACCTAAATGCTCGTGTAAGGTTCGTTCTGCAGAGTAATTGAATGCAAAAAAGTCGGAGCCAGCTCTTAAACAAATCGCCCTTCTGTGGCTCACAGCATCTGGCACCCATTTTTACTACATGACATCTGCTCAGTGTAAAAGAGCTGGCGTCAGAATGTCTGGTCATAGAAAAAAAAAAATCCCAAATGTAATCAGAAGCAAAAGGACTCTAAGCCTAAGGTTTTATCACATAGTCTCATGCAACATAAATATTTCATTAATTATGGCTAAACAAATGCCACTTTTATTTTCCCAACTTGCAGATATTATCACATCATCGAAGTGATGATTCAAATGCCAGGAAAGGCACTGTAAGATAGGGAGGGCTCAACAATGCAGGGCCCACGGGAGAGCTGAAGGCGAGGAGATATGCGAATCTCTGAACAAGAGGTGGATGGTGAGAGGCGCCAAAGGGCCCGTGTTCACTAATCTCTTTGTGATCTGGCTGGGGACCGTGTGTGGTGAAGTCTTCCAGGTGCCACAGGAGGCTTTTATTCTTCTCAGTGAGAACATCTGCCCTTGCACACCATCCTGATGCAGAGTTGATAGTAATGTCTGTCTGCATGCACCCACTCTGGACACTGACTCTCAGAACCAGCGAGGACTCCGTGCTGGGAAATGTAGGAATCTTTACTCTGCCGTGGCAGCTTCTATCTGAATAGAAGTATGTGTTGGGTGAGGAGGGGGAAGGAGAAGCAATTCCATGTGACTAGCATTCTCTCCAGCCTGTCTTTTCCTCCCCATAATTTTCAACTATTTACCCCAGTGGAAGAGGCCACATTTAAAAACAAACAAACAAACAAAAAAAACACAAAAAAACAAGGGTAATTTTAACCACCAGGAGCACATTTACATATGCTGTTATTCAAAGCAAAATAATGCAAACCATCTATATAACAGCACAGACTCTCTGGGGAAGGAGTTCACTGTTTTCCATTTCAGTTTGCCAGATGCGAGAGCTCAGGTAAAGAGAGCTTCAGAGGACATCATAGTAACGGAAGGAGGCACCCTTAGTGGTGAGCTCAGATTGTCCTCCAGTTCCAGCCACTCAATTACCACTGAGTAAAGTAGTCACGGAGTATTCACTTCTGAGTGTGTGAGCCTGAGGACCTAACTTCACCTCCCTGAGCTTCTGGAACTCACAACTTCTAACCTGCAGCACTGTGGTGGATGAGTAAAGGTAATCAATGAAAAGAGCCTGACCCAGTGCCTGGTTCATTAGTGGTGCCTAAATAAATCTTGTCGTCATCGTCAGCAGTGGCAGCAACTCTGCCTCATCATGATCGTCGATCCAAATCAACAATACTGCAATATTAACAAACTGCCTGATTAGCCTGCATTTTATAGAACTCTTGTAGCCTAAAGTAGAAACTTTCAAAACTAAATGTTATAGGGCCATTGGATTTTCTCTTGAAATTGAGAGGAAAATATTTCTCAATGTAACGCATTTCTTAAACTTCTGGCAAATGTTATGTAAAGTTCTATGGTCACCTCTGCTACCTCCAAACTTTGCACAACCCTCCACACAGGGCTAGGTTCCTCCTTGTGTGCCGTCAGAGTCCTCTGGACATATGCCTATCAAAGCATTCATCATCCTGTACTACAAATGCCTGTCTGCTTCACTGACTCCACTCGGCTGAGCTCCCAAAGCCAGGAACTGGGACTCAATCTTCTGGACGACTCTATTCCTACCATAGGATCTGGGTCATAATAGGTGCCCAATGTATGTTTATTACGTGAGGAGGAGTGAGCCACATGTTATCCATGACATTCAACTCGACAGCTGAGCTTGACAAAACCAACAAGCATGGTACTATGCAGGAACAGCGCTAAACTACACTGCTGGAAATACCAAGACTAAAGACATGGGCTTCTTCCTCTCCAGGGATTTACATGCTCATAATGACTGTCAAGAATGTGGGTCTCACTCACTCTCTCTCTCTCAAAATAAACAAACATTTAAAAAAAATGTTATATAGTTGCCTCTAAATCTCTTCCCCTTTCCCCGCTTCTACCACAGAACCATTGACTCCAGGAGTTAACTTTTCCAGGGCAAAGTTAACAAAACCTGGCAGCATTGCTCACTCTGTAATGGAGGGGCTGATTCTGGGATTGATCTCCAACTGCAAAGCACTGAAAGTCGGGTCAAGATATATGAGGCAGCTATTTCCAGACATTGGACAACAGACAGCGCAGGACTGTGATAAAGGTAAGAACAGAAGCAAATGAAGCCGTACAATCACAGTACCTCCCTGCCTAGAGGCACTTTCCAGACCACAGTGCAGGTAGGAAGAGCCTAAACAGCGCATAGCAGGTTCACTGAGTTGAAAAGACAGAGACCAGAGTTTGAGTGAGTCGAGGCAGCTGGAATGTGTGGGGGAGACAACCGTAGAGAGCTATGCAGAAAAGGCACTTCAGGAACAAGCACAGAAGTCTCCTTGAGTCTATTGCTTAATAATAAACTTTAGATCCATAGAGAGAAACTGCATGAGGCTGGGCCAATAACTGCTGGGAATTATAGGCTAAATAATCTCTAAAGCTTTTTACAGGATTGGGAAATACTCAAGTTCCACCCAGCAAGGGTAGAAAAAACTTTAGTGGCATTAGAGTAGAGGCCACAGAAGAGTCATACTTTAGTAACAGGGATAAATTAGCCCTAGAGTAAAGGTTATTATAAACTCACCCAAACAAGCTTACAAAAAACAACCTTGAAAGAAACAACTTGATCTTCAAGTTACACTACCGCCTACCAAATATTTTTACTGCCTATTTAACATTCTTTAAGTGAAGAAACAAAGTCTAGACACTCTACAATGTAATAGTCACAATATCTAGCAGCCAGGAAGTATATGTAAAAGAGCAGGACAATAAGCTGATCATCAAGAGAAAAATTAGTTAACAAAAGCAGACTCAGAAATAAATGGAATTAGCAGACAAGGATTTAAAAACAGCTATTATAAATGCGCTCAAGAATTTAAAAAGACAGCATGAGGGGTGCCTGGGTGGCGCAGTCGGTTAAGCGTCCGACTTCAGCCAGGTCACGATCTCGCGGTCCGTGAGTTCGAGCCCCGCGTCAGGCTCTGGGCTGATGGCTCGGAGCCTGGAGCCTGTTTCCGATTCTGTGTCTCCCTCTCTCTCTGCCCCTCCCCCGTTCATGCTCTGTCTCTCTCTGTCCCAAAAATAAATAAAAAAAAAAAAATAAAAAATAAAAAATAAAAAAAAAATAAAAAAATAAAAAAATAAAAAGACAGCATGAGTAGAATGAGGAAGTAAAAAATATAGAAAAACGAACCAAATGGAACCTACAACGATGAAAAATACAGGGGTGCCCGGGTGGCTCAGTTGGTTAAGCGTCTGATCTTGGCTGAGGTCACAATCTCATGGTTTGTGAGTTTGAGCCCCACATTGGGCTCTCTGCTGTCAGCACAGAGCCTGGTTCAGATCCTCCGTCCCCCTCTCTTTCTGCCCCTCCCCAACTTGTGTTCTCTCTCAAAATAAATAAACTGTTTTTAAAAAGATGAAAAATATAAAATCTAAAATGAAACTTTCACTGGATTAGCTTAATAGTAGGTTAAATATTGCAGAGGAAAATGGTGAAATTAAATTACAGCAGTAGAAACCATCCAAAATGAAACACAGAGGAAAAGACAGACTGAAAAACTTAACCTCAGTGATCTGTGAGATAATATTAAGGGGTCTAAAATACACATGGATGGAGTGCCAGAAGGAGATAGCGGGAGATAGAAATGGAAAAAGTCATTGACGTAATATTGTTGAAAACCACACAAATTTAATGCAAGTTATAAATCCACAGTTCCAAGAAGCTCAATAAACCATAAGCAAGGTCAACATAAAGAAAATCATAGCAAGGCTCATGCTAATAAAATTGCTGAAAACCAGAGATACAGATAAAGTCTTAAAAGCAGACAAAGAAAACTGATAGATTACCCACAGAGAAACTAAGTTAAGAATGTCCATGGGCATCTCATTGGAATCTAAATAGACTAAGAGACAATGAAACATCATCAAAATGTTGAAAGAAAAGTCTGTCAATTTGTAATTTTATATCCAGTGAAATGATCCATTCAAAATGAAGAAAAAATAAAGGCTTTTTTTTTCCAGAAAAAGAAAAGCTAGGATAATTTGTTGTTAGAAGATATACAATTAAAAAATGTTAAAAGAAGTTCTGTAGCAGAAGGAATATAGCACATGGCATGAAGACCCATGAATGGCTTAGAATGGCTCTATGAAGAGCCATTTCTGGAATGGTAAATTTAATTTCTTTAAAAGATAATTGGCTATTTAATATAGGATAGTGTGAGCTAAGAAGAAATACATAATTTGGTCTCTGTCCCCCATTCCCACCCATATCTGGTCTTTGACTCCAGTTCCTGACACAGAGCTCCCGAAACTGTTGTCATTCCTGAGTAGTTTCTAAGTCCCTTGAAACTTCTGGTGATAGGAGCACCTTTTGTTCTAATGAGGTGACTCTTGGTGAGCTCCTGGAGGATGGCTGGTCATTAGAGAGACCAAGCTGTGACCAGAGCCTGGAACTTACAGTTCTACCCCTGATCCTCCAGAGACAGGGAAGGGACTGGAAAATAAATTAATAATCAATCATGCCTATGTGAAAAAGCCTCCATAAAAATCTCTAAAGTACAGGATCCAGGAGCTCCTGGGTTGGTGAACATAGAAAGTATCAACAAATTTCAAAGGACTAAGGTCATCAAAGTATGTCTTCCGACATAGTGAGATTAAGCTAAAAATCAATAATATAAAATATAACTATAAAATCTCAACATGATTAGAACTTTTCTGAGAACCTCCAGACCAAAGAAGAAATAAACATAAATTTAAGCTGATGGGATAAGAATATGGCATAACAACATAAACTAGGATGTAGCTAAAGTAGTGATTTAAGGGAAATTTAGAGCTTTAAATGCACACACTGTGCAAAAGAAAAGTTGAGAGTTAATGCCCTATGATCTATTTCAAGAAGTTAGAAAAAGAACCACTGACTGAACCTAAAGAAACTAAAAGGAAGAAAATAATCAAGATAAGAATAGATTACGAGAGACAATAAAAATAAAGCAGAAATAAAATAGAAAATTAATGAAGCAAAAATTTGGTTGTTTTAAAAGACATAACATTGATGATTTCTAAGAAGAATGATTAACAGAAAAGAGACAGAAAACACAAATAACCAATATTGAGGATGAAAAGCCCTACAGAGTATTCAAGGAAGCTATTATACAAATGATCTTATGACAATAAGTTTGAAAATTTAGATAAAATGGAAAAATCATTGAAAAACATGACTCACCCAGCAATAGCACTGCTAGGAATTTACCCAAGGGATACAGGAGTGCTGATGCATAGGGGCACTTGTACCCCAATGTTTATAGCAGCACTCTCAACAATAGCCAAATTGTGGAAAGAGCCTAAATGTCCATCAACTGATGAATGGATAAAGAGATTGTGGTTTATATACACAATGGAGTACTACATGGCAATGAGAAAGAATGAAATATGGCCCTTTGTAGCAACGTGGATGGAACTGGAGAGTGTTATGCTAAGTGAAATAAGCCACACACAGAAAGACAGATACCATATGTTTTCACTCTTATGTGGATCCTGAGAAACTTAACAGAAACCCATGGGGGAGAGGAAGGAAAAAAAAAAAAAGAGGTTAGAGTGGGAGAGAGCCAAAGCATACGAGACTCTTAAAAACTGAGAACAAACTGAGGGTTGATGGGGGGGTGGGAGGGAGGGGAGGGCACCTTTTGGGATGAGCACTGGGTGTTGTATGGAAACCAATTTGACAATAAATTTCATATATTGATAAATAAATAAATAAATAAAAATAAAAATAAAAATAAAGAAAAACATGACTTACCAGAACTGACATAAGAAGAAATAGAAAATCTGAATACTTACATATCTATTAAAGAAACTAACTCCACAGTTAAAAACCACCCTACAGAGAAAGTGCTAGGCTAGATGACTTCATTTGTGCTCAAATGTTTAAAGAGCAAATAACACCAGTGTTGAAAAAAAAATACAAACCCTCTTCCAGAGAACAGAAAAAGATGGAACACTTCCCAACTTGTGTTACAAGGCTAGGATAAAATCCAAAACCTGACAAGGATATTGCAAGAAAGGGAAACTTCAGACCAATAACTCTCAGGAGCATGGCTGCAAAACTTCTAAAAATAGTTAGCAAATCCAATACAGTGATACATAAAAATACACAATACATTATGACCACGTTGAGTTTACTCCAAGAACACAATAATGGTGTGACATTTTCAAATCTCTATAACAAAGTCAATCAATGGGACACCTGGGTAGTTTAGTCAGTTAAGTGTTCGACTTTTGATTTTAGTTCAGGTCATGATCTCACAGGTTCATGAGATCTAGCACTGAGCCAGGCTCTGTGCTGACAGTGCAGAACCTTCTTGGGATTCTCTCCCTCTCTCCATGCCCCCACCCCTCAAAATAAAGAAACATTAAAAAAAATCAGTCAATGTAATTCAGCACATTATTCATTAAAGTAAAAAAAAAAATTTATCTCCATAGATGTAAAAAAGCATTTGATTACATTTATCCATTATTCATGATAAAAAGTCATAGTAAGCTAAGGAAAGATGGAATTTTCTTTAATATAAAGTACCTGCCTTAAAAATCTACAGCAAACAATATATTCAGCAGTGAAATATAATCCTTCCGTTATGGGGGGGTGGGGGGAGACAATGATGTACATTCTTAACAATTGCATAGGCAGTCCCAGGCAGAAAAATAAGGCAAGAAATTTAAATAAAAGGTATAAAAACTGGAAAGGAAGATGTCAAACTGTATTTATAGACAACATGATTATCTGTATAGAAAATCCTATTAAAAAGCTCCTCGAATAATAAGTGAGTTTAGCAAGGACAATATAAAAAGTCCATTGTGTTTCTATATATCAACGATGACCAACAGAAAATAAAAATTAAGAAAGCCATTCCATTTATAATAGCAACAACAAAAAAATGAAACACTGAAGGGACACATTCAATAAAAAATATGCAGAACTACACACTGCACACTAACAGCCTTTTCTAGGAAAAATTAAGGAAAACCTAGATAAACTGAGAGAGATCCCATTTTCACAGACAGAAACTCAGTTGTCAATTCTTCCCAAACTGATTTATAAACGAAAAACAATATCAATCAAAATTCTAACGGGCTTATTTGGTAGAAACTGACAAGCTCATTCTAAAGTTTATATGGAAACACAAAAGACCTAGAGTGGCCAAAATAATATTTAAGAACAAAACTGCAGGACTCCCACTACCTGTTTTCAGGTGAAGCCACAGTTACCAAGAGCACATGTTATTAGTGTAAGGCTAAACATGTAGATCAACGGACAGATTAAAGAGGACAGAGTGATACCTACACATGTATAGTCAACAGATTATCTGTAGAGGTGCCAGAATAACTCGATGAGGGAAAGAATAGACTTTTTAACAAGTGGTGCTGACAATTGGATATCTACAGGCCAAAAAACTTGACTTCAATTCACTATAAAAAATTAATTAGAATTGGATTGTAGATCCAAGCCTGAAAGCTAAAAACTGTAAAGCTTCTGGGAGAAAACCCAGGAGAAATTCTCAGTGACTTTAGGTGTAGCAGAGATTTCTTAATTACGCAAATTATAAAAGAATTGATAAAGGTGACTTCATCAAACTAAAAACTTCCATTCTTTGGAAGATGCTGTGATGATAATAAAAAGATAATCCATCAACTAGGAGAAAATATTTGCAAACACATGTCTGATGAAGGATTTATATCTAGAATTTTAGGAACTCTGGCTAAATAGAGGACTATTGTATATTCTTAGATCAGAAGACTCAATATTCTAAAGTTACCAAATATCTGTAAATTAATCGATTAAAGACTGTATCATTTATAACTGCACCAAAAAATCGAATACTAGGGAATATATCTAATGAAAATTGTGCAAGATCTCTACAATCACAAAACACGGGAAGAAATTGAAGAACACCTCAGGGATATGTCATGTCCGTGGCTTTGAAGACTCAACATGCAAAGATGTTAATTGTCTCCAAATTGATCTATAGATTCAATGTGATCCCAATCGAATGTTCAGAAAATATTTTTGTGGAAAATGATTGATTGATTCAGTAAGTCACATGGAAATACAAAACGCCAAGAAGAACAAAGTGGAGGGTCTATTCCAGGCTATGAAGACTTATTATAAAACCACTTCCTGACTGAGGTGCAAGGACAAATCAACCAGTGGAACAGGATAGAAGGCCAAAAACAGACCTGCCTAATTTATGACAGAAGTCACAGCAATGAAATGGAGGAGAAGGATGGCCTTTTAAAAATAAATGCTGCTGAATCAAGAAAAACAAGAAGAAAAAAACCAACCAATAAACCTTCACTCTACCTCACAGAATACACAAATATCTATCCTACTTTTGTACTAGACTAAATTGCAAAAGGTAGAAGAATAAAACTTTTATAACTGTTGTCCAAAAGAAATATGAGCCATACATGTATCTCAAAATTTTCCATTAGCCACATTAAAAAATGTGAAAAGGAACAGATGCAATTAGTCTTAATCATGTATTTTATGTAGCCCCAAATGTCAAAAATATTATCATTTCAACATGTGGTCAATATAGAAATTACTGAGATATTTTACATTATTGCATTCATACTAAGTCTTCAGAATCTGGCACATGTTTTATACTTACAGAACACTCCTGGCTAGGGGTGCCTGTGTGGCTCAGTCGGTTAAGGGCCCGACTTTGGCTCAGGTCATGATCTCATGGTTTGTGAGTTCAAGCCCCACATTGGGCTCTGTGCTGACAGCTCAGAGCCTGGAGCCTGCTTTAGATTTTCTGTCTCCCTCTCTCTCTGTGCCTCCCCTGCTTGCACTCTGTCTCTCTCTCTCTCAAAAATAAATAAACATTAAAAAAAATTTCTGTAAAAAAAGAATATTCCTGTTTAGGTGATAAAATTTTAATGGTTAAAGTAAAATGTAATTCAAAAAGCAAAACGTTGTGTTTACTAGAAGAATATTTTGCATTGCTTCAGTTTTTAAATTTAAATTTATTATAACATGAAATAAAATTAAAAATGCAGTCCTCACTCATAATAACCATATCTGAAGTGTGCAGTAGTGGCTGCCATATTGGACGGCACAGTTCTAGAAAGTAAAATAGAACATCTTTATGACTTCAGAATAGGGAAAGATTTCATCAACAGGATGCAGAAACCAACAACAATAAAGGAAACTATTGATAAATTTGGCTTCATTAGAATAAATACTTCTGTTTATTAATAGACACCTTTAAGGGTGAAAAAGTGAGGGGTGCCTGGGTGGCTCAGTCGGTTGAGCGTCCAATTTCGGCTCAGGTCATGATCTCATGGTCCGTGAGTTCGAGCCCCGCGTCTGGCTCTGTGCTGACAGCTCAGAGCCTGGAGCCTGTTTCAGATTCTGTGTCTCCCTCTCTCTCTCTGACCCTCCCCCATTTTTTTTTTAAAGAGTGAAAAAGTGAGCCTAAGAGGGAGAGAAGATACTCATAACACATGTATCTGACAGAGGACTTGTATCCAGAATCTACACAGATTACAACTTAATAAGGAAAGGACCATCTATGCAAGAGGTCTGGGCAAAAAGGTCTGAATAGAGATTTCATACAAGAGAATATCTGAATAGAGGATGCCTGGGTGGCTCAGTTGGTTAAGCACCTGACTCTTGATTTCTGCTCAGGTCATGATCCCACAGTTTGTGAGATCGAGCCCCATGTCGGGTTCAGCGCGGAGCCTGTTTGGGATTCTCTCTCCCTCTCTCTCTGCTCCTCCCCTGCTCATGTGCTCTTTCTTGCTCTCTCTCAAAATAAATAAATGAACTTTAAAAAAGAGGGAGAGAAAATGTCAAAAGTAGTGCAACATCATTATCAGGTAAATGCAAATTCAAACAATGAGATACCTTTCATAAACATGGTGAGAGCAAAACATAAAACAAAACTGAGACTGTCAAGTGTTGGCAAGGATGTAGGTCAAGGGTAGCTCTCATTTCCTACTGGAATGTATAAACACTCGTACAACCACTTTGGAAAACTGTCTGACGGTATCTTCTAACGCAAACCACGTACATGCCTACCCTACCACGCATCAGATCCACTCCCAGGCGTTCCCTGATAAAGCTTCTCTCTTTGAACAAACTCTGGGCAAGCTTCTTCTTGGCTAGGCCTCAACTTTTTATAGTCTATAAAAACTATAGACTCTCAACATAAATTATTTAGCCCACCCACTTCTTCCTATGCGAAAAGACTTGAACACTAACAGTTTCTAACAACTCAAGGTCACATCCCTAAGATAACCCTAGCCCTCCTTAAAGTACCTACCTGAGAAAACTCAAGGCTGACAACAAAGCAATTTAGTGTTTGTTCTAGTCAACACCTGCTGATAGGGCTCTGACTGCCCTTTCTTACAGTCCTTGGTCCCCTTGAGATGTATATGAATCTCCTACCACTCAAGAATGTCTTTCTCAAGAACCTGAAAGCCAGTCCTTTGAAAGGTAATCATCAGGAAGGATAGGACCTCTGTCTCCCAGTCTCTATGGGAAGATAGAATCCTAACTTCAATAATTGTCAGCTAACACACACAACTAGCCTATTCAGCATTTATGCCGACCAAACCTTTATAATTCTTCACTTCCTTGACTCTACTGAGCCTTTGCTCAGCCCCTCCCTATTCCCTCAATCACCCTGTAGAACACCCAGCCACCTCTGTAAAGTTCAAAGGTGAGTTCACTTCATGTTGGACTCTCTCTTCTGCTGCAATAGTGTATTATCAGTTAAAATCTGTCCTTAACACCTTTCATGGCATCTGGCTTTATCTTTGACAATAGCCAACACAAGTGATAGGTATAAGAATGCTCAAAGCAGCATTATTCACAATAAAAGCAACTGAGAACACCTAAATGCCCAGCTTCAGAATGCACGATCGTGGCATATTCACAAAAGGGAATAGAAGGTAACAATGTAAAGAATGAACCACTGCTGCCTACAACAATATTGAACCCTGCCCACATCCCCCCCCGCCCCGCCCCCGCCAATAATGTTTAACAGAAGAAGCCAGGCACAATACATACTTGTATTTTCTGTTGTTGTGGAAGCAATGAACTCAGATTCGGCACCTATGATGATACCCATTTATTATGTCACAGTCGTATAGGTCAAAAGTGGAGGCAGGCACGGCTCAACCAGATGCTCTTGTTGGGTGTCTCACAAAGCCAAGATTGATGTGTCTGCCACGCTGGGGTCTCATCTGCAGCTCAGAGTTCTCTCCCGGCTCATTCAGGTTGTTGGCAGCATCCAGTTCCTGGTGGTCATAGGAGATGGGGCCCATTTTCTCGCTGGCTGTCTGCTGGAGGCCCATCTTCACTCTCAGAGGCCCGCTGTCCGTAGGGCCTCCCATAGTATGACAGTTGACTTTTTCCAGGCCAGCAGGATCCTATCTTTCTCACCCAGTGAGTTTCAGGAAGGGCCCCCTCCTTATTAAGGGCTCCTCCAATTAGGTTAGGGCTACCCAGGATAATCTCCCTTTTGATTAACCCAAAGTCAATTGGTTTAGAACTTAATTACATTCACAAACTCTGGTAACCTAATCACAGGAGTGAGATCCATCATGTTCACGTTCCCACCATACTCAGGAAGATGAGATCTGCAGGGCAGAAAGCATGGGGCCCTCTGAGAATCCTGCCTACCACAATACTGAATGATTCAACGTTTATAAAGTCAAAAAACTGCAGAAGCAATCCGAGATGATGGAAGTCAGATGGTAAGCACTTTTGTTGGGTGTCACATGTATGTGGGAAGAAGCATGACTGAGGCTTCTGAGTGCTGGTGATTTTCTAGATCTTAATCTCAGGCGTATTTAAGCAAATGTGCACTTTGCAAAAATTCATTAGTTGTGTACTTCAATGTGTATATTTTATATTACAATAAAGATTTAATGCAAAAAGAAAAAGGAGGTTCTCGGGGTGCTTTAATTATATACGAGAATGATACCTCGCATTCAAAATTGTTTGTATAAAATCAGCACTGGGAAGTGCTTGAAATCAGTTTATGCCCCTAAGTAATTCAAGGACCCTGAGAAGTTTATGTATACTATCAATGAACCCAGGAAGTTTTGTGGAAAAGAGAAAAATTAAATTTCAGCCGATTTATTCAAGTGACCGTAAGTTTGAGGTATGTCCATTTGAATACGTTTTGAAAGTTTCTCATTTTCAGTTATGATATGGTTCTTTTTCTCCATTGCATGGGAGCGTACCCACAGGTTAACTGTGGAGAGAGCAATGTCAGTGTGTATGTGTGTGATTGGTGGGCTGGACAGGGAAATGAAAGGAATAATAAATTCCTTTATTAAGAAATAAATAAATTTAAAAAGTAGTAAAAGGAAACTAATCTGAGCCTAATCTCATAGGGTAGGGAAAATCTTTGCATTCTTAGGATATTGACCTGAGAACACCTGAGAGAAAGACAAACTCTTCCATGAGATGGGCCCAGGCACTATTTCTAAGGCTGGTCAGCCTTAACCTAATTCCATTCTCTACCTTCTCATTCTGTTCCAAGCCAAGGAAGTCATACCATTTCTCAGTGAATGTAAATGAAAGAGCTCTCCGTGATAAATAAATCAGGAAAACACACTGGCCCCCACTTATTGTAATCAGCATATACAAAAGTCATCTAAATGTGAAATAAATGAAGACCAATCTTCTGAATGAATTTAATGCAAAAATCTTAAATAAAATACTAACAAACAGAACAGTTATATTAAAATAATAAGATGTCATGACCAAGTGGTATTCATTTTAGCAATATAAGGATGGTTCAATATCAGTGAATCTATTACATAATTCATAGTATTAATCAAACTATGGAGAAAATAAAATCATACAATTATCTTGAAGGGTGCCGAGTATCATTTGATAAAATTCAACAACCATTCACGATTTAAAATACTTTCAGTAAAGTAGGGTTAGATGGCAATTTCCTTGAAGTGTTTAAATATATCCCAGTCAACCCAGAAGCAAGCATCATGCTTAGATGGGAAAACATTCTCCTTAATGAGGTGCGTTCTCATTAAGGTTAGGAATGTCATAAGGAAACCATCATCACCACTTTTAGTTAATACTGTTCTGGAGATTCTAGAAACCAAAGAAACTAAGGAAACAAAATAAATTAGAGGTATACGTCTTGTAAACAAGAGGTAAGATTATCATTATTTACAGATGTTGGGATTGCATATTCAGGGAGGACCCAGGAGAAGCCACTGGAAAGCTTTCACAAGCAAGTAGAAGGCAGCACAATGGATGGGCAAAAAGTATTTATACAGAAGTCAATACATTTCAGATATACAAACAATAGTAGAAAGATATATCAAAAGATCTTATTTACACTAGCAATAATAAAAATGAATACATTATAATAAACTTAATAAATATGCAAGACCTGTATGATGTAAGGTTTAAAATATTCTGGGGGCGGTGTCATAAAACAGAGAGCAAATGGAAAGGCAATTTATATCATAAGGTTGTGAATTCTTGCCAACTTAGTTTGTAAACTTAATGCCATGAAAATACTCATAGGATCTTTTTTTTGTACATAAACAAGCTGAGGCTAAGTTCAGATAGAATATCAAACAAGGAAGAAGAGCCAGGAAATTTTGAAAGAGAGGATCAATCATGGAATACTGTTCCTATCTGACAGTACATACATAAATTTAAAAGGGTATAAATATATAAAGCAAAATAATTAAAACAGTGTGGTACTGACACATAGGGAAATCCATCCAAGTACAGGAATTTGATACATGACAAATATGTCATTTCACATAAGAGAAAAGATGGATTAGTCACTAAATTATTTTAGAATAACCAGGGAGACAGCTTAAGACAAAACAAAACCAAAACAGGGCTGGATCCACACCTCACATTTTATATTAGGACTGTTTCTTGATATAAATATTTAAATGTAAAAAATTAAAAACAAACAAGAAAACCTAAAAGATACTGTAAGAAAATTCTTTTCTAAAACTTGGAAGAAGTACTTTCTGAACTATTATATAAAGGCTAGGAGCCATAAAATGAAAAACTGCTTATAACAACGATATAAAAATAAAACTTTTATGTGACAAAATCCACCATAAACAAACAAGAGGCTGGAAAAAATATTTGTAATTCCTGTCACAACTAAAGGGCTACATTTCCTTTTAATAGAGTCCCTTCACATCATTAAGAAAAATACCAACAGTACAACAGAAAACTGGATAGAAGAGATAATAGGTCATAGAAAAGGAAATACAAATGACTTTTTAAATTGAAAAGGTACTCAGTCACCTGTCACAATGGTAAAGATAAAAAAAAAATTGGATAGCCCATTGGTTAGTGCAAGTGTTGAAACACCACGTTCATATTTTGCTGAACCGGCACCATTTTGATGGCGGATTTGGCAATCTCGATTAAAATCCCTGATTCACATATCCTTCGTTCCAGTATTTCTACCTCTACTACTCCACATATGCCAAATGGCCTAAGTTCTCAGTTAATTACAACAGCACTGTTTGCAGTAGCAAAAGATCTGCAATTGACTTTCCATCCTGGGGGCCTGGCTACCTAAATCCACATCTACACCTGTGCAGAGATCCTGTGCAGCTAGAAAACAAAGGAGAAAGGTCTTTATGTGCCCACAAGCAATGATCTCTAAAATAAAATTAAAAGCATAATACAAAGTGTGTACGATATGCTAGCATACTACCTTAATGTAAAAAAAGAAACAAATATTGTTATTTATAAAATTACTCTTATATGCATGAATTCTGTCTGCAAGAATGCCTAAGAGGTTGATGATAACATCTGTCATCAAGGATAGGACCTGGATGGCACAGGGACAGGGAAGGGAGATAGGACTATTTATTTTGTTCATTTTACACCCTTTTATTTTAAACTACACGAATGGGTTGATGGGGGGTGGGAGGGAGGGCAGGGTCGGTGATGGGTATTGAGGAGGGCACCTTTTGGGATGAGCACTGGGTGTTGTATGGAAACCAATTTGACAGTAAATTTCATATATTAAAAAATAAAAAAATAATAAACTACACGAATGTACTATCTATCAAAAAATGCACAACACATTAAAGTTTACGATGTGATATAAAGGGTATAATTAAACTCCAGCCTGTTTGTGCCTATCCTCAGCTTGGCTGAAAATAAAGTCTCTTGTTAATCTGTACAGCTTTCTGATTAAGGCACCAAAGAAGGAAATTAATTTTTTGCTTGAAAACTTAAGTTCCAAAATAAAAGTTAAAAAAAGAAAAAAGTTAAAAATAAATAAATAAAAACAAAGTTGCTCAAGAATAGGGACAGGAGAGTCACAGTTTATTTAAAGCCATCAACCAAATATCAACAATTAAAAAAAAATAAATCATGTGTTTAAACTGTCTCTAAAGATACATACCAAAACTTTGGCAAGGAGGAGTGGGACAGAGAATATATGTTACTTTCTAAAAAATATATTTTCACATTGTCAGATTCTTCCAATTTATTAATTCAATCATTTAAAAATTATAATCAGATTTAAATATAAAAAGCCTAGGTTTCCATTGTTAACCACATACATAACTGTTTTTAAATAGTAATAAAAAACCTAAGTTTAAAAGAGGCACCATTTTTTGACTAGTAAAACAGCAATATTTTTAAAATATGAGACAATACAGATGACGGTATGGCGGAAAAGGTACTTCATACATTAGTGGTGGAATATAAACTGTTACCTTTCTCTCGGTTTAATTGAAACTGACAACATGCAGTTATAAGAAATAACACAGAGAGGCCCCATGTATCCTTTATCCATACCGTTAAGAAACAATGTTAGTGTAAGAAAAAAAAAATTTGCATCTTTAATCCAGTAATCTCATTTCTTGGAACCTATCCTAAAAAAATAATTCAAAGGAAAGAAAAACCTATATGCATAAAAAATGTTCGTTCAATACCACATATATAAAATATAAATATATTCATAGGCATAATTTAAACAATAAACGGTTTGGGGACACCTGTAGGGCTCAGTTGGTTAAGGGTCTGACTTCGGCTCAGGTCACGATCGCATGGTTCATGAGTTCGAGCCCCGCGTCGGGCTCTGTGCTGACAGCTCAGAGCCCAGAGCCTGCTTCAGATTCTGTGTTTCCCTCTCTCTGCCCTTCCCCTGCTCACACTCTGTCTCTCTCTCCCTCTCAAAAATAAATAAACATCTAAAAATTGAAAAAATTTAAAAAATAGTTTTATTATTTTCTAGATAAAAATAATTTATTTAATGAAGTAACATATCCACTAGTGTTAATAACATTCTACTGCCATTAAATCGCATTTATGTAGACTACGTGTGACTGTCATAATAGTTATGCTATATTGTTGATTAAAAAAATACAATTTGGGGGCACCTGGGTGGCACCTGGGCATCTGACTCTTGATTTAGGCTCGGGTCATGATCTCACAGTTCATGGGATTGGGCCCCACATTGGGCTGTGCTGAGCATGGAGCCTGCTTAAGATTCTCTCCCTCTGCCCCTCTCCCCTGCTCATGCGTACATTCTCTCTCTCTCTCAATCTCTCTCTCTCTCCCTCTCTCTCTCTCTCTCTCTCAAAATGAATAAATAAACTTTAAAAAATGAAAAATACAATTTTGGGGGTAAAACTTAGTAAAAGTTGCCATACATGGATAATGAGTGAGAAAGTGGTGAGATTATGGTCGATTCTTTGTCTCTTTCAAAACTTTCTGTAATGTAATTTCAAATTCAATTTTTTCCCCCAATTTTTCACGTTTTTCAAATTCAAGTTTTCCTACTTTTGTCAGAATTTAATTTGGGAAGCAAAAGAAAGGGAAAGATGCCCGTTGTTAGTCCAGTAAGAATGGTTAACTGCCCAGCACGAACTGCAGACTTTCGTTAGGAAAGAGCCACTTACTTGTATCTTTGTCTGGAGAAGGATGGACCCTCTGCTCCAGGCAGGTGCTAGTGAAAGGCTGTGCCAGCTTCTCCAGGGGCTGGGCACTGTCCACGGGCTCCCCTTTGCCCCTGTGGATGCTAAAGAGGTCCTGGAGGTCCTTTCTTTGTTTGGATTCTTGGAAGAAACTCTCAAAAGATTTGTCTTTGAGTCTGAGTGAGGAGAAGAGAGAGATCTTCCTCTTTGGAACCCTGGAAGCATCTGGGAAGGTCTCCTGCAAACTCACTTTCTCAAGGAGTGTGGGGACATCTTCCATCTTGTGGCAGGATGGGGACACTAATGCAGGAAACACCTTGGACGGTCGGTTGGGCAAACTGTGGGTACGGAAGGCAGGGTCAGGAAGGCGAGGGTGCGGAGGCTGGGCAGCCCTGGCAGGTGGGGAGCCCCAGGAGAAGAAGGCTGAGGTCCTGCGTGCCATGTCTCTCCCTGGGGACTGCTGGCTGCAGTCTTTACTGGAGTTGGTTTTTCGAAGGCTGAACGAGCGAGTGCAGGAGTGTGGCTGGGTGGTGGGCAAGGGCTTTGATTCTGGCTTGGTGGAGTTGGGGAGGAGGGGCTCCAGGGACCTTCGGATGGCATTTGCTATGAGCCGAAGTGGGGACTTGGGTGGAGGGATGCTTGGCTCCCCTGGAGCCCGTTCCACTGGGGTCCCCGTCTTCTCCTGAGCCTTTCCCTGGGCTGGCGGGGTCTCTCGCACTCTCCAGGGGAGCAGCAAGGAGCTGACTGGTTTCAGCACATGGCCTCGTCGACCACTGTCAGCACTTTTCTGGGCAGGTTGTGCCCCAGCTTCCAGGCTCACACTCTCAGGGAGGGAGTCATTCCAGTCCAGCAGCTTTGTCTTCTGCTCCGGGGTGAGGACTAACTTCTTCAAGCCCAGCCTCTTCCCCTCTGTCAGCTGTGACCCACCCTCCTCTCTCCTTCCGGATTCTGTTTTCCTTTCTCCTGGGTCCTCTCCAGCCCCGGGGGATAGCTCTTGGTCTGGCAAGCACCTGTCCTTCCCTCTAGCGGGGTGTGGGCCTCCGTGGATGCTTCTGGCATCCCCAAGAAGGGACTCTGTTTCCTGACACCCATCAGAAGCCGTCTCTGCAGGGCTGGGTGTCTGGGGCCTCACCATGCAGTACTCTGCCCGCTCCAGCACTTGGTCATGAGGCAGATACAGGTGCATGTCCTTGGGTGCTGCCTGGGCTCTGGCGCGCCTCAGAAAGATTGGGGTAGAAGGGCTGAAGTGACCTCTTGAGACCTGTGAGGGCAGGTTGTAATCTATCACCTAGAGGAGATGGGCAAAATTAATGGGTATTTAGGGATTCCCAGCATTTATTTATATGGGGAGGCATTTCTCAGCCCATGTCCCCCTCCCTGCCTCGCTTCAGATCTCCAAACCCCAAAGTAAAAAAGAATTCTGCCTAGGATGATTTCAAAGGGCCACTCTTCATTCTAAGTGGCTGCCTTGGGACCTGCTGGGATCTGCCTAGAACCCTGTATCAGCAGTGATCAAAGGCTTTGCTGGGTGCTGGATTAGGTGGGTTGGAAGCCAGAATGGAAGGTGACTGCACTGACCAGCTCCTGGGCCAGCCAGCCAGCCAGGTAGAGCTGGCCTGGCCTCTATGTGTGGCCAGACCAGATGCCCCAAGGCGAACTTAGCCACAGTTCCTACTAAGGGAACATTCCACCCGTAGATAGGTGTGTTCCTCCAACAACCGAGAGGCCAAGGCTTCTTCCTTGGAGACTATTAAGCGAAGGAGAGACAGTTACCCTTCTGGGCTGGAGCTGTGGTGGCAGAAAGATGGCCGTCGGGACTTTCCACTGACCCTTCTAGAACTGACTCATGCCTTGCTCCACTGAGAAAGTAGCCATTTGTAGCGAGCAGGGACTTGGCCCCTTGGCAAAGGAAGAACATAGGGACATTCTAGAAGTGGCTGTGCCCTGCTAAAAGCTCTGGTGCCTAAGGGCAGGTCATAGGACAGGGGCTTGACAAGAGCACGTACCTTGATTTGTCTCGTGCACCCTATTTCCCAGAGCCCAGACCAGGGTCTGGCAGGTAACAGAGGCTTGATAAACTCATACTGGAGGATACAGTTCAAACCTGAGTATCTCAGGGATGTCATTTTCTGTTCAAGAGGGATGGACCTCCAAGAGTCTCAGCTGCTGTCAAAGGCAGCCTCAGTTCCGTGTCTGCCATCCGTCAGCTGTGAGCTCCTCAACGTTCTCTGCCAGGCCCTCAAGGGCAGAGCAGATGTCCTAGCATCTCCGCATGCCACAGTCCTGCCCAGAGTCCATGCCCCACAGAGTCTGCTGAGTGAGTGGCTGTGCCCTGGGGCTGGCTGAGAAGGAGCAGGATGGATGAGCTTTCATGAAGGGCACAAGTGAAAAAGGCCTGGGTGGGCATTTCTTGGCCCTGGCTTTGCACTTGGGGGACCTCAGACTGCTAAGAATCCAGAGTTAAGGGCGGGGGTAGGAGGGGCACAGGCAGCTCACCTTCCTAACACGGGGGCAGGGCCCCAAGGGGCATTTACCTGAGGTGGGGAGAAGCCATCCAGGACATTCCCTGGGACACCGCCTGAAGACAAAGATGGAGGAGAAGATGAAGGAGAAAACAATGAGGAAGAAGAAAGAGGGGCAGCTTCCTCTGAAGGTGACATGGTTCTTCTGTTGTTCACTGGTGTCGAACCTGCCAAGGAAAGAACATACTCTCCATTACAGAGCTGTTTTTTTACGTTATTTTATCATGAAAAGGTGGAGGTTTGAAGAGAAGCTCCAACTCGATAAACACAGCCAGAGGGTGGAAGGTGCTGGAGACTGATTCTGAGACTGCAGTGCCCAGAGTTTGACCTTGGAGGAATGGATGCAGGAATGACAGCCTGTGGGGGAGAAGAGGTCCTAGGATGAAAAGTCTAAGAACCATTGCACTTCTCACTCCCATGAGAACGTTCCTGAGATATCTCCAGGGCGTTTCTTGGAAATGGACGGCTACCTCTGAAGTTTCCCCCAAAGCCATTGTGGTTGGCATCTGGACTGCGTTAACTCACTTGGTCAATAAACCATCTGAGGCCTCTTCCCACAAGATGCCTGGCCATTAGCTGTGGGCACGGACAGTGTAGGTAGTCACTGCTAATGAATCAGGCTCTTCCTTCTCACATGGGCACCAAGGGGCTTTCAGGATGGTTAGCTTGAGATTTTGAGAGAACACTAGGGAGGGAGGTTATAATGAGTACCAAATCATTTGAAGCATATGGAATGGGGTTCATGCCAAGTTCCTGTTGGTCAGGGAACAAATGAGATGCAGTGTATGTGCTCAGACCAACATGAGAAAGGAGTGTGGCCAGGACCCTGGGGATCAATGAGTCAATGAGTCTGGTAACAGCAGAATTGTGACAGTTGTAGCCTATAAGATCCATGTCTCCCTCTCCCGAGTGCACACACGTGTGTACGTGTGCACAAATATGCCCTCTGGTAACCTTAAATCTAAAATCTCTAGGGCTTTGCTTCCACGTGGGACCATTCCAATAATATGTCCTGAGAGGGATTCAGAAAATGCCATGCTCCTTTTCATATTTGTCCACTCTGTGTCTGACCCTTCAGCCCAGCCAGCTCTCCTGTGAACCCTTCCAGCACGTAGAGTCTATCCCCCAGAGACCTCCCAGGACCAACGTCTCTCAACCACTCCTGTCAGATTCCCTGCTTCTGGCTGCTCAGCTGACCCGTTCCTATTTCCCTCCGAGGTGTCCAGCCTTCAGATGTTAGCTCACTTCCTAACTCAATACAACCCCCTGGCCTCAGTTTCCCCATAGCATTGGGTGAGACACTCCTGCTCTGGAGCCCACACAGGCCAGGCCAAACCCAAGCCCCACCCCCAGAAGAGTTCTTTCCAGACCCATCCGCATGGGGGAACCACACGGGGGCGGGGGGTTCTTCAGGATTCTGTCCTGCTTTCCTTGTACACAAATGTGTGTCAGAGTGCGTATCCCAGTCCTGGGCTCTGACAAGACAGTCACTACACACACAAGTTCAGCAGGCTTCCAAAGCGAAGCCCTCCGGAATGATTCTGAGGGAGAGGAGAACTCAGGGGAATAGATCCGAGGGCGGCAGGAAGGAGCTGCTGGGAGAAGGCCCCAGGCTGCCAGGAGCCCATGCGGGGGAGGCGGCTGGACAGCTTGTCACCCAAACCCTCAGCCCCCGTTGCGGCCCACAATGAGATGTTTCGAGCCTAAAAAGGCAAACGCTGTGAGTCAGTTGTTGCCTTGCTTCCTGTCCTCGGCTTGCCAAATTCCTGCCAAATTCCTTCTCCTCCTCTCCCTTGCCCCCTCATTCTCTTCCCTCAGCTACCTCCCAAATCAAACTCCTGAGCTTGTCTCAAAGTCCCCTCAGCTCAACAGACTGACTCTTTGTTCCCCTGAGGAGCTCTCTGGAACCTTCTGACACAGTGCCAGGGACACCTAGGGAACCAAACTTGACAGGAAAGCCTTGGGGTTCACAAGGTCGTGACCCGGAGGCTGCTCCCTCTCTCCTTTCTTTAACCCCTGCCCCCACCCCTGCCAGTGAGGCCTCTTTGCACTCATGTTCCTCACACACCCACTTCAGGACAACTTGGGCAGGGCTTGAAGGGATGCCTGCCCGTCAAGCTGCCACCTGGGAGGGGAAGACCAGAGGTAAGCTGAGAGGTGACAGGAAATCTCACCTGCCTGAGGTGGCTGAGGTTTTGGGGTTCCCTCAGAGGATGGCAAAGGGGGAGCCTGGAAGCCCGCCTCCTTCACACCCACACCAGCTGCCTGACACTGAGCAAGTTACTTAGACTCTCACTTTCCTCATGTGAAAGACGGGAAGTCTAGCGTTGCTTCATGGGGAGGCTGAGGGGATAAAATGGGGTAAAAAGTGGTGCCCGGTGTAGGATGCCAAGTAAATGCTGCACGCGAGCTAAATATTAACTCTAATCCTTCTCTTCTGCCCATGCACATGAGTTGTGCCCAATAAAGACACTGCTGAACTGCTGACCTGTTCCAGAGGGGGCTATGGACCCCAACTATGGCCAAGAGTTCTCTAACTTGTAAGCCCAGGGACTCCCCACTCACCACCTCAGATCCTTCTCTGCGGGTTCTTTCTTGTTTTCCTTGAAGGCTTGGCATGGTCCAGCCAGGCTGCTGTGCCCTCTGCCAGGGCCTCAGTCCTGGGTGCTGCTGGCCCTTCTGGTCCCATCATGCAAAGGGGTTGATAAGCAGACCAGGGCCCATATTACAGCCCCCCAAGCCTCCTCTGGCTCAACTGTCTCTTCGCTGGGCCCTCCGGCAGTGACCTTTCCCTTCGATTCTAGAGGCCATTCTGGTGACTATGGTCAGCTGGGGGAGGGTGACAGCTCCCTCTGTCCTCCCACCTGGGGTTGGGGCCAGAACCAGCTTTGACAGGGCAGTGAGTGGACCAAGGAGATGGTGCCCCAGGTTCTGCTCACTACTACAGGACCAGTGTTGCCCACTGGGGTTTCGTCTTGGGCAAAATGAAGAGGACGAAAAAGATGGCCGTGAGGATTTTTACAAAGACTGGGATTCCAGGGTGCAGCTTCCCAGAATTTGGTGTTTAGGCAATACTCAAATTTCCTGAGGTCTCAGAGTGCCCTCTAGGGGCAGGAGGCTTGTTCCTTGGTTCATATGTTTGTTCACTCATTTTCTCTTTCATTCAGCAAGCTAGAACTGAGTGCCTCCTCTGGGCCAGGCCCACAGATACGATCCCAACTCAAGGCCGGCCCTCAGAGGCCCGAGAACTAACACCTAGGAAAACTAAAGACACATTGAGGTCGTCAGGTCCATCCCAGAAACCATGCTTCTGGTTAGCAGTCCTCTCTCTCCCGCGCCTTCTCCAGCACCCTCTAACCTGCTGGGGGAGGGGCCCCCAGACTCGCTGCTCACAGCCCAGACCGAGAACTTCTTAAAAGCAGGGCAGAGCCCCTTGTGCTCGTGGCACTCCTTAAAGTCAGCTGGAAGCACTGGATGGCACCTACCCAAATGGACCCACCGGTGGAAGCAGAATTCTTGTGATTTGGGGAGGGGCTAGGAGGCTGAGGAAATGAAGTGACTCAGGCCTTCAGTAAACATTCCCTATTCTCGTGGCCCTCACTGCCTGGGACTGCAAGATGATTCAAGAGCCATTTCAGGGTGCCCCCAGGTGAAATGGCCTGCAGGTGTGCAGCTGTGGTACAGCTCCAGAGGCACCCATTATCCCAGCCTGACCCAAGGAAGGTGGGGGGTGGGGGGGGCTCGAGTCTGAGGGCTGCTGGGAGAATGACTCATGGGCCAGGAGTCAGGACTGACTCACAAGGAAGGAGCCAACTAACTAGTGCTCTGTTCCAACTTCAACAATGGTTCTTTTTAGAAACCCCTGTCTAACCCAAGGCTTTCCTGGGTCCACCTCTTCCAGAGCAAGGCCCAGGAGGGAGTGTGGGAGCAGGGGGAGGCCAAAGGTGGACTTGGAAATGGACTGAGAGTCCCTGTCCCTCTCTCATGACCGGGGAGGGAATGCATGCCTGCTCCTTAAGGGCTGCAGAGCAGCACAGAATGTGGCCAGCCCCAGGATGCTGTGCAACCGTGCGTGTGGTTAGTGCGCCCCCTAGTGGGAGTCTAATGCATCCGCGGCAGCCCTTGGCCCTCACCCAGCCCTGCTCTTCTCTGGGACGCTGGGGTCAAAGCCTGCTCAGATAAAGCAGCAGGTGTGTGTGCCTGGGCGGGCGGGTATGTGAGTGGGTGTGGGTGTGGCTTCCTTCACTGCTTTGCCCATGACTGCATGAGATCATTCGGCTGATGCCCCCAGTCGAACTCCAGTGCCTGGAATGAAAACACATAGAGGCTCTGGGCCTCAGTTTCCCCACCTGTGTTTCAAAAATCTTGGAGCCAGTGATTGCTAAGACCTCTTCCAGGTGCAACCGTAGAGCTGTAAGGCTCCATGATTCCAGACTGAGGAGCTGAAGAGGCAGGGAAGGTCCCAAATCCTTGGAAAATGCTTCCCCGAGTCAGTAGTGGAAACAAAGCCAAACTACTATTTCTTTCCTTGCTGCTCGCATCCAGGAGCCCAGGTCAGAGAGGACACGCATGGAATGAGAACAGCTGCCCCTGAGAATGAACCAGAGGACACTGCCCCTGTCTCTCCCCACCCACTCCCAGAGAGCTCATGACTCACTGGACTGGAATTTTCTTCTGCAGCTCTGGTATTTGTTGGGAGTTACAGACTGGAAGCTATTGGCCCGGAGCAGAGCTGTGGTGGAAAAAAGAAAGGGGCAGGGGAGATGGAGAGGGAGGGAGAGTCTGTTAAACTCGCAGAATAACCACAGGGTTTTTCTCTTGTGGCACATTTTGTAGACCAATAATTATAACCTACCTTTCTCAGACCACATCTCCCTGTCCCTACGACGCACACCTCCAGCTTTTCATTCAGTCATTCATCGAATATGTATTGAGACCCTGCTATGCGACAGGTACTGCCATCATTCAGAAAATGCCTCAGATTATGAGCCATCATTCTAAGTCACCCATAATTAACATACGTGTGTACCTGTTTGTGTGCACACATGCATACCCGTGTACATACATGCATGTGTGCACATGCTTGCTTGTTAACAGAGCAGTTCTTCAAAGCTGGAGTCTCACATCAATGTCCCATTTATGTAGTAGAGAAACCGGAGTTGCGCTCATTGAAGCCTGCCTGGAAGCTGCGGAGTGTTCTACCTCCTCTCCTCCTTCCCTTCCAGAGCCTTCCAGACCCTTTGGGAACCAGGATTCTGTGGACTGTGTACTCAAGACCCTCCACCCAGCTGGGTCTTGAGAATTAGCTGAGCAATACGAACATCCCAAGACATCCCATGGTCTTGGCCATTTAGGGTGTGAGAAATGCAGATGTACCTCCTTCCTACACTGGGCCCTCAGATTTGGCCTCAGGCTCCGGGTCCCTGTGGTGGACCTTCATACTGGAGATGTAGAACGGGGTGCCACATGTACACCCGAATGCACACCCTGGTGGGACTGGGTGGTACGGAAGGAAAGGACGCTCTGAGAGTGATGTAGGTGTGGGAGAATGGCGTAGGGAAGGTTTGGAGCCAAAGCCCAGCTCTCTCTCTCCCTCTGCCCTGCCCCCATCTCGGGGGGAAGGCCCAAGTCCCACGTCCTGCCAGGGCTCAGAGCTGGGCGTCGGTGCTCGTCAGCCGGGCTGCAAGGTGCGGGCGGCAGCCACTTCCGGGGCTTCTTTTCCTGGGGACGAGATCCTCCAGCTCCTTAGACCCCTGGCTCCCCTCTTTCCCTGACTCCACCTGGAGACAATTTGAGCCCGTTCTCTCCTGTGGCTTCCCTGTCCCACAGGCCTGCTGTCATATCAAGCCCTGCCATGTGGACAGGTACAGCGTGCGGCCTCCGCATCTCACATCCTACGGATCTGGCCCGCTCCTCCCGCAGGCGCAGGTCGGGGTTGGCCAGGCTGGACAGTGTACGTCAGGGGCGAGCAGGGCTCCAGGGCAGCCGCGTCCCGCTGACCTGCGCTGTCCTTTCAATCACCGAGTGGCGAAATTTCTCAAGAAACACAGAAGACTGCTTAAAGCTCTTGTTGCTTCTCCTCGGCTTTTCTCTTTGTGGAATGAAACTTACTAGAAGTAGCTACAATTCACAAGCGATTTTTCCATCCCTGGTGTTTACAGGACACGCGTGCACACACTCCCAAAGGGTTTGGGAGGCTCTGGGAGGGAAGGGGGAGAAGAGGTAGAACTTTCTGCAGCTTCCAGGCTTCGGTGAGAGCAGCTCTGGTTTCTCTACCACATGCACACCTATTTTACCACAGCAGGAACAGCAGGGTGGGTGGCAATGATTTGATCCAGTCGTTTTGAGCAGCACAAAGCAAGCCTGGTTCCCTTATTTTCAGCTTATATTTTATTTTTTATTATTTTTTTAATGTTTCATTTTAGTTTTGAGAGGGAGGGAGGGAGGGAGAGAGAGAGAGGCAGAGAGAGAGGGAGACAGGATCGGAAGCAGGCTCTTTGCTGACAGCAGAGAGGCTGATTCGGGGCTCGAACTCACAAACGTTGAGATCATGACCAGAGGGGGGCGCCTGGGTGGCGCAGTCGGTTAAGCGTCCGACTTCAGCCAGGTGACGATCTCGTGGTCCGTGAGTTCGAGCCCCGCGTCAGGCTCTGGGCCGATGGCTCAGAGCCTGGAGCCTGTTTCCGATTCTGTGTCTCCCTCTCTCTCTTCCCCTCCCCCGTTCATGCTCTGTCTCTCTCTGTCCCAAAAATAAATTTAAAAAAACGTTGAAAAAAAAAAAAAGAGATCATGACCAGAGGCAGAGTCAGACGCTTAACCGACTGAGCCACCCAGGCGCCCCCAGTTTATATTTTATTTATATTTATTTTAAGGGAGCACTTTTGGAGATCTTAGTGCCTGAGTTGCTACAAAAGGAATAAGGGTAAGTATTTTGTCATATGGTGTGAATGGTATCATTTTATTGTTACAAACGAGTAGTATCTTCCATAGGTCACTGGGCCATCCTGTCGTCAAATTATTGTCAGAAAAAAATGGATAAATACCAACTTTTCTAAGCCAGAGTAATTTGGGGCAGTCTGCCGCCCCCCCCCCCACCCCATTTCCAATTAGCTCGTGCCCAAAACCTAATACATTTGATTGATTCATTTAATTGTCTAGGTGTGCATTTTACAACACACTTATGCAGACAGGCTCTCTCGAGCTGCTCCTCTGTGATTCCCCAACGTGTAGGTCGTGGCCTTCCTGCATGGAAGCAGCTGGGGCACTTACATAAAATGCAGACACTTGGCTCTACTCCACTGAATCTGAATCTCTTGATTCACTGAGATCCACTGAATCTGAATCTCTTGAAGGTGGTGACCTAGGTATCTGCCTTTCAAACAAGATTTTTAAGAACCACTGAACTAGGTGTCTTAGGGGAGCGTTACTGCACATTTTCCACTGAACCTCGATAACACAGGGCTTAAATTTTTTTTTAATGTTTTATTATTTATTTTTGAGAGAGAGGCAGAGCATGAACAGGGAGGGGCAGAGAGAGAGACACACACACAGAATCTGAAGCAGGCTCCAGGCTCTGAGCTGTCAGCGCAGAGCCCGACATGGGGCTCGAACTCACAAACCGCAAGATCATGACCTGAGCTGAAGTCAGATGCTTAACCGACTGAGCCACCCAGGCACCCCCACAGGGCTTAAATTCTATATCAGGTCATCATCTTGGTCAGGCTCTATGCTGAAGAACTTTGAAGATACAATAGGTTCCTTGATGAGCCAAGGTAGTCCCAGAAGTCTTTCTCTAAATTGTGGTAGAATATATGTAACATAAAGTTACCACTTTAACCATTTTAAAGTCTACAGCTCAGGGGCCTTAGGGACATTCACAGTGTGTAACCATCGCCACCATCCATTTCCAGAAGTTTTTCTACATCCCAAACTGACACTCATTAAGCCGTCACTCCCCACACTCCTATCCGCCCCACCCCCTCCAGTCATCACCATTCTGCTTTCTCTCTCTATGAATCTGGCTATTCTAGGGACCTCGTAGAAGTGGAATCATACAATGCTTGTCCTTTTGTGTCTGGCTTAGGTTCATCCATGTGGCAGTGTGTCAGAATTTCATTCCTTTTTAACACTGAATAACATTCCATTATATGAATATCGCACACTTTGTTTATCTGGTCACCTGTTGTTGAACTTGGGGGCATTTCCCCCTTTGCCAATTGTAAATAACGCCGGATTGGCATAGGTGTGCAAACCAGAAGTCTTCTTAAAGCAGTATCTCGGCTTTGTTTGGCATTCCCTCAGCTCAGCTCTGAGCCATTTATCCAAGGGAACATTGTGATTCATGAAGCTCCATTAACATGCACAACATAACAACCCTATATTATCTCGCAAAATAACAGACTCACCATAACTAGCAACACAAAACACCACACTTCGATGGTACCAGAGATCTTAACCTTACAATGTGGTCCGCCTAGCAACGATCAAAAACATGATGCATGGAGGCGAAATCAGTAAAAGATTGCCTGGACGTCATGCCGTCTATCCACTTCTCTGTCTACTCTGTATTTCATTCTGGAATCAAACTAGACTGTCAGGAACAAAATGCGTTGGCCACACTGCCTTGTTGACTTGACGCAGCCCTGTCCCCTTGGAAGAAGTGTTCCTGCTGAGCCATGTTTTGTCACCATGCCCTCACCTGCCAGCCAGGGCTGTTGCACGAGACAGCCTCGCTCAAGACAGGGACTCCTGAATCCCTCAATGCCATCTATTTAACATGAGCTGGACAATTTCTACAGAGTGAAGCACTAGGAAAAGTGGTACCAGATCTGAAACTTGCTACAAGCCAATACATTGTTTTGAATTATGAATATTATTATGAATAATAATTGTGTTTCCTTTCAAACTCTGGCTGCCAGAAAACTCAGAATGAAATTCATGATCCCACTAGAGCAACCATTTAGGACTACAGCCTGCCTCGCTGGAGTCTAACTCCTAAACTGGTTTTGTTAACCTTGACCTTGGGGATTTATCTTTTATAGAGAGTGACATGTAATTTTGTATTATGTCTTTTTTATAACTTGCCTAAAATCCCCTGGCAACTGAGGAGAGAGGAGAAAATGGAGGGAGGGGATGAAAGGCAGGCAGGCTTCATATCTATAAAGGAGGAGGCCGGAGCCCAGGGAGAGGAGACAGAGGCCACACATAACCAGACAGAGGCAGTCTGCACTCAGCTGGGCACAGCACAGCTAGCGCTCTGTCCCCTGCATATGCTTAGCCTTTTGGACGGCACCACAGTGGTTTTTAACAAGTACGTCCTGATGACAATTTGTCTTATTGTATTTAAAAATAACTTTTAAGTTTTTTTTAAATGTTTATTTTGGGGGGAGAGAGGGAGGGAGGGAGGGAGGGAGAGAGAGAGAGAGAGAGAGAGAAACAGAGCATAAGTGGGGGAGGGGCAGAGAGAGAGAAGGAGACACAGAATCTGAAGCAGGCTCCAGGTTCTGAGCTGTCAGCCCGGAGTCAGACGCAGGGCTTGAACTCACAAACTGCGAGATCACGACCTGAGCTGAAGTTGGACACTTAACCCACTGAGCCACCCAGGCGCCCCAATGTGCCCTTTTTTAAAAAGGCTCACAGGGGAGGGTAAATCCAGAACTTCCAGGAGGCCGGCCCCGCTAGGGTTTTCCTGTGAAACCAAGCCTTGGGAGATTGTTTCTCTGTTCAGGCGGAAGTTCTGCTCTCGGCCACCAGAGGGGTGTGCAGGACAAGCTGAGTACCCGCTCTCCCAGGGCAGTGAAGCTGTTGGTGCCTCAGGTGGGAAGTTTCTGTGAGCCTGCTTCTTCCCAGCCCCGAGGTCACAAGTTACTGTTGACTGAATCAAAACATTCAATTCAAGGCCACCTTTATTAACACAAGCTGGGCTGCTAAAGGCAACGACTTTTTAGGGTGCGGAGGGCCCCAGCACGGAGCCACACCGATTACCAGCCGTGAGACCTAGGGAAAACAGTGTGTTTGCTCACTGGTAAAATGGTGAGCTTACCGACCCCAGCGGGGTTGTCCTGAGGATGCCATGGGCCCATGTTTGGGAAAACCAAACAGGTACTTAGTGAGAGTGTATTTATTCCTGCGCAGGTCAAGTTTTAGTGCATGACACGTGTCCCAAGCATGGCTGATGGCCCTGTGCTGTCCCCAGGGGGCCCCAGGGAAGCTGTGCCACCCAGATGGCTGTGGTCCATGCACTGAGCCATATCTTTCTCTAGTGGGGCTATGGAATGCCCTAAAGAGATATCAAAGAGGAGACTGCTCCAGGCGAGAGGGTGCCGGGGCCCCCCTTATCTCTGCCAGCCCGGGACACACCACAGCCAGTCAGTCAGGCCCCTCTGCCATACACCCCACTTGACATTCCAAAGCTTCTTATGGAGCAAGAGGCTGGGCCTGGGTCCAGTCCCCTCACCCCCATATACACCCTGGCCTCACTGCCTCTGAGCCTGGGGGCTGGGCCTACTGGCCCCTCATTCTCCGTGAGGAAACAGTGGCCGGGGGGGGGGGGGCAGTCTCCGCTCCCTCCCTGTGCCCCAGGATCAAGCAAGCCTGGCTCCCACCCAGGCGGGCTGTCTGCTCACCTTGCACAGCTTGGGGCTCCTCAGGGCAGTGTGGAGAGACTTCTCTGGTCGGGGCCTCCCTCAGGGAGCTGTGCCTAGTGAGGGGCTGCGGGAGGGGTGGGGGCTCTGGCCGCCGGGGTCTTTCCTCACGGGGCTCTGCACTGGAGGCCTCGCTGCCGCTGCAGTCTGGCTCTGCCTCAGAGCTGGAGGAACAAGGGGAGACAGTGGGTAAGCGGAGGGCCCAGTAGTTCACCCCCCAGGCCCACAGCGTGTCCTGCCCATCAGTGCGGCCAGCAGACCACGGGGCTCTGGGGGAAGACAGTGGTGTAGTTACCTCAGGCGTTGTTATCGCCCCCCCTCCCACCTTCATATGAAGTCCCAACCCCTCATGCCTCAGAATGTGACTGCATGTAGATATAGGGTCTATAAAGAGGCAATTAAGTTCAAATGAGGTCATTAGGGTGGACCCTCACCCACTATGACTGATGTCGCTCAAGAAGAGGAGATTTGGACACAGACAGGCATAGATGGGAAACACCAAGTGCACGTGAAGCCAGCCATCCTCAAACTGAGGAGAGGGCCCTGGAACAGACCATTCCCCCTCACGGCTCTCGGAAGGAACCAACAAGCCTGCCAACGCGTTGATCTTGGACCTCCAGCATCCAGAACTACAAGAGAGTACATCTCTGTTGTTTAAGCTGCCCTGGCTCTGATACTTTCTGGGGCCCTAGCCAACAAATATAAGCACGGACCCAAGCAGGACGAAGCCCAGCAAATATATGCCGATGTGCTTGCACGAAGGTGGGTCCTCCTACGTTCAGGTCCTTGAGCAGGATTCCTTGGCTCTCCGGGGTAAGATGAGCTTATCATTTAGGACCTGGGCCTAAACCTTCAGGCATTTCAATGCTGCTTGTGTCCTGTGGGAATTGATGGGGGAAAGAGAGGACTAGTGGGTTGGAGGGAGAGTATTTTTCTGGGTCTTGGATGACTGGCAGGAATTCAAGTGGCAGAAAAGTAGAAGCAGTGTATCCTTAGGCAGCAGGGATAGCAAAAACACAGTCCCTTCCCCCCACCCCCGCCCCCCGCCCGGGGCTTGGGGGAGGCGCAAACCTGTAGGGCTGTGAATTTAATGACCACTTGTATTTATTCTCTATGTATATAAGTCCAGCCTGTGTGTGTCCATTGGGGCACTGCTCCTTCTCCATCTGTGTACCCTGGTGGACTCTCCATCCATGCTGGTGCCCAAGCATGCCGGTCATGGCAGCTCAGCGCTCTTCACTGATTAGTCCCACAGGTGCAATGCAAAGTGAACTGTACCCATTGGAGGTCTACCTTGAGATCTTGGTACATGGGCACGGACTGACGGATGTGGGCTGAGGCCCTTAGCAGCTGAGAGTTCCACATGTGGATACAGCCTCTCTGGGGATGGTTGTAAATCTGCTGTAAGAGGGGCCGCAGTGGAGAGTGGTTGTTTGAGTTTCTGGTTCCAACCTTGCCTGGAGAGAGAACTACCTTTGGACTTCCCAGTGAAAGGAACCGAAGTATTTGCTTTGTTAATTAGGCTGGGTTGAGTTGGGTTTCTGCCTCTTACGATGGACATGGTCCAGTCTAATTGAGGCCCAGAAGGCTGTGAGAACTGGGGCAGGACCTTCCTTCTCACCTCAGTGATCACCAAGGGCACTCCAAGGCAGTGGCTCTCATGCAGACATGTGTCACAATCACCTGTGGGACTTACTAAAATGTATCTTCCTAGGCCCCCTTTCAAGAGTCAGAAGACACCAGACCTCATGAATAGTTATCTACACTGCAGTATCCATTTTCTCTCCTCACATCCCTCCCACATCTACTCCAATCAGGTTTCTGATCCTCTTGTTGGAAAATCCAGAGGCCAATTCTCCATTCTCATCCGAAACAGTGAGCCACCCCCTCCTTCTCGAAACTTCTCCTTTCTCCTCTCAGCTTCCACAACGCAGCCTCCGTTAGTTTCTCTCCTTCCTGTGGGTTTTGCCAGCCCCTTCTCTGCTTGCCCAGTGATTGTTCAAATGTCCTGGCTCAGCTCTTCTTTATCTGTGAGAAGATATTCTTACTCCACAGGTAACTCATCGGCATCCTTGATTTCATAGGCTCCATATGCCACTGGCCCCGAAATCATGGTCTTCAGCCCTGCCTCCCAGACACTTCTCTGTTCTCCTGCTTGCTTGACATCTGCATGAAGACTTCTGATATACATCTCAACCCCCCCACTCCCCAACCAGGTCCAAAACAGAACTCTTTTCTCCACAAACCTGCATCTTCCCTGATATCTTCTCCTCCTCAAGGCTACTCTAGAAACAATGGCACCTTTCATCCAGTCCCTCAGATCAAAGTCTGGGAGCCACCCTTCAACTCTCTCTTACCTTCACATTCAGTCCATCAGCATATCTTCTCCTCTGCTCCTGACTGTGGCCCAAGTTTCTCATCTCTTACTGGAGCCACAGCCTCCCACCTGGCCTCCCTACATCTGCTCCTACCTATCTCTGCTCCATGCATTTTCCATACCAAGGCCTGCTGGTCTTTGGATATTGGAAATGAGATGTCTCTTTCTGACTTAAGAGTTACCTAATGGCTTTCAATTAGACCTAGAACAAAATTTGAACTCCGTGCCCTGTCTTACTAAACCTTACTCCTGCCTTACTTTCGGGTATCGTACTCTCCTTCCCCTCATTGTATGCCAGCCACATCAGAAGACACTGGGCCACACTCACCCAGGGGCCTATGTACTAGCATCCCACTGCTTGGATGACACTTCTCTCAGTCTTCACATGGTGGTCCCTTCTTGTCAACAATTCTCAGCTTGAAAGTCACCTCCTCATGGAGGCTGTGGTAGATTGTTGGCAAAAAACAGTTGCAATCATCCCCCTCCTGGATCCACACCCGTTTTCAATGGACCTTTGTAGCTCCTCCCATAATGGTGGAGCCAATTTCCCTACCCCTTGAATCCTGGCTGGCCTTGTGACTTGCTGTGGCCATTCTAATGTGATAGGGGTAGCCAAGACCTCAAGAGACTTTGCACATTCTGCTTTCTCATGGGACAATGTGAATAAGCTTGGGCTGCCTGTTGGAGGAGGAAAGACCCATGGCCAACAGCCCCCTGGAACCCCAGCTGACAGTTAGCCATGCTCCAGAAGCAAGTGGGACCCTGCTGGCCCAAATTCACAAGGGAGCTCACTGAGACCAGAAGAATTGCAGGGCTGAGCCTGCTAGCCCACAAAATCCTAAGTGTAATAAACAGTGGTTGTTTGACACCCCAACCTTTGGAGTGTTTCGTTACTCAGCATGATTGTGAGAATAGATAACTGATACAAGAGACCTTTTCTGGCCACCTATTCTAAAGTAGCTGACAAGTCACTTTCTATCATACATTCTTATTTTATCCTTCTAGCAGGAACATATGAGATATTTTTCCTGTTAACTATTTGCTTGTTTGCTGGCTGTCTACCCAGTTTGAAAGAAAGCCCTGTGAGAGCAAGGTCTTTGTCTTATGTTGGTGACTGCCATGCCCTCAGAGTCTAGAACATAATGAACAATCAGTACATATTGCTGGTTGACCTCCTGAATGAATTCAGCATCCCGGGGAGGCCTGGAGTCTGCACTCCTAACAACCACTCTGCGTGGTTCTGGTATTGGTGGGAAGGATGGCATTCTGAGAAATACTCCTCTACGGCAGCAGAGATTCACTTCTCATGCCTCTTCCAGTCCCCAGCCTAGCCTCCCCATCACCATGCATTGCCATCTTACATTTTACTGTGATAGTGATACCCACTCGGCACCCCGTGATGCAGCCATCATGACAATTGCCTTTTGGAGAGAAGACAGTGGGGCCAGAGCCTGTCCCTTCTCTGAGAAAATAGCAACTGCTAACACTTAACAGTGTTTATGATGTGCCAGGCATTGTTCCATACACTTTCCATATATTAATTGTTAGATTCTTACAACTGTCCATGAGACAGGTGTTACGATTGTCCCCATTTTAGGGATGAGCACATAGAGGTATAGAGAGGCCACACTGCCAGTGAATGGAGAGAAGGCCAGCCTCTAAATGCTGTCCTCCTTGTCCAGTCCCTCTTCTGTCCCCAGCCTGCAGCAGCCTGAGCATACCTGCTGTCATCACTGTTGACCAGCACACACACAGCCATCATGTCTTGTCCAACTACGTCCTCCCCAGGGCTGATCCTCACTGAGGTCCACTCAGAAGGCAGGAGAGAGATGGCTCCACCTTCCACATCACTGGGCTCTGGCTCCAGAACACTCTTGGGCTTCTTGGGGGAGGTTGGCTCATCTGCTGGGAGGAGAAGAGGGTCTAGAGAGATGGTGTGAATAAACAGGCCCTGCAGGGTACCTGCTCCCCTGTCCAGAAGCTTGGGAAGCCTGCTGGGGGCAGGGGGTAGGCAGGGCAGCAGGACTTACATCTACTTGGACACTCCAAGACTGACTTTCTCGTCCTCTGTACCATCGTGCGATTCCCACCACTTAGCCCAGCAGGTGCCCCGGCATTTAGAGCACACCTTTGTGTATAGAGCATGAATGCACATATCTATCTTGCTTAATCCCACAGGAGGGTCCTGAAATGTTTTGAAGGGCCTACCTCAGGCCCACCAGCCTCTGCACTGCTATTGTCAAAATCACAGTGTCCAACATGCTGTTGATCCCAGTAGCAACTTCTTAATTCTTGTCTTGACATATTGGCAGCATTTGACCCAGCAAATCATTCCCTCCTTCTAGAAGCAGCTCTCCTTTCAGCTTCCAGGATAGCACAGCCTCGTTCCCTTCCCCTCACTGGCTGTCTCCTTCTCTCCTTATTTCTGTGCTAGTTCCACCTTTTCCCCCTGACCTGGGGGATACTGGAAGTCTCCAGGGCTGTTTTTGAATCTCTTCTTTTACCTAGACTCATGCCAGTGATAATCTCATCTGGTCTCCTGGGTTCAAATAACCCCAGATAACAATGACTCACACCTCCATTTATATTTCCAGCCTAGTCATTTCTCCTGAATCTAGACTTATATATCCCACTGCTTACTTGGCACCTCCATGTAGATGTCTAGCAGACACATCAAGCTCATGTCCAAGTGGAGCTCTTCATCCCCACTGCTCCCCAGTCCTGCTTTCCCCCACAGCCCTCCCCATCTCGGTAGATGGCAACCTTGGCCTTCCAGCTGCTCAAGTCAAATGTTTTCGTGGCATCCTTGATGTCTCTTGTTCTTTCATTCTTCACTCAAGCTATCAGTGAATCCGGTTGGCTCTACCTTCAAAATATGTCAGGAATCCAGTCACCCATCACCACCTCCTCTGCTACCACCCTGGCCCTAGCCACCATTATCTCTTACCTGGATTATAGAAACAGCCTCTGCAGGTCTCCCCACTTTCCCTCTCACCATGCACCCCCCTTCAGTTTTCTTAATACAGCCACCCAACTCACTGTTAAATATAAGATCATGTTCCCCTGTTCAATACCCTCCAGTGGACCCTGTGACCTCACCTCCCACTACTGCCCCACTGTCTCTGCTCTGACCATGTCCCCCCATCTTGGCCCCTTGCACCGATCTTGCCTCTTCCCAGGAGATGCTGTCCCTGGACAGCTTCCTGCAAGGCTCGCTCACTCACTGCCTCAAGTCTTTGGTCAGATGGCACCTTCTCCATGAGGCCTACCCTGTCATCCTATTTTAACTGCAAACATGCCCTGAGCGTTCTCCATTCCTCTTTATTTTTATTTGCAACACGTCTCACCTTCTAATGATCTCTACAACGTTCTCATTCATTTTGCTTTATTATCTCTCTCTCATGACTAGAATATAAGCAGTGATCTTTGTCTGTTTGGTTTCTTGCTAGAATTGTACCTGGTAAGGAGTAGATGCTCTATGAATACCTGTTGAATGATCAGTGAACCAATGACCAAAACAGGCAGCCTGAGGCCCAGCTCCATCTTGGCCATGAACTAGCTGGGCAACCCCTTCTCTGGTCTCAGTGGGGCAGATGTGCTTTCTCCCTTCTAAGGCTGACACCGCACTTGCACTTGGCTTCCTCCCCGCCCACCCCCTCCAGCGGTCATTACCTTCTGTTCCCTGTGTCCCAGACTTCTGTCTCAATTGGACCTTTTCCATCAGTATTTGCATGTGCTGGAGGCTCTCCCATTTTAAGAAAACTATTTTTAACCCAATTCCCATGCCTGCCCCCCCTTGCCAACTCTTCTTCCTCTTCTCCCTTTCTAGCCAATCTTGGGAGAATTGGCTACACTCGCTTCTCTACTTGTTCACCTACTATCACCCAGCTTCTCAATCCCTGTAATCCTGCCCATGCCTCTGCCACTTCCCAAACTGCTTCAAAGTCCCCCATGCCCTCCCTAGTGCTAAGTCCAATTCACAAGGCTTTGGGGTCCTCCTGCAGCCGCTGCCGCCCTCACCCCTCCCTGCTCTGGGGACACGTTCTCTCACTGCCTCCCAGGCTGCATCCAACCCTTAAGTGCTGGGTTCTTCATGCCTCCACCTGGGAGAGGTTAGCCACTCCATAACTGTGTTTACCATCTATGAGGATAACTCAACACATTTTTTATTTTTATGTTTTGAAATACTATATAGGCCAAACAAAAACACGTGTGAAAACACGTGTGCAGGCAGATGCGGTCAATGGGTTGTCAGTTGGCCACTCCTGCCATATGGGCACGCTTGCCTGTGCACACACATGGGCACACCTCTGCACAGGTGTGGCCGTGGATGGGAGGCACAGGGGGAGTAGGAGTGAAATTGGATGCTTGGCTGTATCGTAGTAGCAGCAGTAATAATAGAGGCAGCTTACTTTTACTGAGACTTTTATGGAGAACTATTTAAGTGTTTAACATGTATCAAGTCTATTAAACTTCACAGAGCCCTCTAAGACAAGTATTATTATCCCCATTTTGCTGCTGAAAAAAAAAGCAGGTGCACAGAGAGGTTAAGACACCACCACATGGTCATGTATTTCATCAGAGGACAGGGACTAGTCTGCATGGCTGTGAGCAGAACAGAACCATGGACGCCAATGTGCGTGACCTTTATTCTGGGAGTTTGGGCTGGAGTATGTTCCCAGTTTTTTTCCCCTTCCTCGCAACAGAGCCATGCTTTGTCCTGTGATTTTGCAGCCCTTCCTACTAGGGCAGGTAGGTGTGCTTCCCTGCCCAACTGACATGAGGCTTGGCTGGGACACTTGCTTTGGCCAGTGCAAATGAGCAGATGTGACGTGAGCAGTGGCTTCAAATGGCCTTGCTGTTTGGCTAGCCCACTCACATTCTTGCTAGTTTGCCATGAGAAGAGTTTGTCCCAGATGGCCACTGTCCCTTCGGCTTAGGTCCCTGGCTGTGGGCACATGGAACGAGTCTGGAGCCTGGCCCGACCGATCCCATGGGAGCTCAGGCCACCCTTAAACCTGCAGCCTGAAGCAGAGCCACTCAGCCAACCCACAGACCTGTGAGCAGGAAAAATGGATGCTACAAGCCCTTAAGATTTGGAAGTCTTGTTACACAGAATGACCGTAGCAGAGACCTGACTGTCTACCTGGTTTCTATCTGAGTATAGGTGCGTGTGCCAGAGCCAGAACCACAACCACAAATATTGTGGTTGGCTATACATAGTCAACAGGTGCTACTTGGCCACCTCTGATCCAGGCCTGTGCTCGGGGTTTGGAAACCAATCAGCCATGCTCTCTCTGCCTTCATGGTTCTCTTCCTGTCCCACAGGGGAGATAAGGCATATTCATACATAGTTGCATTACCAGGTAGACGGTCTGAGAGCAAGGCGGGACAAGGTGGAAGGGGAGGGAGATCGGACTTCCGTACAATAAACACTGGGTTTAAGGCACCATTTTGCTGGGTTAAGGACAAGTCGGTTCTGATCAGAGAAGAGAGAGGTGGTGCTCCATGGGATGGACGTCTGTGAACAAAAGCCATGTGGGAAAGCATTGCCATCTGCGTGGGAACAGAAAATAACCCTGTTTGGCTGGAGGGCAGGAGAGTATATAAAAGAAGCCAGTGGGAATGACTGCATGGACACTGAACCAGAAAGGGCCCTGAATGGCAAAGTGAAGAGTAGATGTCACTCCAAGAGCAACCATTGAAGGGTCGGAAGCTGAGGGCTAGTATCACCAGACTGGCCTCAGAGAAAGATCGCTCTAATTACTGAGTGGAAGGCGGACTGGAGGACCCAACAGGAGGGGAGAGGGAGACTAGGAAAGGGGCTATGATAACCTGGGGGAGAACGAAAGGCTGAGCATGCGCAGCCAGAAAAGAGGGGAGTGAGGTTGCTGAGAGCAGCCTGGGGGGGATCAGGTATCTGCAGGCAGTGGAGGCAAGCTGTGCCAGGCTGTGGTAGCATCGCCTTGGGGACCAGCCCAGACCTACAAGGAACGCTCTGGGGGTCTGCTTTTCTCCTTCCTCCTTCTAGAGAGTTTTGGCCTGGCCAGCAGGGCTTAGGGGTGGAACGGCGTAAGGCCTTAGGCTAGGTCCCTGAGCTTCTAGAGGGCTGGGGACATGGCTGACTGACGAGCCCTCAGGACAGCAGGGCTAGCATCTTTCACCACGGAGTCCAGATAACAGTGGAGGGGCTGGGAGCACTGGGAGGTGAGGATTTTGAAAAAAGGAAGCTGGAGCTTCCTCTGATTACCACCTTATCCAGGTAAAAAGCCCCAAAGGTGGACATACTCTTCCCCTCCTTCTGCCCTCCAAGGCCTGGGCCAAAGGCTCCAGCTGGGTCTCTGGGGTTCAGTGCTATGCCCAGGAGGAAACTGCTTCACTCAAGCTTCTACTTCTAGACCCCTCTCTCATTCCCTGACAACACCCATCTGCATGCACATACCAGTAGTCCTAGCTCGAGCCGTCCTGGTACCAGCAATGGAAGTCATCAGCAATGGAAGGCAACAACGAAAGTAACACCAACTTATTATTGAGTGCCATTATCAACATCCATCATCTCTAACATCCTGACGACTTGCAAGGATGGTGCTGTCACCTTCACTGCATGAGTGCAAGAACGTGGCACCCAGAAAAGAACTCAGCCAGGGCCCCCCAGTGAGTCAGCTGGATCAGTCGCCACGGGGACACGCAACGGCTGTGTCAGTGGCCAGCCCCAGGTGAGGGTCCAGCTGTGCTCACCTGCTGCCTCCCCCAGGCCTGTCTGCAACTTGTCGTACGTTTTGCCTGAAGTTATGTATTTCCATAGGGAGAATCCAGGACTCCGGTGGGGCTGGGGGCTGCCAAGGAAGGAGGTGCACAGGGTGGGGGGTGAGAATGATCCAGCAGCTCCCAGAGCAACTGTACCTGGCCTCTTGGAGGAAAGCAGCTCTGCTCAGAGCCGAGCACTTCAGTCTCCTCCCAGCACTCCAGCCAGACACCTGCTGCCTGGTGATAGAGGACACTCCAGCAGCGGAGCCAAGCTGTGTCTGTCCTCACACACCACCCCCAGCAGCCAAGTCCCAAGGCCTTTATCTGGCCAGACCCCAGCTACAGTGTCAGGGTGAGGACCCTTGGTTCTGCTGCTGAAATTGTTCCTGTTTTCTCCCCAAGACTAGAGACCCTTCCACGCTCCCCCAGAACCCAGGGAGACAGCAAAGCAACACGTTCTCCTGTGTATTGTTATTAAGTCCATTTTACAGATTAGGAAACTGAGGCTCACAGGCGTTATCTTCTTTGTCCAAAGTCACACAGCTCCTAACTGCCAGAGCTACTTCTGGCTCGGGGCTTGGCAAGACTCCCTCTGCTGTCTTGCGCACTGTTCTCTCTGAAGAACCAAGTTTAAAAAGAGCAACGAAACTAAGTTTATCAGGATCCAGTCAGGAAAATACAACTCAAGCCAGAAAGTTCAACAGAGGAAAGTTACTACAGGAAACTAATGACGATGGTGTTGGATGAGCCGAAAAGCCAAGTGCAGATCAGGAGACAACCCAGAGACGAGCAATAGCAGGAAGCCACCTGCTGACGGGGCGGTGGGAGGAGACGGTGAGTCCAAAGGCCAGGGCTGCCAGGCAGGAGTAAGTACCACGGGGAAGACACAGTCACTGCCCGGGATGCAGAGAATTGGAGAAATACCCTGGCCTCTCCCTTCATCCCGCCCTCCACCTTCCCACTAGTGCACCCAATGGTCAGGCCTAACAGGAAGCCAGTTGCCAGGGAGCCTGGGAAATGTAGTTTGCAGGGATTCCACCTGTTCACTACAGAGCAGAGCAGGGGAAGGGCGGGGAGGATGTCTCAGAGCGAACAGGCAAATGTCCAGGACACTAAGCATAGAGCGGTCTCCCCACCATCTCGTAAGGTGGACAGCGACGACTGAGGGGACACTGACAAGCCCCCAGCAGGATGGGGGAGGGGCTTGGGAAGGGGCTTGTGTCAGGCATTCCCTCCACTCACTGCCAGGGGATGGCACAGTTGTCTATGCCAGTACCAGGGTCCCTCACAGTGCATGTACCCTTAAAGGATAAAGGCACAGGTGCCTAAAGACGGTACAGCTGCCATCCAGGCTTCTGAGAGTGACACCTCAGGTAGACTCCCAGGAATGCCAGTTCCCAAGGGTCTTCAGGGAATGGCAAAACTGATGGTGAGCCCTGGGCCTTGGGCGTGGCTGTCCCGCCCTCCAGTACTCTGGCCAGGCATCCCCAGGCCAAGTGTCTAAGCCTGTTTGTACGCAGACGTGTGTACTCACAGGCCCACGCTCTGCTGCCCTCAACCAGGGTGGGGAGCACTACTCAAAGGGCCCCGCCTGGCCTTGGGAGCAGCCTCTGTGCAGAGACCAGCCCGAGTAAACTAAAAGCCAGCTAGGGGGAGGGCTCAGGACTCCCCAGCTGTGGGTTCCATCCTCACGGTTCAGCAGAGCCGAACTGCTCCTGCGGTGGGGCCCTCTGCCTGCACACGAGGTCAGACAGCAGGGGAGTGCCGCCTACGGACAGACCCGGAACCTGGTGTGAGCAGCGGGGTCTCCTCCATCAGGACCAGGAGGGGAGGGGGCCCATGGTAACTTCCCAGCAGATCAGTGGGCCCCCACACAGCCAGCTTTTTCTCCTTTTCTTTTGCTAATAGCAGCAGATTTAGGGCCTTAGTCCTCAGACCCCCATTCTCTTCTTCCTCCTCCTCAAGCCACAATGGGTGCCGTGTCAGGCCAGCTCTGCGCCTCCAACTTTGGGCACAGCCAGTACCCTATATGCAAGTTTTTCTGAATGACGTTGGGGGTGGAGAACTCTAAGTTTCTGGGTAGGAATCCTAACAGCAGCCCAGGGAAGCAGGAAGGGAAACAGCCTTGGGGCCCACAGGCCTTCCGTCCTGCACACGCCCCTTGGCCGGGTGGCAGGCCATCCCAGTGTGCCACAGCTCACCTCAGGGCAGATGGGAATGGCAGGCATGGCTGCCAGGCCCGGATGAAGTCCTCACAGCCCCAGGGACGTGCCAGGCCTGGCTGGGCCTCATGCGGGTGGGAATGGGAGGAGAGAGAACTGATCTTCTGGCACTGCTAGGTCCCCCAAGATTGAGAAGTTGGCTTCTTTGTCTGGGTGAGGTGTGTGTGAGGGGGGGTTACCCCTCTTCCTTGGTCCCCCTGCTGCCTGCCCTCTTGTGGTCTCAATGAGAGACACTTGCAGGATGACTCGACTCAGGAGGTCAAAGGCACGTTGAGCAAACCACATGCCAGGCACGGGGGCAGAGCCTTCCCCACCCCACCTCTTGTCTCAGACCTGCCACCTGGATTCCTGTATCAGAATGCCAGGAGAGGGAGACGATGTGTGTGGCTCCGTGGCCTGGGCCTTGACACCCAAGGGGATCTCGCTGGAGCCGCTTTCTGCTGCCAAACTCACACTGGCTCCCACCGGTCACCCAGTTCTGCAAGAGATGCTGTGTGAAGATCACCACCCCGCCTCCGAAAGGCAAGAATGCAAGTCGAACCTCCCCTCTCCCAATCAAAAGGCTCTGTGGACACAGCAGGACACACAATGTCACATGTCATTCTGAGCCATGAATCGATGCCAGCAAGACCTTCTCAAGCCCAAGACAGCAGCAGACTCTGCGGTCTGAGGTCCAGCCCAGAAGGTAGGGCTTTTATCTGTTCTGCAAAAACTTATCAAGGGTCCAGTATGTGTCAAGCACTGTTCTACCAGTGGGAATTATAGGATTGTCCGAAAGGGACAGAGATCTCTGCCCTCCAGGAGCTTATGTTCTGGCAAGGAGGGATATATAAGCAATAACCAGAATCAGTAAGTGAATTACATGACATGGTCAGGGGTGATCATTTCTATGAACACCTGACTAGTAAGTGGGGTAGGGGGGATCAGGACAGCTGGGGGTATGGATTGCAGTATTAACGGGAGACCTCCCTGGGAGGGAGACAAGGGAACAGAGAGCTAAATGAAGGGTGGGGTCAGCTGTACAGATACTAAAGAAGGGTGTTCCGGGCAGAGGGAACAGCCAGTGCAAATGCTCTAAGACAGAACGTGCCTGGTGTTCAAGGAGGCCAGTGTGGCTGGGACACAGTATATGAGAGAGAGCAGGAGTAGAGTAGGTCAGAAAACAGGGGCCAGACCATCCAGAGCCATCTGAGTCCATTACATGTACTGGTTTTTGCTCCGAGTGAGCTGGGAAGCCGCTGGAAAGTTCTGAGCAGAGGACAGATCTAAGCTCTGGAAGGATTACTCTAGGATTGTGTTGAAAATAGGTTGAGCAGAGCGAGGTAGAACCCAGGAGGCTGTGTTGGAGGCCACTGCAGTAACTCCAGAAGAGAGAACAGTGGCTGAGGCTGGGGAGGTAGCATGGGGATGTCGACAAGGGAACAGATTCTGGCTGGATGTGAGGCCAAGTGAAAGAGCCATCAAGAATGATTCCAAGCCTTTGAGCTAAGCAAGGGGAAAGATGGAATTGCTGTGCCCAGAGACTGAAGGCCAAGGGTCAAGTCTGTTCAGGGGAATATTATGAGCGGGAGGTGGATATTTAGGTTGGAGACTCTTGGTAGAATCTAAGTAGAGATGTCAAGTAGGCAGCCAGAGGCAGGGCTAGAGCCCAGCTCCCTTTGTGCGGAGACTCAGGAATTCACTAAGCCAAACCACAGTCTTGCTGCCAGGTGGCAGGGGAAAGAAGGGGGCTCCAGAGCAGAGGCTGGGTTGTCTGAGGGAGGTGACCAGTTGCCTTCAAGAAGGCTGGGAGATCAGAACACTGGAGAAAACCAGAGGGTGCTGCCCAGTGTGAATGGAGACCTCTGTTGAATCTCCAACCTGAAGATGCCCTGTCCGGCACACTCTGAGCTCCAGCTGACACAGAATGCTCAAGAAAGTCTCTTGACTTCCTTGGGAAGTCTCGGGCCTTCCCTGCTGCACAAAACCAGGAAGGTGCTTATCTAGAGCTCAGCCAGAGAGTTCTTGCTGCCCTGAGAGCCCTGTTGGGCATGTTCACCGATTCTACCGCCACAAAACCCTAAGCCAGGGGCATCAGTTCACAGGAGGGGCTTGCCCAATACCACTAGTCCATACAAAGCGCTAGAGTCAAGGCTGGGTCTTTGACCAGCTCCAGGACCTCCCCAAGGGCCAAGGCTCCCCTGAGAGCAGCATCTAATTCCTGGCCGGGGCCTGGTGACTCTCTGTTCCTTCACAGTTGAAGATGTTGCTCTAGCTCACCTGCCTAGCATCAGAGAGCTCCTTTAATGTCAAGGTTACCTTCAAGGTGGCCACAAGGAGGTGAAGAGCTAATGAGGGACTGCCCATGAGCTGCTTGGCCCCAAGCCCAGCAGGGAGGAAACGCTCAATCAATAACAGCTGGCCCTGGAGCAGTAAAAGCAGCAGTCACTTCTACTTATTTAAGGGATTAAAGAAAAAGCTGTAAAAGTGAATGAGTTCACAGAAATAAAGGAGAACAGCCCACCCACTCTGCCTGACCCACTTGCTCTACTTAATATTCAGGTTACGGGGAGATTGGTTTCTTTGGCTGGATCATTTCTTTAGGATAAATTCCCTGGGGTAGGATTACTGCGCCAAAAGGTCAGAGTTCTTTTATGGATCATAATAATTGTTGCCATATTGCTTTCTAGAAAAGACGGTCCTCGTTTACTTTTTACCCAAGACTATTTTTTTTGCTTACAATCTACACCACTTTCTTCTTTAGTAATTCAGTGGGAACGAGATAATTTACATTCCTTTGAATGTAATTTTTATAAATGCTTGCTCTTTCTTTTTTAGCATTTACCTTTTAAGTTTCCTGGAGTGAGAATTGTCTATTCATGGCCTTTGCACATTTATCATCGGTCTTTTATCAACAAATATTAACTGATCACCTACACTGTGCAAGGTACTTGGGAACACCTCCTTTGCATGAACTTTTTAAATGCCACAGCAATGAACTCCTTCATGATAGCACCTAATTCACATTTTCCCTCAGTCTGACTGCCTATTAAATATTTCCATTTTTACTGTTAAGTTTTTTAAATGTTTATGGTCAAATTTGTGTCGTGTTTCTCAAGGTTCTAAAGCTTAGAAAGTCACCATTAAAAAATTAAAAAGAAAAAAAACTAAAATTTAAGGGGTACCTGGGTGGCTCAGTCAGTTGGGCGTCTGACTTTGGCTCAGGTCATGATCTCGCGGTTTTGAGTTCGAGCCCCATGTCAGGATCTGTGCTGACAGCTCAGAGCCTGGAGCCTGCTTCGGGTTCTGTGTCTCCCTCTCTCTGTTCCTCCCCCGCTCACAATCTGTCTCTCTCTCTCTCATAGATAAATATTAAAAATTTAAAAAAAAACAAAATAAAGCTTAGAAAGTTATCACTCCACGATCTAATCAATTCTTGATTCTAACATTTAATTCTATTATTTTACCTTTTTTAAATTTTAAGTCTTTAATCCAGTGTTTCTGGATTAAGAATATTCTACCCAACGTGTATGTAGAATGTATCATGCAAAACAAAAAACCTATCCCAGACAAACAAAAACTCATTTCAAATAGGTATGGGAAAGCCCACTTCAACAAAGTTAATTAAGCTTCTTTACTGGAGGACCCCTCAGACACTTTACCATGTTAGTAAGTCTCATGGATCTCCAAGGTTTGGGAGGACCAGCATGACTGCTATAAACCATTTCTCAAACTGTGTGACTATGGAGCTCCTGATTCACAAAGCCCCTCTTGGAACTAGTGTTCCCTTGACACACTTTGGAAAATGTTGCTTTAACCCCACTTTAAGTTAAAAAAAAAAAAAAGTCAAAACTGTAAAGTTCCATGAGAATGAGGACTTTTGTCTACCTCACCCCTTGTGATATTTCCAGCACACCGTAGATACTCAGTAAATGTTAGTTAAGTAAACAAGTGAGTGTATGTACAAATAAAACAAATCAAATCTAGTGCACGAGACCGAGATACATATAATCCACGATACAGGGAGGGGCAGGGACTTTGTGTGGCTCACTGTCGCCTCCCTAGGACCTAGAATATGTCTAGGGTATGATGCGCGTTCAACAAATACTTGCATGGATGAATACATAAAGGAATGAGTCACTTGCCCACCCTAGCTCCTGACCTGAGTCCCTGACACCCTTTCTTCCATGGAAGAGAAAGAATATCTCACCTGGGTAAGAGTACATAACCCTGGGCAGCGCAGAAGGCAGTTCCAGGAGCCAGCAGCTGAGCTCAGAGGCCCAGAGCCCCAGAAATGCCCCTTCGGCGGAGGCTCATACCAGCGTCAGAAGCCCAGCTACATCCAGCCTGGTGACGGCTGGCATCCCAACCTCGGGAGGTTGAGGACCAGACTTCCTTGGCACGGTCCAGACTAGCCAAGTGAGACTCTGAATCCTTCCCGTACGGGGAGGCCAGCCTGGAATTGGGTCAGAGCCTGCCACGGGTTCTGTCCTCGGAATGGATCTGCGGGCAGAGCTTTGCAGCCTAAGACACTGAGGGACCTGAGCCTCTGGGGACAGGGGAGGTCTCTTGGGATCACAAAACGGCTCTCCATCTGGATAAGCATACTTGCCATGTTCGCTGCTGTTCTGAAACCAGTGTCTGCTCCTTCCTCCTTACCTCTCACCTCTCACTCAGCTGGGCCAGCATAAGACTTGCAAGGGTGACCTTTGTCACATAGGAGCCTCACTTAGAGAAAGTTTCCTAAGGAAAGCTCTCCTACTGGTCCATGGTTTGGATGGGGGGACAGGGGCGCGAAGAGCTGTTAAGACAGTCTGTTTCCAACGGCTGATGTGACACCGACCCTCACCCAGCTGTGCCCAGCATCTGCACAGAAAAGTACCATGAGCTTTCAAGAAAGAGACCCCAAAGCCTGGCCCAGGAGCATTGGTGACATTTTCCAAATATTACCCCTGGGTAATATTTCCTTTGAGAGTGCCCAGCGCAGCCCCAGAGAGTCCCGTGTCACCACAGATGCAGGTCCCGCCAGCGGTTTAGGGAAGACGGATCCCCCTAAACCAGCCCCGTGTTTGAGGTTGGAGCAGCTTCCACGGCAAAGAAGAGAGGAAACAATGAGCTTTATAAAGAACCATATTTATTTTTCATTTACAGCATCAAATACCATAAATAAAGCTAAACAATGTTTGCCGTGTGCAAAATACAGGGTTCCGTGTGGCACTGTAAATGACTACCAAAGGTCACAAACATGCGCTGCGATGAGATGGGGGGGTGGGGGTGGGGGTGGCTAGCTAAAGAGAAGGCCGAGAGGGAAGAAGGGCCCCCTCTGGTTGACATTTTATAAAGGGAGGGAGACTCTGCAAGAGAAGACAAGACAAGAGCAATGACTTCGTACTGGCTGGAATCTGCACCGATGCGGTGAGCAGCGCAGCATGCGGGGCTGTGCAGACAGGCCGAGAGGTCAGCGTGGCTCGGGGCCGCATGCAGGACAGACACCACCTGCAGCCTGAGCCCCTGAGGCCTGGCCCACAACAGCTCCACCGTACTTGGCACGGTGTTTCTCTATAAAAGCACTTCGAATGTCCTGCTGCTGCAGGCAGTGAGGCGGCAGGGGTGGGGGAGGGGTGGGAAATGTGTTTTGAGCAGAGCCCCGGGGGCGTGGACACGGGCTGCTTCAGGCTTGGGCTGAACGGAGTCATTCCTCAAAGCCACCCCTGGCCTGTGACAATGATTGCTCTAAGTGAAGCTTCTGCATCATCTGGGGCTTTCTGAGCCAAGGACAATAAGAGGAGCCACAGCAAAGCCCTTGTGTCTGAAGCACAGGCTGTAGCAGGGAAGGGATTTGCTAGGAAAATTGTGATTGTGTGTTCGAAACACAGAGCATGGGTCAGGCTTGCGATGAAGCCTGGGAGCGTTTTTTTTTGTTTGTTTGTTTTTTCTCTCCTTCTTTTTCTTTTCTTTTCTTTTCTTTTTTTTTTTTTACATCCTTCCAGAAAGGGTCACCCATGGTTTTGATCAATAATCTTTATACTAGAATCAATTTAAGACACTTGTACGCATGTACTTTTTCAGAGGCTGCTAGATAAAAGAGTTCTTTTCAAAGGTGAAGAGCCCTCTCTGCTGTGTGGTGTCACAGTTGGGGTCACTGTCCCAGGGAGGTAAGTGGCTTCGCAATGGGAAAGGCACGCATGCAGGCCGTACAGGGAGCCGGAGGGAGGCGGGGTATGTCCCAGGTGTAGACCGGGCAGCCGGCTCAGAGGTGAAAAGAATGAAGAATGGCTTCCGAGCGGAGCACCACCCCACGCTGTTAACCCACCATGCCACGGAATGAGTCCATTAGTATGCGAGACATTCACAGTTAGCACAACCAGTAAGTACCACGGCGGGGAGGACGGGGCGCAGAAAGCGGGTTAGGCATTAGTACCACTCTCTGAAAATCGGCAAGAAAACCAGTCACCTCAGAGCAGAAGTGTGTCAGCCAAGAAGTGGGTGTAGCACTGGAAGGCTGAAACGAACTGATGGCCACAGTGTAAGGTTGGAAAGAGAGAGACAGAAAGGAGAATTTAGTCTGGGGGACAAAGGAAAAAGGCTGATAACACGAAAGGCACAGAAATTGAAGATGAGGCAACCATTAATAAAAGGGGGACGTGCCCGAACAAATCGTTGCTTGCTTTGGTCAGGTGAACCTTTCTGGTAGTGACCACCTCTTTCTCTGCAAGAGAGGATCCGTGCCCCTCTGTTCTCCACTCAGGGCTACGCGCATCCTCGGGAACCCCCTCCCCCCCATATCTCTTGGCCCCAATTTTACTCCAGTGTCTCATACTCATTCTCGAATATGCTGGGGAGGCCGAGAGGCATGTGCCTCCTGGGATCCACCATGGGTCTCGGTGCTGCCCACCAGGAAGGTTCAAAGCCTCAGAACGTACAAACATCTCAGGTTTCTGACAGGCACACCCTGTATCACCAGAGTAATTCAAACCAGTCTCTTCATGGCCGTAAAGGACACTCTGAGAGATGCTCACTCGGGCTTCGTGGAGCATTCCGCAAAGCGTCTCGGCCCAGCCTGAGCCGAAGACAATAGCAATGACACGGCTGCGCATGTGTTCACATCACAACCTCAAGAATTTCCTTTCGGAAACAAAGAATGAAGCAAAAGTTCCTCCCACCACGCGGAATAGTAAAACCCCAGCAAAAATTTGGAAAAACACAACACGAGTCATCAGACTGAGAACAGTTCCAACAAGGACAGAGGTGCCAGTGCCTGTGGACTTGGTCACAGCCATATCCCTGTGTTATCCAAGAACTTCAGGGAAGTGTTTGTAGAAATGCCTCGCCCTCTCTTCCTGCCGTATAGAAACCTATCATCGCAAAGCACTCAAGAGCCCTGGCTCCTAACCCACGACAGGTTCCGTACTTACTTCATCGAGAGGAGACCTCTAGTGTAACAAGGGCACAGAGCCAGCTCCAGCCTGGCAAATGTACACATCCTGAGCACGCTGGTGGGCCTCTCCCGGCAGCCTCTCCATTGTTCCACTAGACCTAGCAGTGGTCATGTCTAGGCAGAGTGGAGGCGGGGGGAGCAGAGGCCTCCTCCGGAAGCCCAGAGTGAAGACCACAGGTAGGCCCCATGCCTGTGTTTGCCCTTAATAGGGCATATTTCCTTTGTATCAGTCAACAAACAGCTTCCACCCCCAGCCTCCCCTGCTAGTCAAGACACAGGAGGTCAGACACATTCCTTTGCTAGGACAGTGTGAAAACAAATGGTGTCGGGCTGTTGTGACCAAATATGCACGGCAGCCGAGCGGCTAAGCAGCCAGGATGTCTGTAAGTAGTGCTCATGGGGCAGATCTCGTGTCCCAGAAATAATACCCTGAGGTGCTAACAAACGCCCTCAGTCCCAAAGGACATGATAGGAGAGGGCGGATTCCTTCCTCAGCCTGACCATTATAGACCCTGAGTGGCCTTGGCTCAGTCTGCAGCCTGGGCTGAGGACCTGACAGGGAGTCCCAGGGGTCATGACCCCAGGCGTCAATGCCACCAACTGACATAGCTCCTCTTCGACATTGCATCAGCTTGATGGAGCTCCGCATGGTCAGGGGCCAAGGGGCTTCCCGTGCAGTGCTCGTTAGTGGGAAGGGATGATGGAGGTTTGTCGCAATCTGCTTGAAACCCCATGGCTCTAAGGCATTTGGCTGTGATTTGGTAGGAGGGGAAAAACCCTTCAGCTCTTATCGTACATCAAAATAAGGCAGCAAAAACACTTTCCGTCCCTCCGGGAGGACAGATAACAGCCAATGACACACTGCCACGTGCTTTTGCAGGCCGTAGGCTCAATTCCACTCTGATCTACTCCTTGCTTCTAAACTGATCATGCTTTCGTGTTGCAAGACACTGTCCCCTGTTGACAAGTGGCATTAGGGGACGTACATCTAAAAGCACTGGTCAGGAGGCAGCATACTCACTTCTGCTTCTATAAAAGCCCAAATCGTTAATGTTGCAGGCAGTGACTATGGCAGCTGACTGCAAGGTAGAAAGGGTTTGTAATATCAGTTAAAAACTTCAAACCGTGTTTAGAAAAATTGACACTCATAGCAAAAAAAAAAAAAAAAAAAGCTTTTTCTTGGCTTATTAAAAGTTAAAAATTGAAATGTAAACCTAGAAATGTGGCTCGCTTTGGTATAAAAGGAGGACAAAGCTATAAAAAACATCCTTCATGTCGTGCTGGCCCCAGCACCAGGAGCAGATGCTCGCCCTGACAAAGTCAGGCGCAGGTGGCCAGCGGGAAACTCTTTGGCTTTGAGTGAACTGGTTATAAAGAATGCTAGGCTTCCTGGCCAGGGCCTTGCTAACTGCAAACACACTGCCGTCTAAGGTGGAAATGTTAGGGCCCTTCGGGGGTGGCTGGCATTTCAGTGGAGCTTGACCGGGAAGCATCTGAGCACCCAGTTGCGGATGGTCTCGAGGGACTCCTCAGACTCCCGGTACATGGAAGCCAGGACCTCGGAGAACACCCAGAGGAGCGGGAGCCCGACGCTCAGGAGCTCGTAAGTGTAGCAGTAGTTGTAAGCATTGTCCCTGAAATGAAGGCCGGCTGCACGCAGGAGTCCCCGAATCCAGTTAAGCAGGCTCTGGGGAATGTGAAGCAGGCCCCATGGCAGCCTGAGAGGCCAGCTTAGCGCCTTCCTAAAGAAGGAATTGGTGATACCTGGAGGGCTGCCTTCAGGCGTGCCAATGGCGGCGGCCGCGCAAGAACTTTCCACAGGAGTGTCCCGCCGAGGGGCCTCTTGCTCTCTCCACGTTCCCTCCTCCTGAGAGGGAGCAAAGGGAGGGCATTTAGGCCATGATTCTCACCGAGGCCCCCTCCCATGAAGCAGACGAAGAGAGCCAACACAAACTGACGATGGCAGACCCTGCATTTTGCAACCAGCCCCCTCTCCCCCGCCAATAACCTCAGCCCCCATGCATGGCTGAAGGGGGGCTAAATATGGGCATCACTTTCCTGGGGCCAAGGTGACCAAGAGGTTCACAGTCCTTCAAAACACACATGTTCTTTACTTTTTAAAAAAAGTTTATTTATTTGAGAGAGAGCGAGGGAGCAAGCAGAGGAGGGGCAGAAAGAGAGGGAGAGAGAGAATCCCAAGCAGGCTCCGCACTGTCAGCGCAGAGCCCGACTTGGGGCTTGATCTCACGAACCATGAAATCATGACCTGACCTGAGCTGAAATCAAGAGTCAGTTGCTTAACTGACTGAGCCACCTGGGTGCCTTAAAACACACGTGTCCTTTGAAAACAACAACAACAACAACTGTTGGGCGCCTGGGTGGCTCCAGTCAGTTAAGCGTCCGGCTTCAGCTCAGGTCATGATTTCACAGTTCGTGAGTTCAAGTCCCACATCGGGCTCCGTGCTGACAGCTCGGAGCCTGGAGCCTGCTTTGGATTCTGTGTCTGCCTCTCTCTCTCTGTCCCTCTCCACTCGTACTCTGTCTCTCTCTCAAAAATAAACATTAAAAAAAAAACAAAAAACAATGTACACATGTCCTTTGACTCAGAAATCCTATTTGTCACGATCTATTCTAAGTAAATAATTTGAAATAGGGACAAAGACATGCATACAAAGATGCCTGTTATAAAAATATTTATAAGGTAAAAATATGACACAGGATAAACCTCATTAAATAAATTATCAACCATCTTTTACAGGCATCCAGAATGAGGCTTCAGAAGAATTTTTAATGTTTGGGGAATGGCTCTCAATATACTGCGAATATATAAAAAGAAGGATATAAAAGCGTAGTGATAGGATTCCAGCTAGGTTAAAATACATTCACAGAGGGAAAAGTCTGGGAGGAAATGTCACAAAATGTTAGTTATGGGTTTCTCAGGACAGGGTGGTGATGAATGATTTAATTTTCCTTGTCTGCATACGTTCATTTATTTCCCCATTTTTCTACACTGAGCCTACAGTACTTGTGTAATCAGAACAGGGCTGTTAAGTTGTGGGTCCTTGCTGGAGGTGGGTGGCCAATCAGGCGGTAGAGAAGGTATTTGCTAAGAGCTGCCAAAGGGGGCGCTATCACAAACTGTCCAAATATGTAGCAGGCTGTCACTTCGCGGACTTCTGAGAGCCTGGGGGGAAAACTTAGGGAAAGGTAGTCTCCACAGAAGGCATCCCTGCATAGAACACTCTGAGGTCCCGAGGGACCCAGGCCAGGGGTGGGGGCAGGGGGACCCTGTAGTCTTCGCATGGCTGGGCATATAGTCTCAGCCCAGTACCTGGGAAGGCTCTTCCAAGCTCCTCGGGGGAAGCTGGCACCACCGCTCACCTGGGAGCTGGCCTCTAGAATGGGGTAAGCCCAGAGGCCTGCTGAACAGGCTAAGGAAGAGGGACCCTCCACACTGCACAGCACAGACTCTCGTGTTTACCTGTGGGTCTCAGTTCCTCCAAAGCCAGAAACGTTGGCCTAACTTGGAAGAGCCCTCGCAAATGAGTTCCTGTCCAGGGGCCTGCCCTGTTTCACCAGCGCTTTCAAGACAAAACATACCTCTCTTTGTTGCTTCAACTCTGCCCGTCTCTTCCTCTGCTGACTGTTGGCTTTACAGTGAATGAAATGAGATTTGCAGAAAAACTTGCCTGTAAAAGAAACACACACAGGCACACACAGGTTTTCTCCTGTAAATGAGAGCTGCAGCAGACACAAGCCAAGGTCAGAAAATACCAATAATGGGAGCAAGCCTAGGAAACCTTAAACTTGGGAAGCAGTTTCTATCACTTGTCTTAAAGCAGCAGCACTGAGATGAGAACCCTTTGCTGCCTCAGAGGCAGGCTGTAGCAAGGCGGGGGGAGGGGTGCAGGGATGCTGGGGACGGGGCCGAAACCCTCAAACACTCCCCAAACCAAACTGAGGCCAAGTCCCTTCCCAAGGGTGGTTGCAAGACTGCAAAACGGACAGCTTTGAATATCAGTACTGTTTCCAGTTCCTGGTCCTTCCTGGGGCCCCCTGGAAGTGGGAAAGGCTTGGAGCAGATAGCGGCAGTGATGGGGAGGAAAAGACCCAGGTGAGACACACACTGGGTCCCTGGCCACAGCCCAGGACCATTGGGCACCTGCCAGAAAAGCCTGCTTTGTTCACCATTCATTACAAGAGTAATAATAGGGACAGTTAATGATGGTAACAACAAGGAAAACTTCTCCAGGACTCACAATATACCAGACACTATTCTGAATGCTTCCCATGAACGAACTCGTGTGAACCATCTTGCAACAAACTTTTGAGCTAAGAACTATGATTACCTTCATTTTACAGATGAAACGACTGAGGGACCCAGAGGTAACCGGATTCCTAAATCCAGGGTATATGGCTAGTAAATGGTACATTCTGGCAGGCCGCTTCTCAGAGGGGAGGTTGCTATTATGATTACTTCCATAATACACACTTTATAAATCACAGCATTGATATGCCATCATTTGTTGGACCCTTGCCACAAGCCAGGTGCGGTGCCGAGCACGTGACTAGGTTTCCAGGTTTGATTCCCCAACCACACGGGGTGGGGGGCGGGGGGATGGAAGGTGGTGAGACTGGCTGAGAACGCATATGTAAAGCACTCGGCACCCAGCAGGTGCCGCCTGGTGCAGGACCGCTCCCGCTCCCGCTCCCGGGTGTCCCTGGCCTGCCCACAGAAGACCTGTCTCTCTAGCAGGATCCCCCGGCTCTCTGACCAGCTCTCCTGAGGACGCTGCATTCCTTGGCAAGTGTTGGGCGTCCCGGAGCCTCCAGAGCACAGAAGCCCAGGCCGCAGAGCAGTGCCGTCCCGGGCCCCCGGGGGGTTACCTTCGTCGCTGTCGAAGGCGTAGGCGGCCAGGCGCAAGGTAGAGGCACAGACACTGCAGCGGAAACACTCGCGGTGGAAGAAGTGGCCCTCTGCGCTCAGCCTCTCCATCACATACACACGCTTCTTACAGAAGTGGCAGGTGTCGCTGCCGCCCAGGTTCAGGGGAAACACCTTCCGCATAGACTCCTAGGGGCACAGGGCAGCGGGAGAGAAGCACTGTGCGTTAGGACGGACACCGTGTCTTGCAATGTGAGGCTGACGCTCTTGGAATTGCCGACCTCAATCGCGGGGATCTCGTGGGCTCCCGTCTGCTGCTCATGTCTCTGCAGCAAAGGGTGAGGTGGGGGAGGAAATGCTCCCAACATAGACCCCAACCCTCCAGGGACTGTGGTCCATTTTGCTACCAGGCTGGCCAGCCGGCAGCAAGGGAGGCCCGGGAGGGGCTCTTCCCAAGGCCGGCTGCTCTGGTTTGGGGGCAGGAGCAGGCAGCCCTCACAAACATGCCTGCCAGGAGATGCGGTCTCCAGGAATCTGTCCTGGGGGTTAAGGGCTGCCCAGGTCTAGAGAGAGGTCCCTGAAAGAATGTTTTCCACATTTGTCCTCCTGCAGTGACTTAGGTCAGGTGAGGAAAGCCTGTGGCATCAGAACTGTTCCAGAGAACTGCAGGGAAGGGAGAGGCTGTGTCCTCTAGCCCCCAGACTGCCAGTCAAATCCCTAAATGCAAGGGGGCAGGAGGAGGAGGAGGGCCAGGCAGCGGTGCACCTGGGGGGTTCTGGATTCCAGGCGGGACGCGCTCAAAGGAAACCAGAACTGTACGGTCCGATGGCTGCCATTGGCAGCAGGCAGCCTTGTTTGGAGAAGGGAGAATTCGAAGGGAGGAGGGTTTCTCCATTACTGGATTCTCAGTCCAGTGCAAAAGGGCTACTCGGACTGGATGCCCAACACTGATGGTAAGGGGTGCCTGGCTACACGGTTGGCCTGCCTGGCCTTTTCACAGAGCTCTCCAGAGCCCTGGACAGCAGGAGAGAGACCCTGCCTTGTGAAATGACTCCTTGGGGAGCCGAGTGAGGTTCGTCTGTCAGAAAATGCAGCCCCCTCAAACCCCGGCTCTGGTCCAGCCCCTTCTCAGGCCTCCCGTCTACGAGAAGAGGGCCTTGGGTGGGCCAGGCCATCCTCTCTGGGAGGTCAGAGCTGGTGTCTGCGGGTGAAGGCTGAGGGGTGCGCATCCTTACCAGGTCTGGAGAGGTGGCCTGGGTCTTAGGTCTGTGATCATTCATGTACAGATTGATCAGGACTTCAGCCGCAGCCCCTATTCCGCTGGACACTTTCCCTACCGTCAGCTACCCAAGAGCAGAGGCAGAGGAGACAGAGACAAAGGTAGAGGCCAGTTAGCACCGAGCAGGAAAGCACGAACAGGCTGGATGTGGGAGAGGGCTCCACACCCACATGCAAATAGCACCCAACATCCCAAGATAGGCAAAACCAGCCTGGAGCGGGCAGCGGGCACTCTGGAGATGGAGAGAAGCACAGAAATGGAACCCCGTGGCCCGGGTGAGCCAGGTGACCTGGAAAACTACCACCATGGGGAGGTGCAAGGCCTCCAGGATTCATTAAGTTCCTTGGTTCACAGATGGGGTAAATGAATCCCGGAGACAGGGAGGGATCTATCCAAGGCCACGGAGCACATACATGCAAGATTTGGAACACTTTCCAGGTCTCCTGACCGCCAGCCCGGTGCCCTCACGCACTAAGGAACCACGACCTCACAGACAGACAGCTGGATGGCAGCCGCCCTTCCCCAGAGACCGCCCCTCTTTGGAGGGCTGTGAGCTGTTGCTTCATGAGCAGTGGGCTTTCCCTGCCCCAGACCACACTTGGGGGGAAGGGTTAAGTCCCCAACTCCACCATGAACCAGTTCTGAGACTGAGCACAAAACTCTCAACTTCTGAGCTCAGTTTCTTTTGTTCAGTAAAACGGGGAAAATGGTGTCTGTCTCACGGATGTGGGGTAAGAACTGAGGGAGAGAATGTATATCCAAGCGCCTGGTGCTTTGAGGGCGGAGCCAGGATGAGCTAGATGAGCTAGACTCCTCCCTCCCTGCTTCCTGAGTTCAGCAGGTCCCAGCCTGCCTTGCAGCCTCCACACACCTAGGGAGCAAGGGTGGTGTCTGACCTGAGTCTCCCTGGGCCTACAGAGCGGTGACTGAAACAGGAGTGAGGAGGCAACAAGAGCGTACTCTTGTTGCCTGCGGGCGCAGGACAACAAGCCTTTGTTCGTCTGTTGTTGCACCCCCTACTGGGAACCCCCAACATGGGTCCCTCAGACAAAGGCTGTAGAATACCAACTACTTCTTGGGGTTATATCAAGACAAAGAGGGGAGGGAAGACAGTGGAGGTGAGATTTACCTGCCTGCCCACACTGCCCTTGTGGGGCTGCCTCCAATGGCCCAGCGTGTGAACTGGCTCTGAGGCACTCTCCCAGAAAGACTCCACGGCGATGCCATGATACCCACGCGCAATTATTGCCTCCCTTGAGTTAGCAGAGACTGAGACTGTACTTTCCAAGGCTTTAAATACAAGCCCCTAATGGGACCTTATTAACCACTTAGCTAATAGGCACTTTGTGCTGCTGAGCTTTTGTGCAATCCTGACTTAAGGAGCAATTACAGAAGCCTGCCGAGGGCTGTAAGGTTGCTGGTGGGTGTCGCCAAACACATCTGTGTCGTCATGGGCCTGCGTGGTTCTTCTACCAGGACAGGGCACCATCCAGGGTCACCTGGCCAGGTAATCCGGGATAAAGACAAAACTGGTCTTTCAGTATGGGCCATAAAGGCTCCTTTCTCCCAGTTGCAATCACAGACCCCACCCCATTTCAGAGGCTTTGCCAAGAATAAGGAAAGCACCCTTAAGAAAGCGGCATTGGGTCTGCATGTGCCCCTCCTAACCTGATAGAAACCATCCCAGGGTCACCACTGGCCAATACCAAGAAGTGGACTGGACTTTCTGGAGAGGTCACAAGGAGACTAGGAGATGGAGAACTAATCTCAAGAGGTGAGGGGGGGGGTCCCCAGAAGCCTACCCTCGATGACCAGTGTGGAGGCAAACATTGCCCTGGGGATTATGGGTTCTCTTCTCTATGTTTCTTGTTAACAGGATACCTTATTGGCTCTAGAAGATTGAGGACATGATCGACAGACATGTGCTAGCTCACTGCTCCTCAAACAATCAGTGGTAAATAACCAGGTTTTACTTTAAAAAAAAAAATCTCTAATCTATTGTGACCTGGTATTTCTGGACACAACACAAGGGAATTGCTAGAGATATGATTGTGCACTTGGTTGTATGGCAATGCCACACTGCTCTACAGGTGTCTAATGCTCACTTTCACTTGCCGTGCTCACTGGGTCACAGACCAGTGCCTGCCCAGGGACCACACTTGGAGTAGCACTGCCCCAGCCAACCAAGGAATTACTAGGCTCTTGGGATGCTGAGAAATAGAGAGATCAATTTGTAGAGAAACTTCCAGAAAACTCATCCTGATATTGACCTCAGAGCGAGATCCAGGGGTTCTCAACAAGGAGATACACCCACTGAAAGACCTGCAGAGGACTAGTCATGAGGACAGCTGACAATTCAGGAGAGTTTGGCCAAATAAAAAGATTTAGCCAAAAATGATCACATCCCAGTCACTAGTTTTTAAAGAACTGGTCATTTCAGAGGGCTGTGGGGCTGCTTTTGCAAACCTTTATGTATCTTTCAATATTCTTGTAATTTTGAAGAATCGGAGTATTTCTTACTACCCTCTTTCCTCTTTTGAATTCTCATTATTTTTTGGTTAATTGACTAGAACAAGCTGGAATGGCTGGACACTTCCAGCAGGCCAACATCTCACATTCCATTAGAATAATCTCACATACACCATTTCCCTTCTGTGAGCCTCAGCTGCCCCATCTATAAAATGGAGAGACCACCTCCATCCTTGCAAGACTGCAAAAAAGGGTCCCCATAGAACCTGGGCCACACCTCACATGGCACTGGGCTCCCAAGAAGCACTTGGCAGATAGTTCAAAGCACTGCCGTTGGGGTGGCTTTACACTTCCATGTTCTGGAACTTCTCTCCTTTCTTATATGGCCTTCACTCTGAAAACCTCTAGGTTGCTTGGGTTCCCTCCTCTGTATGAGTAAGACCAATACAGCCCAGCAGGGTGAGTGCACCGGCTTCTCTTCGATGAGTCAAACATGGTGACAGGACTCTTGTCACCAGCACGATCCCAGAGGCTGCAGCAGATGGCTGGACACCCCCCCCCCCCCCCCCCCCGCCACAAAAGGAGGCAACCCTGGCAGCCTGAGCTCAGAACAGGACAAGCCTTTCTCACCCTGCTCTCCACTCCCTTCTGGTTTGCACTCGCTAATGTCATCACTGTGTTTTACTCATGTCTACACTCCGGGCACAGGGCATGTGCTCTGAAGGAAGGAGGAAACAGGTTCCTGGGCCCATCTGTGGCCAAACAATGCTAACGTCCCCTTCCGCCTCCCCCCCCACCCCCCACCACCTCGGGCCTGGAACTCAGCCAAGAATACCAGGTGTCTGGGCCGGGCTTCTCCACAGAGCTGGGTCCCCATGACCACCTGGCCTGCTGTGAACATCATGAGGCCCACACGGCTCAGGCAGGGTGAGGAGGTGTTTCCAGGGCCTCCAAGCTGAGGGCTCACCGGAAGAGGAAGTTTTGACAGGCAGGGCCAGAGAAGGTCTCCTGGGCATATTTGGGCTGACACTCCTCTCTGAGGAGTCCCTGCGTGAGGAACATCATAGGACAGGCGGTGGGCCTGCATGCCCAGGGATACGCTCAGGGCATGGGGGAGAGAGGACAAGGATCGAAACCACCTTGTTTTGAGGAGGTCCAGAAATTATACCCTTGGAATTGAGACTCAGGCAGGCCTTTGTGGCTGTGACCTCCCAGTGGGCACCCACATCTGCACCTGTGTCCACTGGTGCCAGGCACCGTGCTGTGCCCATCCGTGTGCAATGCTCATGGCCTTGCGAGGTGGGTCTCATAATCCCCCTTCGCAGATGGGAGAGCTGAGATTCAGGGAGGCTCTAACTCACCTGAGGCCGCACTGTTCTTAAGTGGCTGGGATGGAAATGGAAACCTGAAGGTGACTTCTTTGCCTTTAGAAAGAGAGGAATCAACATGCATTTCAGGTAAATGAGCTTTCTTCTGGAATTCTCCTCCACTGGGGAAAGAGTATGTTTACTGGATCCTTCAGGCATGTTACATTGGTCAGTTTATGGCAATATTCCTGTCACCCTCAGGGCTAGCTGCCGTCACCTCCATTCTATAGGTTGGGAAACTGAGGCGCTGAGAGGCCCACCAACTCATTCAAGGTCACACAGTGAGTACTTGGTGTTCTGAACCCAAGTGCGACCCTAAGCTCATATTCTTCTCCCTGCAGCGCCCTGCCTCCCTGAGACACAACAGCACTCTGCTAACTAAAATTCCCCATGTTGGGATACACATAGTACACTTCCAAAGGCACTCTTATCCCAGGAAAAAAGAGAAAGACGATGAGGTTGAGGGAGGCCTTGAGATCTAGGCTTGTCTCAAATGAAACAAAGACATAGCAACCAGCCAAGACTCACCTAGCTTTGCTCCAATGTACAAATCTCTGCAACAAACCCTGCAAATCGAGTTTTGGAACAAATAGCCCCATGTAGAGAAAGCTCCTTTTGCGATGCGCATTGCTCTTCTGACCCAGGAAGACTGACCCACAGTCCCCTCTTGCCCCGCTGCACAAACACTCAGCCGCCATCTTGTTCTCACAAGAGCTCACCAGCCTTGGCAAAGGACTGGCAGTCATGCCCCCCTGCTTGAAAAGAGAGGTTAACTAATGGTTGATTGGGGGCCAGTACCACCACAGGAGGGCCGGTCTGATGGGATGGATGAGTCGAATGGTGCTGGGAACATACGAGTGGACATGATCCCTAGTCCAATCCTTGGAAGACAAAACTCTGGTAAGGATCTAGATCCTAAATGAGAGGACCTAAGGAAGCCATGTGACACCATTCAGGCCAAACTCCCAGTGGCATCACTGAATCTTAGAGCAAAATATCCACCTGAGAAGGCAGGCAAGTGGAATCTGAAGGCAGAGCCCTGGCCACATATCTAGGGACTGGTGATCCAAGTTTGTGTCCCTGTGAGGAACACGTGGTCCTCATACGAGTTTGGCTAGGTCTGCTCCCAGGTGGAGGTGGCTATCCCTGGATCCTCAGAATTGGAGTGTAGGGCTCTAGGGCAGGAATAGAGACACGGTGCCTGCCTGAAGTTTGCCAGGGACCAAACATCAGTCTCTAAGTGCATTTTCCTTCCTCTGGCTTCCCTGAATGGAGGCCAGCTTGCAGCCCTGGGCAGTGAGAACAGCCCATAATCTGCTGGAAAGAAGCACTGAGGCCTCAGGCTCTCTCCAGGGGAGAGGCTCCCGGAGCTCCTTCAGGACTGAATGAAGTAGTTTGTCACCAGGCTGTCACTTACTTTAAGGGGCAGCCAACCCTCTCTTCAGAGGAGGCCATCACCCTGCCAGATTCTGTACATGCACAAAGTCCAGTGTTGAATCAGTGGTAGGGTGGGGCCCAGGAGAGGGAGGGATATTGGTGGTGTGTGTGGGGGGGAGTGCAGGGCCACTGGCCATATCCTCTCCAAGAATGCTTGAAACTTGGAATTCACCACTCATTCCTAACTGTCTACAAGGGCTTCACAGTGAGATCTGAAGGGTATTGTGAATGCTGAGTCCAAACTGGGTCCTTTTTACAAATGGAGAAACCAAGGCACAAAGAAGGTGAGTGGCTTGCCCAATGTCCCAGGGTGGCCCTTTCTAAGAGCTCTCCACTCACTGCCAGCCACCCTATGACAGGCACATCAGCCTGTAATTAATAAGCTCAATTATACTATCGCCTGATGGTCAAGGCTGGCTAGAGAAATGGAATAAGAATAAGAAATAGGGGTGACTCTTCTACCACAACCTGGTAGAAACAAGGAACAGAGCTGTAGGGGGGAGCAGAGGGCCTGAGATTGGCCATCTCAAAGCCCACTCTACTTGCGGTTCTCCATGCTCCATGTGGAGCTCTATGCGGTCACAGCCTCTGGGCTGGTGCCTCTGACAAGGACTCCATTCACACTGGGCTGGGGTCAGGAGCGCTGGGTACCAGTCGCCTCTCTGCACCTTTGTTTTCCTATCTGTGGCTCTACTCTCGCTCAGTTCTCTTTCCCAGGAAGAGCCCTCCTACCACTCCATTTTAAATTCCTACCCGTCCCCAGCCTGCCAGGTCCCTGCTACCTGCTATAATTTTTCCATAGGATGTACTGTCTTGTCTTCTGATGTACTGTACAGTTTATTCACATATTATATTATCATTGACCATTTATTTCAACCTACAAGGATATAAGCCTCACTGGGGAAGGAATGTAACTCCATTGAGGCCTATCCCAAGAGCGTGAAGTGCCTAACACTGAGCTGTCTGTTGTTTAATAGATGTTTGTTGAATGGCTGAATGTTCACTAACTGCCTTGCTTGATGGGTGACATTGGTTTAAAGCTCCTTGAAGAGCCCAATGGAGAAGCAGCCGAGGGCTCCAGTGGAGCATGATGAAGATGTGACGGGGAACGTGCCTATTGACGTTGACAGACGTGACAGAAGTGCCTCTGTCAGACCCTGGTGGCCTCGCCAGCACTTAGAGATCAAACACCTACTAGAAATCAAGTCGGGGAACTTGGGAAGGGTGGTAGCTTTTCTTGTCCCAGCTCTGCCCTCAGGCCAGGCCACCATGAGCATGAAAGAAAAGCAGAGACAAGAAGGGACCTTGACCAGGGCTAACTGAAGAGCGGCTGAGCGGGAGAGAAGCACGGTGTGGGCCTGGCTGCCCAGCCAGGAGCACCAGCCACTGCCTGCTTGTGCCCAGGCAACCTCGCCCCTTCTCGTCCTGTCATGGCTGCCACAGCAGCAAGTACCATCCCCACCAGGGGAGGCTCCTCTCCCAAGCTGGGCAAAATGGCTGCTCCGCAGCCTTGGTGATGGTGATGACAAAACTGCCAGTCTCCACCCAGAGAGCTCACTATCACATGAGCCAGGAACCACTCTCTTGTTGATGACAAAATACAGAAGCCCAGATAGGTCAGGAGACTTAAGGTCAAACAGCCGACCAGTGGCTGACCTGGAACAAGACGCTAGGTGTCTTGGCTATGGCTATCTTCCATGGAGCTGGAGGTGTTTGTGTTTCTCCATGTCACCTCTCGCTGCCCTTCCAGGGGGTCATTCACACCCACGACTGGGACTGTGGAGGAGTGGGGGGCTGATAATATTCCTTGCTCCTTTCTTAGTGATGTTCCCTGTACTCTTCTCCCCACAGCAGTGGGAAGTCACTGGGGGTGGGACTCCCAACTACAAACCGAGAGACAGCTCCTCTTGTACACTCAGGTAACATCAGGTGTTTGAGCTTTAGCTTAAAGCACGGGAGCAAAAGAGCAGTAACTGTGATGGGGGACATTCAGCCTTGCACGCCCAGACGAGCCTGGGGAGCTAGATGGACCAGATGTGTTCAGAGGAGCACAGTTTGCAAGGAAGGGACCAAGCTTCCTCATGAGCAACAGCTAGACAAAGTGGGCTTCACATCCATTTTCAGGCTCATCTACTCTAGGGGCCAAGCTTCCCAGAGACCACCCCTCTCCCACCCCCACCTAGAAGTGTTCTCAGCACACTCAGTGACAGGAGGACAAGGGGGAAACCAGAAATTCCTCCACAACCACAATCTAAAAATTGTTCAAGGGCGCATTTCATTATCTACCTAAAGTTCGCTCCCTTACCCCCGCTCCAAGCCGACCTCTGCACTGCTACCTGAGTCAGCCTTCTAGAACACAGAGCAGTGGCTTCTGTGGCTATAAGAGGACAGAATGAAACCCCTTAATACCAAGAGTGGACTGACTCTCACCCTCATCCTCCACACTCCCATAAATACTTTTATTCCCAAAGCAAGTTACACCAGAATTCTCTTTCCGTTCACGCAAGCCCTGCCTGCCTTCCTCTGCACATGCTAGACCTTTCTGAAATGCCCTTCCCTTTCTGTGTAACCTTCGACACTTGTTTCCCATATTGCCTACTCTGTGAATCCTTTCCAGACTTCTCCCCCTCCCTGGGTTCGTATAAACTTGCCCTTTCTGTGCCTGGGAATTAATGGATAGTGTTGACAAGTAGTAGGTTCGCCGTGTGAAGCTGCCATTTTGCTAGGTCAAAAACAACCAAATACTGGCCATCTCCTATGTAAAATGTTACTCATTTCTATGCTGCTGTGCTGTTCGTCATCAAAACTGGAGTAAAAGGACCGTGCTGCCCTCCCCCTGTCTCGCCATCCGGCACGCGGTGGCATATGGTGGGTGCCAAGATGCACAGCACTGTCCGGCAAGTTTTTGTGCGCTGCCTGTTCTGCTTTGGGGCTTGCTCCAACACAAAAACAAACGAATCCGGGACTGCTGTAAAGCATCTTACAAACCCTCATCGCCTCCAAAGCAAGCTCCTGGCATTTGTCTGCACAGGGTGGGCAGAGGAGAAGATCTCAGAACATGCAGAGGGTGGGGGAAGCTAATGGCACGGGACGACTACCTTTCTGGCAGGAGAAACAGAGTCAACAGTCGATGGAGAGGAAGTAGCAGCAGGATCAGGAGATGGAAGGCAGGAGGGAGAAGCCGGAGGGTGCTCGGGAGACAGATCTTTAGAAAGTAGTTTATTCTGCACAGAACAGAAACAGAGGAAGCTGTGATTATCCCTGGGGCGTGCACCGTGATGCTCGCCTCCACAGTGCAGCCCCATGCCTATGCATTCAAGGACGGGAAAAGAAATCCAGGCCTGGGTCTCAGGACAAAAAAGAAGCCTCGATCTTTGGAGCCCAGCAGGACCGCCTGGCTCCCGGGTATACGGCATTCTGCTACAACTATTCCGGTTCCCTCGTCACACCAAAAGAGCTGCAGCCGCTCCGTCCTAGTCCTGCGTCCGTCTGCTCCAGATACCATCGCTAACACCTGACGCTCTCACTCTGGAGTTTGGGGTCACGTAGCAGCTGCAAACTTAGGAAAGGAGAACCCTGGGCTACTGTGGAGGCTGGCCCCTGGGCCCCAGAAGTGAACTAGATGCAAAGCATCCCTCCACTGTCAGTGACTCTGACAAGAAGCAGAGGACACAGGTCTGGAGGAGATGGAGTGAAAACAGCAGAGGGGTTATGTCCTAGGGACCAGGCTGCCTGCGAGCGGTGGGGGCGGGGGGGCGCCTTATGCACACATCCACTGTGGGGACCTCACTATCAGCTCTTCCCGCTCCTCGCCAGCCCTCGCTCTTCTCTTCAGTGAGTTTCGAAAGGAGTACCTGGCCTGCAGGGGGCTGCGCTTCCCATTCTCAGGCAAAGCCATTCTTCTTGGCTGATGCCGCCGTTTGGGAAAGCAGAGCACAGGTTACAGCCTGTGGTTGGCCCCATCACTCAGAATCTCCCCGGTTGGGGCCACGGGGAGATTCCCCCATCATGCCTCCCAACGTCATGAGCAACTTGTCCTTCACGGTCAAGTCACTGTGATGTGATTCCTGACAGGCCAGCTCTCCTTCTCCGTGTTGACTCTCAGGACGCTCAGAGCCTACTTGGACCCCTCTAGGATCTAAAAGCATTTGGTTCTGTTTCCTTTGACCTGAGCCCACTTTACTACCTCGCTTTTCCCTTTGTCATGATTTATCTACATATTTTTGCATCTTCTCATGTGGGCCTTTTTTAGATGCCGGTCCAAGTTCTTGCAAAGTCAATAGCTCCTCATGCCATGGAAGGAGGAGGGGGAGGGTCTGAAGCTGCACAGACTGAGTCGTGGTCACTTTGCTGGATGTCCAACATGTGGTCACTTTGCTAGATGTCCAACATGTGGATCCCTGGGTGGGGGAGGGGGCTCTGAAAGCCCCTTGTTTACCTGTGGGAAATCCCCATGTCCAAACATGGAGGCGAGGTGAGCCGCCTTCTCCTTAATGTTCTTTTTGTGAAATTCCCTGTTGGCCAAGTTCTGAGCCCTCTTCTGCAGGCCAGGTGAGAAAGAGGAAAGAAAAAGAGACAGCAACAGAGACCGTGAGGGTCAGGAGAGAGGTTGGGGGTTTGGGGGGTAGGGGCAGGCTTGTCTCGGCGGGACAGAGGGGACAGGGAGTGAAGAGGAAGAGGAGGAACCCACTGTGGGCAGAGGGAGGAAGGGAGGGAAGGAAGGCACCCCCAAACACAGGCAGAGGAGGGGCACGGAGCAAAGCTTTCACCTGGAGAATCCTGTCCTCCACTTGCTGCAGCCGCCGCAGCACCCCGGAAAGGGCCATTGCTCCCTGGCAGGCAGAGGGCAGAGCAGGAGAGCTTCCTGGCCCACCCAGCTGCAGGTCAGACTTGGCTCTGGCTCTCCAGGGTCTGCTCGGGCACTCGCAATCAGCAGACACTTGCTTTAGCTCTCGGAGCACGTGCCCCGTCACAACCACCGAGGGGAACTGGGAGAGAAGGAAAATCAAGCTTCCTTCCCGACTGTGGCCCATTCACACCCACCCCACCATAAGCCATCCCCAAGCTGACCAGGGACAGAGGGCACGGCAGGTGCCACCATCAGTCAGATTCCCTGTTAACCCGGGGTCCCGACTCTCCACCGTCCGACATCCTCAGTAACGATACACAGTCTCAGGCCTCCCCCCCCCAACTCACCGGAACAAGACCTGTACGAGGCTGGTCTCAGTCCCAGCTGCACCGAGGTCACCTCAGACACTTAGAAAAAGTAACCCAAGTTTGGCCCCACCCCCTGGGGGTCTGGTTTAATTGGTCTGAGGTGGGTTCCAGATATTTCTGAAAAACTCTCTAGGGGCGCCTGGGTGGCTCAGTCGGTTGAGCGTCCAACTTCGGCTCAGGTCATGATCTCACGGTCCTTAGGTTCGAGCCCCGCGTCGGGCTCTGTGCCGACAGCTCGGAGCCTGGAGCCTGCTTTGGATTCTGTGTCTCCCTCTCTGTCTGATCCTCCCCTGCTCGTTCTCTCTCTAAAATTGGTAAACACTAAATTACGAAAAAGAAAGCTCTAGGTGATCGTGATGCTCACAGACAGAAAGCCGCTGGAATACACCCACACGGGCCTCGCTCGGCCTCCACCACCTGGAGCGACACAAAACTCCTGGTGCTGATGAGCCGCTTCTGAGTACTGTGGTCACAACAGTGTTTCTGTTCCAATTCCAAACCCAGAGATGCTAGCTGGAAAAAGCCTCAGCCCGCGGCTGCCAGTCGCCGCCCCGGCCGGTCCTGGTCTGCTCGGGCACCGAGGGAGGCCTTCGCCACATCCCAGCCTCACCCCTCCAATGGTGCGCAGCCAACCGGTCACCTGAGCTCGGCCCAACACCACTGCCGCTTATCCATCCGTTTTGAAATCTGCCTATTCAAGTGGTCTGCAAATAAAGCTACGTATTCCGGAGCTTCACACAAAATCCCCCACGCGGTACAGCCGGTTCTCGCCCGAGCAGATGCAGCATTGAGGGTGTAGTCGTTGGGCAGATGTTACTCCTGACTGGCAGGTATTTCCAGATGCTGCATGCCTGGTTAGTCTTACCTATAAGGGCGGTCACCCCAAGTTGTGTCTGCCTTCCCAGAGATTCTACAGTCAGCCCTACATGGGCTGCACAGCCAGCCACTGACCCCGCCCCTCGGGGTAAAAGTCCCCTCTGACTTCAGCACAACAGCGTCCACTGGAAGGAGCCCTACCTGCCTTTTCAGAGGAGGTGATGGGCCGGGTGTGGGCTCCTCTGGCCGGGGGCAGCGAGAGTTAACAGGTGGGTCAGAGGAAGAGCGCAGGACAGGCTTACCTATCCCTGAGATGCGGCATTCCTGGGAGGAGGAAGGGAAGTCCAAAAAAGCAGCCACGGGAAACATGAAGGAAAAGGTGAGTCAGACTGAGAACGTGGAGGGAGGAGAAGAGAGGTGGGCAGAGACAGCACCCCTGCAAGCTGGGCCTTGCTGGGAAACCTGAACCCTGGCTCTCCGTCCATGTGAACAAGTCCTGGAGTCCCCTTCTCTTGGACAACGTGTAAATCCCAGGGAGGCCTTGCTCTTGGCTTAGACCCGGGGCACTGGGCCTGTGCCGCCAGGCCATGCCAAGCCAGGGTGGCCAGCCCTCGAGTCCTCCTGGAACTGGCAAAGCTCCCGGAACACTAGATGCTACATTCCTTCTGATGGAAGAGAACCCTCAATGACACTTGGGGACTTCTAGGGGCAAAGCCTCTAGGGGCAATTGAGAGAAAAAAAAAAATTCAGAGAATTGTAAGTCTCGGGAAAACGGCCCCCTTATAGCAACAAAACTTGGCTCCCTGGGGAAGGTCGGTTTGTCCCGGAGGGGGCGTGGTCCACCATCAAGGCCAGACAGACATTTATGATTGCCTGTAAACCCAATCAACCAGGTGTTCTCTAAAAGGGAACCAATCCCCTCATCCCAAGCTCTTGTAATTTGACGGCGGCATCCCAAAGGAATTCAGGGGAGCAAAATGAACCTCATGCAGCTCAGACCCTGGAGTCAGAGTCTGGAGAGCAGTCAGCGCAGTGTGCAGCCTGGCCCACGGCATTCTGCCTCTTTCGGCCTCACAGCCACCCCTGCTCAGACACAATGGCCCTGCTAGCCTGACCTCAGTGAACATGGGAGAGGGGATGCCAGAGAACCCTTGGGGAGGGCTGGTCCCCCGGAGCTTAGACCCGTGACTCAGTTTCCCTTGGTTTGCACATGTCTTCTCACTCTGGCCTTAGGCTCCTCGGCAGCCGGCATCTCAAAGATGGCTGCAGACCAAGTCATGGTTACAAGGTGGAACCAAATTCTGGATTTCTCCTCCAGTGCAGAAGAGGCATCAGCAAACTATGGGCCCCGGGCCAAATCTGGCCTGCTGCCCGTTTTTGTAAATTCAGGTTTGTTTGCACACAGCCACGCACATTCGTTTAGGTATTGCCCCTGGCTGCTGTCATACTACTGGGACAGAAATGAACCGTTGTGAGAAAGATAGCATGGTTCCCGAAGCCTAAAATATTTGCTAGAGCCTAAACTTGCTATCTGGTTCTTCTTGGAAAAGTGTGCCGACTTCTGATCTAGAAGGAGCGCCAGTCTCACCCGAGCCAGGCCTGGCTGGCCTACCTGAAAATCCACCACTAGCCTCAACTGGCTTCTGCTTCTGGTTTCTGCTGGCTTCTCAGCAGGTTCTGGTCACCAGGAAGGCAGGTCCAGCGAGCATCTGACAGGACTCACCTGCTTCATGAGCGAGGGGTTCCGAGAGTTCTCCTCAAACTTGGCCAGCAGCTGACTTGCCATGGACTTGACTTTGTTCTGATTTCCACCTTCTTTATTGCTGCCGCACTCTTGACTGGAGCGCAGGCTCCGGGTGGAAAAGGTTGAAGGCTGCAAAGGCCAAATTGAGTACATTGGTTGTTGGATCCTGGCACCCAGATATCAGGAAGGGGCCTGGGGACTCAAGACGGGGGACTAGTTTCCTGAAGAAGGAAACCATGGTCCGAGGAAGTGAAGCAGAAGCAGGAGGTGATGCCCATTGAGACAATGCTCATATCTTCCCAAAGGACAGGCGCACCCACCTGGGAGCCAGACAGGGTTTGAAAATGGACTCACTTCCTAGCCCCGTGACCTTGGCAATTTACTTAACTTCTCTGAAGTGTCCTCATCTGTCAAATGGGAGCATAACCCACTTCCTCTGGTTGTTGGAGAACTCCAATACAATAATGAAGTGACAAGCAGAACAGTTTTCTAAATACACCATGTGGCATCAGAGGTGAAGGGTCGGGGGGGATGGGGGTGAGGAAGCAAGAGGCAGTATCAGTCAGGCAAGGCACGGGCCTTGGACTTCTTTCTCCTCTCTCCTCTGCACCCCAATCCCAACTTCAACCAGCCCTTCTCTGTTGTTGCTATCTTTAAAAAAATACCTTTTAATCTGGAAGTAATTTTATTTTTTTTAAGTTTATTTACTTATTTTGAGAGAGAGAGAGCAGGGGAGGGGTGGAGAGAAGGAAGAAAATCCCAAGCAGGCTCTGCACTGACCTCACGGAACCCGATGAGGGCCTCGATCCCATGAACCCTGAGATCGTGACCTGAGAGCCAAAACCGAGGGTCAGACACATAACTGACTGAGCCACCTAGGCACCCCTAGAATAATTTTAGATTTACAGAAAAGCTACAAAGATAGCACAGGTAGTTCCTATATACCCTCACCCAGATGCTTCTAATGTTAGCATCTGGAATAACCATACTACCAATCCCAAAACTCAGAAATTAACCTGGCACAATTCTATTAGGTAAGCTAGAGACTTGATTCAGACTACTCTAGTTTGCCACCAATGTCCGTGAGGTTCTAGGGTACCGGTCAAGGTCCCACATGGCATGTGGTTTATCACGTCTCTTCAATCACCCTCATCTGTAAGAGTTTCCCCATCTTTCTTTGTCTTTCATGACCTTGACAGTCTTGAAGGAGACTGATCAGCTATTTTGTACAGGGTCCCTCAAGCTGGGTTGGTCTGCATGTCTCCTCATGATCAGAGTAAGGTTGTGGGTTTTGGAGAAGATGCCACAAAGTTCAGAAGTGTCCTCCTTGCTTTATATCAGGGTAGGTGCTATCAGTGTGACCATTACTTGGTTATGCTGTTTTATCAAAAGGTATTCCATGTAAGACTTCTTCGGCTCATCCTCTAAATACTAGAACCTGGAAAATAACTGGTGTTCATGGAAAGTCTTCTCTCCTTACCACAGAATCTGCTCCCATAGGCCTCAGAAGTAAATACCATCATATCTGGTGGGCAGTCTGCTTTCCCAAGGGGGCAATGAACCTCCTTCAAAGGAACAGATGTTCTCAAGACGACTAAGAAATGTTCATTTAGCAGAAAGTCATGGGAAGAAGCAAGCTAAGGTCTAATGATTTTTTTTTTTCTTCTGAAGAGTCCCTAAGAGCCCCAGGGGAAACCTTGTAGGCATATAGCCACTCTGAAGTGTTAGACAAACACAGAGTCACTCCGACTTCAAAGTACGGAATGTAACTGTGCATATCAATACAGGCTTGAGAAGAAGAGGGTAGGTTTACTGGAGTGGTCACTGTTTGCACAAGGCCAAAGTGGGCCAAGACACTGGGTCACAGACTGGCGCTTCTCAGAGGTTAATGGGCATACGAATCACCAGCGGCTCTCTTTCAAATGCAGATTCAGATTCTGGGGGCGTCTGGGGGAAGGGACACTGCATTCCTAACCAGCTGCTAGGTGATCCTGCTGCTGTTGGCTCCTGGCTTACATTTTGAGCAGCGAGTATTTGGAAAGAATTATTCCTTAGTTAAATCTGACTTTAACAAAATGGCTGGCTCCAATCACAGTCCAGCAACATCTCAGATGGGGCAGGAGTAACCAGATTTCTTCCCACACTCTGACTCCTGTGTTGCCATCTACAGAAAGAGCACAAACACTCCCTCAAATGAGCCACGGATGAAAGGCAGGAGCAGACTTCCACGTGAGACATGCATCACAGGCAAGCCTCTAGGGAGGAGGGAGGGGCAGATCACAGGCACTGTAAGTGAGAGCCAACACCCCATACTGGGGAAAGTGGGAGGTCTCTCCTACCCAGCCTCTGCTTCCTCTGCTCAACCACCTCCCTATTCACTGGCTTCTTGCGCACGCAAGAGCCAAGAGACAGAGAAACAAACTCTCTTGAAGGGATCAAAGAAGTTCTAGAAACGGTTTGGAAAAGGGTGATGTGAACTCATTGGATAAAATGTATTTGTACACATTTTAAGACATGAGCTGAACTCCAGGCTTCCTTGAACAGAGCTCATCTTTGCCCCTTCCAGAAAATGCAATGAACAATAGGCAATTCCCCCACCCCCCCAGGTTGGGCCTCGTAGCTTTCTTTGTTATAAAGGTCACTATGTTGAGAACCAGTGTCTGGATCCCGGTCAAGGCTTCCACATGAAGTAAGTCACAGACATGAACAACAGTGTCCTAAAAATATACAGCAATAATGCACCTTCATCCACATAAGGTAAAGTCTTTTCTAAGTCCTGTAACTCAGGTATAAATGTATTATACAAACTGTCCCGCATGCCTTTGGGGCCTAATTATGACATCTGCCGATACGCTAGCTAAAGCCGGCATCCTACAGTTCGCTGACAACATCTATGCTTGTTTTTGTGGGGTTAGGACAGCTTTTTCAGATGGTATGAGTACCTCCGGTCTCTTTAAAGAGCTTCCTGGGGAAGCAGGAACGGATACTCTCTTTTTGGCCAGATCGATTTTTCAGCAGGAGGCAGACTGGTGCTTGGTTTGGACAAAGTAGCTTGTAATTTTCCACTTTGACCAGAAGGTGGCACTTGTGGGCCCTGGGACATCTGCCTTAAGGACTAGAAATGCGTAAAACAAAAGGTAGAAACAATGACTGGGAGACAAGAGGGGCTGCTGGTGCCCTGTTCCTACTTGCTGTTAATAGCGATGATATATTGATTAACACAGGTGCCAGATATCATGCTCGGCATATTATATACACTCTCTTATTTAATCTTTAAAAATCCTGCAAAAGTTCCATACATTTCAAATCTATCGCCTGCATTTCACAGACGTGAACCACAGCCGGAGAGGCTCTGTTTCCCCAGGTTACACACCTCGTAAGTAGTGGAGGGAGGACCAGAACCCGATGGTTTATCCATCAAGCCAAGCTTAGAACCAAGTGGTTCACGAGAGAGGAAAGAAGGAAGGGCCAGCACTGTGGCCACTGGCCGTCAGGCAACCAGCCTTTGCTTAAACTGACACACGAACCTCATCCAGGTTGTTGAAGCCTCTCCGCCTCCGTTTGTTCATGTCGCTCTCTTCAGTTTGGACGTCCACCTGCAGCGGCCAAGAAAGCATGGTGAGTTCAGGGCCATCGAAGTCTGCGGTTCCACTAACAGCCCGACGCCACGGAGCTGGCCCTGAGCTGTTGCCCGCAAACAGTCGCCAGCCCAGGAGACAAACGGACATAAATTACCCTGCGCTGTAACACACACTATCACAGAGTTCCCTTCAGACGCACGGGAGGGAGCCTTCCTGAACCTAGAGGGGGCTCTGTCGGCAGGGGTGGGAATCACATGGCAAAAGATCATCCTGAAACCTCCCAAAGCACAAAGAATCTCTGTTCTGGGGGCAAGGCGGGGACTGTCTCTGTTGTCAGAGTGACCCTGGGCTCAGAGCAGTCCCAGCCAGGTCTGCTAATGCCTGTCCACATGTTCCAACATGGAGACCACCTCCCACAAGCAGTGGTACTGCCCACCTCACAGGTGGGGATTCCCAGGGTTCCGATCAGCCGTCCAGGGATTTGATGGCAAATTAATCCGCCGTTCATTCGCCATTGCAAATACCAATAAATGGTATTCTATCAACTTCAAAGTAGCATCAGGTATGGTCTGAAAACTGTGGTGACCATACAGCCCTATTTGCCCAGGACAGTTTCGATGTATCGTTTTCCCCAGCCGAATTATGCAGTGTTCCCTTTCCCTCTCAAAAGTACCCTGGTTAGACAGTAAATCACATGGCTGCCCTACCAATAAGCCCTGACGGCCTCCTTTCTGCTGCCTGAACCTGAACATTTAAATCTGGGAACCCCCCTCTATACACGCCCATTGCAGTAACCCTGCAAGGGCCACCAAAGGCCACACTCACGGTCAGCCTCCTGACCTCGAGGGAATGGGCGGGACTGCACCGATGGAGCTGAGTCTGGGGGTTGGGCTGGATTGGGTGCCTTCACTGCACCCTGCCAGCTAAGTCTATCCTGACCCTGGGGTTACACCACTCTCCCTCCCCATGCCCAGCACGTTAGCCATAAGCATCTTTGCAGCAGACATCCTTGCTTCAAGCACTTTTGCCACGAGCATTTTTACCATGCAACTAATTGGATATAAAGCAATGTTGCTGTAACAGATTTACAAAAATAACCGGGGGACAGTTTGGTTTCACCAACTGATTGACAGCTTGGTTTCATTTCTCCATTGGCACAGTGCTCCCATTTTCACATTCTACAAATCTTAGCCCTGGCAATGGTCTCTGCAGCCGTGCAGAGTTTTGAACCCACATTTCCCACAGAGCTTTGGGATGTCTATCAATGGACATGTGACAATATGCCAAGAGTAAATAGGGTGCTTGCAAAGCAACATAAAGCGAGTAGGTTTCCTAGGATTTGGAAATGGATACCTCTCTCACTAAAGGAAGAACGTTTAGCGAAAAAAGAAAACATGCCATGTCCAACAAGGAGACCAATCAGTAAGCAACAAATATGTAACAGGATGAACCAAAGACCGAAGACCAGTGTTTAAGTCCAGTCCACAAAATGAAACCAGTTATTTGCACAAGGTCACGATGAATCTATGCCATGCTAGCTACATACTCTGAACGTATCCAAACGTTTTGTATTTCACAATAAAGTCTTTTGAATTTGGTTATTTGTTTTTCATGTTTCATTATGTCCTTTTCAATGAATGCCCATCTTTTATTTTTTGTGCTTTTCTCTTTTAGAGTAAAATTGCCTCTTGACGCTTATGGTGAGACTACCCAGAATCCTGCCATCAGTCTCTAGCTGGGGTCTTCTCCAAATGGCCGGGCCCCCGAGGGCCATGGATGTTCCCTTCCCTGGGAAGCCTCCACCCACAGACAGGCTTTCAATAGCATGCCAGCTGAAATCCCAGGCTTTCTTCCACTTGCAGTGGAAGGATGCAGTGGGAGGGCTGCTGGCCACTCTCTCCCCTCAAACCCAGGAGTACAGCCCCTTCACCCCATGCTTGTGCTGCACCAGGAACTCCTGGAGCCCCCAGTACACACACTGCTGTGTACCCACTTGCTCCCAGCAGAAGCACCTGCTTCCCCTGCTTTTATACTCCCGTCTCCTCTGCTCCCTTTCCACATTCACCAGCACCTTTAATATTTTGAAAGATAAGATCAACCACTGTTTAGTCATTGATATTTGTTCAGAAATCTGACCCTTCCCTTGTTCAGGCACCACAAAAGAGCAGATCTGAGGGCCCTGCCTTCCCTTCAACATTTCCTTCAGCTTTTAATAAATCATTATTCTGTGAATGGAAATGATTTCAACCCAAACGCTTGGGCAAACACCAAGAGAAACAGATGACCTTATTCGCAACAATGTTGGGTCTTAGAGGTGCAGGCTGTCTGGGCCCCCGGCTCTAGCGCCTATGAATGGTTTGCTGGGGGAGACCGGAGCGCAAGAAAGTACAGGATGTCCTATCCAACAAGAACTCTCCATGCATAATCTTAGGGTTTTCTGTTGCGTTTTTTTGTTTTGTGTTGTGTTGTTTCCACCTTAAATGAAGACTTGGCTTTTCTCTCAAAGAGCAACACATCTTACTCTCGTTTGACAGCTTAGGGCTTGACTGTTCCAACATCAGAGCCTGTAGAGATCCAAACCCAGTATGTTAGCCACAGGCTCACAAAAAGCGCTTCTAGGACAGAATGTGCCCAGTAGCACCACCTAAGACGACCGCAAATCCTTTGGGGGAAATAAAGGAAGTGGATGGGGTAACCTCCACTCCTCTGATTCAGCCTGAGTATGGGACAATAACATTCGGTCTATATGGAAAGGTTACCTACATACATACCCGAACAGTCTCTACTCTTACTTATGAATTGATCTTGGAAGCACTGATTCTCAACTAAAGAGCTAGGTTAAGACAGAAAGGCAGAAAAAAACTCAAACTTAGGGATTTACCTAATTTTTTCTTATCTCTTTATCTCTATCTGGAAGCCAACGCTGCATTACTACCCCATCTCCTTGGACTCTATTTTGCTCTACGAAGAATGGAGTACAGGGGCGCCTGGGTGGCTCAGTCGGTTGAGCGCCGACTTCGGCTCAGGTCACGATCTCGCGGTGCGTGAGTTCGAGCCCCGCATCGGGCCCCTGTGCTGACAGCTCAGAGCCCGGAGCCTGTTTCAATTCTGTGTCTCCCTCTCTCTGACCCTCCCCCGTTCATGCTCTGTCTCTCTCTGTCTCAAAAATAAATAAACGTTAAAAAAAAAAAAAAATTAAAAAAAAAAAAAAAAAAAAAAAAAAGAATGGAGTACAAGAAGGGAAAAAAAGTATTTATTGTGCCCAGTGAGAGACAGCGTGAGAATATACGAATAGCTCACTTTCTTTCGCTTTTTTTTTGCCTTTCTCCCAAGAACACATTTCTTTTTAAAAAATTTTTTTTTAGCGTTTATTTATTTTTGGGACAGAGAGAGACAGAGCATGAACAGGGGAGGGGCAGAGAGAGAGGGAGACACAGAATCGGAAGCAGGCTCCAGGCTCTGAGCCATCAGCCCAGAGCCTGACGCGGGGCTCGAACTCACGGACCGCGAGATCGTGACCTGAGCTGAAGTCGGACGCTTAACTGACTGAGCCATCCGGGCGCCCCAAGAACACATTTCTTATGATGATTTCCCAAAGATTTGAAAAAGTCCATATACTACGGGGCATTTGTTAAACTAATTGGTGTCTCCATTTAAACAAATAATCAAAGACATATACCTGCTAAACTGATTATTTATTTGATCAGTGCAAGATAATCATGTTCCCATAAAGCCCAACTTCACGTGATGTTAGTTCAAAGGAAACCGCCTTTATATTTAGCTAGCTAATGTAGGCTAACCCTGGAGAGATTTAGATCTGGGGCACGAGAGACTAGCCATTGCAGGCAATGCCCGGATGTGTAGAGGCAGCCATGATATTTAGAAAGATGGCCAGTGACACTGGCAAGGGAGCTCTTCTCTTCTTCAGTAACAGAGTCATGACTTACTTCCCAGCTGTGTGACCTTAGGAAAATCACCTAACGTCTCTGACATCAGCTTCTTCATCTCTTATTTCCTCACCTAGATGTACTATCTAGCTCATAAGTTGTTGTAAGGATTAATGAAGTCACGTACACACAACACTTATCAGGTTGGCTGTGGAAGTGTGGCACACTGTTAATTAGGATCGTGCTAGTTAAGAGACTTAGAAAATCTGAATTCTAGTTCTGACCTTGACTTTCACCACCACTATGGGACATCGCAGTTTAATCCCCCCATGTGCAAGATTGTCCTTCTCTAAAGCTGGGAGGAGATGCCCCACCTTCCTCAAAAGGTAACACAAGGAGCAAACGAGATACACATGAAACTGCTTCGTACGCTGTAAGGTGCAGCATCGATCACGGCTGCGATGCAGAACCAAGCGTTCAGTCCAACTAGTTTGCCTCATCTCGGAAAACAGGCGTCTCCGTTTACTCACAACTCCTCAGGGACAGGAGCTACCATTTGTGGAGCCCTTCTCACACGGCAGGCAGAGCGGGGGCTCGCACCTGCATTGGTTCGTACTGTCTTTGCACTGGAGCAGTGCCGTGTTGAGGTTGGTGCCATCGTTTTGCAGACAAGCAAAGGGAGGTTCAAATGTGTGCCAAATCCCCAGCAGGCCTAAATATGGTTTTGTCTACCTGGCTTCAAACGTATTCCCATTCTGTAGGTTAGCTCAGAATCCCCTGCTGCGTTGCACAGAGAACAGGAGAGAGATCAGCCTTCAAACCGCAGGTGCCACAGCGGCAGCTCGAAGGCCTGGTGCTTGCTCGGCCGGGCAGCATCTGCACCCGGTGCTCTCGACCCTCCTGGGCTTTCTTCACATCTCTGGATTGAGAAGTACTAGAAAGCTGGTGGGGAGCCCTGGCTGCTGGGTGGAGGTTCTGTGAGAGCAGCTGGGGAAGGGGAGAGGAATTCAGATGGTGCCCCTGGAAAGTCAGCATCCTCGGGCAGCCTCCTTGCCTGTCTTGTTCTCTGCTCTACCCTCAGCGCCGACAGGAGAACCCCACATAATATAGACGCTCAGTAAATATGGATGGAAGAAAGACTTCCTTACCTAATGCCCCTGGCTCTTTGGAAAGTGTTTGTATGGGAGGAGTGAGGAGAGGAGAGCTGGGCGGGCACCCTCACTGATGAGACCAGACACCCACGCGAGCCATGCTCTGTGAACTCCACTCTCCCGGGATCAGCGCTGATGGAGAACGCCCGCCGCCTGGGTCACAGTCAGCCAGCTGAGCAGGATGAACACCCTGGGGCTGCCAACGTGGCTTCTGGGATGGGCTTGTCATGAATAAGGGACACCTCTGTGTTGTGTTGTCCTCCAAGGAGTGGGCTCAGAATGGGGAAACAAAGATCAGGCGCCCCGAGTGTGTTGTAACATACTGTATGCAGTGACTGGAGTGGCCATAAATGCAGGCATTACCCACAAGCAGTAGGTCTAGGAGCACATACCCAGGAGGACAGGGACCATGTATGTGTGTTCAGGCGTGACTTGTGGTGCATGGTGACAGGAGCTCTGGAGTCCCCGGGAATTTTCCTATGCCACAGGACCAGAGGCAGATCTTCAGAAGCAGACTGAGAGCTTTTAAAGAGGAAAATATAATCCCCAAGCTCTTCTTCTTTCCCCAGGCATGGCCATTCAGTCTCCGGAAGTGATCAGTCAACCTCAGTCGTTTACCACTCACCAGAGGGACGATCCTCCTGGCGGACTGAGGGGAAAGTTATATTCTCTAAAAGCAAACAAGGTCCTTGGAGGTAAAAAGTCTTTTATTTTGCCTGGAGTTGATCAGCCTGGTTGGGATTTGGATGCTGTCAGGCTTAGGGATGAGACAACAATTTAACACCAGCAGTGAAAACCAGGAGAGAGGGAGAGAAATTTTTAAGACTGGCTCCACAGAGAAAAACGGACCCTCTCCAGATTAAGATGCCGCATTGTGAACAAATATGGGCTCCTCGATCCCCATATCAAGATGCTCCTCTGGAAGTTAGTGAGGGCATCGACAGGGCCAGGGAGGGATGGGGAAAGGGGGTGAGGTTGAATACAGATGCCCCTATGTGTACAGATCCTGGCTGTGTGCTGTGGCGTAGTCATGTGGGCAAGGTCTAGCCTGCACGGCTGGTCCACAGGGGCGCCTGAGCTGGGGCGCTGAGGACTGTGTGTCTAACTGCACCGACACCTTCTGGGTGTGACCATGGTGGAGCCTCTGGGTGTGTGCAGTCTTCAGAGTCTCCTGTGCAGACGTCCTCCGTGCCCATCCTGCGGGAAGCTGGAGCGTATTGAGTACGCTGCTTGTGGGAAATGCCAAGGCCAAGGAGGATTGCAGGTAGGTTCCCCAAACCAAATAGTGTGCGGGTACAAGAAGACACATGGTCAGATGGGGAGGGGGTACCTTGTGTGTGGTCTGATCACTGCACTGGCACTGAGCGGTGGACCGTCTCTTAGTCAGTGATGACTAAGGCAGAATGTGATCCAGGGGCCTAACTCACCAGCCCACCCAGAGGAAGCATTCGATCAATCTGAGGTGCAACAGGACACATAATGCCCATGCCAAGCACTTACTTCAATGACCTACTCTTTCTACCTATCCAAACAGCGTGGCAATCCTAGGCATAAATGGGGCAGGGGGAGGGACCGGACCCCTCGCAGGATGGGCAGTCCATTTAGCACACTTTGGGGGTGACTGGACATGGTTCAAACTTAGCCGGGGCGGGGCCAGGCAGAGCCCACCCACTCCCCCTGCATTTTGTAGCAAAGCCAGCAAGAAGTGGGGTGAGGACCTAGCAGCCCTTGGAGGGCCTGGCTGGCCTTGCTGACCATTCCTACCACGTGACCCAGAGCTGGCCAGGCTGGTTCAATTCCGTCACTCTGTAAACAGAGGCGGGGTGAGTGATAGGTGTAAACACTCCTTTCCAGTTCCCCCTGCTGTTCCCAGTTGTGGGCTGAGTGGTGGGAGAAAGCTGGTGAATGGAGAAAGGGGTTAAATATTTGCCTCTGTTTCCAGAAAGGCTGCATTGGCTTGCTTGGAATGGGGAAGCCCAAAGTGGGGATCCTTGGAGGAAAGCTAGCTGGGCTGGGGTGAAATAAGCCTATGACTGGGCTCCAGAAGGTAGCTTGCACTCAGTAGGACGTGCGGTAGGCCACGGTGCCTTCGCACAGAGCCTGTGTATGGGCGAGGCGTGGCCCCTTAGCTGTGGTGTGCCGACCCACACACCTTCCTGCCTCAGCCCTCGCCTTGCTGGCCCGTTCCGTCCCGTAGACAGGGTGTGGCAGAACATTACGTGCCCACTCCTGGAGTTAGCTCAAAGGCTACGACGTTCCTGGGAGCCTAGACCTCAGTGGAAAAACTGACCACTGCTCACACAACTGAGGGAAAGAAAGGAGGCTACGTGGCCCCAGCCCCACCCTGGGTGGAGGGCTGACAGGACCGGGCACGACTGACCACGAGTAGGAGACTGTCGGCAACCTAGAGAGACTGAGACACACGCAAAGGCCCTCTCGGCTGTCCCGCCGCTCTGTGGAGGGAGGCGAGCTTTGTGTGAGTACTTGCCACCTGATATCTCTGGGCCTCTAATTTTTTGATCTGTAAAATAAGCACGTTGAGCAAGATAACTTGTATCCTGTCTAGCATGGCGATGCCATCATTCAAATAAAATGACAATTTCTCATTAGGCTCCTAATTCCCAAACTGTCTACCAGGGCAGCCCGTGGCCCCATAGTGTACTTGCAGAAGAGTCATAGGATACTTTAAATTTTCTAGGGAAACACGGTGAGGTCTGTTATACACCTTGCAAAATACCCCTACCAAGTTACTTGGACTTATACCTACTTAGCAAACAGAACTTTTAGGGGTTTCTTTTGAGCCAGGGGCACTGTGATAAAAATTACTGAGGGACCGATGGTGCTGTAAGTCAGGCAAGTTTGGGAAGCTTTTTAGGCTCTGAGCTCCTCAAAGGCATACCTTACCTTCTTCACCTCTGTATACTTGCTACTTGTCAAAAAGAATTCAGCACTAACGTTGGCAAACAGTAGGGCCCAATAAACATTTGCGGAAGGGAGGGAGGGAGGGAGGAAAGAAGGAAGTGAAATTAACCGAACAGACTGTGTCAGTGTAGTATTCCCACACACCTCTGCCACGAACGGCCATTGTGATCCTGATCTAAACTGTTTTACAAGGGAGAAATCGTCTCCTCCTTCCCCTCCCCCCTTAGCAGCCAGGGCTAATCTGATTTACTTTATTATTTTTTTTCAAATTTTTATTTACATTCTAGTTAGTTAACATATAGCGTAATATTGATTTACTTTAAAAAACGCTCCAGCCGCGTGAACTCTCAGCTCTCTGCCACGCCCTTCCTAGAACCACTTTCAGGTCACTGAAGCCAGCTACACGGTGCCGGGGCGACTTCCAAAAGCGGTCAGTCACTAAACTGAGCTTTGCTCTTGTCTTCCGTGAGCACCTTATCTGTGTAATTCATCAGCATTAACAGACGGAGAGCAGGACATTGCCCTCCCCCTTGCCCCATCCATGAGCAAAGAGACACCAAACAGAAGCAGGTCGACACTTACTCGCGGGGTCCTCTTCCTCGGAAACGTGAGGTTGAGATAGTTGTGAGAAATGAAGGATTTGGCCAAGCTGAGGTCAGCATTTTCTCCATAGTTTTTGCCCCAAGAATCTATTCATAAATAAAAATATGACAGAGGTTAGACCCCACCACCGCGACTCCAGGACTCGGGGCGGTGGGGGAGGGGGTCATTGCTACAGGTCCCTCCAAATAACTCCCTTACCCGTAACGAAAGATACAAGTGAGCTGGGTAGGGGCTGTGTATCTCCATCCATGACCTCCCAGCCACAGGGGTAGACCTTCAACCTTTCGTGGCACCTGCCACACACACCCACTTACACACACAGGTCTGGGTGGGTGGGGTCCACTCCCATTTGGCCTCAAAGTGAGAGGAAAGGAAGGGGCCAGCCCCAGAACAGATGACACCAGAGAGCAGAGCAGCCAGACATGGGCATGGGGCAGAGATGGCCCAAGGGTGCAGCAAAGTCTCGCCCCAAAGCAGGGCCTTACCCACAGGCCTCAGCGGGGTGCCCCGGAAGAGCTCGTAGAACTTGGAGAGGTACATGACCATGCTGAGCTTGTCGGGCTCCTGGGCTGACGCCATCTCCTTGCCTGTGGTCACCGGGGGGATACCAAACTCACGCTCAGCCACGTCAAATGCCAGCTGGTTGTTCTCCACGGCATCGTCTTCATTCAGAGAGTCAAAGTTGCTGGAGAATCAAAACAAAGTGAAGTTCAAGGACAGGAGACATGGGTGTGAAGAGCTGAACAAACTTACCCACAAGGAGCATTATGAGTGACACTCTGCCGGGTCTCAGTGGCAGGGGTGTGGTGAGGGAGGTGTGGCCCCAGCCCCTGCCCCCATCATCCCCTTCCTGCTTCCTGCTGCCCTCACCAGCACCACCCCCCCCCCACTGCCCCTTCCCCCCCCCCCCCCCCCCACACACACACACCCGCTGCTTCTCCAGGGAAGCTCCTTCTCACTCAGGGTGGGACCAAATCAGATTTAGGCATCACTACCTGGGCTGGAACAATGGGAAGATAATTTACACCCGTTTGCTACTTTATTTTTAAGTAGTTCCTTTATGTTCTTGTGCTTTTAATTCTAAAAGTAACATGAATATCTCATAAGAAAAAGAATCAAGGTGTATATGACATATAAAGTGACAAGTGAGCGTGAGCGTCCCATCCCCTTTTTGAAGCAACCTCACTTCCTAAAGGTATTGACTGCTAACCCTTTGGTGGGTTTCCTTTCCTCCTTTTGGATGAATGTACTCGTGGGCCTGCAGTTACTCTGCAGTTGATTTGAATCCAGCATCAATAGATGTATTATTGGGCCTTCAACATCACAAAGTGTGTCCAGCATTCCTAATGATGCTGCCATTATTGCCAATATGTGGACGAAGAAACAAACTCAGAGAAGGCAAGTGACCTGCCTCGTGCCACACAGCTGATTGGTCTACATCTCGGTTCGAATTCTTTTGGCTGTAAAACTCAAACTGGTTCCCAGAATGAGGTCTTGCCCGGAATTCTTCTCTTGTGGGTAGAGTGCCCAGGGGCAGAGGCTCCATTTCCCCAGTGACAGAGGAGACGTGGGGACAAGAACGCCCAAGAGCAGAGGCTCGATTTCCCCAGTGACAGAGAGGACATGCGGGGACAGGCACACGCATGCGGCCTGAGCTGCTCTTCCTCCTCACAGATTAGGAACTCAGGTCACGCAAGCTGCTTACAGAGTAATCAGTGCAAATGGAAAAGAACTTAAGAAAACCTCCAATAGAAGATACGTTTCGAGCCAAGATTCTGCATCTCGCAGAACAGCTCTCATCCCCCTTGTCCCTGGGTCCCTTTGGGCCATGAAGGGCTTGGCAGGTTCAACCAGAGCCCCCGACTCACATCAGCTCAGGCCGGAAGCGGTGGATGATGGCACACAGGGCCAGGCCACTGCGCCAGGATGTGGTCAGGTCGGTGACATTGACGTGCTGGTAGCCCTCGGTTTGCTGCTGACACCAGGTTAAGAGCTTGCTGGGCCGGATGTCGGACTCTGCAGCCAGGGGAGACACACAGTGGTGACGGGCTCTGGGGAAGTCTCAGCAGCCTCCCTGGGGACCAGGAAGAACAGCACCAAGGCAAGGGCCAAGGGCATGGGTGCAGCCCCGAGGCACCCTGCCAACAGCGTGGTGGGAGGGAGGGCAGGATACTGGGACAGGACACATGTTCTCCTGCAGCAGAATCCCTGAGACCCCCTGTGGCCAGGCGCCAGTCAGAGGCTACATACGAACACAGCGGGGAGCACTGTGTGGACAGACCCTGCCAATATCTCATCTGGTGGGGCAGGCAGACATGGCAGCAGGTGACGATGACACCATGCTGTGATGGCAGAGATGTGGGTACAGGGGGCACGCGAGCAGGTCTGCTCCTCGTCTGCCAGGGCAGCGGAACTCGCCAAAGTGAGAGTCATGGAGCAGGTGTACTTGCTGCTTGAGGAGTGTCTAGGGATTCATCAGACAAAAGAAGGCATTCTGGGAAGACAGAAGAGGGTTGTGCCATGGCAAGAATCTACAAAGGCCGGCCAGGCTACGTGCAACAGCTTGTTACAGGGGTGGCAGCAGTGGGGCGTGGGGTATGAAGGGAAGGAGGGGTGGCCAGTAAGGCTGTGTGCACCCAGAGACTGGGAGGATGTGGGGTCCAGGCAAGCAACAGAAGCCAGAGAGCTCTTTCAGCAGGACGGGGACCTGAGCGAGGCCAATGGATCGTGTAACTATCCCTTTCCTCCATCAGGAAAAGAGGGTAGCATGTGGAGCTTCTTATCTAGCTGGGGAGACAAGATCCCCACACTAGAAACAACAGGGAAAGAAAAGCAAGGCCCCAATAAAGTAGTTCCCCAGTTCACTTTCATGTCCTAAGTTCTTCATGCATATTAATTCCTCTCCAACCCATCTACAGTTGGCGTTGTTGCTGTCCTGGTTTTAGAGAAGAGGACGCTGCAGGACAGAGGAGAAGTCCCTGGCCAAGGTCACACAGCTCATAGCAGAATAGCCTAGTGGACTGCAGGGTCTGTGCCCCCACGGCCACCCCACCCCCACGCCAGCAGCTTGGCCGAGGACCCGGGTCGGCTGCTTACCCCTCCTGGAGAGGCCCACGGATCTCCTCACTGAGCCCAGCCTCTCGAGAGGCCACTGGTCCAGCTCCTTAGTGATGTATAAATGCTTCACCTGCAAGCAAGCACTTTGGTTAGTGCTGACTTTAAAGAGACCACATAGCTGCCCACCAGTATTTCCCCCAAAGCCAGTCTCAGGGTTGACCCAGCCTCTACCCAGTGTCCACCATCTATCTTTTCCTCTCTCCCTGGAGGGCATGGCCTTCAGCAAGAGAACCAGGGAACCTGAGACACAGAGCAACGGGTCCCACCCAGTTGTCCACCCAAATGTGGGGGACTCAGGCGTGAGAAAATGTAATTGGCTAACTTTAAGAACATCACACCATTCTTCGTACCATTGCCTGAAGAAGTTGGCAGTTGTGTGTTTCTGAGTCAACGGGAGCAAAAGGGACTGTTGGACTGCGAACTGAAAGGACTTGATGGCTGGCTGAGGAGACTATTTGAGGGAGGCATGCTCAGCCACGCATATGCGCGGTGACAATAAACACATAAGCACATGTGCAGATGTGGACACCACAAATGTTCTAGTTCTTTCTGTGGGCTAGACACACACTGACTCTAGTTTTCTCCTGCAGCTCTCCTGGAGACAGGAAGTGGTCCCACACCCAAGCCAAGAGGCATTGGTGGCCTCAGTCCCAGGGATGTGGCAAAGTTTCTTGTTTTTTTTTTCTTTTTAAATTAATTATTTATTTTTAAATTTATATCCAAGTTAGTTAGCATACAGTGTCACAACGATCTCAGGAGTAGATTCCAGTGATTCATCTGGAATGTGGCAAGGTTTTACATGACCCCCACCCACTGCTCAGTGACGGGTGGCCCCGATAGGGCCCAGGGAAGGACTTACCTGATGGGGCCTGACACAGTTAGAGTTGAGATTTGGGTACCGTGTCCCTGGGTCCAACGTGTACTGCTCAAAGTTCTTGTTGATGTTCTCTGGGGTAGTCTGAGGTAACAGCCGATAGAGACTTTCTCTAGGATGAGGCAAAGCCCAGGGGTCAGGGGTTGCTAGGGCAGCCTCAGGCCCTTGTCTGCGCGCCCCCCCCCCCACCCCTTGCTCTGCTCTTAAAGGCTCCTTGGATATGTCTGTATACTCCTCCCCTCAAAGCCTGGCCCTCATGGTTCCTCATGGATCCACAAAGTGGGGGAGATTCGAAGGGCTGGAGAGGAGGTGGGAGGGGGGTCCACAGGCAGTGGCGCTGGCCTTCTTCCCCCAAGAAGAGGGCAGGGACACACAGCTGGCAGCAGAGGGACCTGTGGTTTTGCTATAACCACCACTCAGCTAAGCTGCGTCCTATGGCCTGCCCCCCATGACCACTGGCCTCCACACCCAAGACCAGCAGAGGCCTGTCCCATTCACCAGCCCTGGTTTCCCCCAGTCCACCAGCTGTTACAGCCACGTGGCCAGCAGCAGGAGTCTGGGCAGAAGCCCCAGAGGATCTCAGCAGCAGAAGACGCCTGGGAGGTCAGAAATCCAGCCCCCACAGGAGGACACTCAGTGCTGCAGTGAAGGCTTCCCCCTAAACCTCTTCTGGCTCTGCAGTGACCGGGCAGTGCTGGGAACCCCAGCTTCAGGGCCACTCCAGGTCAAGATTTCCCTGTTGCATTCAGGTCGTAAGGTCCTGGCCCCAAGAAAGAAGTCACTGAAGAGGGCAGAGCATGACAGAGAAAGTTTTCCTGGGGATGCTGGGGATCAAATCAGGGCCCGTGTGGGAAGGCAAATGAAAGAGTCATCCCAGGTTCATCCGGGAGTCGCCTAAGGGCCAGCCTTGCTCTCTTTCCTGTCTGATTTTGGAACTAGCCCTGCCCCCAGCCCGAAACCCTGCCACCGATACTCACCTTTCGGCCAGCAGCTCCAGGGGAGGGGTGCCCTGGTCCCAGCTTTTCACCATCCATGCCGTGTCAAAGGCTGCCAGGAAGCCTCGTGCACAGCCTGTGCCCATGGGCCAAAACGGCTGGAGAAGAAAGTGTGGAACATTCCCGTTAATTCTAAAGGCCCCCACTTTGCCTTCCCATTCTATCCAGCACTTGGGGCTTGCCAGGCCCTTGCGAGGCACTGGAGCAGGTGAGGGGTGACAGGACAGACCCTAGGATTCACCACAAACACAATTAGCTATAGCACAAAGTCCCGTGTAAAGGGTGCTGTATCACAGGAACAGCAAAACTGCTTTGGGGCTTACAAAAGGCACAGGCAAATCCCCACCCTGGGGAAGGCGATGGAAATCAGGGAATACTTCGCAAAAGAGTTGCATTTGTGAGGATTTTAAAGAATGGGTAGGATTCTCCTCTTGATCCGTTCAGGAATAGCATGGGCAAAGTCATGGTGGCTGGAAAATGACGGTGCCCGGTAGAGGAGCAGAGGAGGGTGGCAAGAGAGAATGCTGAGAAGGGAGACGGGGGGGGGGGGCAGGTCACAGCCCACACACCACGGGGAGCAAGGGCTGGTTCACCAAATAAAGTTCTTTTTAATTTTTTTAACGTTTATTTTTAAGAGAGAGAGAGAGAGAGACAGGGCGCAAGTGGGGGAAGGACAGAGAGAGAGGGAGACACAGAATCCAAAGCAGGCTCCAGGCTCTGAGCTGTCAGCACAGAGCCTAACGCTGGGCTCGAACCCATGAACCCTAAGATCATGACCTGAGCCAAAGTCGGACGCTTAACTGACTGAGCCACCCAGGTGCCCCTGACCGAGCTAAGTTCTAACTGAACTGTCCCATGGGCACCCAAAGCATAGTCTGGAATTTGACTCTTACTTGGAATAAACACACATTTTTTTTTTGGTTAGTGCTGACTTTAAAGATAAAAATGTAACCCTTCTGAAAACATTCTATCTAAGGATCCTTGCATTTGCTGATTCTCTGGGAAGCACTTTGAGCAGGGAGGCCATGGACAGAAACTGGACTTGGGGCCCCATATGCCTTCTTATACCCTCTACAATCTCCATGTTGCAAGGCCCCAGAGAGAGCTCCCCAAGCGAGGAAGAAGTTATGGTCCAGCTGAGGGCGTGCATGTTCTCAGGAGGCCAGCCTGTGAAGTCCAGAGCGGGGCTGACCGATTTTGTACTTTGACAAAGAGGTCGGCCCGAAGAGCCCAGAGGTAGGAGAGGAAGATAGAATGAGCTTCTCTGTATTTGGTCAAAGGACAGGTGCAAGCTGGAGACCAGCACGGGCTTGGCAGAGTCCAGCACACTGGCAGGGCACCCGTCCGTCCCCTGGCTGAACGACAGCACAGGCTGCTGGCCACACCATAAATGCAGGGATCGGTCTTTTACCGGGAATGGGGGGCACTACCTCAAGCAGGCTGTCGCCCACCAGGGCCACGAGTAGCTGGTGTGACTGGCGCTCGCGCACCAAGGCCGCGTTCTCGGAGGCGTACATGGAGGTGAAGTCGAACATGGCCACATCGGGCTGCCCATAATGGTTCATAGCATAGTCTAACGATGGCAGCTGGTAATTGGTGGCGAAATCTGCAGCCTCACGGGCATAGGAAAGCAGGTTGTCCTGGTTCACATTCTCCGCACACAGCAGCATCTCTGTGTCGATGTAGTCCTGGGGGGGAGAACAGGAGCAAAATGTTGCAATCTGCCCCTGGAAAGGGCAAGTGTTCATACCCATATCTTTGCAAAAGGACTTGGAATGGGTTTGGACAGCGAGGCTGATCAAAACAGAAAATCAGGGCCAAAGGAATCAAGAGGAACCAAATCAGCCCTCTGTATGGGCCAACAGAGCTGTGATTAAGCATCGCACTTGACTTTGAGCTTCCTGGCATCCGAAGCAAAAGGGAAATGTGATGTATGGCAAGGCTTTCCTTATCAGAAAGAAGGAAGCATAGAAATTCCTAGGGGAGGCAATTTTTTCCTGGCACTAAATTCTAAAAGAACTGTCTCACGTAGGAATTTTGACAGAGAACACAGTGTTGCAATGAACAGTTTACTCAGTAATGGTCTTGTGGTAAACACGGAAGTAAATTTCATATGGCCGGTTCTTGTGATAACTTTCAGCAAAAATGAAAAGACAAAAGAGCAAGTAAGTAACAGTGATTTTATAGCGGACTAAGCTGAGCTAATAATATGGTCCAGACATACTGTGTTTAGTGGGCAAACAGGACCAGAAAAGAAATGGGTAACTGGCATAACTCTTGAAATGTCTCTGCAGAATCAGTTATCTCTTCTCTGGCCAGGCTGAGGGTTGCTCAGGGCCCTGTTCTGCTCTCACAGTGTTAACTGCTACAGCCCTGGAGGGCACTGGCTCCCAGCACCAGGATACCCATCCTGGAGGGACTCCGGCAGTGCCCCATAGCATGTCCCCCCGAGTCTAATCTGCTCCTCGTGTGGTTAAGGAACCAGAAGACTATCTTTCCCGAAAGGTGGCAGAGAAGTGCAGATCCTGAGGAGGGTGGAGTGCGGGCGGGAACTGGTGGGACCATCCAGAGCATCAGGTCACAGTCCACCCCTGCTACGCAGTGAGTAAATTTGGGCAAGTTATCAAAGTTTTCTGAGTTTCCGTTTTCTTGTTTGTAAAACAGGAATGACAAAATCCACCTCATACCGTGAGGACCGAGGGAAGTCGCAGACATAAAAATCCCCAGCCTGACGCCTGGCATGTGAGAAGAGCAAAGTGAGTGGGAATTTCCATTCCCTATAATTCACGATGGCACAAACATAGCATGTGGGGAAGCGCGTCCCTGGACCTCTGCTCCCCACCCCGAGGCACCAACAGGAGTATTTATAAAGGTCTTGGAAGGCACAGCCACATCTACAAACAGAGCGACCTACTGTGTCCATTTTCCTCATAGCCGTGATTTCAAATACCTCATCGCAGAAATTCTCATATGTTCACACCATAGTGCATCACCCAGTTTGCACCCAGCAGTGGCCCAAGGGTGCTTTGCCGGGTCACGGCGTTCAGGCTGGAGCTCCTGTCATTCACCTTTCCTTTCTCCTACCTGCTCCTCCAGTCACATGACCAATTTCCTCCCTTACAAGCGTGGGGATGAGATGGGGAAGGGTGAATGGAGAGGTCTTGAAAATACTCCCTCTTCAAAGCAGGCCCACAAACGCCTATGAGGTGGGCTGGGTGATGGGGGAGTGTGGTCACACCTGGTGCTGGTGTCCCGAACAGGGGTGTGGGGACCTGCAGGGCTGGGCTGGGGTAACAGCCCACCCGGCCCAGGGCTGCTGGAAGGAGCCACGGGACCTCGTATGGCAGGAGGTCCCAGGTGAGGGGACGGTACAGAAGCAGGACAGGGAGCAGCGGGGAGGGGGTGAAAACAAAGACAATGGAGAGAAAGGTGGGAAGGGACCCTAAGCGAAATGGGCAGGCCTGGAGAAGTAGTTTTAAATTAAGACAGATGCAGGAGGATGAAGGTGGGCCCCGTTTGCCACACGCATAGGTACTGAAGACAGGCTGCGTCCTCAGCAGAGAGGAGGGACAGTAGAGAGAGACGCGGCAAGAATAGTACAGGGCAGGGAACCTGATGGGAAGAGCAGTCACCCCTACCTCCCCACCCCTGTGCTGAGCTCAAAGGAAGGCTGGAGATCAGAAGAGAAGGTCAGGCAATGGCTTCGAATGAGGTTGGGCTCAGCACTGGGAGACCAGCTATGATGTACGTTCGCCTCACCCACCTGGAAACAAGGCTCCCTCCCCCCATGGCGAGACCAAGCCTGCTATATCCAGGAGCCTTCGCCTATATGAATGTGGGCCAACCCAGAGAGGGCGCCAGGATGACAGGCCACCCTCCTTGTGAGGGAGAGCAAGATGGGCAGAGTTGGGAGCCCAAAGCCATCGTTTCCTGAGGAGGAACTTCACTCTCCCTTCAGTAGCCATGGAAGACCAGAGGTCAGTAGGAATAGGTGGGGAAGCAGGTCAGTCAGTCATTCAACACACATTCACTCAGCACCTCTGTGTGCCTCCAGAAAGATGCTGACCCATGCAGGGAGAGGAAATGAGAGAGGACTTGCCATTCCTCTGGGAGCATGACAAGAATGTTAATTTGAGTGGCTCGGGGTAGATGGACCAGCTCCCAGCTATGCAAATGCTACAGAGCTTGGCCAGGCACATGGAGACTCCTGGCCAGAGCTCCTGAACCAAAGAACTTTCCAGCCCTCTCACATCCAGCCTGTGGGCTAGAACTTCTAGAGGAGAGTTCCTGTCTTATCTTAAAAGCCCCTCAGCACCAGCTCAGAAGATGCCCCTGGACTCTCTGAGGGGAAAAAAAGCCCCAGTGAGGACACCCACGAGCCTGGGATCTGCTCCCAGATCTTCCACGGTCATTATGGGGTTAGAGTGAGTCACGCTTGCCCACCTGTGTGATGACAGGGACGTGGGGGTATGGAGGGGCTTTGACAACTGCCAAAGAGTTGAATCACCATGAGCAACATGCCGTGGCCTGGACAAATGCCCTGGGATGCCCTGAGGGAACCTTAGTGTCCCACAGGCTGGAGTACTCAGCCAGTGAAATAAGAAACCCATGTCAAATTCTGCCTGACTTCCCATGGTGAGAGGTGGGTGCTGACAAAAGCCTCCTCAGCCCCTCCTTTGCAAAGGTTTCCACTGTTCCTCAAGCCCCAGACCCCAAATAGTCCTTCACTACCTGCCATTGGCCTCTCGATGGAGGAGGCAACTTTGGGAGGGATGCCCGTGGAATAAAGGAAAGAAGGGGACACCACCCCACCTCCCCCAGACCGGGTCAGCCGTGGGGCACCAGATGCCAAAACCCACTGCTCACACATCTGCTGGCTGTGTTCAGTCGGTTCCTTTCAACTCCCATCCACCCCATTCACAGCCTCCTGTCTGCAACTCAGGCTCTCAGCAAGCCCTGAGCCACGCAGAGGAGGCCCAGGGGAGGGCTGGGTTACTAATGCCACCCGGCCGGCTGCCAGCACAAAGTGGTCAGAGGACAGGCACATTCTTCTTCGACAAGCGACACTGAATAGTCACCATGCCGCCTGAGCTGCAGGCCACCACCCGGAGAGCAGGCTGACCTCGGACTGCATGATCGTGATCTTGAGGCTACAGCAGGGGCAGCAGGAACAGAGGCTCTGGACCTGCCCAAAGCAGCTTCCAGCCCAGGGCCCACCACTCTGTGTGCTCCTTTCTTCTAGCCTCGTACTCGGTTTAAACATGAAGATGCACAGGCAGGAAGCAGAGGCCAGGAAGCCAGCAGGACCAAAAAGCAGGTGTCCAAACCAGACAGAAATGATAGAGGGAATCTACAAACCCCCTATATGCTCTAGGCATGGGGCCCGTTGCTCTGTATACCTTTTAAAATTTACTCCTGCAAACAACCCTTTCGGACAGAAACCATTATTCCTGTTCTACAGATAAGACCGAAGTTCAGGAAAAGTTAAGCAGCGTTTAGTCACAGTCCTGAGTTAATCCGTGGCAGAGCCAAGATTCAAGTTGAGCCTTTGTGCCTGTGAGAAGAGAGAGTTCCACCGGACATTACGACAAGAGGGCCACATGTGAAATTCACCAGTGAATGTTGTCTCCATGTTCCACTCGGACAAGGAGCCCACAGCTGCCTCCGAATGACATGAGACCTCCCAGGAAAGGGAGCAGGGTTGAATGAGACATGGAGAAGGAGAAGACTCAGCCCATCTCCCGGTGGCAAAGGCTCACACCAACAAGCGGGGGAGGGTCTCAGCCCCCACCGCCACCCCCCAGCGTTCTGCAGAAACACCTCTGCCTGTATCGGCTCCTTCACTCAACACTCACACGACACCACGCAGAAGGAAAATGCTGGTCCTTTTCTTGCCTCCCGCTTTGCTCGGTTTCTGGCAGGACGGCATCTTGCTCCCACACTTGCTGGGTCACAAAGGGAAAGACAGGACACCCCAGCCAAGAGATACGTACGTTAATGATGACACCTTTGTCGAGCAGGCTCTGCTTCTTGGCAGTCATGACGAAATAGTGGGTGCAGTCCTTGTAGTAAACAATGTTCTCCAGATCAATCCCTGCAGAGAGAAGTATGTGTGGACTCAGTTTGATTCCCTCAGTGATCGCTGTATGCCAAGAGCTCTACTTTGCTGCATTACAGGTGCCGTTGTTTCCCTGCATATACTCATGTTGGGCAAGTTTTTAAAACACACAAGGCTGGGAAAGAGAAAACGGAGTGCTAGAATTTACCTAACTCCACACAGCTAGCTTTTACAGCCCCACTAAGACCCTATGTGCTTTTTCAATTGAGATATAACGGACATGTAACATGTTATAAGTTTAAGGTGTACGATACATTGATTTGGTATATTTATATATTGCGATATGATTAAAGCGCTTTAAAAAAAAAAAAAAAAACCTCAAAGTCCTTAGGGGCTGTGGACCAGCACTTCCAAGTTAGAGCTAAGCGCTGCAGAAAGGCCAAGAGTTGTCCACAGCATAGCAGCAAAGCAACAGTAGTCCCGGGATTTGAACCCCAGACGGTCTGATTCCCAATTGCCACCGTGCCCTCCATGTGACCACAGAGTCAGAGAGTGGTGTCAATTCTCCCAAGGCTGTGCTAAGCCATGTTTCTCCCGTTCTCCTGTGTGTGGGAAAACCCAGGTGTCCTGGCAGGAACAAGTCAGGTTGGAGGGCTGGGTTGTATCTTTTTGTACTTTCCAGCAAATGCAAAAACACTCGAGAGACTAGGTTTCTGCTTTTAAAACAAAGCCGTAGTGCCTGGCCGAAGCATCACCTGAGAACTTGGAAGTGTGCATGATCAGAACCCCACATAGGACCTACTAAATCAGAAACTCTGTTGGTAGGGCCAGCAATCTGCACTTTGACAAGCCCGAGAAGGGATTCTGATGCACGTGCAAATTTGAGAACTGGCTTAGCTTCTTTGGAGAGAAAGGAACAGACACGTAACAACTTTAACAGCAGCTGACATAGAGGTGTGCTGGGTAACCAGAGGAACCCCTTTATTACCGTTAAATAGGAAACAGCCATCAATGCAGAGGGCTCCCCTGAGAATCAGAGGAAATTCATCCGTGTCACTGTGAAAGGGGCACTGTGAAACAATGGCCAAAGGTGACCGTCCCAGCGAAATGTAAAGGAAACTCACTGAGACATTTGGAAAAACACACTCAATGTCCTGTCATAATTCATATTTGGTGGTTTATTGAAGTATTTATCTTCTTGGTTTTTGAGAGGAAGGGAGGGTTGGACAATTCTTAAATCATTCAGAAGAACATAATACGCTGAATGAAAACATTCTACAGAGAACTGTGGGCTGATGGGGGCTGGGGCGGGGAGGGGAAAATGGGTGATGGGCATTGAGGAAGGCACTTGTTGGGATGAGCACTGGGTGTTGTATGTAAGTGATGAATCATGGAAATCTATTCCCGAAGCCAGGAGTATACTATATACACTATATGTTAGCTAACTTGACAATAAATTATATTTAGGAAAAAAAAAAAAAACAAGAAATAAAACATAAAATCCTAAAAAAAAAAAGAAAAAGAAAAGAAATGAAAAGAAAAAAAAGAAAAAGAAAAGAAAAGAAAAGAAAAGAAAAGAAAAGAAAAGAAAAGAAAAGAAAAGAAAAGAAAAGAAAAGAACAGGAAGAGAAAAGAAAGAAAAGAAACCAAAAAACCCCGCTCTAATAAAATCATGCCACTGTGGTGAAACTCAGAGGATCACCCAACGGGCACACATCATAATGGCCAGTGAGTGGCACAGTCTGGCTCAATAAGGAATACCATTCCTAGAAACTAACTTGAAATATTCCCGGGGAGCAGTTTGACCTGTAACAGTGCACAACTGGAAGGTCTATACCAGAGGCCAGCAGACTTTTTTCTGTAACAGGCAGATAGTAAGTAGTTGGGGCTTTGTGGGCCATCAGGGTCCACAACCACTCACGGCTACAGGTAGCAACGTCAACAAGTGGGTGTGACTGTGTCCCAAGAAACTTTCATTTATGGGCACTGAAACTGGAATTTCATGTAACTTTCGATTTGTTGCAAAATAGTCTTCTTTTGCTTTTTTTTCAGCCATTCAAAAACGTTAAAACCATTCTTAGCTCGAAGGCAACACAAACATGTGGCCGCCCATAGTTTGCCGGCTTCCAATTTAAATGCTTAGGCGGTGACAGTGCATCTACTTAATGAGCTATTCTATGGCTGCAAAACTGACCATCAGGAGGACCTGGCTGCAGTGTGGACAATATTTCAAATGTGATGCTGGAGGAGAAAATCAGATTCACAAAGAGTATTGACACCCCGAGAAGAGCCAGAGCCCTGTGAAAAGTGGGGCTACGGGCAGACGATTATTGAAAAGAAGTATGTGAACATGAGAACTCTTTCTGTGCTAGGTGATACTCGGTGTGGATGACTGACTTCTGGTATGAAAATTTTGTCCAACATTGTTGTTACACTGCCTTTCGAGGAGAAATACCTATCTTAAAATCAGGTGAAAAGAAAAATCTGGGATTTCCGTAATTGGCAGGAGCGTTTCCCCCCTCTTTCCCCTCCCTGGGCTGGATTTCTCTGCACCATCTTTCTGACTGCCTGACGTACTAGTTGTCTGTTTATTAATGGTCTCCCCCAGCAGAATATATAAGCTCCAAGAGAGGGGTCTCGTTTTGCCCACCGCTCTTTCTCAGGCCCTTGAACAACAGCTGGCACACAGTAGGCAGTCAATAAATATTTGTTGAGTAACGGAATGAGGATCTTCTTTCCTCAAGGCCCACAGCTGGGGGACACTGATGCGCTGGGGTGAGTACACGTTCCCTGGGCATCCCTGGATGTCCCTGGTGGGGAAGGGCGGCTGGCACACTGCACAGAAGTACCTACACTTCTTCAGGGGCTAACCTCAGGTTACTGGCTCCCTCCTCAGAGGGCTCTCTGAAGCTCACGGTGACGTGGGCATAGACCAACCTCCCTGCATTAGGATGGTTGTCCCTCACTGGACAAGGATCCACTTGGGGAAGGGACCATGTCAACCTCAACTCTGTATCCCATTATACTGATACTGGCACGTAATGAGCACTGAGTAAACGTTGACTGAGTAAATCCATCTTTAGCCATTTTCATGTACAACAGCCAGAACTTTTTCTCAAGAATTGCCCTTGTCCTTGAAGGAATCCTACCCATTTCTCTCCTAAGGAGAAGTCTGGGCTTCCGCTTTATCAGAGTGAGGCTCCCAATCCCCAAAACTGGGACAGCCCAGCATGGACATGGCCTGGTTTGGAGAAAGGTGAGGGTCCCACCTGTTTCTTCTTTAAGGTCCTGAAAAAACTTCTGGTTGAAGATGAAAGCCACCCCGCTAATCTCTTCCACCTTGGCCTCAGCTGTGCTGTTTCTGTTTATGAAGTTGGCAGTGATCGCAATAGCCAGCTTCCCACGGAATTCTTTTCTTCGGAACCCTGCATGAGGCGAAGAGAAAAAGGGAGTCTTTCTTCTGGATTTGGTGGGAAAAATGAAAAAGATTACTGAGGAAGCTATTCTCAGATGCCTCACGGGCCCCTGAAACCAGAATTCTGCATCTGTAGAGAATAAGGGCAGGTGGAAATGTCAAGGTTTGTACCTGAGGAAGAAACACATCACCAGAGGCCTAAGTCAGTGGGACTTTTTCTTTTCCTGAAATCTATAGGACCAATTATTCTGGTTAGGCTTCTACAAACAAAAGGCCAAAGTGATCTTCCTAAAGGCAATCCGAGAGCTCATCCTTTTAAAGATTTGTTAGGGGGTTGCCTGGGTGGCTCAGTTGGTTAAGTGCCTGACTTCGGATCAGGTCATGATCTCACGGTTCGTGGGTTCGAGCCCTGCATCAGGCTCTGTGCTGACTCTCAGAGCCTGGAGCCTGCTTTGGATTCTGTGTCTCCCTCTCCCTCTGCCCCTCCCCTGCTCATTCTCTGTCTCTGTCTCTCAAAAATAAATAAATGTTAAAAAAATTTTTTTTAATGAAAAAGATAAAGATTTGTTAGGCGCTGTTGCTAGGTACATTCATGACACATGCACTTTGAACTTGACGATTAAGACTATATTGTTAGCATTCTTCATGTTTTCCCCCCTTTGAAAAGGATTATGAGACTCAATTCCTGTGGGATGGGGATTTTAAACTTAAAAAAATTTTTTTAAATGTTTATTTATTTTTGAGAGAGCGCGAGTGAGCGGTGGAGGGGAAGAGAGAGAGGAAGACGCAGAATCTGAAGCAGGCTCCAGGCTCCAAGCTGTCAGTACAGAGCCCAATGTGGGGCCCGAACCCACACACTGTGAGATCATGACCTGAGCCGAAGTCGGACGCTTAACTGACTGAGACACCCAGGCGCTCCCGTGGGATGGGGATTTTAACAAATTTTCTATTTCTAGTCTCCAGTGACGGGCACACGGTCCATGCTCAATAAATATAGAATGAGTAGACAAAATTTTAACTTGCAATTGATTTGGTACGATGATTCCTTGGGGTGCTTGTGTCAGTGGTTTAGCTTTTTAATGGCGGTGACAGAGAGGACCCCAAGCAGCTGGTCAGACTTCATTCTTCTGCCAACCCCCTTTCTTTCTAGCAGCTGGCTAGCCCACAGTCCCCAGTTTTCCCTCTGCCCCAGATGCCGTGCACTTTGCTTAACTCAAGGCGCTCATCACATGAGCAGGCTTGGCGGACATGCCTCTATCTTCAGCCTCCCCTGATAACTCCCCCCACATTTGCTCGCAGTATACGCAAACCTCATGCGCATTCCCAAACTTCGGTCAAAAATCCCTTGGACTGGAAACCTTGGGTTTTTATCTCAGTTCCTCCTCTTTTAAGTCATCCTTCATTAGACTTTTATCGACATGATCAGAAATGGCCATGATGGTCTAGTCTGGTATTTCTTAACCGGGAGTGACCTTGGCCCCCAGTTAGGCAAAGTGTGGAGACATTTCCAGTGGCTACAACTTGGGGGTGCTACTGGTGTCTAGCAGGGAGAGGCCAGGGATGCTAAGCATCCTACTGTGCACGGGACAAAAAATGATGTGGCTCCAAATGCCAACGGTGTCAATATGGAAAAACCCGGCTGCAGGTCTACTTATTTGGTGCTAGGCTGCCTAAGTGGCTCTTCTCCTTCTTACCTTTCTTTTCCTGTCCACGAAATGCCAAACTATACTCAGACAGGGTGTGGATTTTGGATTTGCAAATATTCAGACTTAACAGTTTTACCAAACCACCAAAATATCCCCATAAATGCTAATGGCACAATATCCAGGTTAGCAGCTTAAAAGGTCTTTGTCAGGTATTGGTTATTGATTGCAGGGATGGGGCACGTGTAGGGATGGAGGAGAAGAGAGAGGCAGGGGAGTGGGGAAGGGCTCTCATGGTCCAGCAAGTGGTAGGGCCCAGCTAGGCAGACCACACCTCTGGAAGGCTCCAACATCGACCGTCTTTCAGGGAGTGAGTTCTGCCCTCAGAGGAGATGCCCTCCCGGTCAGACCTCTGCAGCCTGCAGCCTTTAAGCAGGGCAAGCTTGAAGAGCAGATGTAGCCACAGTCTAAGAGATGCCATGTGAGGCCATTTTGTCCACCATCTGTGGTCTCACGCGGATACAGTTAGTGCAAATCCATACAACCTACGCACCAATTAATCTCGGCAGGGGGCGGGTGGAGGGGGAGGTGACTGAAGGCATTTCTGGCAGTGGTGCTCCTCTCCCAACCTGATTAGCCCTTACTCCAAGAAAACGTGTTATGCTTCCAACTTCAGAACTCAGGGAAGCATGGTTTTGCACTTTGACAGTCTGGGGAAAACAGATCTTACTGCCCAGCAGTGAGTGTGCTGAAAAGTTACAAAAAGAGATGGGCTCCTTCTTCTGGAGCATTACACGTGACGGTGAAAGAACACACTCATAGTAGAAGAACGGCTGTCTTAGAGGAGGTATGAAAGTTCTTAGTGCCATGGATTGCACATTGACACGTGCTCAGTAATTGTATGCTGACTTTGAACTTCCCTGGCACTTTATCTTTATAAAACACTTTTACATGTGAGTCCTTTCTTAGCCCTCAAAACGATGCTCTGAGAAGATTCTGTTATCTACATCTTCCAGGTGGGAAAAGTGAGGTTCAGAGACAATGAAATGCTCAGCCTCAGGCACAGCAGGACAATCTGCCCTTCTGTGAAGGCCCCACCCAGCTTTAGCACGTGCCATCTCGCTTTTCTGCACTGCCCCCTCCCTCACTCCCATACCCCCTTCCTCAGCTCCAGGAACAGTCTTCACCTTCCAGCGTGTTCCTGCGGCCATCAGCGCCAATGATGACGTCAAACTCAAAGTCCGACAGAGCGTGGTCCGCAGGGAGAAATTCTGCCCGCCAGCCGATTTCTGCCAGAACAGAAAAATGATTTGAGTTGGCAGAGAAAGGTGGGAGGCCTCTTGGTGTCGGCCAGGAAAAATGGATAATACCCCTAGGTGTAGGCACCCCAGACAGAGCTGCCAGAGGAAAGACCCAGAGTCATCCCAACTCATACTCTCATCTGGACTCCTTCTGGCTTTAATATCAATTCAATCCGGGACAAAGTAAACCAGCAGCGTCAACCCTATGCTTGATGTAACTGGTTTCTGTGCAGGTTGGGAGACTATCCTCAGTGATTCTTAAACTAGTCTTACTTGAACCTTATTTTTCCCAGTGTTTTCTACCTTGCTCTCTTCATCTTCCCCTATATTCCTCCTTGCCCTCCCATTACTGACCAGACCCAGACTGATGTGCAGGGTGTAGAAACCAGTTTGAATTGCCACTTCATTATGGTCAGAATGTTCTGTACACAGTACAGAAGGCAGTACACAGCCTTCTATGATAACATTTTCAGGTAAAATCTTGCTGGTCACCCATAACTGGGAGTTAACATCCACCAGAGGTTTGAGAGAGGCTACCAAAGCCACCTAAAGCCTCTTCTAAATTTTCAAATATCCTGGGCTGAGGACAGGAGAAGTCAGAACTGAATAAGCACATGGAGCTCTGAGGTCTCTGACATTAAGTTGCCCAAACTGAAGGTCCTGCCTCAGCAGAAGATTTTGATAATAAGATGCAGAGGCATCAGGAACAAAGTCTCTGTCCGTGGTGTGTGAGAGATCAGCATTTACATAAACATATTAAAGGAGAAAGGGAAGCATTACTAAATAATAAGACACCCACAATGGGCGAAGTCTGTGGTTTGTAAATTATACTTTAGTAAGGCTTAAAAATATTATATGCCAAATTATATCATGAGCACTTATTTCATATTTTCTCTAGAAGCTTCACATTTCTCACTGGATTTTAAAATATTATATGGGCGGGGCGCCTGGGTGGCGCAGTCGGTTAAGCGTCCGACTTCAGCCAGGTCGCGGTCTCGCGGTCCGTGGGTTCGAGCCCCGCGTCAGGCTCTGGGCTGACGGCTCTGGGCTGACGGCTCTGGGCTGATGGCTCGGAGCCTGGAGCCTGTTTCCGATTCTGTGTCTCCCTCTCTCTCTGCCCCTCCCCCGTTCATGCTCTGTCTCTCTCTGTCTCAAAAATAAATAAACGTTAAAAAAATAAAAATAAAAATAAAAAAAATAAAAAATAAAAAAATAAAATATTATATGGGTACAAAATATCCAAGTAACTGTGTGTTTTCCCACATAGCTGGAAGAGCATAGGAATGAACTTTTTCAAACAACCAAATGTAGGTCTTCTATCCTAATTACTTATTACTTCATTTGTCAAATTACTTCCCCCTAGTGACAGGGTAGCAAAATTACAGGTTTAATGGCATAACCAATCCCCCGGGGGGAAGAAGAGAAAAACTAAAGTGGTAGGTAGCCCTGGTCCAAAAAGGTAAAATATCCTTGACGGAATTATACCAAACAGTCCCCAACAAGAATAACTCTTACAGAAACATCCTCTGAGAACTACAAATGTGATTTCCATTTTGTGATATCTGATTTCTAGATATGAAAGGAAAAGTATACTGTACTTTGATTTTCTTGATCTTCAGGAGGTTCTAGAACCTTCACAAACTCCACATTCACATGGATTTCAACGCCCAGCATCAGGGCCACCTTGAATAGGATGAGCTGCAACTGACGAATACCTATTAGAAAGGAAAGGGGAAAGAGAAGACGTGTCAGCAGTAGTGCTTGAGTGCCTCCTGCATACAGGGTACTATATAATCACTCCTTGATGATCTCTGCGCATAGTCATGTACCAACCATGATCACTACCGAGAACTAATTATGTGACAGCCACTTGGTGTTTTCTCACTTAACCCTTATTGTGACCCTTTGGGATAATTATTCCCATTTAATGGATAAGAAATTGAGGCTCAGTGAGGTGAAGTGATTTGCTCAAGGTGACACAGCAGCAAAACTACAATGTGGACCCAGATCTGTCTGATTCCTACACTGTGCTCTAGCTTTTAGATAATGCCATAATAATGGAGGCTCTCTCTTTCCTGCCTCCTTCCTGAGATAGGCTGTAAGTTTGACAAGGTAGAGATGGAAAGGGGAGTAGACAAAGAGAGTAAATGGTCACAAGTAAAGTCAGTGATAAAATGGTTCATCTCATGGCAGACTGAGCCTAAGCTCTTAGCCACCCACGGTCAGGGGCGGCTGGGGAATTCTCCCTATGGAACTGGGCTCGTGATAATTCACCTCCCACCCACTCTTCTAAACTTTCCCAGTAAGTGTCACCTCCTATCTCTCCCTTGGCCCTGCCATTCAGCACACGTGGGGATGTCTCCAAATATTTTTCTATAGAGCAAGAAACTTTCTGTGGGTCCCTCTGTATTTATTGGGCTTTGTTCATTTAACATTTACTGAGCATCTGCAATGGGCCAGGTGCCATGGGAGGCACAAGAGATATGGAACTCACTCTAGTGGAGGAAACACATGTAAACAGACTGGGTCAGAGCATGGTGATTGGGGGCAGGGGAGCGGCAGAACAGCGTCTGAGCTGCAGTCCCGGAAACCAGGAGAATACCAGATCCCCAAAGACAGATTAAGGATTACAAAGAGGCGCTTGGGAGTTAGGAGGCTTCCTGGGGGTGGAAATCTCTGTGGAAATCTCTTTGGCAGGGTGGTGGGGGAGAAGTCAGATTACAAAGGAAGGAGGCATGAACAGGAGAGGCACAGACAAAGTCTATATCCTCCCTTTCTAGAATAAATGTTTTGAAATAGAAAACGGTAAAGGAAATAACAGAGGGCTTGGGGGAGCAGGAAGCCAGGAGGGAGAGAGGGGACCTGAGCGGCCAGCTCTGCCTCCTACATGGGGCAAGAGGAAGGAATGGGTACTGGGGTGGAAGCGAGTGCAGGAGGAAGGAGGGGGCTGGGACTGAGGAGTACCCGCCAGTGGCTTCTCTCCCCCAGAGCACAGGAGGAAGGCCATCTGCTCAGAAGGAGGCGGCTGTGGTGGAGGTTCAGAGCAGCCGCCTGGGGACTGGAGGAGGATGCTGACACAGGACCATGGAGAATTGCTGAGCAGTGCTGAGGGCTGGGGCGCCACTGGGACCGGAGGCCACGGTTGGTCTGGAAAGAAGCCAATCAGCTGGGGCTCAAAGAATCCAATCCCCCTTCCTGCCTGGAAACAGGCCAGGTCTCTCCTCATCATTTCAAGGTTGCTAATCTATCCTGTTCCAGCACACATTAGGTGTTCAAAAAATTCTCCCTGCCTCCCTTCTCACAGGCACTGGAATTGCTCTTGGCAATGAGCGCCCTGAATGCCAGAAGCTGGGATCCAGAGTCCTGCCAGTGTTTCTGCATACTGGGACTTTTCCAAGAACTAGGGGTTAAATTGGAGCCCCACCAATGGGGCACAGAGGGGCTCCTGGCCCACAGGGAAGGCAGCCCAACAGACTGGGGCCCTCACAAGGACCCAGCTCTGCCTCTCAGGAAGCCTTGATGAGAGAGTGGCACTCAATGTTGTCATCCTGGGTTGGTAACCAACAAAAATTCTTCTGTGGGTGGTAGGGAATACCCTGAAAGCTGACAATGCAGCCTTATGAGCAAATCCAAATTTCTTTCCAATGGACTCCTGGAATTTTCTCATCCCAGAGTGGGAATAAAGTGTGGGGCCACTGCTGATAGGTTCTCTTTACTTGTGACTAAATTACACCCTATGTGGTTGACCATTGTCTCCAGTCATTCCTCTGAGCCCCACGCCCTTTCCCGTCGGCTCCTGTCCTCATGAGAACGTGGCTCTCAGGGTTCTCCTCCCGCCCACTGGTTGAGAGACTGAACCCTCAAGTTGGGGACCCCGGCCGCTTCTTGCTCACTGCACACCAGCGGATGCAAAGCACTTCCCAAGTACCTACTACTTGCCAGGCACAGTGAGAAGCACATCACAAACTTGACCTCACTTAATCCTGGTCCTGGTAGGCAGGCATTAATCACATGTGCGGGAGACAAAACTTGGGGCTTGAGGAAGGTTAAGGAATTTGACCCAAGTTACACAGCAAATGGGCAAGACCAATTTGGGGCCCAGATCTGTTCAAACCCTTGAACTCTCCCCATAGTGTTAATCTCCCTGACTTTTATGGGTCACAGTCTTATATACAAGGTGGCTAAAGACCTCCTCCCTGTTAAGCATTAGGGGAAGTCTGTCCTATAGCTGGTCTGCACAGATCTTGCCTGGAGAGACCCAGGCCTGAGGAATGCAGAGCCAAAGGGCCTCAGTGCTCACCTTGCCCTACCCGAGCATGCTAAGCTTACAGGGCTGGCCCAGGGCCTGGAATAACTCAAGGAAACTTGGTACGGGATCTGCCGATTGTGTCATTCCTCTCTTCTAAAACCTGCCGTGGCTTCCCCCAGCACCACAACATAACATCTAAGAGGCCCACTTAATGGTTTTGTGTGCCTCCCTCTTCTGAACTCCTCCAGCAAGTCTGGCTACTCTATTAAAGTGCAGTTTATTGTTGACAAGATCGGTGAGCTCTCTGAGAGTGCAGACCATGTCACTTGCCTCTGTTTCGGTTTCCCACACTTCATTCACTCAACAGAAGTTTACCAGACATCTACTATGTGCCAAGAACTCTTTTACACCCTGGAGATACTCTGGTGAACAAGACGTGCTTACTGCTCTGTGGGGCATACCCAGCATAGATCCAGCACGAGGCACAAAGCAAGCCCTTCGTGAAATGTTGCCAGTTGAATGCATGGATCCCCCAGGGACTTGTAAGCTGGAACATCCTGGAGACTCCTTAGTGTGGAGAGATGTGCCCCACCCAGGGTCAGACCCCTCCCTGAATGGGGTGCCACCATTGGCTCTACTCACTGATGTGGTCAATGGAGCCAGCGCAGAACTTCCCGTAGAATTTCTTGGCTCCCAGTCCCCGTAGGTCATGGATGGTGAAAGGCCAGAGGTGCAGCACATTGTTCCTGGAGAAGGTGTCCCTCTTCTCCACCACAACCACTTTGGCCCCTAGGTAGGCAAGTTCAATGGCAGTGCGCAAACCACATGGTCCTCCCCCAACAATGAGACACTGCAGAGGTAAGAGAGAAACACTCAGTGATCTCTAGCATTGTGGACACAAACTCCTAGTCAACACCTAACTGGTCCACGCAAATCAACCAGCAAGTACAAACCAAGCACCTTTTTGGGACCTGCCATTCATCCACCCGAGGTACATTATCTGTGGGCCTAACCAGGCACTGTGCCACACCCTACAAAGGACACAGAAGTAAAAGGACTTGGGAGCACAGATACACTTGAGGTTCCGAGTCAGACTGAACTGGGCTTAAATCCCAGCTCTGGCATTTGATACCTTAGCTTCCTCATCTGTGAATGGGTCTACTGCTCTTTCCTTGGGGAATTATTGAAAAGAAGATTCCATTAAAAAAGCTTATGGTGCATCTCTGTGACCTTGGATTAGGCAATGATTTCTTTGATGTGACACCAAAAGCACAAGCAACAAATGAAGAGATAAATTGGACTTTATTCCTAAAAGATTTTGTGTTTCAAAGGCCATAATAAAAAAAAAAGTGAAAAGACAACCCCCAGATGGGAGAAAATATCTGTAGATCGTCTATCTTGTAAGGGACTGGTATCCAAAATATATAAAGAATTTTATAACTCGCCAATAAAAAAAAAAAAAAAGACAAACAACCCAATTAAGGAACAGGGGATAATCTGAATAGACGCTTTCTCAAAGAAGATATACAAATGGCCAACAAGCACGTGAAAAGATCCTCAATATCCTTATCCATCAAGGAAATGCAAATCAAAGCCACACGAGATACCACCTCATACCTGCTAGGATGACTATAATCAAAAAGTTCAGACAAAAACAAGTGTTGGTGAAGAAGTGGAGAAATTGAAACCCACATACGTTACTGGCAGGCAGATGCTTTGCAAGATGGTACAGATGCTTTGGAACAGTCTGGCAGCTCCTCAAAAAGTTAAACATAGAGCTGCCATATGAGCCAGCAATTCTATTCCCATGTTTATACCCAAGAGAAGTAAAAACATATGTTCACACAAAAACGTGCCCATGAATGTTCACGGCAGCATGACTCATTAGAGCCAAAAAATAGAAACCGAAATGTCTATCAGTTGATGAATAAACAAAATGTGGTCTATTGATACAATGGCTTATTCAACTATGAAAAGGAACAAAGTACTGATATATGGATGAACCTTGAAAACGTCATGCCAAACAAACGACATCAGACCCAAGGGGATACATATCGTATGATTCCATTTATGTAAAATGTCCAGAGTAGGCAAATCCAGGGAGGCAGACAGTAGATTAGGGGTTGCCTGGGAACGGGGGTGGGGTGGGGAATGACCCATAATGGGCATGCGGTTTCTTTTTATGGTGGTAAGACATTCAAGAATTCGATAGTTGTGGTGCTTGCACAGCTTTGTGACTACATTAAAACCATTGAATTACATACTTTAAAAAGGGTGACTGATATGGTGTGCGAGTCATATCTTAAGAAAATGCTTGCATGAGAAGAAAAAGCATATGGTATGGAATTTGGTACACACTAGTGTAGACTCTGTTATTCGCTGAGCCCCAGTCCCTGTCTTCAAGGGAGCCTGAGCCTAGTGGCAAACTCAGACTTCTGGAGTAAGTAACCAGAGCCCTCTGTGGTTAGTGATTCCTCCTCACCACAGACACGAGAGGAAGAAACTATTGTCATCCTCATTTCACAGATGGGAAAACTGAGGCACAACGCAGCGAGGGAACTGGCTCCTGGCTTCCCAGATCCGAAGGGATAGAATCAGGATGCAAACCCAGGTGGTCTCACTCCAGAGCCCATCAGGCTGAGCTCCTATTGCTGTACGACTTCTACCAGGAATAAAAAGAAGAAAGAACGTTGCAGCAGAGGGGAGCATCCATTCAAAAAGAAAGAAGTTCTTTAAGGTGGGTAGAGAAGGGTACTTTGAGGGAAGGGAAAGGAAGGAGGGAGAAGAGATGAGAGTCAGTCTGGAGCCAGATGCTAAGGGTCTGAAACAGTAAGTGAAGGAGTATGGCCTTGGTCCTGCAGGCCGTGGTGAGCGGAGGTGACAGGACGGGATTCTATACGAGTCCCACACTAGGTTTCAATGGACGCTGCAGTGTTGAACAGGACAAGGGCCCTTCCCCAAGGAAGCTACAGCCTGTTACGAGAGAAGGGACAACATGTAATGACCTCATTGGTTACACTGGGCAAAAGCCCTTCCATTTAAACAAAATCACGAGGGAGTGCCAGAACCATCCAGACAGGAAAACGACAGTGTTTTGGCTGAAAGAGTCAGAGACCCCGGGGCAGCACCCCGCCCTGCCCTTGGGCGGTCCCTGAAGCACCTTCAAGAGGCAAGAGTGCACCTGGGGCGGATACCCCAGCAAGGCAACAGGGAAAGAGATCTGTACCCACCCACACCTCACTGCTCAACATGTCAGAGGCATCTGGAAGCTTCCCTTCTGCTCAGGATCAAACCTTATCTTTGAAAAATGCACGTCCCTTCCCCTAGCAAATATTCCATCATCCAGTTATCACTCATCTGGGGCCTCTGGGGTCTCAAAGAGCAAGTGCAAACAAGCATATCACAAACTCCCACACCACAATCAGCGTGGCTTACCAGCTGGAACCTTCCAGAGAGTTTGCAGAAACCCCATTAGGGGAAATGAAGTCACCACTGAGATACGACTCACTCCAGAGATGTCGGGGAACAGGCGTGCAAATCCATTTGCTTCCTTTCTGGTTAGAGCACACTGGGGAGAGCCACCACCCCCACTCCTTATCTCACATCCCAAACAGCTCCTCTGGCTTGCCTTGGCCAGACCATGACGGGCATTTCAAAGTAAGATTCCGAACCCTGACACTCTGAGGTTGGCTTTGGGGTTAAGCCTGGATTCACTGCATTTCTTTACCATTAGTGCATCTTCTTCTGTTTGCTGAGTGCTGTCACTCCAAAGCCAGGGATGGTGTGGGGGTGGGAGGATGTGGGGGAAGATGGGGAGGAGGAGGAGGAGGAGGAGGAGGAGCCCACCTGCACCCTTCTATCCACCAGGCCTGACCCAGCACCACTCCCAGAGCAAGGCAGGAGATCCCTTTCCCACCAGTGGGGTGAGGCGGGGGGTGGGGCAGGGGCTGCTGTGCATTTTTCATGCAACCAGTAGCCAGGGTATTGTTTCTTACCCTCCCAGCTAAACCTGAAATCCCACCGGCAAAAGGTCAGTTTTCCCACCACTCTGGGCCCCAGCACATACTTTGGGCCTGAAATTTCAGAGACACCAGGCATACTGTAATCTAAAGTCAAAGCAAATGCCAACGGGCCCAATTATATAAAGGGAGCAAATTTGGTGCAGATGTTATCAAGACAGGAGAGAAGGCTTGCCGGCAGGGGCCGGGCCGGTTCCTCTCGGAACACACTTGTTATGATTAACATGGGAACTTGGGAGTTCTGACTAGAGGCCACAAAGTGCAACTGCCCCGGGCCTGGGCAGAGGACAGGAGAGAAGGAGGCTTCCCCAGCGTGCCCACAGGTGATGCTCCGGATGTTGGGTGTAGTGCAAACAGACCCCAGACGCAAAGGCTCATGATAACTCAATGTGAAAAACTCTCCACATTTCCCAGATCCGTCTGGGCTCTCGCTGCTGAGGACCGGGTGCCAAGGAAAGAAAACTTTTCATTAGGACTCAGCCCCGAGGCCTTCCTCGAGTCCCAAGTGACACGGTACATTCTGTCCACAGGGTCCATGCTAAATGTTACCCCAGAGCTAGGCTCTGACGTTATAATGATCTGCATGTTTCCCAGGCCAGCGTGGGTGCTCCTCAAACTCTCTCCCTGTGTCCCCTGCATTTCTGTTATGCTCAGAGCCCAGTACATGGCCTGGCACACAGGCGGCCTCGATAAACAGTTGGTAGATGCACACGAACTTCTCACACCCACCCCGCCCACCCAGTTCTGGCTCTCTATCAGTAACTGGGATCTGCGGTTCATGTCAGCCAGGGTTTATGTCTGCCTTTCCCACCCAGGCGGGGGTTAGCTGGGGTCTGCCAAGGCCACCAGCATTACGGACGTCAGCAGATCTGCGTGCTCAGGCGACATCGATTTATTACCCAGTGGGGAGTGGGGCAGACCCAACACCAGCAGGAAATCCATTGTATAGATAAGCTTGGCAGTGCATTCGTGGAGAGACAAACACCACATGGAAAAATCAGCTCTTACTTATCAAGGGGTGGGAACGGGGGACGAGCAGACTAGCCCACAGTCGAGGCACCGATCATGCTTCGGGCACAGGGCTGGGGCAGCCTCAGCCACACAAGACTCTCTCACGATCCAAGAGGAGCCGAGCAGGCAGTACCCACTTCTTGATGGCATGATGCATGCTCCGATCCACAAGCGGGTGGGTGTATTGGGACCATGCCAAGAATGCTAAAGGTATTCAGTCCCCCAAGGGAAGTGCCGAGGGGACCAGGGGCTAAGCCAGGGGTTAGCAGTCTGGAGGTTTGATTTCCGCTTCTGAACTCTGCCTCCAGTTTCCCTGGGGGCTCTGTGTGCAGACGTTCCAGTGAGGAGGGGCACGGAAAGCCAGCACCCGGAGGCGGCAGGAAGGCCGGGGCCTGCGTTTCCCCAGCGCTCTGCACCTTGTTGAAAAGGAGGAGTACGGCATCTAAACTCTATGGGCCCAGGACTTTCTACTTGCCAGGCACTGTCCTGATCACTTTATGTATTTTGTCGTTCCCACGGCCCTGTGTGGTCAGTGTCCTCATCATCTCAGCTCGGTGAGTGAGCAAACTGGGGAACAGAAAAAGTGAAGTCGCTTGGTCCAGGTGCCCTTAGTATCACCATTTTTGAGCTAAGAAATGGGAGCAAAAGACAGGAAGAAAGTCCCTCGGGTCGGTCACGGGATGAGTAAGTGGTCAAGTTTGGATACAAACGGAGGCAACGGGGGTCCAAGACCTGTGCTCAGAACCACGTATCTGACATGACAGTAAAGCAGACCTCAGGGGTGCGGTAAGGGGTGTGGTCAGGACGAAGGAAGGTGGCTTTTCACCGTTTCCCTGTGTGGGGCACACCTCGGCCTGCTGAACGGAGCTGGGGTTCAGGCTGGGTGCCCAGAAGGCCTACAGGCCTGGGTCTGGGCTGAGCCTCCTATGCTTCCCTGGGGTGGGAGTTTACGGGCCGGATGGACCTTGAGCTCGTGCAAGTCCAGGAAGCCAACTTGGCAGGTGCCTTGGCAGTGAGGGGTTTGGCCACGGACAATGCAAGCCTTCTCCAGTGCACCTGGGGGGCTGGCAACCCTGGCAGAGAGCCGAGCGATGGGAGGTGAGGCATGGTGCCATCTTCCTGGGGGGAGCCGGTTCTCTGGGGCAGCGCTCTGGTTCCAGGGACATACCGCCCCACTTCCTCATGTGGCTTCCCAGCTTCACTGGCCCTTAGGAAAAGCGCTTATCTGAACCCAGGCAGGAAGGCCCTGTTACTGGGTTACCATGGGTGAAAACAGCTCATCTCAGAATCACAGGACAGAGACTTTGCCATCCCAAGTGCCACCCACACGCTAATATGGGGGGGCTTGCGGCAGGGGCCTGGCCTCACACCCCCATTCCGCAGGGCAGCACTAAGTGGAGAGACGTAGCCACTTCAGTTTCTAGCCATGGAGGAGTCTCCGTGGGTTGGGTGGTCAGACAGGGGCTCTTGCCGGGGATTTCAAGGGGCACTCTGGGCAGGGAGCTAAATCTCATCTGACTTGACAGGCCCCGCCCCGGTCTGGCTCTCCTGTATCTGGGTCACACCCAGTTATTCCTGAGTAACAATGAACACCACTCACTAACCTCAGAAATTCACAGAAAGGAAAAGGAAAAAGATATCCTGCTCTCCCTGCCTGCTCTGAAAAAAATAAAAATAAAAATAAAAATAATAATACAAATGCCTCTGAGAAACATTCCATTCCTCCCGGTCCTTCCTTTCTAGCTCGAGCCAGCGCTGTGAGGTGCACCTGCGACCAACCACCACAGGGTCTACAAACATTTGCAAACATTCTGCCCCTTGGCCTTGTGAGTCCGCTTGTATCGGGGCTTTGGTCTCAAGGTGGTGCCGCCTGCCTCTGGGTGCTGGTCATACGTCACAGTCTTTCCCCGCTTGGGCACAAGCACCCTGAAGTCAGGGCATGCGTGCCAGGCCCCATCCAGCCCCCGCTGGCAGGACAGCACAGGACCCTTCCTCTGCAGATGTTGAAGTGCCTAATCAACAGTGCCAACTCTGTCCCACCTTTGTTGGTGCCTGTACCTCCCATGTTGGGAAAAGCAACAGTAATCACAGGCTTCCCAACAGCAACAATAAAAACTAGAGCCCGCACTTGCTGCCTGCTTACAACGTGCAGGAACAGTGCTAAGCCCTTTGTAAGAAATGTGTCTCATTTCATTCCTACCGAAACCCTGAGTTAGGCATATTCATTACTATCTGGCACTGGGAAACTGGAGTTTGGGAAGCTTATAGGACGTGACCAGGGTCCCAGAACTAGAGCAGGAGCTGACCTGGGACTCCAGAGTCCATGCTTGAAGTCATAAGCTTATATATTACCTCTTCCAGGTTTCCGGGAGGTGCTCAGTGGTCTATTGTTAACATGTCCCCTCCTCCACTAAAACATGTGAGGATCGCTGAGCACCCTGTGGGATTGCAGAGGATACGAGAGAAACCTCAGAGACCAGCTGGCTGGGACCAGAGAAAAAATAAAACGGAGATCATGAATGCTGCATTGTTTGGGGATTACCTGTGAAGACTGCAGAACCTTGCTGGAGGGACAGACGGGTGACTTTCATAAAAGAAGTCCCTCTAGGAGAGGGTCCATGAGTGTCCACCCGAGGATGTGGACACTGGAGAAATGGCACACCGAGGTTTGGGCCAGAAAATGGGAGGGTTTGGAGGGAGTGGGCAGCCCAGCTTCCACCCTTGTTCCCTTACAGTCCCTCCCCCGAAGGAGTGGAAAGGGCCTTCTGAAGTCAGATCATTCACTCCCAGCTCACAACCTCGAGGTCTTCCCGTGGCACAAAGAGCTCAAAATCAGACCTTATCATGGCCTTGAGGCCCTGTAAGACCTTGCCCTCTAATTTCTCCTGTCTTCTGCTCCTACCACACTTCCTTCCTTCTCTGCACTCCAGCCATAATGGCCTCACTATGTACACACAGGGCCTTTTTCATTTGCTTTGCCCCCTGTCTGGAACATTCTTCCCTTAAAAAAAAAAATTATATATAAAACATATAAGATACATAAACATATAAAGTAGAAAATATATTTTTTTCTAATATAAAAAAGGGCATCTATTGCAAAACAATATGTAGGCCTAGTTTTATTTTTCTTCATATTAACATCCAACTTTCCAAACAGCATTTAAAAATTTTTTTAACATTTATTTTTGAGAGAGAGACAGTGTGAACAGGGAAGGGCACAGAGAGGAGACAGAGAATTCAAAATAGGCTCCGGGCTCTGAATTGTCAGCACAGAGCCTGACGCAGAGCTCAAATGCACAAACTGTGAGATCATGACCTGAGCTGAAGTCGGACGCTTAACCAACTGAGCCACCCAGGCACTGAGTCAAACAGCATTTTAAATGTTGGTAAATATTTCCAGATGTACATGTATATTGTTCTATTGTAGGCTCTTTTTTTTTTCCTGTTTGTAATCTTATAGCTTTATAGTATTTTCTTTACAACATTTTCCCAAAGGTTTTCAAATACACAGAAAAGCTGAAGGAATTTTAGTGAACAAACAAGTACCAACCACCTAGATTCTATAATTACATTTTGCTCTCCTTGCTTTATCACACATTTATTCATCCGTCCGTCCCTCTACCCATTCATCAACTTATTTTTTTGGTGCATTCCAACTAAATTGCAGAATCAGTACATTTCCTTCCAAATACTTGAGGATGTCACTGATTGGAGTTTGAGATGTGTTCAATGCTCCCCCCCACTTTCTTTTTTTAATGTTTATTTTTGGGAGAGAGGGGCAGAGAGAGAGAGATAAACAGAATCAGAAGCAGGCTCCAGGCTCTGAGCTATCAGCACAGAGCCCGATGTGGGGCTCAAACCCATGAACTGTGAGATCATGACCTGAGCCGAAGTCAGATGCTCATCCAACTGAGCCACCCAGGTGCCCCCAAACCCTTTTTGTTTTTTAAGATACAATTCACAGACAAAGAAATGCACATATCTTAAATATATTTGATGTGACAAATTACACGATTTTTGTTCCTTGTAGCCTATCAGTCTGCTCTCCCTCACTGGTCTTTCTTCTAGTTGACCCGTGCATTTTCGTCCCCTGGGCTCTGGTGCCAGCATCTTGGTGTGTGCAGTGAGCAGCCAGGAGTTTCTAGTCAAGGTGCGGGTCTGGGGCCGAGCAGGCGGCTGTCTTGGCTCCCTCTTCTCCCTAAGAACAGAAGTCCCAGGCCCTTCCATGACCCCCCCCCCCAAAAAGGGTGTGGAGGAATCTCACATTCCTTGAGGAAGAACAGGGGAAGGAGCCTTCTCCAATGGGCTGAGGCCAGATATACTCAAAGCTAAGAAATCTCAGGCGGGTTATAATCCACGTGTGGGGGAAAAGTAGGGCTAAGATACACAAACCATCCGGGATCCAGAAATAGACATGCTAGGTCACTGTTACCACTTTCTCTTTTTGCTAAGGCTTTTAGAACCTGTAAGTCCAGTCAGGTAGGGGTCCCCACATTACACAACAATAGTCAGCACTCACCGTCCTTCATTCAGGGACACCTGTACCTGTCTTGGCAATGTCACAGCTGTAGCTAGTAAGAGGCAGAGCCGGGACTTGAAGCCAGGCACTCGGCTCCGGAGACCATGCGTTTGGTCACTGGGCCACAGAGACCACCGCAGGTGACAGGGGCATGGAGAGAGCAGACTGGGAATCCACAACAGCCCTCCCTTGCTCCGGTTCTCAGTGAATTTTAATTTGTGATCTCCTCAAAGGCAGGGTCATACCTGGCTTGCCTCTGCGTCCCATGCCACTAGCCTGGCACAGGGCTAGTGCTCGGTGAGGATTAGAAAAAAGAGAGGTGAGCATACATAGCAGGCCCTGGGTGGACCAGTACCCTTTGGGGGCCTAACTGGTGAGGTGGCTGGGAGAAGAGCAGGCACTGGCAGGATCCAGCGGGAAAACTACAGCAATGGCAGGACACCCCTTCCAGCCAGGATTTGGGGACTTCTGGAAGGGGCCAACATCATGGTAACTCAATCCAACGAGAAAGGCAGAACACAGTCTGAGCATCCACCAACCTATACTTTCCCAGCCCAGAGAACCCAGCCCGGGCCGTGCCCAGCAGTCATCAGTCTTCCTGGTGACACACATTTCCGCTCAACAGGTGCCATGACTGGGGCCACCTGAGGTCAGGAGAAGAACGTACTTTGTATCTCCCACATGCCGACCTACAGCCGGCGTGTTAGGTGCAGGCATTCATTTCCATTGTGAAAGCCGCATTGCTTTGCCCAGCGTACAGCTGAGGAACTGAGCCTCAGGTGACATGAATGAATGGAGCTGGCATTTACTGAACTCTAATTCTGTGTCAAGCACTGATCCAAGGGCATCTCACACGTTAACTCATGCAAACCTCACAACCACCCCAAATTTGGAAATGACGGCACAGAATGGCTAAGTGGAGTGCCCAAGGTTGTACACCGTTAGGAAGGAAGAACTGACATTCGGACCCAGGCTTCCAGTTCCAAAGCACAAACTCACGTCCATCGTGTCACGCCTGCCTAAGATGACGGAGCTAACAAAGCACAGAGCCAGGAGTCTCTACTAGGTCCCCGTGACTCTACCATCGAGCTCTTCTTCTTTTTTTAAATTTTTTAAAATGTTTAGTTTTGAGGAGGGGGGGGGCACACTAGCGGGACAGGGGTAGAGAGAGAAGGAGACACAGAATCCGAAGCAGGCTCTAGGCTCTGAGCTGTCAGCACAGAGCCCCACGCGGGGCTCGAACCCATGAACTGCAAGATCATGACCTGAGCCAAAGGTGGGCACTTAATCAACGGAGCCACCTGGGTGCCTTGGCTCTTTCTTCTCATATCGCCCTCCCTGACACCTCTCTCCCACATGTTTGGGTTCACTATCCCTTTCTGGCCCATTTTTTTTCTCCATCCTGGGTACTCTGACTCCTTCACTGGGGCCGCCTCATCCTGTGACCACGCACGGCGCTAAGCAAGGCTGACCCAATCAGTGGGCAGCAGCCTTGTCCTGGGCTGCCCTCTACAGAAAGGCCACTATGGACATGGTAATGCATGTGCATGAGAAAAGGCCACGTGTTCCTTCCGTGTTCACAGACTCCTATTGCTCTGAGGTTAGCAAAGGAGAGATTACTTACCTGAGCCCAGCGGCTGTTTCTGCAGCCAGCCCAGAGCCGGGCCGAGGGCCCAAGGAGAACAAGGCCACCCCTGCCTCTCCACAGGCATATGTGGACCAGCAAACACTCGGCCAAGAGCCCTAGAGTGTTTCCCAAGGAGGACACAGCAGGTCAGAATATGCCAGAAGAACACGCTGTTAAGAACACACTGGTTTCCTTCATCTTCCTCTTTTATAGGGTCTACAGCCACACAGGCAGGTGGCTGGGTGCATGTGGCTTAGGGTCTAAGCAGGACGTAATTCACACATGCAAACAGGTGAACCCCCCCCTCCCCCCACAGCCCTCCAAGGAACTCCACAGGGAAACAATGCACATGGCCTGGAGGGAGGGGCCCGGGCTGGGAGGCAGGAAGGCCATTTCCCAGCTGTGTGACTTCCAGCACAGCAGCACATTAGGCTCCAGTGGGTTGACCTCTGTTTCCTCCACCATAAACAAGGAATTAGGGTTGTTGCGGGGATGGAGTCAATAGACCGCAGAACTCAGCCGAGCACGCGGTAAGCGTTCGCTACGTGACAGCAATGACCGACAGCTCGCCTCCCTGCTCCCCTCCTCCTGAGCAGAAGTTCTCTCAGTGAAAGCAGCAGGGCTCCGCCTCCAAGACCTCTCGGGCCAGCTCACCCAGGGACATGGATGCGGTGATCCTGCCAGATTGAAGGCTGGGGGTGTTTCACATTCCTTGGGGGCAGATGTATTGGCCTTTATCAGGGTGCTTTAGCAGGGTAGATGTGCCATGCCTGGAGTCTGGGCACCCAGAAGGCTGCCGGGCCGTGGACCCCCACACCCGCGAGCTGCCCTGTGTCCAAGGCCATAGGTGTGCGTACTGTCCGGTCTGTCAGGGGTCAGCACACTCTTTCTGCAGAGAACCAGGCAGTAAATATTTTAGACTTTTTGCCAACTGCTGGGTTGGATCATCCTGTCTGGTGCTTCCTTCCTCGGCGTCCCCTTTATCTTAGGGGGTCCAAGGAGGTACTCACGAAAGCCCAGATGCCATTGTCAGTATCTCCTGAATTCTGATGAACTTCTCTTGCTGCTCCTGCTGCCCAGAAGCCCTGTTGCACATCGTATAGAGGCTTCTCTCGCCATTCAGGTCTTGCCCCAAACATCGCATTCCTCAGACGTATCTTCCCCACCCCACCCCATTTACTCTCACGTTTCCTTGTTTTCCCAGGGTGCTGACCACAACCCAGAATGTCTTTTTTATTTGTTCACTAGTCCACTGTGCCTCCCTCCACCTGCAGTGCAGTGTAACCTCCAACAAAGCAGGTAACTAACGTGTCTCCCTTAGTCACGCTGTATCCCCAGAGGCCAGAAGAGCCACTGACCCAGAAGACCTGCATCGCCCAATAAATCAATGAATCAAGTCCAATCGTACGTTTCCCCCAAACCAGGATGTTTGCAGCACTAACCAAAATATCATAGTCAATATATTCTTTTAATTTTTTTAACGTTTTTATTCATTTTTGAGTGAAAGATAGAGTAGGGGGAGGGGCAGAGAGTGAGAGCAAGACAGAGAGACAGAATCCGAAGCAGGCTCTAGGTTCTCAGCTGCCAGCACGGAGCCTGATGCGGGGCTCAAACCCGTGAACTGTGAGATCATGACCTGAGCCAAGATCGGACGCTCAACTGACTGAGCCACCGAGGCGAGGCGCCCCGTGTCATAGTCGATATTCACTGAGACACTATCTTGGGGGCTGTGCACATACTATCTTATCAAATGAGATGGAAAGTAACTCATGGGATACACTGACATTAAGGTCCCACTACTGAAAAATTTATCTGGGAAGAGGCAGAGCTAAGTTTCAAACCCAGGTCCGTCCAACTTGGCCCCAAGTGACTAACCACCCTCTTGCTTAATTTTGCAGGGTTTTTTTTTTTGTGTTGTTGTTGTTGTTGTTGTTGTTGTTGTTGTTTTATCAATTTCATGGGAACACAGATTATCTGTGGCTGATTAGAAATGCTGGTAAGCAATGATGTGCCTTGGGACTTTTCAAACAATGGAGGGAAGACATTATCTAAAATGTGTGGCCTATTAAACAACTTGTTTCAAAGCACAGGTTTGGGGGAGAAGGAAAGAAATGAAGTCGCCAAGAAGTATGGGGTTTTTCATCTTTCACCAGAGAAACGGTTAGGGTCAGGTAGGGGAAACAACTTCAGGTATCACAAAGCCAGTTAGGAATGACAGCAAATCCTGACACATCCCAAGGGAACATCCATATGGTCCCCGTACCTTGACCCACCTCCCAGGATTGGGCTATATATCCCATACCCAACCCACCGAAGGTTAAATGGGGAAATCCCAAATCCAGATGTGCACAAGACACAGCCCAGTCTATTTCCAGAGAGACTCCTTCCCCAGTGAAGAGGCCTCACAGCTTGCAGATAACAGCAGATACCAGCATCTGACACATGCCTTCTGGGCCATTCTCACCCAATGCAGTTCTGACTCCACATGCAGCTGACACAAAAGAAATGAGCAAGCTCGCCCAGAAGCTCCCCGTAACTTCCAGGTGGGTTAACCTGACACTATAAAGTGGCTTGTAATTAAAATGTTTTCAAAACTGGGAGTAGATCACAGTGTCTAGACATTGGGAGACTCCAACCCTACACCATCCTGCCCACCCAGGATTACAACCTGCCAAAGAACATGTTGTGTTTTCTTTATCAGAGGATCTCGAAGGGCACATCCCTGGAAAGCCTCTCCTCACCGCCTGCTGGGGGCTGCTGGGGAATTCTCTCTGCCACCAAGAAGGAGGCATGCCTGGGCATCTTGGACTCCCACTCTCTGGAAGTGGCCATGCCTGGGCCACTGGCATGGCTGGGGGCATCCCCTCTTAGGCTGGCTGACGAAGTCCACATACACAAGGCAGGACTTCTGGGATCCAGGCGTATTGCACCATAGCTGCGAGCCTGCACGGGAAGAATTACCGTAACCCTTCAGATAGAACAAACAAACTGCTGGCCCCAACGCAAACACAGGTGCGGGTGGAAGGGGGAGTGCTGAGGTAGGCAAGGACAAGGTTTAAGCTGTCCCACCCAGGAGCCAAGAAGAAAGGATATTTATCATTCATTTGCCCATGCATTCATTCAAATAACGCTCAACACAGTTTTTTTCTAGGCATCATGTTGAGGGCTGGGGAGACAGATGGACAGGCCACATTTTCTGCCCACAGCTACTCCCACTTGAGCACAGGAAAGAAAAAAAAAAGACACTAAAGTTTCTGGAATTGGGTGGACTTCACCAAGCACATCATGCATAGAGGGATTGGGAAAGAGCAGAGGCAGAAACCTGGAAGGAAGCCACTCTCAGGCTGGGTGAAGAGGTCCTGAAGCTGGGAATAGAAAGGGTTATACGAGACACCCTTAGCCCATAAAGGTTAAGAGATTTAGTTTCCAAGTTGTTGTGTGAGTGTCAGGTACTCAGAAAAATCTGGAAGGCAGGTAGAAATCCCTGTAGTTGATCCACAGAGCCAACAGAGTAAAAGATTCTGATTTTTAACAGTAACAGTAACTTCTATTTAGCGGAAGTCTGCTACGTATTACGCGTGATGTATGCCGATTTCATTTACTATTAGAAACACGCCATTTTGCAGATGAGGAAATGGAGGCTGTGAAATGTTACATAACCTGCCTGCCCATAGTTGCAGGTTATCCGGTGATGGCCATTATGCGATTTCTATGATGCCCTAGGACCTCTGATCTTGAAGTCATTGCCCATAAGACCACGTGACCCAAAGTGAGAGTGTCCAATAGAACACAGTTTCTCAGCTTTGGCACGATGGACATTGGGGGCTGGATCATTTGTTGTTGTCAGGGGGCTAACCTATGAACTGTAGGATGTTTAATAGCATCCTTGGCCTCTACCAGCTAGATGCTAATAGCAACCCCCTTCTGCCCTGAGCATGACAATAGAAAATATCTCCATTGCCAAATGTCCCTGGGGGGGCAAAATCACCACCAGTTAACAGCCACTGCAACAGAAATATAATGTGAGCCACACATGTAATTTTTAATTTTCTAGCAGCCACATTTTTTTTGGAAAAACTGGAAAAAAAGAGAGAAAATTAATTTTAATACATTTATTTAACACATCAAAAATATCCTTTCAACATGCAGTCAATATAAGAAGTACCAAAGGGGTATCATACAATCTTTTTTTCATACTAACTCCTTGCAATCTGGTATGTATCTTACACTTACAGCACATCTCAATTTGGACTCACCACACTTCAAGTGCCCTAACCATGTGGCTAGCGGCTCCCATAACGAACAACACAGATCTAGAAGAAAAAAGGAGTTTACCCATTTTTAAGAATGGGTGGAGGCAGAAGAGCCCAAGACGCTGCTGAAATCAATGGTCAGAGAGTATAACAGGCAACTTCTGGGAATGTTCACAGTTCAAGTTTTTCCTTTCCCCTCTGAGAAGTATCTCTCCCTACCAGCAACCTACTTACCCCGTGGGCTGGGGTGGGACAAGTGAGGAGTGAAAAAAAAGGTATCTGGTAAGGAGGGGTGGAGGGAAACCCAAGAGAGAGCGAGAGAGAAAGAAAGAGAGAGAGAGCATCCATGGGAGGGGGCCTTGGGAAGCCCACCCACGCAGAAAACAGGGAGTTACTGGAGGCTTTCAGGGAGGCAGCAAGCAGACCAGGCGAGGCAGAGTCCAGGAGTAAGACAGATACAGACAACTCATCCACACTTGGGAAACGCCCAGAGTCACCTCCACCAGCAGCGCTGACTCAGGGCTGATCCCAGTCCAAGTAACCGCTGAAACAAAGCCCCTAAAACCACAGTCTTAGTCAATCTAGAGCCAGATCCAGAGAAATCGAGGCCCTTGCCTGGGACCACTCAGCAACGATCAACACATCTTTGCAATGACAGATGGTAGGGCTGGGGCTTGCCACTGTCTGGACTTCATTTATTCACCCATTTGGCCACTGCTACCCTGGCAGGAGTCTCACTCGCCCCACTGTGCAGATGGGGACAGAGGACCACACTGCTGGAAAGGGCCATGACGCTTCACTAATTATTTAAGGGAAAAAACCTTAACTGAAGCACACAATTCAAGTTAAAACATAGCAATGTCCTCCCTTGCATATGAAATCCATTAACTAATTGATGTTTTATAGAAGGAACAATAAACAGAAAACCTTTTGCAGTTAAAAAGAAAGCAGCTCTGGGGTACCTGGGAGGCTCAGTTGATGAAGCGTCCGACTTCGGCTCAGTCATGATCTCACAGTTTGTGAGTGTGAGCCCCACAACAGGCTCTGTGCTGACAGCTCAGAGCCTGGAGCCTGCTTCGGATTCTGTGTCTCCCTCTCTGTCTGCCCCTCCCCTGCTTGCACTCTGTCTCTCTCTCTCTCTCAAAAATAAATAAGAAACATTAAAAAAATATTTTTTAAAGGAAAAAAAAAATAAAACAGCTCTGTGTACTGAAGAAGGAAGAAGGCACGGGAAAGGCCAGCGGGCAGAGGGAGGACAGAGAAGACAAACAGAAAGGGACAAGGGGAGAGGCAGATTCCTGCAGGGGAAGAGAGCAGAGAGGGGATGGCCAGAGCTCATAGAGAAGGGAGGACCAGCACCGGGCCTCCGGCGGGGAGCAGGATGATGCTGTCTACCCCAGCTCTGCCGAGACTGGGTCACTGCTCTCTCGTACTCTCTGGGGAGAAACACACCTTCCCACTCAGAGGCCCCACTTGACAAGAAGTATGGTGATGGCCAGAGGCCTGGTCACATATCCCTGAGAACTAGGTTTGGAGGGTAGCCTGCAGTTTGGCTGTCCGTGGGTCCTCGGGGCCTGCAAATCTCCTGCCTGCCTCCAAGAAGAGGCCCATCCCACCCTCTGAGCAGGTAGTTCCAGAAGAGCACCTCCCCTTAGCTGATGTCTGGGTTCCACCAGCTGTGCTGGGCACCCCTGAACTGCTCACCACTCTCAGAGTTAACTCCACTCCTGCTCCCCACGCTCCCACCAGGCCCCTGAACCAGGGAGAGGCACATTCTCTCGCACCATGTCCCCTAATAGAACCTGTCATCCCCATTGTGCAGATGGGGAAAGCTGAGGCCCAGAGACTGAAAACCAACCTGTGCTGTTTCCACTATAGAGTATGTGTATTATTAATATAATAGCCTTAAAGGGGAAGGTTACATAGGGTATTTACACACACACACACACACACACACACACACACACACACACACACAATACATGTGAAAAGGGCTCTGTAAGTTATAAAGTTTTATAAACAGTTACTAAGTTGACTCTTAATACAGAGAGTATAACATCCTGTCGACAAACATATGGCCCTCTTTCCAAGGGACTGGGGCCGGCTTACAGAGTTCCTTCTAGTATGTTATTCAACTAAGCCAAAAAAAAAAAAAAAAAAAAAAAAAGGCTGTATCTAACCTCTGCTTCGTCCCTGCGTGGGCAAGGTCTTGTTTGTTTTTCAAAACCCACTTTTTAAGCACTTGGAGAGCTCTCTGTTGCTTCCCACAGTTTCCAGCAAAAGTGCCGGCTCCAATTAAGCCCATGAGGGATCGCCTCCCCCTGCAGCTGGCTCCAGAGCTTCCAACCCCCAAGTAAGGAAGAAAACCCCAGCCAGCGCCAGGAACCAACCCCCCCCCCCCCCCCCCCCCCGTCAAAGCAACTCAGCCCACCTTCTAGTTCTGGGACTCCTTTGCGAAGCACCTACTATGTGCTGGGAGGCATATGCTCCAGGCTGAAGAAGATATAGGATTTCAAGGTCTCTGGCCACAGTTTGGAAACATGATTGCAGGTGGGGGTGGGGCTCGCTGTGAAGCACTTTAGGGGAAGCATGCCAGGGTACAGGGTGTCACCCTGGTATCCTCCAGGCCTCTAGAGGGTCCAGAACTTCTCCTTTTCCACATCTGGACATCCTTGCAGCCTACCTCCCTGGAGACAGCCGAGCAGTGCGGTGTAGTCAAAGAACACTAACCTGACCTGAACCAAGAACTGAAGTCCTCCTCCATTTTGGGATCCCGGCTCCCCTAGCCTCAGTCTGCTCATCCATGAAATGGTACCAGAAATATCTACCCACATCACAGAACTGCCAAGAGGCTCACATTCCAGCCCCAGCCAACACAGCAGGGGACGGCTCAGAGATGGCCAGATTCTGTCATTTGGACTGGAAGTATGAGAGGCTTAGAACAAGAAAGGATGCAGACAAGGAAGGTCTTCTGTATGGGAAAGTGCTCTAGAACTGATAAAATGTGGAATATTTCTGGAATATTCCCTCCAGCACCAAATAATGGTTTTATTCCAGCAGCAACCATTTACTAAGAGCTCACTGCTTTCTCTCCAGCATCTAGAACACTGGCATCATGACCCTAAGTATACGTGTGTGTGTGTGTGTGTGTGTGTGTGTGTGTGTGTGTGTGTGTTGAGTAAAGCTAATTATTGCTCTAGGTCCTTTATAAACACCTCATGAAACAGGAGGAATCTTGGGGGAGACAGGTGAGGAATCCCTCCTTTGGCCAATGACCTTATTTATAACTTTCCAGGCCACATGAAACCTTGCTTCCTCCCCTCCTGCTTTGTAAACATGTAAGGCAGAGAGATTCAAAAGACCTAGTTGATTGGACAGATTCTGGGCACCTAGAGGCTGAGCACTTAAGGTAGCTTTACCAGCCCCCCGGGCTTGACAAAAATTAAAAACCATAGGACCTACTGTGCACTGGTTACCATTGCTGCTATTAACCCCCTAAATTAAGCTCTGCCCAACCCGCTTCTCCTAACAGCCTGAAGGGAGGGATCCCTAAAGCCATTCCCTGAAGCTCATTCTTGCATCAGTAAAAATGCGGAAAGGCCTAGGGGTGGGTTTGGCTTCCTATAATGTCCGGAACCTCTCTCGGAGAGCCTAGACGATTTCATCACGAAACGCGAGTGTCATTTTCTGGGACAGACAGAACGGGACATTCAGGAGCTCAGTGCCCCACGGAGAGACTGTAGACTGGCCCTTTCTCCAGTTTACCTCTCCTGGGCTGGGACTGCAGAGCGGCGGCTGAGCTCCAACGCACAGCCTCCACGGGCAGGTGCGTGGGTATGGCCCTCCCCTGGGACACGGACACCACTAGGAGGAAGGTGGACAGGGAAGTGGCTCACAGGCCACAGGGCCAGCCGAGGTCTCAAGAGCCCCGCTGTTCAGATTTCTTTTGCTCTGGCAGCTGGTCATCATGACCAAGGCAGTGACCTTACTCTGTGCAGGCACTATTCTAAGTGCTTTACTGTATGAATTTCTTCAGGTCTCCTACTCACCCGATTCTCTGGATAACCACTGCCTTCTCTATTTTACAGTTGAGAAAACTGAGGCTAAGCACCATGCTTAAGGTCACACAGCCCTGACAGTCCCAGCCTGCATCCCACCGGTGATATCGAAGACAGAGGACACAACACCAACCCCTTTTGGCTCAGCTCAGTTTCAGAAAGTTGCTTCCTCACACTCCGCTCTCTTGTAGGCCTGGACGGAGCAGAGGTGGTGAGATTCTGGGCTCTGAGCTGGAGTAGGGAGGAGGATATGCAGGGTATGGACAGTGATTCTCCCCTGCTGATGCCATCAGGCCGAGGCTCCAGCAATCATTTTAACAAAGAGTGTCACGTTCAAGCTGGCACACCGGACATTTTCACCTACTCTGAAGACTGGGCTGAAACAGAGTATGGTTCCAAGGCCCAGGATAGTGAAACGACAGAAAACAAAACTATAACACATGTCATCTGAACTCAGTGACCACAAAGCCTTTTTTGATTCAGTGCTTAACGAAGGCAAACAAAAAAGGAGCAGGATGTGGAGTCATGATGGCATCTGGCTACGTTCCCCCCCCCCCCATACTCCTACTTCCTGTATAATGAAGCATTCTGTCACTTTAGCATCTTCTCACCAAGATAACAATAGGCTACGTTTTTCCACCTCAGGACAGTTGGCTTGAGGCTGCAGATGGAGAAGCCGGGAGAGGGGAGCCACCGAGGACACTGATTAATGGGTTTCCCAGGTCTGCTATCAGCTGTTCCAGACACGAAGTGTCGGCACTGATCTCAGAACATGCTACGCCAAAGGCCCTATCGCAGGCACTCCGGGCAGATCGGCCCACGCATTCCCAACCCATGAGGCAGCCTGGAGGGGAGCCAGAGAACACCAAGGTGGACAGAGGAAGGGCCAGAAAAGGTCTGAGAGCCCGCGGTTCTCACTGCTGCTCTGGGAAAGGAGGCTGGCAATCCCATGGGGCATGAGGACACCAGCTCTGACTGGAACAACAATGGACCGCCTGGTCTGGCCTTAATTAAAAGAAAGACGCAGGATCATACCACATTTAGAAGAGGCCTTGAAGAGGCCATCTGCTAGAACCTTGCATGTCACAGAAGAGGACACAGAAGAGAACAGGGAGGAAGGGAAAGAGGAATTGTACTTTTGAGGACTTCCTTCGTGCTAGCAAGGGTGCTTGATGTGCATGCCGAAGCGAATAAGGTATGTTTTAATTTTAACATCGCTGTTTTACAGAAGAGGAAATTGCGACTCACGCCACTGATGTGATTGGCCCCGGGTCACAAACTAGTAAGTGAAAGAGCTGAGATTTGACCTGAGTCACTCCCAGGCTCTTCCTAGCATGCCCCGCTGCCACCGTGCACAGGCAAGCCCCACACAGCTCCTGATCCCCAGTTCCTAAGGGTCATCAGACCAGGGGTCCTTAACCTTGTATGAGCCAGGGGTCACTGTGGCAACCCGGTGAAACCTAATGACCCCTTCTTAGAATAGTATCTTTAAATGCACAAAGCAAAATGTTAACACACGTAACATATCTAATAATATATTAAATAATAAGATCTAGCCCCAAGTCTAACACCTTACATGATTTCCAAACAGCCTTAAGTGTAAACCAGAGACTAAGGAACCTGCGACAGTTATGAGGACAATTGGAAACATCTGTGATTTATTTTGGTGATAAAGGCACAGGCACCCTTAATACAGGTGTGCTGCCTACATTCATGACTGGGGACGATGCTACAGTTCAGTTTAGAGGTGGGTGAAAATAAAAACTGGAGAAAGGGCCAGTCTACAGTCTCTCCATGGGACGCTAAGCTCCTGAATGTCCCGTTCTGTCTGTCCCAGAAAATGACACCCCAGTTCAGAGACTCCTGAGAATAAAACAAACAAACAAAACAAAACCTCATAACAGAACAGGTGGCAAATAAGCATATGAAAAGATGCTCCCCACCACTTGTCATCAGGAAATGCAAATTAAAAACAATAATGAGATACCACAAAGTGGCTATCAGAGTGGCCAAAACCGATCACCGCCAACACCGAGCGCTGGCAAGGATGTGGAGGAACAGGAAGTCTCATCCGTTGCTGGTGGGGATGCAAACTGGTACAGCCACTTTGGAGGACAGTTTGTCAGATTCTTACAAAACTAAACCTATTCTTACCATATGACCCAGCAATCGGCCCCTTGGTATTTGCCCAATGAAGTTGAAAACTTATGTCCATACAAAGACCTGCCCAGCAATGTTTATAGTGACCTCATTCATAATTGCCAAAACTTGGAAGCAACCAAAATGTCCATTCGCTAGGTGAATGGATAAAATTGTGCTATCTTCAGACAATGGATTATTGTTCAGCCCTAAAAAGAAACAAGCTGCCAAGCCATGAAAAGACATGGAGGAAATGTAAATACATATTGCTGAGTGAAAGAAACCAGTCTGAAAATGCTACCTACTATGTGATGGCAACTATGTGATGTTTTGGAAAAGAAGGTCAAACAACTGTGGAGACTGTAAGAAGACCGTGGTCGCTAGTGGCCGGGAAGGTTCAGGAAGAGGGATAAACAGGTAGAGCACAGAGGATTTTTAGGACATGAAAACACTCTGTCTGATACCATAATGACAGACACAGGACACTATACATTTTTTTAAACCCCTAGAATGAACACCACCAAGAGTGAACCCTAAGGTAAATGTGGACTTTGGGTGACGATGTGTGCCAGTGTGGGTTCATCAATCGTAATAAATATACCACTCTGGGGCAGGATGTTGATAATGGGAGAGGCTGTGCATGCGTATGGGTAGGGAGTATATGGGAAATCTCTGTACCTTCCCCTCAATTTTGCCGTGAACCTAAAACTGCTCTGAAAAAAAAAAAGAAAGAAAAAACAACCCCCCAACCCAAAAAACCACAGACCAGAGCAGCACTGCCATGAATCCCCAGCACAGGGGGCACTTGTAAACCTTTTCCCCAAAGCTGTGGGGCAAAATACGAAGTTACCATTTACTGAATGCTTACAACATTGTGGGCTCTCATCTAAGTGGATGCATTTTCTACTTACAACAGCTCCTTGAAAGGGGGTAATATTACCTTCATTTTGCAGATCAGAAACTTTGGGTTTCAAAGTTGAATCCTAAAACAAGTTAGATAGATCTACCTAACGGACTATTTGAAATAATGAATTATTGCATCAGAAAGATTGCAACGCGAGCTGTTAAAAACTCTTACTTGAAACTCCTCCTTTTTACATTTGTGTAAATAAAATTAAATAAATTATTTGATGAAGCTGATATAAGGCTGAAAATGCCATCTTTAACCCCAAATCTCAAACTGCCACATCCATCTAAAGGGCTTCATGTACCAGGACATTAGCTGAGAACATCTAATAAGCCAACAGTCAAATGTGAAATTCTAAAATCATGAATTCATAAATACAAAGTAATGCTGTTGTCCACCTTAAATATTTCAGACAGGATTTCTTTTGAAAATAAAGTAAGAATGACATCTGAGTCCCCCCTCCCCGCCCTATCTTTGACACTCAGTACTAAGTGCTGAAGAAACAGTGTGGTTGGAGGTACGATGGACATCGTATTTCTGACAGTCACTGCCTACAGTGAGGTCCTCACACAAAGGTCAATTAACTGGGCACCGCAGTCTGGGACCCCTGGTTTTGAACATTCTTGCATTCTTCCATTTATCCCCATGAAATTCCAGGCAAGTCCCTTAATCTGGCTGAGCCTCAGTTTCCCCATCTAGAAAGTAGGGATGGTAACCCCAGCCCTTTTTACCTCACCGAGTTGGTACGAGAATCAAGTGAGATGCTAGAGGCAAAATTGTTTCACAAGCAGAAAAGCTTTATGCCATTGTGATGCATCAGTAAGTTCTAATAAAGGAGAAGTCATTCAGTACAGTCTGGAGCCCTGGAGTAAATCTGAGAGGGGAGAATACAAAAGGCTCCGGCAGCACTCGCAGGGCTCGTAAATCCACACCACCCACACCTGTCACTGAGTTCAGCAGCAGCAGCACAAAGGCCAGTGATGTGCTTTTCATGGCAACCCCTCCTGCCAAGAAAGCATGGAAACACTGGAAGAATTTAAACCTGGTGATAATCAGGTTTACAGTTCCTTGCAAGGGAGCATCACCTACATTCTCCCCTCCCCCAAGGGCCAGGGCTCATGGACCTCACCCAGGCACCTCTCTCCGGGGAAAAGACTTTCAAGGAGATGGTGACTCCGCCACGTCCAACGTCCGCAAGGTGCCGAGTAGGCAAGGATACACCAGGCGTCATGGTCTGCAGGGCCCCCAGTGACCCTGAAAAAAATCGTCTCTACTGGTGTGATAGGAAGGAAGCTAGAACAAGAGGGAGGTGAAGCCATGGAGGAAAGGGTACAGAGGTCATCTTCCCTGAGAATTCGGTTGAGAAGAGAAGAAACAGATCTGATGCCATCAGTTTCATGAGAAGCGACGGCTGCTTAAAGGAAGGGGGCAGAGGGATGGATAGGGAGCCAGAGGAAGGGAGCGGGTTAGAAAACTGGCTGGGCTTTCTTACAAGGCTGCACCAGGACGCTTAGCACAGGGTGGTCCTGAGACCACCCGTCCACTCTGCTACCTTCTCCACCAGGGTGAGTTCAGGGCAGACCTCCCAAGGCAGGGTCAGCCTGCAGTCAGGGCACTGAGAAGCTGCCCAACACAACCGCGGGGAATGAGCACGGTCTCCAGAGCAGGCAGGGAAATGAAGGCAAGGGGAGGCAAGGGAGGAGCTGGCAGAGGACAGGGGCCTGGGCCAGCACCAGGTCCGGTGAGGGCAGCCTGGCCACAACAGTGGCAGCTCTGAGACATGACTGGAGAGGAGCATTTCAGAGGAGTTTAGGTGGAGCAGTGCTGGGTGCTGGGAAGGGGTGGCTGGGGCAGAGGTGGCAGGTGGCAGCTGCTGGAACCACTCAGGCGGAGGGCCTCCGAGGAGAGGGTTTGGGGGGGAGGGGCCATGGGCCACTGGCCAGAGCAGGAGAGGGAGAAGGCGGGGAGCAAGGGGCGCGGTGTGGCTAGGATGGGACAGGCCGGAAGGCTGTTCTGGAACACCAGGCTGGTGAGGCAGGAGCCAGATGATCAGCCAGGGCACCAGGCCAAGCTGGGGGCGGGAGGGTATGACAGACACTGGGGAGCCACAGATTTGAGCAAACCGAAGTCAGATCCTTATTTCTTAAGGAAGGCTCCACAGGGCTGGGTGACAGGGCTGGGTGACAGGGCTGGGTGGCAGGGCTGGGTGGCAGGGCTGGGTGGCAGGCCTGGAGAGGGAGAAAGGCAAAGGGGAGTTCAGAGACTGGTGACCGGATCACCTGGGTAGGAGGTCACTGCCGCCATTCCCAAGTGGGAATGGAGAGAAGGGACAGGCGTGATTGGAATTGTAAAGGAAGGCACAGCACAACTCAGGAAATGATGAGAGCAAGTGAAGAAACGGGAAGAGAAGCAGGTGTCAGAAAGAAGTTGGTGAATGTGGCTTAAAAGTGCCCAAGGGGCATCCTAAAGACATCCAGAAGTGCCTACGTGGGGCCATGGTGCTCAAGAAGGTAGGGACTATAGACAGTCATCTTTGTGGGGAGTGACAGCTGAGTGTAGCAAAAGCTTCTCCTGAGAGAGCACCCCCAGCAGAAGCAAAGGAGTCAGGCACAAGCCCTTGGGGTACGCACTATGGAAAAGAAGAACACGAAGACACCTGCAAAAGATGGATCAGGAAAGTCGTGTCACAAATGCAACAGGAGCCTTTCAAGGAGAAGGAGGTAATTAACCGCTACCAGGTACTTTAAGTGCTTTAGGTATATTTCCCACATAACCTTCACCTCAGCCCTGTAAGATAATAACTATTATTATTCCCACTTCACAGAAGAAGAAACAGAGGCAGCATCATAATACTTAGTAAGCAGTCAAAGAGAGTTCTCATAATAAAGGCAAACACTGGTAAAGGGAAGGCCCTTCAATGATCTGCCTCCTAGTCACCACCCCAATCTCCCCTGTATCACTATCCCCTTGGCTCACCCCAGTCCTGTCTTGGCTGTCTGGCTGCTTCTTCCAAATGACCAAGAGCTTTCCCATCTCAGGCCTTTGCACTTGCTGTCCTCTCTGAACAACCAATTCTTTGCCTGACTCCTTCTCACCTAGAGACTTCAGCTTAAATGCCACCTCCCTGTCACCGTATCTAGAATCAACTCCCTTCCCCAGGTCTATCACAACACTCACAGCACAGTGTCCTTCTTGGGATGACAGGATAAAGTTATCTTTGTGTGCTTCTGTTCCCTGCTAACTGGACAGAAAGCCCTGCAAGTGTAGGGGCCTTCTGTGTCTTCATCTTTCTCTCTGGGGCCCAACATAGTCAGCCCTTAGCAGCCACTTGATGAGGGAGTAAAGGAGTAAATTAATGAGAATACTTCTTCTTGGGTAGGGTTCAGTTCTGTGGACAGTCCGGAGGATTCTTTCTTTCCAAGACTTTAAATCAGAATGACCAGGTCTGGGGCCCCTGGGTGGCTCAGTCGGTTAAGCATCCGACTTCGGCTCAGGTCATGATCTCGCGGTCTGTGAGTTCGAGCCCCGCATCAGGCTCTGTGCTGACAGCTCAGAGCCTGTTGCAGATTCTGTGTCTCCCTCTCTCTCTGACCCTCCCCCGTTCATGCTGTCTCTCCCTGTCTCAAAAATAAATAAACGTTAAAAAAAAATTAAAAAAAAAAAAAAAAAGAATGACCAGGTCTGCCCAAACCTGGGCAGCAAGGCTGGTTTTAGCCTTTTCCTAATCTGTTGCGTCTTTCCCTCTAAGGCAAACAAGCACAGGATGCAATAAATTCCTTATGGCTGAGACAGCTGTTACACACAGTTGGAAGACTGGTCTACCTTCACTTCCAGCATCACTCAGATCCCACAGTCCCTTTCATGATAGAGTTTTGTGGGTCTCTACTCTAAAGCCTTCCATGGTTTTGCATCTCAGTCAGAATAAAAGGCAAAGCCCTCCCAGAGGCCTCATGGCCCACACAGCCTGGGCTCACTTCCTGGACCCCACCTGGGGCCATCTAACCTCATCAGTCTTCTCGCTGTTTCCAGAAATACCCAGCACCTTCACTTGTTGGTACCTCTGCGCCTACTGCTGTTCCCGTTGTCTAGAACTCTCTTCCCTCTAGGAGCCATATGCTCATGTTCTCGCTTTCTTTAGTTCTTGGCTCAAATGTTACTGTCACACAGAAGCCTTCCCAGCACGTCCTTATATAAAACAGCAACCCACCTCTGCTTCGGACACCCACATCCCCCTCACCTTGCTTTCTCTTCTCTTTATTTTCATCCTAGCACTGACCACGCGCACAGGCACACATGCTCTGCCTCTTACTGAGAAGAACACAAAGTACAAGAGGGCAGAGAATTTTTTCTGTTCTCTTTCCTGAGGTATCCCTGGTATCTGGCATATATGTAGGAGACACTTGAAATGATTTCTTTAATGAAATAATAATTGTGGGAAATTTAACTCAGGGATGGCAATTTAAAATAAACACAAGCAGGTGGAAACAGTTGGGTTGTTACTCAGAAGTTGAACCCAGAATTACTACATGGCTCAACAATTCTGCTCCTCAGTAGATGTCCCAGATGTTCCGCAAACAGGAACCTGAATGGATACCCATACGCCAGGGTTCCCAACAGCATCATTCACAAGAGCCAAAAGGTAGAAACAAAGTAAGTGTCCATCGATGGACAAATGGACAAACAAAACGTGGTATATATACTTACGATGTGGAATTATTCAGCCTTCAGGAGGAAGGAAGTTGACATGTTACAATGTAGATAAAACTTTAGGACATTATGCAAAGCAAAATAAGCCAGTCACAGAAGGACAGATACTGTATGATTCCACTTATTAAGGCACCTAGAGTAGTCAGATTCATAAAGGCAGAAAGCAGAATGGTGATTGCTAGGGGACGGGGGAGGAGAGAGTGGGGAATTATTGTTTACGGACTACAGTCTGGGATGTTTCAGGTTGGATGAATAAAAAAAAAAGGGTTGAGAGACGGGTGGTGTGATGGTTGAATAACAATGTAAATGCACGAATGCCACTGAACTGTTCACTTAAAAATACTTACAAGGGTAAATGTTATGTATATTTCACCATAATAAAAATTTTAAAAACTCTCATACTGGATTCGATCACTGGAAATCTTTTAAATATGGTTGGGATAACTTGGATATGTGAGTCTCCTTTCTCTACTTAAAATTTCTGGAATCTAAATACAGACTAGGTATTTGTGATTAAAATTAAGCCTCCAAATTGAGATGTGCTATAAGAGTAAAATGTATTTTGAAAACTTAGTTTAAAAAGTGTAAAATATTTTACTCATGGTTTTTACAGTAACTACATGTTGAAATGGTAATATTTTTGATACATTGAGTTAAATAAAATATATTATTAAGGTTGGAGAAAAAGAGGAATGGATTCTACCACGTGGGTGAACCTTGAAACATTATGCTAAGTGAGATAAGGGCCAGACACATAAAAACAAATATTATATGATTCCACTTATCTGATATACCTAGAACAGGACATTTTATAGAGACAGAAAGTAGGTCAGAGGTTACCAGGGCCAGGGGGAGAGGGGACAAAAGAGTTATCACTTAATGGGTACAGAGTTTCTGTTTGGGGTGAAGAAAAATTTTGGAAATGGAAAATGGTGATGGTTCTATAATACTGTGAATGTAATTAATGTCACTGAATTATACACTTAAAATGGTTAAAATAGCAAATTTCATGTATATCCACAATTTAAAAAAAAGCCATGAGGAATGGGGTGGGGGAAAAGTAAATGAAGAGATCACTTTCTTAAAGCTATAGAAATCAATAAACAGTTGTGAACACTGACACGCTAGCTCCTTGGGTGAAGGGGTAAAGGAAACTTCCCCAGCTTATTCTGTGGATTTGGACATAAAGGAATTTTCCCATGTATGCTCCTCAGATTTAGACAGCTCTCTCCTAGAGAAAGGATGCAAGAATAAAAAAATCTTCCCACTGCTGAACTCCCATGGACAAATGTTTGGTGACAGCTTGCAAAGCTGTATTTATATCTCTTAAGACTGTGATGCATAAGAGGAGGTGGGGAGCACGTCAGGTGGCAAGTAAAATATGTTACATACAGCTGAAGGCTCTGAGCAGGCTCTGAAGTTGGAACATATCTGGGTTTTCTTCCCAAAGAGCTGCATTGAAGTTTAAGGTGAAGAGTTTTTATGTAATATGTGATATACAAAAGAATACACGTATATGTTATTATATTTACAACTTACCGTCCTTAACTCTGCACTCTTGTAACTATATGTTATATAGTATACTGTTTGTATTCATATAGGTTCAACATGCTATAGAGAGAACTGGAAGCTCATAACTGACCACTCTGTAACCCTGAGGTCTGTGTGGCCTCCTACCTTGTCTTTTGAAGAATTCACCTGCTGAAATGCCAAGTAGGAAATAACCCAACTGCTTGAACCTGCAGACATTTGGTTCTCTTTGTACAGTCTTCTTCTGTCCAATGGTACTTCCTCTTCCATTGCTTTCACAACTGTTGATTGCTAATGAACACCTTATACTCCAAACATCTTCTAAGCATCTGGTTTTGAAGATCTAACCTGTGACAAATACCTACCATTTGCCAGGTGCTGGAGAATCAGCAAAGTGTAGACAACAACTCCTGCCCCCATGGATCTCATAGTCTAATGAGGTTTCTGGAAACACGTGATAAGGCAATGTTTGTAGCTAGGGCAGCACCTCCTACCTTCCTCCTGTCTTGGAAGCAGATGTGGTGGCTGGAACTGCAGCAGCCACGTTGCTTCTACAAGGTGACAAGTATGATGGAACATTGAGTGCTGTATACAATTTAACAGCCACTAGTCACATGTGACTATTGAACATTTGAAATGTGGCTAGTCTGAACTGAGATGAGCTGTAAAATACATATGGGATTTCAGAGATTTAATTAAAAAAAACAAATGTAAAATATCTCAGTAGTATTTTTTTATATTGACTACAGGTTGAAATAATATTGTAGATACATTAAATAAAACATATTACAATCAATTTCACCACTTTGGGTGCTTTTTAAATGTCACTACTAGAAAATTTTAAATTACATGTGGCTTGCATCATATTTCTATTAGACAACAGCCGCCTAGAGAACCAGAGAATATAGCCACCATCACTCTACTGATACCTGGTTTAAAAACCAACTGGGTGCTTGAGACCTGGGGATGAGCCAGGCATGTCTCTGTCCCCAAGGAGCCCACAGTGAGAAAGAGACACAAAAAACAACCAAGGTGGGGAGACACCAATCAGCAAGATCTGGTAGGACCAGAGTCTGGGAGTCCCCAGTGGGCACAAAACCCAGACTGAAGATGGAATAAGAGAAGGGGAAGTAGAGAAGAACTCAGGGAGGGCTCCCTGAAGAAGGTGATGCTTGCTTAAACTGGATCACACAGAGAACAAGTTAGCTAGGCCAGGAAGGGGCCCATGTTCAGCACAAGCCATGCAGATCTTCTGTGGGCCATGGCTCTACAAGTTCCCATTTGATGAAATTCGAAGAGAAAAATACACACTTGTAGTTGTTCCCCTTTTAAAGAGCATTCACCTTCACTGATAAAGCAAACCTGTTAAAGAAACCATGTATACACAACTATATTTGCAACTGTAAAGCACTATGCAGACGTTGGGCGAGAACAATAGCAATTCAGTTGTTTTGGCTGTGACTGAGATGGCTTCAGAGGTGGCAGCCATCCCTGCCTTATTGCTACTGGACTGCTCTGTTCGAGGCCACCCTGCCCAGACTCCAGGACTCAAGGGGTGTCCATCCCAATGCCCACTCAGCAAGGCCAAAGAGATCCAAGTAGGCAATATCCTGCTGTGGCAGCCCCCTTTCAGAGATGGGCTCTTCTTGGCCCCACTGGTGGGGAGCATCCCCCAAAAGAAGGTCCAGGGAGAACACAACAATGCCTATAATATTTCCAATGCGATGCACACACCCTTGGGCTCAGAAATCCTCACAACTATCCCAGACATGCTCTCATGTATATATAAAGTCTGTGCGGAAATGTACTGCACCACCATTTAGGATGGCAATAGACTCTGAACGAGCGAAGCAGTAAAATAAATTGTGAAACGGGAAGCCATAAAAAACCCTGAAAATAATAAAAGGATGAGAGCCCCACATACTGATATAAAACAATCTCCAAGATAGATGTGAGTGAAAAAAGAAAGATGCACAATATGTAAAAAACAACAAGGGGAGCCTGGGTGGCGCAGTCGGTTAAGCGTCCGACTTCAGCCAGGTCACGATCTCGCGGTCCGTGAGTTCGAGCCCCGCGTCGGGCTCTGGGCTGATGGCTCAGAGCCTGGAGCCTGTTTCCGATTCTGTGTCTCCCTCTCTCTCTGTCCCTCCCCTGTTCATGCTCTGTCTTTCTCTGTCCCAAAAAAAATAAATAAAAACGTGGAAAAAAAAAATAAATAAAATAAAATAAAAAACAACAACAACCCCCCCCCCAAAAAAAACCAAACCAAAACAAAAAACCAAAACGTTTTTCCATAAAAAGTCAGGAGTGGGGGGATGTGCACATCCATAATGCATGCACGCAGCCATGCATACCCATGTAGACCGTCAGCAAGAGCACGTGGAAATGGTGGTGGCCTCTATGGTTGGGACCTGGGGGCGTGGGGAAAAGATACATTTCATACACCTAGTACATGTTCTTGTCCTGCTTGAATTTTTTTTTAAATCATAAGCACACACTTCTTTTTTTTAAAGAAAACTAATTCATTCTTTTTCCCTTAAAAAGACAAAGAAGTCTTTATAAGTGTACTTATAAAAATGAACCACAGTGAACCCAAATTAACCACTTCCCACGAAGACAGCCAAAAAAGAGAGCTTTTTATCTTGGTTTAATATTTGGAGGATTGGAGTCACTGAAGCTCATACAGAATGTCCAGCGCATGCTCTCATGCTGAGCCTGCAACCTCCGTGTGGAGCAGAGGTGACAAGCGCAGGAACTAACCCAAGCCCATTGTAACCCAGGCTTAAAAACGTGTCTAACCAGTGCCAGGAGGCCATTCCAGGTAAGAGGACAAATCCGGAGGTCACCGACAGAGTCTCACTGCGCAGAGACCATCCCCTGCTCTGTCGGCTGGCTATGCCTGCAGCTGTCCATATTAGGCAAACTGGAACCTGACGTGCCCCAGCCAGTGCAGCAGAGCCCAGCTTCGAGGGCCGTGGTGGGTGATTTCAGAGGTCCGGAATGTCAGATAGCCTTATCTCGGCCAGGAGATAGCAGCCTTCCCTCCTAGCTTCACCCTTCCTGCCCTACCTCCCTGCCTCCTGCCGTGCTCTGCTTATGAAGCTTGGGAACCAGTTGCATCACCCAGGCCCGGGCCACCCACCGGGGAGCCACTGCAGAGGCAGAGATGGGCAAGGGTCACAGTGAGGGACAAAAGGTATGGGGTGACCCTGCTGGATGTTCCCCAAATACAGACATTTCCTTCTCACCAGATAACCCAACAGTGTTCATTTTATAGGCTGGCCCCATTCCTGCTGGTGACAAGAGCCCATGAGTCATTTCCTGCAAGCATGTTTTGACGGCGGTGATGTACAAATGCCTTCTGGTCTGCCTTGGTTATCTGTGATTACTGAGCAACCCCAGGGAGGGTGGTAGGAGGAACCCTGGATTGGGAATCTGGAGCCCATCCTCAATGGTCCCCCAGGTCCTCTGACTGCGAGACCCTCTCCTCACGTCCTGGCCCCAGGAGGCCGTTCTTTCTGGCCTGCCCCTGCATCCATCAATTCTGCTTTCTCTGGCCCTCACCCCTCCCCTCTCCCCATTCCTCATCCACTCCTTCGTTCCTGTTACACAGCAACATAGTCTTCTGGGAATACAGCTCTCTGCCTTGTGTTCCCTCAGCTCAGCAAGGCAAACTTCTACTCCGATGTCAAGCTCCAAATCACACCTTCTCTTCCAGGAAGCATTCCCAGACTGCTCCAGTCATACTTACTCATTGCTTTTCTGTGTTCTTGCAGAACAGCATTCACACCTGTCTCATACACTTAGGAAAGCACTGAAAATAATGGCTCAACACTTGCCGATCACTTATGATGTACTACGCAGCACTCTGAATACTTCACAAAGACTGTCTTATTTAATCCTCACTGCAACTCCATGAGAGAGGGACCATTCTTATCCTCATTTTACAGAGAATACCACTGACGATCGGGGATTTAGGTAACCTTCCCGAGGCCACAGAGCTATTTAGTGGCTGACTGGTACCTAGATGAGTGCCTGGCACACAGTAGCTACTCAATCATTATTCACCTTGTGAATGACTAAGTAAGTTAAGAAACATAGACATAATTATGTTTCTATCTCCTGAACCACTCAGAGCCACCTCTTATTTACCTTTCAAGCCATCTCTCCTGTCAGGTGCCTAGTAAGACACAGGGCACTCGAAATACCTGCTGAATGAATGAACAAAAGAAGAATCGCTTCTCAGCCTTTTGGCCAAGATCAAGTGAATGAACCAAAGAATATTTGAGCAAAACCAATCAACAGCACCCAAATCCTGTCAATGCCACCTGCTAGCTTCACATAAATAACTTCAGGATCCTGAGTCCCCGTGTATGTCACCTGTCAAATGTAGAGATTGTACACAACATTCTCTCAAGTCCCTTCTGGTATCGGGTACATATAAAATAAAAGACCAGACTCAACAATTTTGCAATGATGGCAATTCCCATACTAAACTTTGTATTTTTTTTTCCCTCCCGGGCTATTTTCCCCAGGAACATTCCATAGGTGGATGTGACATTTGATCTGGGTCCTGCCATAATGCAGAGCCAATAATAGTCCAAAAAGAGTTAATTCGGCTCAATCCTTGGTTCACTCTATCCTTATCCAAACAAGTCACACCCAGAGAAAGAATGATTAAGTGCCTGACAAAACCCTCATAACTAATCATCAATAATAAACAATGATCCCAAGTGAGATTGTGCAAGTTAGATTAAAGCCACTGCTCTAACAACTCTGTCTGATTTTCTCCCGGTCTCCTGGCAACTCCACCAGAGACTTTCTTCTCCAAACAGATCCTGGTCCATCTCCCCCAACCACCACTGCCAACACGCGCGCGCACACACACACACACACACACACACACACCCCACTCACTGCTGGAATAGAGACAGCAGCACAATGCTGAGCACGTGGTAGCTGCTGATAAAAGCTTGTGAAATGCTGAAGCCCAGATCCACTCCAGATGGTGCTCAGATGTGTCCACATCCGTGGAAAGGTGGGGCTTCTGGCTAAATTTCATGAATTTCTACTCTAATTGTGGCCTGACCAGGAGCTTGGCTGTATGCCTGGTACCTGACACAGCTGTGTTCTATGGCTCGGCATTAATGATCACCCATGTGCATGCTAATACCCAGCATTTCTTGTCCGGCTGATGCTCAGCATAAACCACTACACCCAAGGATACCTAAGTGGGGTGTGTGAGCGAGACAGTGTCTGTTCATGTCAGGAGAGGGAGGAGCCACGTTCTGTGTTTTGTTTGACTCACAACAAGGAGGATATAAACTCTATGCTCTTAGAGCAGGGCATTACCCATCCACATGAACCCAGTACGGAGAGAGACTATACCATGACCGGAATGCAAATAAATAGTCACCACAGAAGACACCTGTTATTTATCTGTCTCACACCTCTATGACCTTGGGAATCTGCTCCTCCCTCATATCAATCATGTGATGCTTGAAAGGGCCACCAAAGACAGCAGCCGTTTCCCTCAGTTTGGGCACAATAATTGGTCCAGAGATGGGCCAATCAGAATCCTTCCCTGAGATTGTAATCAGCATTAGGCAGGAGGACAGAGAATCTAGTCTTTGGGTCACACACCTATAAAGATATGAAGTACAGGCCACCAACATGGAGAAAATGTGTTTGCAGGAGGGAAGAATGGAACCAACATAGAGCAAAACATCCAAGGGATACATGGAAGGACAGAGGATGGGAAAGACTTTGAGTGTCTGGACCTCCCTGTTTATACAAGTTAATGATTTCCCTTTTTGTTTAGATTTGAGTTGGGTTTCTGAAGTGTGCAGCTCAAGTGACCTCACACAGTCACAGCCATACTTAGAGCACATTTTCTTTCTTTCTTTTTTTTTTTATAATTCAAAAAAAAAATTTTTAATGTTTATTTTTGAGAGAGAGAGAGAGAGAGAGAGAGAGAGAGAACGAGTGGGGGAGGGCCAGAGAGACAGGGAGACACAGAATCCGAAGCGGGCTCCAGGCTCTGAGCTGTCAGCACAGAGCCCAATGCAGGGCTCGAACCCACAAACCGTGAGATCATGACCTGAGCCAATGTCGGACAGTCAACTCACTGAGCTGCCCAGGTGCCCCTAGAGCACATTTTCAAATGTGTCTTCCACACTTAAGGATCTAGGTCATCTGGCTACCACACATCTGAAATGTCTGTGTTCCTCCTCCCACAAGGTATAAAATTCTGAGCAAGATACACTCTCACCCAGCATCACTGACTACAGATGGTAGTGCTTTCCCTTTGTACCTCAGGCCCCAGGGGTGACCTGCCAACCACAAGAGTCCACAAGGACTCTTCTCGTTCCACCCATCAAACCTTGTAAAATAGGGGCCGGCCAGACAGGCTAGGCAACCGACCGGTGATTTCTGAAAAATGCCCAACATCCTGGCGGTCAAGTCTCCATCCCATCCCCCTGCTGGCTCACTCCGTCTGAAGGTCTGTCTTCAGATCTCCAAGAGAGTCCCCTCAACAGCTAGAAACTCGTGAGTGCATGAGGCCACCACATTTCCTAATAAAATAAGGCCTCTAAAAATCTCCCTGAGAAAACATCTTGCAGCTCGGTCACCTGGCCTCTCTGGGACCTTTCTAAAAGAACGCCGCCAAATGTACCTACTGAAAAGGGTGATGCTTTGAAAACAAACAGTTCCCCCCTCTCTGTGTCTGAAGAGCCTCCCAGAGCCATGAAGTTACAGCAGCTAGGCCCGGGTGCTGCCTCGGATACCAGTTACACCCCTTGCTCTCGTTTTTCTTTAAAACTTTCATCTCCTCTGCACAGGGCTGAAGCTTGGCGGGTTATGGGCAGACACCACCTGGATGGCGAGAGCTCTGGGCTGGAGTGCTGGCCTGGTGCAATGCTCTTCTTATGCCCCATAAAGTCAGTGCGCCCCAGACCTGGAGGAGCTCTGGCAGCCATGTCCCCAGGGACAGGAGAAAGCAGCCATCTCCCACGGTACACTCAACAGCTCCTCATCACCAAAACAAAAACACAACAGTCCTGATCGCCATGGAGAGTTCAATCCTCTTGTCTGGGATTGGCACCGACTAAAATTCCAAGGGCTCTGGCTGAACCACCTCCTGTGAGGTCTAAATTCAGCACGCTCACTTTTAACCTAAACATACGGCCTGGACCACTGCCCGGGGCTGACAGCCCCCAGGGGCCAGCCGGGAAGTCATGACTTCCGGCTGCCCATTCGGCAATGGGCACTGCGGTGCTAGAAGAGAGGTGATGCGCTTCCTAGGCCATGTTCACCGAGGTTGCCTATGGCCAAACAATGGGGGAAGTAACCAGCTGTGGAGGGTTAACTGCACGTGAGATCCTGAGCACAGAAATGCATCCTGGGGAAGAGGGCAGGGAGGCAGTAGAGAAAGAGAGAGGGAGGAAAAGGCAGTAAGGACCAAAGACCTATTTCTTAGCCAATTAAAGTCAAGGGATCTTTCTACAATGTTGGCTCCCAGGGGAGTGGAATTTAGGACACAATCTCTAGAATCAGACAGACCAAGGTTGCCTTCTTGTTGTGTGATCTTGGGGAAGATAATGGACTCTTGGTTTCCATAGCTCTAAAATGACCCAAAGGACCATGTAGTGTTCATTGAGACCACGTTTATAAAGTGCCCGGCACAAAAGAGTTGCTCAATAAATAGTAACTACTAAAAGTAGTAGTGGAAATGGTAATAGTAGAAGGAGGATAATGCCAGGCATGCCTTTATTCCGTCTGCTTTGGAGAGGGCACAAGAAGAGTAGCTGAGGCCACCATGGTAAGACACGAGCTCCCACCCAGGATAAGCTGTGCAGGTACAAAAGAAACCTTGAACCGAGCAAACTGAGAATACACACCCATGCCTCTTAGGAACCTCAGGATGGCAAGACAGCAACAGGTTCCTGACCTCCCAACGAGCCAACCCACACACCCCACTCGGGTAAGAGATGTCCGCCCAGGGTGTTTCCTTACCTTGGTGTTCATACAAGACTTCCCTCGCTTATACTCTTTGTGGGATCCACGCTTGTCCAATTTGTACCACAGGGCTTTGGCCTTCCAGGTGGTCACCTTGGACTTGAGCTTGGAATAAAAGTTTCTGTGGTCCAGAGGGTCTAGGTCCAGGTGTCGCGTGAGGATGTTGAAGGCCTGGAGGGTGCCTTTGCACGTGGAAGCCTGGACAAAGTTCTCGAAAACCTGCCCAGCCTGGGTCTGCTTCTCGTCCTCGTTTTCCCCCATGTTTTAGGAGCCGTGTAGAGCAGTGGTGAGGAGAGGATGCAGGAGAACACCATCAAGTACCTGGAGAAGCGTCACACCTGCAAAGGTAGGTGGGGGCAGAGGTGAGCTCTGTGGCAATGAGGACAGGGGAGGGGGGATGGGTGCCGAGAGCAAAAAATAAAATTCCTTTAAGATGTTAAACACCCTAAGCGTAATAATGAGTGCTAAACATAAATCATCTATAGAAGACATACAATCATATCTTCTGACCTGGCAATCCTGTCTTGCTGGCAATCTCTGCCTCCCCACCAACACCCCACTCCCCTCACTGGCTAAAAAGAAATACATACTGACTGTTCAAAGATACACCCTGGCTGATGTCAGCATTACCTGGTCGATCTTGCTATGAGCCAGATACTGTAGTTCTAGAAATAATAACTGGTAAAAGGGGGGGGGGGCAGAAAAGCACAACAGATTTAGCTAGCACCACCAAAAACATCTAGTTCGTGGTGCTGCAAATTAGATGACTAATATTACTGTAATCTAGCCACATGACATTAGTGCACAGACCAAAAAATTCAAAGCACACGCCTCCCTAGATTTCATGACCTTCCCACCTGTCCTTAGACACCAAACTTTAAAGTCTTCCTTCGTTTAGTCACCAGAGGTCTTTCCCCTACATAGGTGACAGACAGCAACTTCTCAAAATTTCTCTCTACTGCCAGTACCTGCTGGAAGCATGGGATCTACCTGGGTCAGACATACAGAAAGTCACAGATACATGTGGGTCTCCTCCCGATGGACAAAAGGAGTCTGTGCTTTGTGAGCCCAAGCTGTGAGCTGTTTGGAACAAGTGCATAGGCTGATGGAAGGAAAAACGCGATGGGTATTCATTCACATCACGAAAATAGCTCGCCGGGGTTTTGGCCATCAGCCTTTCCCTGTGCACCACTCTAACCTCAGGCATTTCTTTGGAAAGTCATTTAAGTTTCAAAGGAACAAAAATAAGTTAGGGCTGATTTTCCAAAGCAATAGCTGTTTTTCCAGAATCCAAAGCTAGTGCAAGACGACAAGCGTCGAGGAACTAGGGCCGGCCCAGCTGTCACGAGGGCTCGAGAGGGTCTGTAAACAAGAGAATACAGCATACCAAGGTCCCCCAGACAGAGGCCTGGCAGGAGGAGGTCGGCAAACACACAGACAAGGACCTTGGGCTGGGCGGCTTCCCACTCTAGACAGAAATGCCATTGTGGGTGCATGTGGATTGTGGGCTGACCTTATAATATTAAAAGCAGAGAATGGTGTTTGTCTTCTTCCTTAATCCTTTACTCATTCGTTCAGCAACAATTATTGGTGCCTAAGCAGAAGCCATGGGTTGCCCTAGGTGCTAGGGATGCAGAGATGGGGCCTAGTGAGGAAGACAGGTGCATAAAGAGTTGGTTATAAGACAATAGGCAAGTGGTCTTAGAATACGAACTCAGTGCATGGAAGCCAGATCAGGAGGTGTCCAACGGAGCCTAGAGGTAGCCAGAGGAGCCACGGGGGCAAAATGTCCAAGATGCTACAAGTTTAGGAACAAAGTGAATTTCATTAGAAGACCAGGGAGTAGATGCTCTCAGGCAAAGGAAATACCATACAGGCTTGAATTTGGAAAGAGCCAGTACAGCTGCAGAATGACAGCAAGGTCAAGGTGTCCGGAGTTCAGAACTCGTGACAAGGGGTAGGGGCATCCAGGGCAGATCATGGAGGGGGCCTGCTCCTCCCACGGGCTGTGAGGTGCAGAGACAGAGCAGCGGGCTGAGAGGAGTCTCTGGGAAGAGGAGATGGTGGGGAGGCACAGGAGAGGGAGGCGAGGACCAAAGCAGCTGGGAGAGCACAGGGAGACAGAAGCACACGCGAGAAGGCTGTACAGCAGCCTGGCGGGCACCACCTGTAGGGGGCAGCCTGCCGGGGGCAGACACCCAGACACTGCCAGCCAAGAGGGCACTGACAACAGCATGGGACCCCACCCCCACCCCCACTCTGCCCCCAGAAGCCTCCAACGTGCTTGGCACCGTGCTCAGCTGAAGGCACATTCCACTCCAGGCCTCGCCAAGTTCCATTTCTCGCCAGGCCCCTCTCCTCTGCGAGCACTGACCTGGCCGCTCTGTTCTCCGCAGCCCAACCAAGTCTGCAGACGTGGAGAGCTGGCCCTGTGCTTTGCCAGATGCTGCTAAGTCACGGATTCCCTCCCAGATGCACTCTCGGCTCCTGTGACATCCGCAGTGCTTAATTTTGGCACCGCTCACATAAACACGGCCTCCTCCTGCTTCAGCTCTGCCCCAGGTACAAGACTCGCCACCAAGACAGCTAAACAGACAGCAAGACTCCTTTGCTTTTCAGAGCGAATGAACACTTTGTTTCTCTCTATCCTTGGATCCACTTCTCTGCCCAGCGCCGAATGAAGGATGTGGCAGCGGACGGACAAATACGAAACCCCTTGAATTCAGCCAGTATCTTGCAGTCCTTTCTGGGGCTGGGCAGGCAGTGCAGAGAAAACTACAGGCTTTAAGGCCATCAGAGCCCAAGTCCAAAGCTCAGCTTGGCCCCTGGCTGCCCTCGTGGCCTCACACAAGCCACGTAAGCTCTGAGCCTCAGTTTCTTCTTTTGTAAGAGACGTGACAGTCTCCACCTTGCAGGGTTGCTGCAGAGGGTGAGATACGTGTGTGAAGGCAGAGCTGGCCCCGGGCAGCTCTCGGCCGATGTGGAGACATATGCCACATCCCTCACGGCGGGCAGATTTGTGTCTGGGGAATGTACCGGTTTGAAAAATACTTTTGCAAGATGGAGTCTCCAAGTTTCCAACTCCTTGCCTAGAATGATGCTGAACCTGACTCCCAGAGAATAATTTACAAACTGGAAGAACCTGTCTCCTTCCAACACCAGCTGCCTCCCTTCCTTCCCCCCACCCCCCAAAAGAGAAATAAACATTTTAGGGCTCCAGTGGAGAGCTGAAGGTGGTACAGAGGGCACAGGGTGGGTGTAGGGGCTTCAGGGATGCACTGCTATCTAGAGAGAGGTTCAGAGAGGTGGAGAGAGCTGGCAGGACGGCAGACAGAGCTGCCTTGGACTGTACCTTAGCAGCTCGCACAAGGCTTAGACCTGCATCCCTGGGTCTGAAGGGTCTGGTCTCAGGCTATAAAATCAGCTTTCCCACTGAAGTCAAAGACCTTAAAAATGACTCTAACACCCACGTGGGGTAGGTTTCCTCAGGAAGAGCCTCAGAGGGGTTAGAGTCTGGCAGATGGGGGCGTGCACCTGGTCTCGCGCACCTGCTAGGCGCACCTGATCTAGCGTATCTCTCAGCCTGTTTTCTCATCTGTAAGAGGAGATCGTCACACCCACTCCATAGGCTTGCAAGGAAGAAATTCAGTCATGTATGTGATGTATTTAGCACCCAGCAGCTACACGATAACCAGCATTCATTACTATTCTTCAAATGGTGCAAAGGTCATCAAACCAGAAGGAAGGGACTAGCTTCCCGGGTCAAGGAATTATATACGTTATAAAACTAGAAGCCATGGGCTTTCAATTCAGAATATATGGTTCAAATCTACTTTGTAGTTATGGAGGCTTGGACAACTCACTTTAACTTCTGAGATTTAAGTTTCCCCAAATATAAATTGGGGAACAAGGAAGTTTCAGTAATGAACTGAAAGCATCCTTGGTATGAGGTAGTTCTGTTAATGAACTAGAAAGGCTGACTTAGGAGAACTCTTTAAGTCCGCGTTCCAAGCCCTTTCTTCCAGAGAGTGGTGTGTAATTCTTTTGGTGGATACCCTTTCTCCTTCCCCAAAAGAAAATCAAGGATTAGTTAAATCAGAGGATCCTGGATAAAAGCTCTTGTTAAAATTTTCCTTGTCAACCACTCCCCAGCTGTTGCTTTTTAGAGTTTGATATGAAATATAAATAAAACCAACTACCCAGAAATATGAAAGGTTTCTGCATTTTCTGGGAAGAAACAGGACGTGATGCTTTAGTTTCTAAGAATAGCCTTGAAGCAATTTGGTTTTTGCCAACTGGAGTCCCTTATTTGTGGTTCTGCCTGTGTGACTTCATAAGTCACAAAACAACCCCCTTTCCCTGTCTCTGGCTGCTACAAATTAAAACTCAGGGGCTCCAGGGGCACATGGGTGGCTCAGTCTGTTAAGAGTCTGACTGCTGATCTCAGCTCAGGTCATGATCTCATGGTTCATGAGTTTGAGCCCTGAGATAGGCTCTGCACTGACACCAGGAAGCCTGCTTGGGAACCTTTCTCTCCCTCTCTCTGCCCCTCATGCACATGTGCGTGCACTCTCTAAATAAATAAATAAATAAATAATATTTCTCTCCCTCTCTCTGCCCCTCATGCACATGTGCGTGCACTCTCTAAATAAATAAATAAATAAATAAATAAATAAATAAATAAATAAATAAATACAAATTAAAAACAAAAACCAAAAAACTCAGGGCTTCCGATTGCCAGTGATAGCATGAGTAATGGGCTCAGTCCAGGGCATCTAAAGGACAAGTTCAAGGTTTACACAGAGTCCCTAAGTACCTCTCAAATGAAAGAAGAAACCTTCTGGCCAAAGAGTTTCTCTAGTACACTCATATTTAAGACCTCCAGCCTTCTGTCTTCCCTGGGCCTCATCATCTGCCAAATGGCATCACAAAGGATGACCAGGTGTTGGATAAATGACAGGGTTCTATAAAAACTTGAGGGCTGGAGGGACACCAGACAGAACCTTCTAACAAAGCAGCTGTTTGGCCCAGGAGAAAAGCTCAGCCCTGAACCACACCCTCAAGGCTCACAGACAAGATATGCTTCAAGGTAAATACCAACCCTTGGGGTGGGGTGGGGGTGGATAAACAGGTGAAGGGGATTAAGAGGTACACACTTCCAGTTATGAAGTCAGTCACAGGGATAAAAAAAAAAAAAAAAGACAGCACAGGGAATATAGTCAGTAATACCGTAATAAGTTTGTACAGCAACAGATGGTAACTACACTTACTGTGATGCACCTTGCATAATATATAGAGCTGTCAAATCCCTATGCTGTACACCTGAAACTAATGCATTATATATCAACTTATGTTTCAATTAAATAAATAGAAAAAATAAATCAAAACTAAAAACCAAACCCTCTTACCATTGACATTGCCAAGCTCCTCATTCAAACTTACCATCTCCTAGGTACCTGGCCAACAGACCCCCACGCAGGACCAGTTTCCATTCCAGAGGCAATGAAAGGAAGCCGTTCACCCCCACGCACTCACAGGTGGTCAGAAGATAAGGAGCCCCAGCTCCGAGTGTCACCACAGAAGACCCTCAGTCACAGCCGCCTGGATCCAACACCTGAGCTGAGGTGAGAGGAAGCCAGGGGAATGTCTCCCACATACACTGCATCTCTGCAGAGCCCAGGTTCACAGGTGATCACATCTTCTCACCTGGCCCAAGGAGGCCTGGCTTTCCATCTTACAAGGACTTACAACAACCATCTAGAACCAAAAGGGGCATCCCCCAGAGTTGGGAAGAGACTGAAAGGGCCCCCTTGTCCTTGCCATGTCCTTCCAACCAGGGGTCCCAGCCTTGCCCTGCTCACCTTCCCAGATGGACATCACACTGCCTCCTGGGACGGCCTCTTGCACCCTTGCCTCCTCTGACCAGGAGAGCCTCAGTGGGATCAAGTCTTCTCAGTCATTCCCCAGGGAGATGGATCCTGTCTCTCCACAGGTTTCTTTCTGTTCCTTATTTTAACCCCAGAGATCACCCACAGGAAGTCAAAGCCCTTTCTTACATGCAGGCTAGACGCACACATGCAACTTTTCTTACACAGGCCATCTGAAGCCCTAATAGGAAAGGCCAATGGCAATGCATTCAAGAGACATACTGTGAAAGCCCAAACAAGTTCCCAGCCTGCCGCAAGGGTCTAGATAGTGCCCTCTGTCTACACTGCTCTGGGAGGGGAGCTCAGACTCTACCTTCTATGCTGCCCCCTCACTGAGAGCCCAAGGCCATGTGGCTCTTGCCCTTCCAGCCCCAGCCCTCTCCTCACTCTTTTCCAACAGTGAGTTTTCTCCATTGGTCTGGCTTCAAGTGACCTCACACACTCCCATGTCTTAACCTCCATCCACTTCCTCCTGCAATCTCAGAAGCAGATCCCAGGATGACCTCCCTCCCTGCTCCAGTGGGCCAGAGACCAGTATGCTGTGTGCTGACCAGTCAGAATGCCAGGAAGAGACCTATGAGACCAGAGGCCCACGGCAGGCCAGGCTTTTTCACCAGTTTTATCCTAAGGAGTCCTCACAACAAGTCTGTGGGGTGGGGTGGTCCTTATCTTTCTTTCCTGTTTCTGCTCTGTAACAAGAGCCCTGGGGGCCAGGGGCCATTCCAGAACTCATCCATCTTAATTTTTTTATTTTTTAGTGTTTATTTATTTTTGAGAGACAGAGAGAGACAAGAGTGCAAGTGGGGGAGGGGCAGAGAGACAGAGAGAGAGGGAGACAGAGAATCCGAAGCAGGCTCCAGGCTCTGAGCGGTCAGCACAGAGCCCAACGTGAGGCTCAAACCACGAAACCATCATGACCTGAGCTGAATGAAGTCAGACACTCAACCGACTGAGCCACCCAGGTGCCCCCATCTTGATTTTCTATAAAGCAAGTGTAAGTCTGCCATATGTGCTTCCTATTGTGTGTGTACGTGTGTGTATATACATGCATGTGTGCATGAGTGTATATATACGCAAGTGTATATATATATATATGTATGTGCATTGTGTATTCATGTATGCTTATATATGCATGTGTGTATATACCCACGTGTACATGTGCGTGTATAAGACACATGTATATATGTATATGCAGGTGTGTGTGTATATATATGTGCATTGTGTATGCATATACATGCATGCACGTATATGCCCGTGTGTATATGTTCATGTATAATACGCATGTGTGTATATCTACATGTGTACACACATACCTATTTTAAACATTTTTCAATAAGGATTTCCAGCCAGTGCTCCACATCTCTGCTTGAACCACGAAGCCTCTCTTCAAGGACCTTTCCAGAGAAGCAAAGCCTTTGAGTGGACAGAACTCTGGCCTGGGCATGAGGAGTCTGGGCCAGCCCCTGACACCAGCCTCATGAGGACACCAACAGCAGCGTGGCTCAGCTGCTGACAGTGCACCAGACCCTGTCCCAGATGCCTCCATCTGTGATCTCATTTGACCATCCTTGTTGGACAGAAGACAAGACAGACTACAGGGTAACCTCCCCAGTATCCCACAGGCAGTGACTAGGGATGCCGTGAAAGGAGCCCCACTCCATCTCACTTCAAAATCCACACTCTTAGTCACCCACTGGATAGGGGCCACATAGACAGAGCTAACACGACCAGCTTTTGCTGCAGCCACCGTATACAGGAAATGATCCAGTTCTAGAGCTTCTGAGGATCTCACAGGTGTCAACAACGGGATGTGGTTTCATCAGTTACGGTGCAACCAAATAATAAAGTATTCAGCAGTTCTTTAAAAATAGTATTCATGAAGACATTTAATCCATGGGGAAATGCTTGTGCCTTACTGCAGAGTGAGGAGAGCCGGATACAGTTTCAGGTACGCTATAGGATTCCGACCCCATAAGGCAATATCTATAGAAGAAGAAAAACAAGCTAAACATGAACATCATTGTGTGTGTGTGTGTGGGGGGGGGTGCATGCATGGGGTGGGGGGAGATGGTCTTTCAGATTATTTTTATTTTTAGCTTCATACTTTTCTGCATTTCCCAAATTTTCTACCAAGAGCATGTACAACTTGTATAAACCCCTCCTATACACACATTCCAAGTCCAGGAGCCTCTTTCCCTGATCAGACCATTGGTCTCAGCCATAGGAGGTGGGCTTCTGGACTGTATCTTCCTTGGGCGAGCAAGTACCTGCAGGCCTCCACCACACCAGCAGTGTACTTTTCTTCCGAAAACAAAGGGCCATCCTGCAAGAAGCTAACTTCTTGCTAACTTGGTGAATGTGCTTACATTCCAGCCAGCAAGGGACAGGGGTGGGACAAGGCCCCAAGGCTGTATTCCCCCCCATGGCTCTGCCCTCTGGATCTCAGGTCCTTGGGTCCAGCGTGGCAGGCCCCTTCCCAAGAAGCCATGCCTTTGAGCCCATCTCAGCCTGGCCTGCAGGATGCCTTGCCCGTGAACCCACAAGAAGGAAACCTGCATACCTGCTTATGGGCCAAGAGGTGACAAAATTACGTGGATCTCAACACACACACTGGGCTCATCTTAACAACAAAAACTGAACAGTCCATTCTACGTGTGCCCCAAATCATCTTGGTGACATACTGGGTGCCCAGGAAAACTGTCAACTCTCAATTTTGAGTTCCAGGAGGCCATCCTATTTCAGAACTGATAGTGGGGGTACTGAGAATAAGCAGATTCAGGGACAGAAAACAGAACAGTGGATGAGAGGGCAGGGGGAAGAGAGGAATACGGAGTTAGTGTTTAAGGGGTGCTGACTTTGAATTTGGCAAGATGAAAAAGTTCTGGAGGTGGATGGTGCGGATGTCTGCACAACCGTGTTAATATATTCAGTGCTACTGAGCTCTACATTTAAAAATGGTTAAAATGGTAAGTTTTATGTCACATATATTTTCCCACAAAAGTAAAAATAAAAATAAAATGCACAAAACAAAACCACCATCACCACCTAACAGTAAGAGCTGTCCAAGGCCAGAGTATGGAATTTGTGACCTAATTAACGCTGAAGTCAATTTTCTAAAATACTTCTGAATTAAAATGTAATACACAAAAGAAATCATTGGGCTAATGAAAGAATCTTGCTGTTTTTATTTGGCTCAGTGAAATCATTTTCACCTTTTTTTTTTTTTTTTTTTTGGTAGGTCATCTAGACTCTCATTCTTCCTTCCAAATCTTATTGGACTCTAGAAAGCCTATGGAAGCTCAGTCCTGACAAGTTGTAATTTTATCTCTTGTTCTGCTTCCCCCAGGCAACCACCAATACCCCCACCCCGGTACGCTCAGCACCAGTGACATCTCCTTCAACACCCGGCTCCCTGGTCTTGCTCCCTGAGCCCACCACGCATTGCCCAGGGAGAATGCTCCTGCATTCTGACCGTCCCCAAGCCGTGAGGCCAGCAGACTGCAGTTCTGTGAAAGCAGGGACCATTCTTCCCAGCAATGTACAGATTCCCTAAAAGCTCTCTGGCGACAGGTCCAGATCAGCTCAGATCAGGTGGAGATGCCATTGGGCTCGAATGAGTGGAAATAACGGCTGTGTCATGAGATGACACTCCTGTCCCTCAAAGTCAGGGCTGGGCATATTTTTCATTGGCTAACATCAACTTCAAGGACACTCGGTAAGAAGCCTTTTGAAGAATCCTGTTGTAAGACAAAGAAGCTTCCCCATTTCAAAAAACATTAGGTCCGATATATCATATAGCATCCTTGGTGTTCTTAAGCATGTGGATGTAAGCAAATCCTCGCCCTACCAACTCCTACTCTTCCCTTCAAGGCCCCTTCCCTCCAGACGTTCTAGCTCCCTAGCCCCAAATGGGTTGGATCCCTCCCACTGCATCCTTACTTGCCTCAATTACAGCAAGTTCTTCTGTCAATTTTTAATTTTTATGCCCAGTTCCTAGCACAAGACCCTCTGCACGTAGTATGTGCTAAATGAATGAATGAATATACAATCCTTGGGACCGTAAGAACTGTTGACATTAAATGAGCATCTATGAAGTCTTGGGCAAGGTGTTAAAAGCTTCCTATGTATTAAAGTTAATCACTGTAACAAACCCAGGCATTGTTAGACACTCCATTATCTCCATTTTGTAAAGAATTAGGAAAGTTAGCAAGTTGCCCGAGGTCACATGGCCACAAGTCATGAATGTGTAACATGAAGCCCCATAGTCAGAGCTCAGAGCCCACATCCTTAACCACTATACCCATACTGCTCCCACACAAAGTGGACGCAGCCAAAGGTATACAAGTGCTGCCCTGCACACCACAGCAGACAGGGTCTCTGGTCTAGGCCGGGGACTCCTTTTCTTCTATCAAACTCCAAAATGCTAAGATCTGGGTAATGAGATCTTGGTGCACTATCAGATGAGGACAGAGGCTAAGCTGCCAATAAAAACTCAGCTGGAAGGTAATTTTTAGGCTTTGGTGGGTATGGCCGAGACAGGCTAGCTGATTGCCACACGCATTGCTCCTTCCTCCTGAGCCCTTCCTTGTAGCTGTGAACCCACGCAACCAGCTCTAGGTAATCGGACTATGAGCAGAAGTGATATATACAACTTCCGGGCATGCCCCATAAGAACCTCCCATGGTGACCGTCCACGTTCTTTTCACTTCTGCCAGAGCACAGCAGCTTTGGAAACCACAGGTGGGAGATGGCAAAGCCAGGAGAAGGAAAGAGCCAGATTCCCTGGGTGCCCTGGGAGGAAAGCCCTCTGTGACAAGGAACATTTGGCCTTCACATACATGAGAAATAAACTGCAAGTATATGAAGTCACTGAGAACTGAGGGTTTATCTGTTAGGTGGGAAACGTCCCCTTAAGTAATACAGGAGGTAAACCACAGTGTGGTAGGTACGTCAGATTTGGCCTGTGTCAGAAAGCTTTCTCTCCCAGTAAGAATGCTGGTCACGTGGGGCGCCTGGGTGGCTCTGTCAGCTAAGCGTCTGACTTTGGCTCAGGTCACGATCTCATGGTTCGTGGGTCCAAGCCCCGTGTCGGGCCCTGTGCTGACAGCTCAGAGCCTGGAGCCTGCTTCAGATTCTGTGTCCCTCTCTCTGTCTGCCCCACTCCTGCTAATGTTCTGTCTCTGTCTTTCAAAACTGAATAAACATTAAAAAAAAAAAAAAAAAGAATGTTGGTCACATGAATGAGCATCTCTCTCACTACCACCATCGTTGTGGTCAACTTCCAAAACAACCAGATCCGCCATTTTATATCTTACCTTCCACTAGGTCCTCAATATCCTAAAAAGGTTGCTTGACCCTCAGAATATGCCTGCCCACCTCTCTATTTAAGCACTCCCGTCCCATATATATATCCTGGGTTGAAAATCCACATCCTTTCTCTACGTGAGAATAATAGAGGAGAACAGGACAGATAAGCTAGTCATTTCCTTGGTTTCAGTGCCTGCCCCCGTGTCCCCCGCCCTGAGTCCCTGGAAGCGATGTGCTATGGTGGAAACCAAATGGACTCTAGCTCACTGAGCACTCTACCGAACAAGTCATAAACAGAGCGTCTCTGTGAAACGTAAATGAGGTGCCTCATAGTGCGCTCTCACGGATGTGCTAAGTGTCATTTCCAGCACCTGCAGGGGAATGACTCCCACTACCTCAAAGCTCAAGGCAGCCCAAGCCAAACTAAGGTAGAAATTGGTGCATTTTCACACAAATGGAAAGGGTAGCTCATTCCCGTTCATCTAACTTAGGCTGGGATGGGAGAGCTAAACGTGTGTTTTCCACTGAGCTGGTTTCTAGCACGCCCTTAAGGTCACTCCCCGTGGTGAACCTTCGTATCTGGATCGCATTACATCTCCTGACTTGCTGAAATTAGGTCTCAGGGACTTGGACTCCAGTAATTGGTCCGGAGGACAGAGGGGGATGCCGAGGAGGAGACGGAAGCCATAGCAAAGCGAACATGAAAAGGATTTCTCAACAACACCTGTTCGCTCCACACACAGCTCCCCAGCCAGGAGCCTGGGACGACCACAGAGCAGTCCCCGCCCTGAGAAGCTCACAGCCCAGCAGTGTCTCACGGAGCCTGTCTTCCAAAGGCCCCAGACCTTAAAGAGTTGTGCCAAGTTAATGCATTTGTCAACCGCCTCCCTCCCCCCACCCCCCCGCCAAAAATTTGTTCTTCATTGCCTGACAAAAGTTGCGGGGTTTTTTGTTCTCGTGTGAATTTGTCAACATGAAGTCAGTCTCAAAAATGTGCGCAAACTCCATCATAGTTAGGTCTATACTGCCTTCGCCTAAGAAAACAAAATGGCACTCTCCGTCCTTCCCACCCAGCCTGGCTTCCCCGGCCATGTCCACTCCCTCACCTCCACCTCCCCTTCCATCCACTGCAGTCTGCTTCCCACCCATGCACACAGTCCGGGCCTGGCCTCACACCCAAGGTTGCCACACCAACTCCACCATCCCATCTGGGACCCTACCTTGTTCACTGCCTCTCCCATTTTCAGTCTTTGCAGGCTCCTCTCTCTCTCAATGCCCCTGAGATTTTGCTGTGTCCCAAGATTTTAATCTTCACTCTCCTCCCGCCCTCAAGGACCTCAGACACTCCTATAGTTCAACCAATATCTATGTCCTTATGACCCAACAAGCTATCCCTCCATGGGATCTCCAGGTCCGTAAGCCAACTGCCAGATACCCACTTCCTCAATGACTCCCATACAGAGACCTCACATGTGGTCAGTTGACCTCCCGTCACTCCCCTGCACCCCCAACCTCAGCGAACAGCACCATCTGCATCCAGACCCCCGAGTCACACTGTCAGAGTCCCCTCCTTGCCCCAGTCCCTCACCTCCTGAGCGGCCCATCACCCAGTCCTGCCTCAGCAGCCCCATCCACTACCACCGTCCTTCCTCTCTGCTCTCACCTGAGCCCTCAAAACCTCCTCAAGCTGTTCCTGCTTCCTGATCACCCCCCTCCAACCCATCGGCCTATTTCTCAAGCTGCTACCAAAGACACCTTTACATCAAAAACGCACATTTGCTCAGGATCTGTTCCTCTTTCATCCTTCAGCAGCAGCCCCCCACCCCCCCCCCCAACAATCTTCAGGGCCAAATCTGAACATCCTAGCAGAGCAAAACAGAAACCACCTTTGTGACTCACCTCTTGACTGCCCTTGGCCTGCCCCCCAATGCTTCCCCTTCCCTGTACTCTTGGCTTAGTGAGCCACCCGCAGTCCCTAGTAAGCCAGGCTCTTCCACAACTCCCTGCCTGTGCCTTAGCTTGTGCTGTGTCTCTAACATGCCCATGCACATTCTTTTTTATCTGCTGAAAACCTGGGGGGCTCTAGAGCTGAAATACCAAAGCTAGCACAGTATCAGGGGTCCCAGTTTGGACTCTGGAGTCAGGTAGACTTATTAGAAACACGACACACCATTTACTAGCTGTGTGTGCCTGGACGAGTTACCAAACCTCTTTGAACCTCAGTTTCCCCATCCATAAAATGGGGATAATAATAGTCTTGACCCCACTGGGCTACGTGAGAATGAAACACAATGATGCTTGGCTAGGCAGTGTTCTAGGCTGCACTGTTCTCCTTTAAAGTCTTGCTCGGGCCTCCACTCACCCCCTTCCCCACACTGTACCCTGTGGAGGTTCCGATGATCGTTTCACACATCCTATTGTGTGGATCCACTTACAGGTCTGCCTGCCTCATTGGACTGTGAGCTCTCGAGCCTGGGATTTGTGCCTCTAGCAATGGTAGGTGCCCAGTGACCACTGCTTGTGGGTAAAACCCAAGCAAGAGTGGCTACAAAACCCAGGCTATGTGGTGGCTCGAAGTGTGACTGCTCTATCTTACCGCCACCAGGATTACCGCAGGGGCCTCCCACCCAGTCTCTACTTCTCAGCCAGAACCGCCCCCACCCTGTTCCCAAAGCCCTCAGGGCTCCCTATACCCCGCTGTGTAAACCCCCTTGATGGGCTCACCAGGTCTCCGGTGCAGCCCCTATTTCCTTGTTAGGCTCGATTCCCAAAGGTATTAGCGCTGCCCTGTGGCTGCGTCAGACAGGTGGGCCCCTGAAGTGCTCCACATCCAGCCTCCACCCTCCTCCTCCCAGCCCTGCTCCAATCTTACCCATCCTCTAGAGTGGGGGCATGCCCCACGATGCTAACTGAAGACTTACTGTGCCCTGTCTCCCAAAGGAACTGCACAGTCCACTCAGGGGATCACATTTCAATAATAATTATGGGTAATGGCTGCTGTGACACTGAGCGGTGTGGACACACAGGATGGAGTGACGGGCGGCCTGAAGAAAACCTCAGAGAAATGGCACCAGAGGCACAGAAGATTCCCGGCCCCTTACTGACCTTTCTTTCCTATGCATTCTTTTCCTCCTGGAGTCCACGCCAGAGGCCACCCAACCTGGCTCTACCATCGATTCACCAGGAAGGGTCTCCAAATACAGCTTCCTGGTCCCACTCCCAAACAGAATCTATGTAGCCTGATGGCCAAGGTGGGGAGGAGGGGAATGCTTTTGACTCCCCAGGGAGTTCTGTGGCCCAGCCAGGTCTGGGAATCACTACCCACATAGAGTTCTGCTCGTTCCATTCACTGAGAACCTGCTTTAGCTGGGGCATCGCCAGGCGCTGTGGAGAGCAGGTGGACAAGTTCTGCGCCCCCAGCTTCTGAGAAACTGCCATCCGGGCAGGGGTGGGGGCAGGGGGAGACAAGCAGTCATAACACAGGGATCGTACACAGGGCAGAGACCAGACTATCTGGCACTTCATTTAGCCTTGAACCCCAACACATTTTTTGTGCATTAATCTTGTCTGGGTGACTCATGTATAAACTTCTTAAGGAAAAGGCCACTGTCCTTTGTCTGGTTCCCTGCATTTCCCAGAGTACCCAGCTCAGTTCTGGGTACACAACTGGCATTCAATCGGTGTCAAAGATTCAAACAATTCGACTTTTTATATTATGCCCCTATTTGACGAATTCAGCCATTAACGAGCCGTCTACTCATTTTTACCTTTGTCATTTCGGTGCCGGTGAGGTGCCCACTCCTGGTAGGTAGGCACTACACATTTGTTGAATAAATGAACCTCTAGCAGTCAATGATCTGTTTCAGGAGCGACAGAACAGCTTATGCTATAACGCCTTTAGAGTTAGCTTTTGAAAGCCTCCCAAATTTTTTTCATTTGAATTATAGACCTTGAATTTCAGAATCAATTTCCTGATACGTAATTATACTGCTTTGTTGTTAATACTGTCATGAATGTTATTAGCAATGTAAATAACACCTCCCTGGACCTTGGCAGTCAGCCGGCCTCTGTGTGGCTATGCCCAGGGCAGGGGCACAGGACATGATTGCCCACTCCTCTCATTAAGCCTTCCACCCAGCTAGCAGACCAGCCGGCCACACCCCTGACCCCAGTCTCCACACAGGGACCTGTAAACTGCATTCAGCCTTTATAAGCAGGTGTGTGCACCTGCAGGGCTGGGTAAGCCCTGCCTGAGTCAGAAAAGCCCAATGGGCTGTTCAAAGCCTACGGACATGTCAACGCACTTGAGAAGCCAGGATCTGTGATTTCAGTGTGAAATCCCCTGTGCTGTAGACAAGACACACGACCAAACAGGGACACTCAGCAGGAGGTTCTTGGGAGGCCCCAGCACGGGACATTCCACCAAGCAGGAGTGGGCTGGGCAAGCTGGGGTGACCAGAAGAGTGGACAGACTCTGCTTTCCTTGGGGCCAGCATTTCCAGTGGTAATGCTGTTGTCATTGTGGTTTGTTTGTTTATTTGTTCTACGCCCTAAAAACAAGACTTGGTCTTGAGTGGGGACACTTCTGGATGCAGCTTAAAGATCATCTGGCCCTCCCTCTAGGTTCAGTCTAGGGATGGAAGATCTGTGATGTCCTTTGCACCAAGGACCAAAGGGGTTTTCCCTGGAGGGCATGCTCCTTCGTGGAAAGCACTCTGGCAGCCCAGTCTGAGAGCTGTTCCCTTCCTTTTCGCTTCTGCTCGAAAGCAGGAGGATTTATTTGCTGCCTACTTATTTGTCCATACCTTCCCCACAGACACTGATGACCATGTGCCAGGAAAATGAACACAGCTGCAAAGTTCTCAGATGTGACCTTGGAGGAGTGAATGGGCCAGAGGCAGAGCAAGAAAGCTCTGAGAAAGTTTCTCTCTACTCCAGCAGGACCCACCCAAGGGGGTTCTCTGTCCAAGTCAAATACACTGTTATCAGAGAGCAGTTTAGATGTCTGAGCAGAAAAGAGAGAGAGAGAGAGAGAGAGAGAGAGAGAGAGAGAGAGAGAGAGTTTGGTCCATTTCCTCATTTGTGCAGAGGAACTGAGGCCTCCTGGGAACTATTTTCCCAAAAGTTCTATAAAGCCAATGAAGTTTCCAGAAAGGTCTGATAAGACAGGGCAGAACGAGTCCCTAAAAGACACTAAACTGCTGAACTGACCTCTGAGATTTTTTTTTAATGTTTATTTATTTATTTTGAGAGAGAGGGAGGGAGGGAGGGAGAGAGAGAGAGAGAGAGAGAGAGAGAGAGAAAATGCACACATGCCAGCTGGGGAGGGGCAGAGAGAGGAGACCGAGAATCCCAAGCAGGCTCCACACTGTCAGCACAGAGCGTGATGCAGGGTTTGAACCCCCCAACCAGGAGATCATGACCTGAGCCAAAATCAAGAGTCAGATGCTTAAGTGACTGAGCCACTCAGGTGCACCTGAGATTATTGGCTTGACAGGTTATTCCACACCACTGGCACATGACCACGAGGCTGGCAGAGAGAGCAATGTGGACCTGTGTGGAAGGGCACCATGGCTCTGAGGACACGGACGCCCAGCTCTCCCAGTGAACACACAAAGGCCATGGTCTGTGAGTTCAGAGATGCTGGGATTAGCGCTCCAGGACCAGAGACTACCCTGACCCCTGCCCCTCACTGCCCCACAGCCCAACAGACATCAGTGCAGGGAGAAGATCACGGGTGGGACCATGCTGCTGATTTTTCTGTGGAGGTTAGGGAGACAGTGTCCTACCATCCCAACATAAGAAAGCTGGGTTGGCTCAACAAAGATATTGGACTCCTCTCTTGGTGTCTGGGCTCATGTTCTGACAAACACATTCACTAAAATAAGCAGCAGCTGTCTCAGAAAGGAATTTCTCTTTCTTCACACACAAAAAAACACAAAACCCAGGAGCTACAGAAGAGACCGATGCAGGCGTGAAGGCTTCGACTCCACATTGCTCTCCGGTTTTTCACATGAAGGACAAGTGAGGCTCAAAGCTCTGTTTCCAAAATGGATTTCCGGGGACAGACCTCCACAAGGATTCATCCATGGAGAGAGAGACCAGGGCTCCCACAGGACTCACTCACTCTCTCACTCACTCTCTCTCTCTCTCCGTGACTCCTCCCACTCTAAAGAGCTGATATTTTTAAAGATTCTTGCTCTCTCATGGCAAATCATCTGCTTCCTGGATCCTTTTGCCTTGTAAATATCATCTTTAAAAACAGAGATATATTTTCATTGGTCTTTATTTTTAAGTAGCCTTCTCACTCCAGCCCAGCTCCTGCAGAAAGATTGTGTGGCCCTGTCTGGAATGCAAACCAGTCCCTGGAGAGACAGTCTGCGCATGAACTCACAAGGGTGTTTGTTATCAGCTTATTTGGCAAGAGGAATCTGAGACATTTTACACATGAACTGTCAGTGTGGCCGGTCCCACTCTGATGCCTTCGCCCTATCAATAAACACCTCCACTGGTGCGTGACACACAAGAGGTAAAAAATGGACACAGACAGTCTGAAAACAAGCCTCGTGCACGTGTCTACAGGGAAAGGTACTTCAGGTGCCTGGAGAATTCATATCTGGAGAATCTTCGCTGGTCCCTACTGAGGTTTCTTTCAACGACTCTTACAGAGTTAGCAAGTGTTTCACAAAAGCCCTTAACCTTCTGGTGCCAACCACGCCCCCTCCTCCCCCAGCTTATCTCTCAGTTAAATGTCCCACCCCTTCCACCCTCAGCGAAGAAGAAAACTCTTCTTTACTTGTGAGTCCTGCATCAAGCCCTTTCATACCACCACACATTTTCTTGGAAGCCTGCTTTCTTATCTACCTAGTAATCTCCTATTCATCCTTCAATTCCCAAGTCCCCCAGCTTGTGCTCAGTGCAGGTATTCTGTGTGAGGCTCTCTTCTCAGTGCTTCCAGAACACTTGATGTGTCTATGACAACAGTTAGAATGGCGGCTGTAACTTCGTATGCACCTGTCCTGCTGTCAGGCCAAGGCACAAGCTCCTGGGAATAAAGGGACTAGGGCTTACTCACCCCTGCATCCCCACAACCCAGCCCAGGACCCGGCATTCAGAAACCTCATAATAAATGTTGGTCGCCCCAATCAACACCCGGCCCATTTAGCCCCAGCCCTCCCCTCTCGGTGCTAACAGAGAGGCCACTTGACATGTGGAACGAGAACAGGCGGCGGGGTCAGCCTCTGAGCGCTGGCCCCTGTGAGTTCAGTAGCCTGTGTCTGCCTCAGTTTCCTTCTCAGTACAACAAGTATGGCCACTTCTCAGAGGGCTGCCGAGGGGAACAGACAAGGTAACACACACAACTTTGTGCCCACTCGTGTCATGGAGCTCAGGAGGAAACGTGAAAACAAGTGGGGTCCTACTTTAAAAAAGTGAATGGCTTCCGCGCCGGTTCATGGGCCATTAACATGATGATAAGGTGGCCAGCCTGCCACCCAAAGTGGCCTCTCTCAGAGTAAGAGACAGGGCAGGCTGCACACTCAATCCACACCCTTAGCTTCAGATTCTCAGGACGAGGCCTGCTTAGCAACAAAGGTGATTTGCGTCTGAGTGGCAAACCCACAAGAGGCCACTCCTGCCGAGGCTGGCAGATCCGAGCCTTCGTTTCCGGTCTTAAATTAACCTTTCACCCCAAGACACGCCATAAAACAGAATAATGCTGGCTCAACAGTGGTAAGTCACTAAGTACAAGCCAAACAGCCCGCACATGAGAAGAAGCCTCCACCTCCCCGAGCGGTTGCACCCAGGTTTTATTAGGCCCCCAATAAACAATGAGGTGGCAGCAGTGGGGCCCTGCTCACACCTTAGACAATCAAGCACAGGGTCAAAGAGAGAAGTGGAAAGTGTGGTGGCTGGAACCATGTCAGGAGGCAGCAGGGCGCTGGGGGGAAAGCCACTTCATATGATGTTGTTTTTTTAAATGTTTATTTATTTTGGAGAGAGAGAAACAGGGAGCAAGCAGGGGAGGGGCAGAGAGGGAGACACAGAATCCGAAGCAGGCTCCAGGCTCTCAGCTGTTAGCACAGAGCCCGACACGGGGCTCGAACCCACCAACCGTGAGATCGTGACCTGAGCCAGTCTGACGCTTAACCGACTGAGCCACCCAGGTGCCCCTCATATGATGTTTTTGATTCCCAAAGTTGGGAATCGGGAGACCTGGCCTTCATCTCCATTCTCCCACTAGCTTGCTTTCTGGGTCTTGGTAAGTTCTCTCTCTGGGCCTCAATTTCTTTACCCATACAACAGAAGAATTCGATTCCATGTTCTATAGGTTCTTCCCAGCTTTAACACACTAAGATCATAAATCCTAGAGGCAACTCCACCTTTCTCAGCCCTTCCCCTTTCTGTGATAGTTATCCATCTGAGACATCTCTTAGCTCCCACTGAGCAGGCTTCTACCAACACTAGAACTTCACTGCTCCAGAGTGTCTGGTCAGTCCTGAGCACAGAGCCTGGCTGGCCAAGAAGAGGAGACGCTTGAGGCCGTATTCTTAAGGACTCATCTGCTCTCTCTGGTCAAACAACTCAACTCCAGGTAACTTGTGGCATTCGGAGCTTGGCTATTCCAACAACCCCTGGTCATCTGGGCTGGCTTCTTTCCACTCAAAGATTTTTCTCACTCCCTTCTAATACCACCTGCACCTCCTGGGTTCCCAACTCTCTATCAAAACATTAGACTTTCCCCAAGGTGCTTGGCAAGAGACTAGGGCAGCAATTGGCAGTTCTTATCTGTACTCTGGTATGTCCCAGGGTGGGGTAGGGGAGAGGCTACGAAGGCCAGGAGAAAAGTGTCTACAGAAGCAATCTCCAGCCACATTAGGAGGAGGTGACCTGGAGAAGGTGACAGAGCTAATCACAAGGACAGAGAGAGCACTGAAAAGTCACAGAATTCCAGGAAGCTCCTTAAGATGCTACCCAACCCTCGATGCCTCCCTTATCTCCTTAATAACTCTGGGGACAGGTGAAGTTCTGAGTGGCCCAACGCCATGCAGCTAAGCTGTGGACAATCAATACTAGAACGTGGGTCTTGGCCTCAGCCCACTCTTTTTTCCACTCTACTCCGTTGACCTCAAGACCTAGTTAGGGTACTCTAATGAGGCCAGTTGGATCCCCTACAGACTCTAAGAAACATGACCCAAGTGCCACTTAGGGGAAGAGCAGGCCCAGAAGATATTTTGATAACTGTCTCCCTGACCCCCCATGCATTCCTTCCCAAGCTGACACAGTTTAATTGTTCTTTCTCCAGCCCTTGCCACAAACTCTTGAGGAGCTTAGAGGTCAGTGAGAAGGGAGGGGTGAGCCCTCCTGTCTTACAGAAACCTGAATATCTAGGATGATCACAAGGTTCCCTCTTCCTCGGTCTAAAGGAGGTCAGTGGGGAAAAGTGGCAGATGGAATTAACCCACTGGAAACCTGGCCTGATTAGGTCAAGAACAGTCATTGTGAGCAATTAGATGGATCATCTGAATGTTTATTACAACGCTAGGATCTGCCTCTGCCAAGGACCTTTCAAAGACCCATGTTGGACAGCTCACCTCAAAGTCAGGAGGAGGAAGCTCAGAGTAAAAGATTCAAGGAATTAATTATTCAGTGTGCATGACCCAGTTCCTGGAGGTGAGGCTGAGTGAGAAGAGAACTCACCAGCTCCTTATCTTGGCAAGAAATGCAAATACTTCACCGGGTAGTGTTCCCTTTGCTGCCCAAGAGGATCCGTTTATGGTGGAGAGTGCCTCCCGCCTGCCTCCCCAAAAGAGCCAAAGTTCATTCATTCAACAAATAGTTACTGGGCTCCTCTGAAGTCCTATGCCCTCCAAGGATTTACATATGGCTGGAGCTTAGCAGCTTCGAAAGATCATGGAATTTATAAACAGGAGGCCCGGGCAGTGTCCCAGCTCAGACCTTAGGTGGCTATACTACCCTGGGCAGGGTAGAAAATTAAGTTAACTTTCTCATCTGCAAAATGGGAATGAATCCTCCTGCCTTATTATGAACGTGAAATTGATCTTTTTAAAATGGAAAGTCCAAGTAAACCTGAGGTGTAAACAATAATGAGAGAAGCCGCATGCTTTTCCTGCCCTAGAGAAGCTTCTGACCTGGCCATGTTTGGAAAATAACCCGAGGTACCTCTGTGGCAAAGCTCACATTTCCTGTAATTTGGGCAAAGGTTATGTTTCAATCTGCCAAGCAGAGATGGAGCCTGTGGTCAGTCCCAGTCTCCGGTCGGTATGCCCCAGAAGGTGCAAGAAGGGGCAGAGTATAAACAGAGGACCCAGGACCTGCCTGGCCCTGTATCTGGCCTGGGTAAATGAAAGACCCAGGAAAGCCCTATGACTGAGAGCGGGGGAAAGGCCACCTGGAAGTGTGGTCAGTCAGAAACAAAACTTCATCTGGGCACAACAGGAATGAGTTGGCATACACATCCCTCCCCATATACATTTCAGACAACGATGGAACTCACTGCCCATTGCCCGACCCTTCTCTGGGGACACACTCTATATTCTGTTTCTCTAGGAAAGAGGCAGAATTCTCAGGCCACAGCAGATGGTCTTATCAGGACCTCTTTGCCAGGACACTAAGAATCAGAACTCCTGCAGTAGCTTTTCCCAGGTCCAGCCAACCCCTTCCTGGTCTGTTGTTTAGGATGTCACCTCCCATAGCTCCTCGGTGCCCCCCAGGCCAGCCTCTAAATGCCCAGACCTGGCTGCCTGCTGCCCCTCCCCCACCCTGCTCCAGCCTTGGGTTGGGCAATGATGCTCTCTGATCCCCTCCTCCCCCTCCCCTCCACCAGGACCCACCCCAGTCTCACACCTCCAGGGAAGCCCCTAGAGGCAGGGCCAGTTCTATTCTTCCCTATGTTCCCTCTAACTCAGGGCATTCTAGAAGTCCTTCACCATCCTGGTACTGCGGAATGATAGTCCCAAAATGTTCTCTGGTGTCTACATAAGGAAGGGAGGCCGAGGAGGAAGGGGGAGGAGAGGAAAGATGCCAGACTGGAAGTCCAGGGCCCACGTTCCAATTCTCCATTTGGCACCAGTTAGGTAGGTAACTTTGAGAAAGTATCTTCAGGCCAGGCTTCAGTGTCCCTATCTGGTAATGAGGTGTTTGTGCTAAATAAGCTCTTGGGTTCTCTCTAATTATAAAATTCAGTATTACAGAAACCAGACTAGCCTGGCCATAGGAGACAAGCGTCCTGGTTCTTATGTGCTGCAGCCAGGGCGGGAGCAAGTTAGCTGACTGCCCAGACCTCTGTCTCCAGGTCTATAAAATACGTGAGGCTGATTGGACCACTCCTCCCAGGGAGTGAGGTTCCCACCAGACACTGCGGTAGAGCTTCATGAGCCCCAAAGCCCTGAAGAAATCTTGGGGTTTGAATTCCTTGAATCAACAAACAGCTGCCGACGCCCTGCCACGTGCCCAATACTGGGCCTCCAGGATGGCACTGCCTGGCTCAGACAGGAAGGTTGGAGGATGGGTCGTTGCTCTCAAGGCTCCCACAGCTAGGGAGTGAGACAAACAAGTGAGCAAACCTTAACTCGGCCGGTCATGCACCTGCAGTCTGAACAAAGCACTATGGGAGTGGAGAGGAGGAGGAGGCGCCAACTTTGCCTGGAGAAGGGAGGGAAGCTTCTAGAAGGAATGGCATGTCCCAGATGTGGACGCCTATTCCAGGAGTTGTGGGACTGAAGTCAGGGCAAAGGAGAGAGGCAGAAAATGAGGCTGAGGTCTAGCAAGAGGGGGCCTTGAAGGCCACTGGGACAGTGATGTTCAGATTGTCTTCTGGGAGGTTCTGGCAGCGCACAGAGACAGAGCAGGGGAACAGAGCAGAGCTGGGGAGAGCAGTGGGGGCTCCCAAGACAGTTCCTGAGGGTGACTATGCCAATCAGTCATTTTGATTCCTGCCCACACCAAGCCTCCCAGGCCCCCAAGCCTGCCTCCGTAGACTTGCCAAATCTACAGAAAGAGGTGAACAGGTCTGTTCTCCTAAGAAGGGAAGCCAAGCAGAGGAAGATGCCGCAATCACATTTTCAAATCTTGGACAAGTGGTGGAGTGCTGTGCAGTCACTCCCTGCAGGAGCTGCCCAGCCAGATTCTTGCCTTGGCACACATCTGGGCCAGCAGGAGACGGAAACGCCATCAGAACTGGGACTGGAGTCGGGACATCTGAGCTGCTGCTCTGACTAAGGGGAGAAGGGGCAGAGTGTCCCCCTGCCCAAAGACCACTGACTTAGGTCCCAGCCACATCTCAGTCTCAAGCCCCGCCTCCCTCCCTCCTCTGACAGCATGGAGGGCTGTGCAATGGTGGGGTGGCTGTCGGTTGTGGGGCAAAGACAGAGACAGGGTGGGAGGGGGGGCGGGGTGTGGGAACGGAGGCCTTCACCAGCCACTGCTTCTCCAAACCGGATCACAATTCACTTGGGTTTAAAGAAAGAGTGCAGGTGCCCTTACACCTTTCTGAAGCCTGACGCCAGCTCCCCAAGGTCAACCCAATGGTAGAAAAGAGACTTACTTGATCTTTAGGCATCGCAGTGACTAAAGTCATCTTGCAGGAAGAGCCACGCACAGGTTGCCATGTTCCTTTAAAAACAAGAGCCCGGCAATGAATGTCAGTTACATTATCTTACATTACAGCCTCATATCTTCTCCCTGCTAAGAGGTCCCCCAGGTTGTGTACTTTGCCCTGTAGTAACACTACCCAACTAGAGGAAATGCACAGAGGATTTCTCTCTGTGCTCCAAGTTTTGCATATGAATAAAGGAATTGCAAGGTGGTTAAACAAATTCCATTGTGTCCACTGTCTGGGCACCCTAAGGGTTTAATCACATCTCTACCAGAAGACTTGCAGAGAAAGTAAGATGGTAAAGATTACTTAAGTAGAAACAGAAAGTGCCAGAATTTCTAAGCTGAAGACACGCTGAAAGTAAGTCAAGCTGGTGTAAAAACTTGGTAATAAGTCACCAGCGTGAAATCTGTCACATTTCCCAAGGTGGAAAGGATCCAAAACACTACATAAACTAGGAAGTTATAAAAGTGGGCCATCTGATCATGGCTGAGTTTCCTAAACAATTATCTTGGCTTCCGATGAACACCCAAATGGTTTGGTCACATCCTACCACTTCTGCAGAAAATACCTCTACACCTATTTGGAAATGGAGCCCAGGGTTAGAAAACATTTCTAAGGACTTACTTTGACTACTCCAAATTCCTGAGAGGTAGCCTCAAAAGTTAAGATGAGAAGTTTGAGATGTGCCAGAGGCAACACACATACTCCAGAGACAGAGGCACACTTCGCTCAACAGGGGTGTGGACCTCCTTGCCCCCATAATCACACGTGTTCTCTCTATGCACAATGAGCTGTGTTAAGCACCTGGGACTTGAGCTCACTTTCGGGAATTCTCAGACTATGAACAGGAAAGTAGCTACTATGTACTGAGCACTGGCCATGCATTGAACGCACACTGTTCGACTAGACGTGGTCCGTCTCCGTAGCTCCTCACATACAGGAAGACAGGTCTGGAGAGCAGAAAGCCCCTGCCACGGCTCTGTGGCATTTAAGACCAGGGCAGGCTGACCCTCTGCTCGTGGTCTTTCCCACCACACCGAGGTGGGAGGGGTCCTAGGACAGCCGTGGTGAGCTCCCAGCGCAGCCACTTGGGCAGAGGCTACAACCATGCCCATCGTGATCATCGTTATCAAGCCACACCTCTCGGGCCGTCTGGAACGTGGCGGCTGGCAAACAGGCCAGCCTGCCTCACCCACATTCTATCAGCCTGAGCTGTAGGCTCAGAGAGGCCGGAGGGCTCCCCTTATCTGCCACCTGCTTCTCAAGGGAAGCACACTGGACTGTCCACACAGTGGGATGCAGGTGGGCATTTCTGGACCAGTCTGTGAGGGTCAGATTCCCACACAGGCCTGGGCACATTGCGATCCAGCCAACCCAAGGACGAACTCAAACCCTCTGTCTGACCAACAGTTAAACACACTTCGAACTCCCCTTAAATCCACTAAACCAGAAGGTCCTAGGGCCAAGCACCTCCCTTCCCCTCAAGGGGCCTCAGTTTCCTCATCTGTAGAATGAGAAACTGGACCTAATTGGTGACTCCTCACCAAAGACCCTTTAGCTGCCCCCCTCTATGGGACCTGACTGTTAGAGCCACCTACAAAGCTAGTCGGTTATTAAAAGACGAATCTAAAGGAATAATCCGCGCCCGGGCATTGTGATGGGTAGTTAGCACGTGCTATCTCAGACAATCCTCCCAGCCACCGTGTGGGGCAGGAAGTACAGTCACATCACAGAGGGCAAAACTGAGGCATGGCACAGGCAAGAGCCTTACCTGGGGACGTGATCAGCACTGGCCACAGCAGCCTGGGACTCCCAGGGGAGCTGGCCTGATGCCATGCCCATGTGTGCTCCCTGACACAAGCGTCTCTTTGTAACAGAACGAGGGAACGATGTCTCCTCTGACACCTGCCACCTCACCAGTCCCAAGCAGAGGCACGAAGTCTCCAGGCCCTTGCGGACCTGACTTGGGTGATGCAGCAAAGATGTCCTGCTGTATTCGAGTAGCCTCATGATCTCGAGGGACATGAGCGTACCTCAGGGGACCTTTCCCTCTGCTCTAGCTCCATCGCGTCAGGGTCTTCACTGGGGGACCCCAAGCACTTGGGACCACCAGACACTCCATCAATACTTGTCGAATGAAGGAATGAAGAAATCCAGAGGTCAGAGGCATGTAAGGCTTGTCTAAGAACCCCTTGGGGTAAGTTAGTGTGAGATGCACCAAGACTGGCTGGCCCAGAACCACCAAGGTGGCCCCTCAGCGGTGTGCCAAGGTCTCCATACCCCAGCCCCACCCCCACCCCCTGGACAAAGGATGAAGGCTCAGATGTTGACCCAGGTCCGCTCTCCATCACAGTCACCGGAGCAAGAGAAGCACCTGAATGCCAAGGCTGCCCAGGGAAGTGGTCCAGGAGCTCAGATCCTGGAACCAGGCAAGCCTGGGCTCCTACCCCAGCTCTGCCACTTTCAAGGAGTCTGATGGTCGTGGACAAGTCACATAATTTCTGTGAGCCTCAGTTTCCTATCTAAAAATGGGACTCCTGTTGGTACCTACTCCGCAGAGTGGTTGTGAAGAACAAGTGAGGTATTGCTGTTAACAATGCGGCCCAGGTGTGTAGTTCAAAGTGCTTGGAGGTGACGTCTATGCATTGTATCATCTGGGTTAGAGCGGGTGGTTAGGAGCACATCTGGAGTCCTCTGCTCGGGTGCAATGCCAGCTCTCCCTACTAGCTCATCATGGGACCTTGGGCAGATTGTTTAACCTCTTTGTGCCTTAGCTCCCTAGCATAGAAAGTGGGATTGATTGCAACGATTAAATGAGTTTACGTAGGTAAAGACCTTAGAAGAATGTCTGGCACAAAGTAAGCACTCAAGAAAAGTTAGCATTGGGGCGCCTGGGTGGCGCAGTCAGTTAAGCGTCTGACTTCAGCTCAGGTCACGATCTCACGGATCTCGTGGTCCGTGAGTTCGAGCCCCGCGTCAGGCTCTGGGCTGATGGCTCAGAGCCTGGAGCCTGCTTCCGATTCTGTGTCTCCTTCTCTCTTTGCCCCTCCCCCCTTCATGCTCTGTCTCTCTCTGTCTCAAAAATAAATAAAAACGTTAAAAAAAATAAAAAAAAAGTTAGCATTATTCTTAATTACTAATATTACAAGCATCCTTCTCCCTTTGTTCCAATACAGATTCCACCCCACCTCCCACTCCCCAGCCACAGAGATTGGCATGGGACTCAAGACAGGTTCATCAGAGAACCTTTACTCCTTGGCCACAATCTTGAGTACAAAGGGTGTGTACCTGCTCCAAGTTGGGCCAGGTTCTAATCTGAAAAACCTGGGAAAGGCCCGGTCCTCAGAATGCGTGGAAGTGTGTGCAGGGTCAGCTGGGAGCTGCCTGCAGCCATGGACTGCTGAGCAGGGATGCTGGAGGTCACCTGCTCTCTCCCTAGAGCTAGATTCTGCAGCATTTCCTTTGGGTCTTTAAATCTCCACTAGAACCTTCCAAGGCATCCCATTTTTGCTTAAGCTCATTCAAGTTGGGCTCCTGTCACTTGAAACCAAGAGTCTCAACTAACAATAGCACTCAGCAACTGGCCGCTTTATCATCGCTAAACCCCACCCAGGAAGTAAAGCCAGCTGCACACTCTCAGGGAGCCCCAGGCAGCCAAGGAAAAGCAAACATGTGCAGCAAGGTGTCTCTGCAAACTGAGGTCAAAGGAGGCCTCTGCAAGCCCCTGGACCGATGCCTTTCCTGGCAGAGGAAGATGCCAGAACCAAACATGTGAACAGCCCAGTCCTGGCATTCGTGGATGGGAACCCAGGCTCAGACGTGGGTCCTCCTCGCCATGAGCATTTTCATGGGCTTCACTGTGGTTCAGGGGAAAATACAACTCCAGGCAGTTGCTTGAAACAACTCTTCGGAGGAGGAAGGAAGGGGAGTAAGAGAAGGGAAACCACACTGAGTCCTTCAACATGTGGCTCTTTCCCTGGTGCAATCGCCTTGAACTTTCAGCACAGTCCTAGGAGCTGGATGCTCATCTGACCCACTTTCCAGTTGGGGAAACGGAGACGCAGAAAGCTGGATGTCTAACTCAGCAAGGTCACAGTGTCCGTGCCCGATGCCTGGTCCGCCCGCCATGCCGCCACCTCAGCACGCTCTGGTCCTGACCCTGAGACCTCCCCACACAGGCCCCTCTGCTGCCTCTCACCCCTGTGCTAAGACCACCCAAGCAAGATGGTCCTGGGCCACTGCCCCCTCACCTACCACCCGCCCTCCACCCCTGCCCAGAGACAGCTTCCCAGAGGAAGGGGCTGCCATAAGGTACTGACAGGACAGGTAGCATCATGGATATCTGGAGTGAGTCCCTGGGCACGTTTCCTTCTCTGCACATGAGTTATTTTCATCTCCAAGAGCTGCAGTGCGATGCTATGGAGACAGCATGTCTCCGGGGGTTTTAGCCAGGCCACACCTGTTAAATCCCGGGGAGAGTTCTGTGGGTTCTGGGGTTTTGTTTTTGTTTTTTTCTCAGTCACCGTTCCCAAGAGATGCTGGCTTACCAGGTGCAGCTACAGGTGCAGTCCTGTGCTAAACCCCGTCCCGTTGTCTCACCGCCTTCTGGGCCATCACCAAAGACAGTCTCCTGTACCCCAGGCCTCCTAACAGCAGCCTCTTGATTCCCTCCAGGAAAGGAAGCTCTATCTCCACATGCGGTTTCAAGAGTTTTAGAGAAACAGAAAACAACAACAAAAACCAAAACCCCGGCCTGGGAGCAAAAACAAAGAACAAAAACACACTGATCGCCTCCCCGTCTCCTGCAGCCGTTAGCCGTGGGGTGAACACGCACACCAGCACGTGAGGTCCCCGGAGCCCGACACCGAAGTCGGCACAGGCAATAAAAGGAAACAACCAGCGGAGTGAGGACTATGGAGACACAAACGCCAGCTGGTACAGACGGAGACTCAGCAGGAGAAGGTAGCTTCCAACATGTCACCCTGACTACAGTAAGGTGGAGCAGAGTGGCCTTGGCCAGGTGAGGGCTGCACCTGTGGGCGTGGGGGAGCTTGGCTAAGCCATTCCCAAGAGGCCTCTCCCACTGACCCTCACAGGCACACATTTCACAACGCCACATGCTGCCCGGAGCCCATCTGCCAGCTAATGGCCATTCTTTTTGTTTTCTAGCAGCCCCAAGTCACAGGGGATTATCCAGGCAGGTATTTCCCTTACTTCTCTTTTTCTTTTCAAAGCTTTGCCGTATAAATAGCTCTGCTATTTAAAAATAAATAAATCAGAAGGAACCGGCTGATTTTCCCTCAGGGCATGATTTGGTTTCACGCACTGGGCTAGGTGCAGGCTACACAGCTCTGCTTGGTGTTAGAGGGGCAGGCAGTACACTGGAGGGTTCTGCTGGGTCAGCTACAAATCTGAAAGGGGCTGGAATGCTCGAGAGGGTCCCATTTCCCCCCTCCCCCCACTCCCACCCCAACCTGGTTCTCTTTAAACCAGCCAGGAAAACAACCATTCAATCAACATTTGCTGAGTGCCCTGGCAGAGGCTGTGAAGAATACCCAAAAGTGAGGGAAACGGGGCTGGACGTGGGAAGCAGAGACAGTAGAAAGAACACTGTGGCCCCCCCCAATGCCAGCCTCAGTGCCCATGTGTCCTGAGACGCTGGACGACTCATGTCAGCACGTAGGTTCATTTGTCCCCCTTTCTGGGTTGAGATCTACCTTTTAAAGTCAGGGTATGGATTAAACAAAACAATACATGGCAAAGACTGTTAAAGGCTGCCACGTGAGAGCCATTTACTGCGAGCCAAGAGCTGCATGCTAAGTACTTTGCACGGATTATTTCAGCAGAACCTTACAACTTCCCTGTGAGGTGGGGACCACATCCTCAAGCTCAGAAGAGGAAACTGAGACTCCAAAATCAGAGCACCTGCCCCAAGTCACCCAGCTAGAACATACACCCAGGCCGGTCAGACTCCGAAGTCCTGGCCTCGCTGTGCTGCCTGCTGTCTAGTAGGTGCTCAGAACACATTACATGACATGTAAATGCGGAGCTCAGCTCGGGGCTGCTGGCTCTCCACCCGGGAGGCGCATGGAGAAAGGAAGGGGAGTTTTGGCTGAGAGAGTTTAGAAAGCCTTTCTGGAATAGGCAGGGCTGATCCAGGCCTTAGGAGATGGAGACGCAGACCAGAAAAACCGAAGCAAGGAGCCGGAGGCGCAGATGACCAGGCAGGTGGGCCGCGCGTAGCAGCAGAGACTGACCGGGCTGGAGGAAGAAAGGAAGGGGGACTGGCCTGAGGGAGGGATGGGCCACCAGAGCCATGGTCTTAGAGGTCATTCCACCTACAATCTTTCTCACCCACACCCCAGAGACACTCCTGTGTCTGCTTTGGTCATATGACAATCCTGGAGGGAACCAGGGATCCCAACTGTAAAGGCCCAATAACCCCTCTGTCCCCACAGCAGACCTGGCACCCAATTCGACGAGCAGGTGATCTGCCAGCTCCCTGCCCGCGCTGCCCTGCCAACCGGCCAGGCCCAAACTCTAGCCTCAGCTCTGGGACGCCAGGAATCTGAATGCAGCCTCGTGCATGGAAGTATCCCCACTGCCACCCAACATTCAAGGCTCCCAGGAGGGAGAAGAGGTGAAAAGGGAGCTGTAGGACTTGAGCTCCTCACAGGGCTGGGTCCCTGGTTCACTGACTCTGTATTCCCCACATCGGCTGGGACATTATAGGTACTTCTCAATAACTGCTTATTAGGCTAAACTGAACAGAAGATTCTTCCACTTAAGCAATAGCTCTGGAGTTTCGTAGGTCTGGATTACAGTCTGTCCCGGAGCCCTGGGCTTCGTCCCACCTTGCTGGAAGGATCATCTGCCTGTCTGCCTCCCAGAAAGGAAGTGCCGCTGCCACTGCCCCCAGCATCTCTCCTGTGACACCCCCGGGAGGCTCCCCTGCACCCTGAACATGGTTCTGGGCCCTGCAGCTAGCCCCACTCCTCCTCCTGGGAGAAGCACAGGTGCCAGCCTCCTCCGCCTCCAGCTGCAGGTTCCTCCAAGGACTGTCTGTGCTCTAGGCATGGCTCCAAACGCTACAAGCTACAACGCCCCCCCCACTGTCTCTGTTCCCCGCAAGCCCAGAGCCCCAGCTGAGCCTCAGACCCACGGGGAAGGGAAATGGGAGTGGGGGGGATTTAAGCAACTCCGATCGCTGGCTCAGCTCAGGCCCACTGTTGCGTGCTTTTCTGGAAGTAACAGGACCTGGAGGAGGAGGAGGAGGAGGAGGAGGAGGAGGAGGAGGAGGAGGAGGAAACTGTGTAAAGTTCTCCTCCCAGCTCTCCTCAGGAGAAGGGCACAGGGGAATTCATGGAGAGGCTTGGTCAATCTGAGCCTCCAGACCAAGGCTTCCTGGGATGGGCAGGGAGACACCTGTTACCTTCTGCCTGAGAATCTGTGGACAGATTACCCAATCCTGCAGAGGCTCGGTCTCCTTACCCATTAAATGGGGATAAGAGTCAATGGTCACAGGGAAAAACGCTGAAGACAGGATAAAGTATGAATGTGAATGTGCTTGGCCAACCGTAAAGCACCCTTCGAAATATCAGACATTGTCCATAATCCTGGGAAGTGGGGTCTGCAGGTCAGAGTAAGCGGCTGCGAGGGAAGTGGAAAACTAGGAACCCTTTCCATTTGGCAAACTTCCTTCAACATCATCTAGGACAAGGGACAAGTCTCCAGGGATTTAAAAACAAACAAACAAACAAACAAACAAACAAACAACAACAAAAACCACGAAGACCTATTCCCTGGTCTCAAGCACTCCCAGTCTGGCAAAGAGCTACACTCACATTTACATAACAAGGCAAAACAAAATGTGACTGGAGGGATCATCCAGAGGGGATGGGACATTTTATTCTGGCCTCAGAGGTCACAGGAGACTTTTATAACATTATAAGATAATAATTCACATAATGCTAACTCTTAGAGCTTGCTGGGGCCAGGGAGTTCTGAGTCTTTGCATGGCCAACCTAATTTAACTCTCACAAAATCCCTACAAGGGTTTGCAGAGAACATAACTGAGACACAGAGAAATTCCCTCCTATCTCTGTCTCACATGGCTGAGGGGTGGTGGAGCTGGGATTTAAACCCATCAGACTCTGCTCCTCCAGCACACCAGGGGCTGAGTCAACCAAGACAGGTCTCAGACAGACTCTCCAGGTGGCTGAAAAGCTCTGATAAGGCCTGTGAGGATGAGTCACTGGGGGAAGGTGCTAACTTTTACTCACCCATGTGCAACTCTGACTTCCGGCCCAGGGTCTCACCTCTGACGCAGCCCCTGGCGGACCTGGGGAGTTGGCCACGCCTCTATGTTCCCCAAGGCTCCATGTCAGCACCACATACCAAGGGAGACTGATGTAGCCTATATGTCAGTATACATTTACATAACAGACCACTCCTGGGATAACAGTTCTTATAAAAGGTACTTTAATGTCAGACGGTGGGGGCGGGGGGAGGGAAACCTCTCAAATCCTGGCTCTGCTACTTATTCGCTGTGTGACCTTGGGCAGATCTTAGTGTCTCTGAGCCTCAGCTTGCTCATCTACAAGATGTGGTTGACAATGCTTATCTCGGGCAGTTGTTGCAAAGATGAAATAAGATAGCATGGCTAGTGCAGCACCTGGCACACCGTAGACACAGAAGCAGTGGTTGAATGAATGACTTTACAAAGGATTTCCACCGGAAAATCACCTTCTGCATGGTACTTCCTGTACCCCAGGTAATGTTCCAAGCATTCTACGTTCAGTAGCCGATTTCATCCTGTCAAAAATGCACCTATAGGATAAATACTTCTTTATCTTCATTTTACAGGTGTGGGGCTTGAAGCACAGAGAGGTTAAGTAACTCTTCCAAGGTCACTTGGGCAGGAGTAAAACCCAGAGCCCACACTCTTAAGCGCTGTATTATTCTAAAATAAAGAAAAGTCACAGCAAAAATGTTGAACTGACCCCATGCCCTAAATTCTGAGAACACTTCAGTGCATTTCTCATCATTCCCCCTCCAACCTAAACTCTGCCATCACCCCCCTTCTGCCAGTACCTGCTATCCCCCTCACCCCTGCCCCACGGCTCTTACTTCCTAGCCCTGCCCCACTGTACTAAAGTCAGAGGTGTGAAACTAGTGGGCTTTTTTAGGCCCTGGTCATCTGGAATCTCAGCCTCCCGCCCAGCCTCTCTGCTGGAGCCCCCTATATCCCATCCTCTACAAAGTCATCAGGGATATCTTACCATACATGGCACTCCTCTGCTCAAGCACACTCAAAGGCTCCCTGCTGCCTAGAGCCGAAGCCACCAGTGGGTGGAAGAGGATCAACTGGGACTCAAGATCCTGCAGGATCTGGCTTGGTCTCCTTCCCTTTGGCCCCACACCTCTCTTTTGCTGCCTTTTAAGTCCCAGGGGCAGGGCAAGTCAGTGACCACCCCATTTAAAATTCCAGCCCTCCCCTCAACTGCTTCCCTCCACCTGCCCCCAGCACATCCTATCTTTTTACCTGCTTAGGGCTCTACCTCCACCTTATCACCTGGCCCCATACATAATCTGATTGTTTATGGTCCCTCCCCCTCTCCCAGAACAGAAGGTCTATGTGGCAAGGGATTTTACCTTTCTCTTGCCCTTCTGTAACCATAGCACCTAGAACAGCTTCTGGCCCAGAATAAGAACTCATAAATACCTGCTGAATGGCCAGACATTTAACATGCCTAAGAAGAAAAATGTTCAAATAGAACAATGGTGGGGGAATGGCTAGCATTCCTCTGACTTCCATTTCTGGAGCACAGGCTGTAGACCTCTGCTTAAGATTAAGATGTACGGCCGTCAACCAATTCTTCGTCATTCCCCCTAGGATTTACAAGAGTTCCCTAAGAGACCCTGGGCCCGTATCCTCCTATCCCTGAACTTGGACTGGAGCACATGCGTACACACACACACACACACACACACACACACACTCCATCCCTGAATATTGAAGGCCTGAAGGCCACATGCCTCTGCCCAGCCTCATCTCCTTCTGCTCACCTTCAAACCAAGCCATTTCTCATCTTCCCAAGCTGCTACATTCACCAGAAATGCTCTCTTCTTCCTGCCATGTACCCATCAGTGCTGGACCCCTCTAGATCCAGATCCAATGCAGCCTCCTCCTCTCCCCGACCTCCCTCCTTCCTTTCCAAGCTTTCTAGACCTTCTCCAGCCCCTAGAGAGCACTCCCCACACCCACTACTATCTCTACCAGTCATATGGAATTAGTCACGAACTACCTTGTGATTTCCCTTCTATGATCTGAACCATTACCAAAATCTCCTACTTAATTTTTTTGAATATGTAGGACTTATTTTCCCAAGTGTGTGGCGAATGCTTTGTGAGGTGAGGCTGGGCCCTACCCACATTGCCATCCCCATAGCACGGGGTCTGGGGTACACAGTAGGTGCTCAAAGCATGCTTTGCCATTAACTGCCCAAGGTAAACAAATCACCTTCCAATCAGGTCATTTCCTCAGTTACAGGTGCCTGGACTGGCTACTCCCAGTGCCCTACATTTTGTCTTCAGGGTCTGCTCTGACTTTGGTTATCTGCAAATCCAGTCGTGGGCTTGTGTTTTCACAGGGTGTTAGACCCATTCTAATTATACCCCCCTGAGCTGGGCAGAGGAATATGATGGGAAAGGAAATGGTCTGTAAAGTCCTGCAGGTCTGGAAAAGGAACGTGCATAGTTCTTGGAGACAAACCCAGACATTCAGAGTGTTTCAATTTCCTCAAATACTGGAATTCAACAGAAGGGGAAAAAACACCATGGTGCGAGTTTTTACGTGAGTCACAGCAGAAAACCAACACTTGGGGCGCCTGGGTGGCGCAGTCGGTTAAGCGTCCGACTTCAGCCAGGTCACGATCTCGCGGTCCGTGAGTTCGAGCCCCGCGTCAGGCTCTGGGCTGATGGCTCGGAGCCTGGAGCCTGTTTCCGATTCTGTGTCTCCCTCTCTCTCTGCCCCTCCCCCGTTCATGCTCTGTCTCTCTCTGTCCCAAAAATGAATAAAAAACGTTGAAAAAAAAAAAATTTAAAAAAAAAAAAAGAAAACCAACACTTGAGGGGCGCCTGGGTGGCTCAGTGGGTTGAGCGTCTGATTTCGGCTCAGGTCATGGTCTCACGGTTTGTGAGCTCAAGCCCTATGTCGGGCTCTCTGCCGTCATCATGGAGCCCACATCAGATCCTCTGTCCCCCTCTCTCTCTGCCCTTCCGCCCTCTCTTAAAAATAAATTAAAATTTTAAACAAAAAAGAAAAAGGAAACCAACACTTGAGCCCCAGGTGCACCTGTTGAGCACCAGCTCTTAGTAAACTGTGATTATGAGAGGCGGCAAAGTCTCAAGTTACTTCCGACCTTTGAAGAGAGTCAGGGAGGAGGCTGTTTACTGCAGGCCCTCCATGTGCCAGGCTCTAAAAGAGGGTCCCCTTCAATCCCCCTGTAAGGTGAACAGGCTGTCACTAGCCCGGTGCGCACCTGAGGAACGGAGGCCAGTGTGGTAGCAGGAGGCAGAGCACTGACTCAACCAGGTGAGTCACACGCTTTCCAAAGTTCGCAGAGCAGGGGTCCCAGATTATCTGTGGGCTTTCTTGTTTTATTTTGGTTTTTTTTTTGTTTTTTGGTTTTTAATTTTGGATGGTAAATACATTGTAAAAAATCGAAACATGGGGTGCCTGGGTAGCTCAGTCGGTTGAGCATCCAACTTCGGCTCAGGACATGATGTCACAAGTCTGTGGGTTTGAGCCCCACATCGGGCTTTGTGCTGACAGCATGGAACCTGCTTTGGATCCTCTGTCCCCGCCCCCTCTCTCTGCCCCTCCCCCCCTTTCAAAAATAAACATTAAAAAATTTTTTTTAAAATCTAAACACACAGGGGCGCCTGAGTGGCTCAGTCGGTTAAGCATCCAACTTCAGCTCAGGTCACGATCTCGCGGTCCGCGAGTTCGAGCCCTGCGTCGGGCTCTGGGCTGATGGCTCAGAGCCTGGAGCCTGCTTCCGATTCTGTGTCTCCCTCTCTCTCTGCCCCTCCCCCGTTCATGCTCTGTCTCTGTCTCAAAAATAAATAAACATTAAAAAAAATTAAAAAAAAAAACAAAAAAATCCAAACACACAAAAGTATACAGGAAATGTGTCCCTTCTACTGCATCTACCCCTGTCCCCACTCTGAACCAGGGAACCACCATTATTGGTTGCCTGTGTCTCATCCCTGACAACGTTTACGTGTATACACACAAATATAAATATTTATTCTTTTCTTTACGTAACTGATGGCAAAGGACACACACTTCTCAGTGCCCAGCTTTTATCTCTTAAAGGAACAGATTTGGGATGGGGAGATAGAGAATCTCTATGTAACAAAAAAAGATGCATGAAACAAAGAGGAAAATATTCTGCAGGATACAGGTGTGCTCAGAGAAGAACTGGGGCATAACGGGAAGGTCCCCACAGGCAACTAAAGGTCAGTTGCTGATAGGATCTCAGGTCAGCCAGAGATGAGCTCTGGTGGTTTGTGGGGGGGAGAGGGGAACCACCACAGGGAAGTGTGGAAGCCCCACTGGCTGAAGTCTCTGACTGGCCTCACCTTCCAGAAGAGAAAGGAAGTATCCATAGAGACAGGACTAACCTAATCCCCACAACAATAGCAGAATGGGTTAGTGACCAGGAGGACACAGGAACTGTGGAGGAAAAGCAATCATTTCCTCTGGAATTGGAGAGAGACCAAGAAGGGGAAGTTGGTGCCTGAGACTGTAAGAAAACAGACTTCACGTGGCTGGGAGAATGCAAGGGCTCTAGGACCTGAGATCGAGGAAGTCAATGATTCAGACTCTGAATTACAGTTCTAGTTCTGCAGTGGAGTGGAGAGGGAGAGGGGTGCTGTCTGGAGCAGGGAAGGGGAGGAAGCAGGAGGAGGAGGAGAGGAGGAGGGCCTTTTAGGAAGGGGAAGCGGGAAGCTCACCGTAGAGAATGGGAGCTAGACTCTGGGAACAAACTGGCTAGATTCTAACTCCCCCCTTTTCCCTTGTGAAATCTTGAGCAAGTCAATTAACCCTTCTGTGCCTTAATTTCCTCACTGGTAAGTGGGGGGTGGGGAGGATGACAATATTCACCTCATGGGGTTGGCACAAGAATTAAATGAGTTTATATTTACAAAGCCCTTATACCAGAGCTTGGCACATAGGTAACCGCTATAGGAAGTGTTGCAGAATAGAAGCCATGTGGTTGCAGAGGGAAGCCTGGACAAGGCAGCTTGTCAAAAGGCCCACATCCCATCACTGGATGAAGGATGCATAACCAAGAAGATCTTAAGAGACAGTGATGCGAGGCCTGGCCCCGTGTCAGCCGGAGGAGGCAAGACTGGGATGAGCTGTGGCCACACGGCAGAGGGCAGAGGGCAAGAAGGCATGTGGGTCATCTTGAACCAAGAGGTCCAGAGATATAAAGGGGCCCCGGGAAGTCTGACCTTGGCTTCCACTCCAAATGCATAGAGGCCCCTTCCAAAAAGAGGGGTCTTTAGACTGACAAGTACAGATCAACACGGAGATGACAAAGGGAGCTCAGATCAGGGATGAGCTTGGTTTTTAAAATACACACATTTAGATACTGTCAGTGACTGCTGGAAACTCTTGCAGATGAGATGGATGCACTTCCTACTGCATCACTGTGGGGCAGCCTGGGGACACAGGAAAGCAGTCTGGGGGCCCTCTGGGAACTGAGACTATGTGATGTCAACCAGAGTTCACTTCCTTCTGTGATAGGATACTTGGTGGGAGATGGAAAATTGCCAATGGACGTGGCATATCCAGATTCAAGAAGACATCTGGCCAGAGGTCAGAAAAGCAGTAAAGAGACTTAGGAAAGGGGCAGCCCGCACTGCCATTCCCCAAGCAAGCTGATCAAAGATTTAATGTCTGAGGGGAGAGGTTATTAGTAGTGTGCCAGAGGGCTCTCTCCTGATAAGCAATTTATCAGGATGTGGGTGATGCTATAGAAGGCATACTTTTTATCATTCTTTTTTTAATGTTTATTCATTTTTGAGAAAGAGAAAGTGTGAGCAAGGGAGGGGCACAGAGGGAGAGAGAGAGACACAGAATCTGAAGCAGGCTCCAGGCTCCGAGCTGTCAGCACAGAGCCGGACGCGGGGCTCAAACACAAAAACCGTGAGATCATGACCTGAGCCGAAATCGGATGCTCAACCAACTGAGCCACCCAGGCTCCCTGCCTTTTTTAATTTTTTTTTTTTTTTGGTAATGTGCTATAGAAGGTATACTCAAATAGGATCCTGAAAAAGCCCAAAGAAACATGGTTGCCCTGAAATTAACAAGTTGAAATTTAACAGAAATGGCTGTTCTGAATCAGATGGGAACAAAATAGGAGGCTCTGTATTTAAATTCTAAAGCCACACACGTTTAGGACAGAGGTGATGCTGCTTACCAACACCACACGTTAAAAAGATCTAGTCTGCGGTAATGTCAGTGAATCAATGGTGTGATGTAGCTTCTAGAAAAGTTCATGCAATCTTGGGCTGCATTAATAGAAATAGAATGGCCTGAACTAAGAAGGTGATGGCTCCCTTCCTCTGCTGTGGTCATACCACACCATGAATACCATATACGGCGTGGGCACTACCTTCAGTGTATTAGAAGAATATGAACAAATGGGAGTTTGCTCAGAGGAGAACCACAGGGAAGGTAAAAAGAACTGAACCCACACCACAGATTGTTAATATGGAAGAAGATTCCAGAGAAAGTAAGAGGGCTGCCTTTAAATATCATGTTTTACTAATTAGAAGATGTGCATTCAGATGCACATTCTTCAATTATAAAATGTCTGAGCGCAGAATGTATCTTACAGCCCCTTAACATCTAATTAAGATTAAGAAATGGATCATCACTTTACCAAAATATAATAACATATCAAAAGAGCCACAAAGATGGGGGAGTCAAAAAGTGAAATGCAAGAGTCAGAGTCCAAAACTGAAAATATTTTAGAAATGCCTTAACTAATTTGTTTTCCTTTAAAAATATTTTAATGCTTATTTATTTTTGAGAGAGAGTGAGTCCAAGCAGGGGAGGGGCAGAGAGAGAGGGAGACACAGAATCCGAAGCAGGCTCCAGGCTCTGAGCTGTGAGCACAGAGCCGGACGCAGGGCTCGAACTCATGAACTGCGAAATCATGACCTGAGCTGAAACTGGGCACTTAACCAATTGAGCCACCCACGTGCCCCATGTTTCCTTTTTATGTACATGCAAGTGTTATGGAATATAAAATTATGTCTAAGGCCTAAAAGGATTCTTTCAGTAAATATAAAAGTTTCCGACAGTCACAAAGCAGTGTTCCACAATTTAATTGGAAGCACTTTTTCTTTCTTGAAGGTACACAGAATAGTGGTACATCTTCCAAATGGTGGTATCACAGATTGGATTTAAAAACCATATCTGCAGAGCTGACATGTGGAGACAAAGAGGAGACTCATTCTCTGTGGCTTCAAGAAGGAAGCCTGAGACCAAATGCTGGAAGCTGCAGGGAGCCATCAAGGACGTGCCCGGGGGAGCCATCCAAAGATGGCCAAGGTCAGCTCTCACGTGCAGGCCCAGGCTGGACCACCACGGTGGAGAAATCAGGCACCGAAGGAACAGCCCTGCAGTTCCAAGGTCTAAGATGTCACCAGAAAGAGAAAGAAAGGCACCCCCATCTCTCTTTGCTGCACACACAGGTGCTTTGAGCCGTTCTCTTAAAAAGTTACTACTTAAAGGTAGAAGCCACTCAGGGATCAGTGCCGAATGGGAAGCCAGAAGCCAAGAGGAGCCCCACCCACATCTGTGCTCTCGGACTCCTGTGGGCCAATTCAGAAATAGGCTCGAGGAAGGGAGAGCCACCAAAGGTGCCCACCATGTGCCGGGCACCATGAAGTGTGCCATGCACATCGCCCCATATAATCCTCACAGCCTGACAGGTGGATATTATCACTCCCCTCTTACGGAAGAGAAACTTGAGGCTCAGAGAAAGTAAGGGGCTTGCCAAAGGTTCTACACCTCTGAAGACCACCACCAGTGTGGGAACATGCTTCACGTGAAGGAAACTCCAGAAGTCTTGGTCGCAGAATGAATAAATGGAACAATTAATTGATCAGTCACGTCAATGAACCAATGTGGTCTCATATCGGTAGCACTGATACTAGAGAAAAGAAACATGAAAGCTGGTTCAATGCTCCCTTCCCCCACCCCCCAGCCACCCCCATCAACAGCTCCCACAGGCACTAAACTCATGCCATTTGCTGCTCACAGGACCAATTCATCCCATCACATACAGCCAGGGTGCTTCTGAGACATCTATGGCAGAGAACGGTGCCGGCAGCCCTGCTCGAATGCCAAAGCCTTAAGTGCACCAGATTGCCATGTCTCCCACCTGCCAGGTTAACACCGGAGTTGGAAGAAGCTCAGCCTCTGTCCCCTTCCCCATGGCCAGCTGGCCAGAGGCTGGGGGGTCAGCCAAGCTCCCACTGTTCCAGCTGCCTGGAAACATCAAGCCAGCCACACCTGCATGCCCGAGCTTCCTCCTTTACCGGGAAAGTGACCTCAAAGTGTGCGCCAGAAACCCAGGGCGGCACCCACCTGAAGGGGATACTCAGGTGCTTGTGAGGCTACAAGCAAAGGAGACGCGGTCACTTCAGAGGCTGGCCCACAATGCTCCACGAGCATTGGACACCTGCACAAACCCCCCTACCCCACCCCCAGCACTGAGGCCTGGCCTGACTCCAGCCTTCCACGGCCCCCCAAGGCAGCTCCCGTGTTGCCACCACACGGCACCCCTAACGTGGCCTCACTCTTCCACCTTTCTGTGTGCTATACCACTGGCTACCTCTGCCTGTGGAAATCCTCTTTCCTAAGGCCCATCTCAACCACCAAGTGCCACCTCCCCTGGTTCCCCCACACTGTGAGGCTCTCCAAAGCACATTCCACACTCTACCTTGGCGGTTGGGCATCAGTCGCTTGTCTAGACCACCTGTGTGCATTAGATGAGGGCTCCGCACCTGTCATTCAGCACGACATCCCCAGCACGGCAGCCACACACGGTGCTCCAGAGCCCTGGCCAGGGTGCTCCACACCTGCCCTAGCAGCGTCCTATTTACAGTCCTGATTGCCCCCTCCCACCTCTTCCCAGCTGACTCATCTCCTTAGGTTCAGCCTTCAGCTGACAGCTAATCAGAGATCGACTAATCTGTCAACTATCCTTCCCGGTTAAATTATGTATTTTTTTTTTTTTTAAACAAAAGTCCTCTGGAGACAAGGGCTGAAAACAAAGGTGGGAATTCTAGGCTCCAAGGCTCTGGGGGAGGTATTTTTGATAAGGAAAGATCTTGCACCCAGCAACTGAGCAAGCCAGCGCTGCAAGAGTATGCATCCTAAATTCGAAGCATGCCAGAACTGAGAAAGGGGGTGGGGCCCCGTCCTCAAAAGGGAAGGCCAACTGCAATTAAAGCTGCCCAAGACAAACCACAGGAGGGATCACAGCCTGGCAGAAATGGTGGAGGGAGAACAGACTTGGCTCCCACCTGGCTGGGTGACTTTGAGCAAAGAACTGCCCCTCCCTGGCCTCTGCTCAGTACCAACAAGCCTCTGAGCCTCAGTTTCCCCATAAGTAAAAACCATGGTGGCAGGAGTGAGTGAGAACTGGATGACCTCAGAGAGCCCTTCCAGTCTGACATCCCAAGGTCCTGTGACTCACGGCCTCCCTCCTTCTCTCCCTCCCTCCTGGGAGGTATCACTTGAAACTACCCTAGTTCCACTCCCTCCTCACTTTGAGCCCCACCTGAGTCCAAAGGGAAACATAACGATAAGATCTCCTTGCCAATAGGCAGGCAGCATGTGGGGACAGGGGGTTTCGCCACCACAGGTGGAGGGAAGGGGCAGAGCTGGGGGCAGATGTTGGTTTCTATGGACATAGAAATGCTACTTTCATTCACGTCCCAGCCTGGAAAAAGACAGCTGGTCGCCTTTGCTTCCCTGACCTACCTTTTTAAGAGATTACAACCGCTTGCCAAATTTAAGTGCTGCTCTAAAATCAGGACATATAAGGTCTCTGCGCCTGGATCGGAAGGTTTCAAAATGGGGAAAGAGCTTGGAGGCAATCTAGGCCGCTTTGTGCAGCCATGCCAATTAAACATCTTTAAAAATAGCCTCTCTCTTCTCTTGCGCTGAAGATAAAGATGAAGTTTCAGCAATAACCAGACATATGCTAGGAGCTTCTGAAGAGATCACAACATAAACACCCTGGAGAGCAACCATAAACAGCCCAGAGCCCTCTCCAGGCAGCCAGCAACATCCTGCTCACTGGTGGGGGTGGGGAGGGGCCCAGAAGGAGGTGGTGCAGAGAGGCTGGGCTCCCCAGGGCTTGAGGAGGTGGTGGGGAGGACCTCAACTGGATAGAAAATAGAGAGCCAGTCCTCTTCTGCAGGGAAAGAAAAGCTCAGGAAGCCCACGGAGAGGATTTCCAGGAAGCCATCCAGAGGATTCCATGCAGGTGTCATTCATTCTGAAAATGGGCCGCTCCTTCAAAGTGGAAGTAAAGACCCCTTTGAGTGCTTACCTATGTATGCAGGGTGCTTCACAAATATTCCAATTTCATCTCTACATCTACCCCTTGAGATGGGTATAATGTCCTCCTTCACATAGACTCAAATACACTAGTGTTCGTGGACTTGCCCAAGGCCACATGGCTATGATTCGAACCCAGATCTGTCTTAGCAGGACGGTTTGTTTGTGCCTGTATCACCTGTATCCAGAACAGGCCCCCAAGGTGTATTCTCAATGTCCAGGCTCTCTACACCCACGAATCACATGCAAGGAGATTCCACAAGGGGAGAGGGGACACAGGAAGGGGGAAGGACAACAGTTAAGCTTCGGCTAATACAAATAACCGCTGGGGCTCAGCGGCCCCGTGGGCCCTGCCTCTTCACACCCTGGTTGCTTCCCAGCAGGTCCAAAGAGGAGCAAAGGGGAGAACAGGCACAAACGGATGCCTAGATTCTGTCTGTGGGGGTCCACAGGAGGCTAGCGACAGCCGATGCCATCGAGGAAGAGGACTGAGGGCTGGAGGGCAGGAGGGAGAGAGACTTTTCATTGAATTACCTTTGTCCTGAGTGAGTATGGGACCATCATGTACTCATGTGTGTGGGAGCGAGTGCTGAGCATCTGTGTGTGTCTGTGTGTGGGCGGGTGAGTCATTTTTTTTTAAGAGAGTCTGTGATGTCAGGTACAAGATAACAGACACACCCAAGATGGAGATGGAAACCCGGAGTGAGCAGGAGTCCTGGGCCTCCAACTGCCACAAACCTGGAATCCAGAGGAAGCTGGAGATCTCATCCAGAGTCTCCTCTTCCTTCACAACAGTCATGTCCTGCGGCTCCGGCAGAAGGCCGAGGAGCTCTCCCCCCACAGCCCCAACCAGTTGCACAAGCCCCACAGGACACTCCCTGAGGAAAGCGATACACCGAGTCCTCTCTCTGAAGTCTGGAAAGAGGCCTCCCCAATACCCCTGTCTATTCCTCTCTTCTGTATCTCTGTCATCTGCTCTCAGACCCCTACCTCCTTCAAGAAGGGGCCTCCTGACCTTTGTATCAAGCTGTGCGAAAGCCCAGCTGTCCTGACACATGGAGCCATCAGCGCTCTGACTTTACAGCGGCCACGAACTCCACACACAACACGTCAATACCCCCTTCTGCTCGTCCAGGATGAACAGTTGTCCAACAGGGTAGGTCAGCAGCTCTGCCAGCCCCCCACAGGCCCTGGGCCCACTCTGCTCCAGGCAATAGCTCTCCTGGTGACCAAAAGGTCCAAGTGGCTTTTTCCTAGAACCTTTTCATGCCCCCCCCAGACACCTCATTCTCCTGGCCCCTGGTACAAGTTAAACCCCGAGATCCTGCAAATCTTTACCAGTCACCGTCTGCACTGAGATAAGAAGCCAAGGCCAGCCTTTCAGAGTCATGAAAGCAAAGAAGTAGTTTCCGTATCTGTTATAACACATCGATGCTTCAGCAGCAAGGCCAGAACAGGATGTTCCTAAACTCCCACTCCTGCCTCTGGCGTGGCTAGGCTTCTGGACTGGGTGTGTCAGAAGCTCATGCCCGAAAACGTCCCGTAAACCTTCTCTTGTGGCAGGTTGGAGAGCAAGAGCCACTGTCCAACTCTTTGCCACCCTCCTCTTGTGCCAGCAGGAAGGACATCTGCACTGCACATCCCTCATGGCCCGGAAAGGAGAAAACAACCTGAGCCCCAAACCAGCAGGAAATAAGTCCCGATTCTGAGACTTGCCTTTACGTGTGTATTCCCCAAAGAGAAATCTGACCAAGCCTTGGAAGGAATGCAGATACAGCCAGGCCAGGTTTTCCCAGAATGAGCTACAGTAATATCTAGGTGTGTAAAGAGCACAGAGCAATTGCATTTAAGAAACGATGGCCACACCTGGCCATCAAAAAGGCTCTTCGTAGGGGACACAGAGGTGAACACTTCCTCAACAGCTGACAAAGAAGGGAAGGGTCTCAAACATCAGACTCCATGGTGATCCAGCCTTGCAGGGAAAATTTGTTTGTGATCAGAGGGCCCATGTCCCCTATCATCCCTGCCAGCTCTGAGTTTGTGAGACCAGATGATCAGCGCTTTAGGAAGGAGACTTATCAGGGCACACCAGCCATGTTTTCTACCTCCGGCGAAAATGCAGGGAGGAAAACAGAAATGGTGGAGGGAGTGGTCAGCTTCCCCCCCCCCACCACTCCCACCCACCACCCCTCCCAAAGTGAGGGGAGCAGGGTGTTCGACTGTCAGGCGCTCTCCCCAGAGGACAAGACAGGCCACTGGGGCCAGAAGCTTTGCCCTGCCTACCTTAACAACCATGTTATTTTGTGTTCCTCTGATATCTCAACCTCCCTGAATAGAAATGTCGAAATCAGAGCCTAACATTAGAACAATTTCATTTTAGGGAAACCAGAATGAAATTCTCAGGAAGGAAAGGGGGGCAGGTAGAATGGGAGAGGGTGAGGCTGCGTGGGTTCTATGGCTGCCTGTCTCCTAAGCCCCAGCTTTATTCCCTAAATGAGGCAGCCCAGGTATGTTAAGATAATGTCGTAAAACAAAATAAGCAAATATCAAAATGCCAATGGCTCTGTGACCTTTTCCACACACATAGCTGTACAAAATGCATGTATAACTTTGTCCACCCATCCACGTTGAAGAAAATTTTTTAACTTTTTTTAATGTTTATTTATTCTTGAGAGAGAGAGAGAGAGCGCATGCAGGGGCAGGGGCAGAGAAGGGGAGACACAGAATCTGAAACGGGCTCCAGGCTCTGACCTGTCAGCACAGAGCCTGACATGGGGCTTGAACCCACGAGCCAGGAGATCATGACCTGAGCTGAAGTCAGACTCCCAACCAGCTGAACCACCCAGGTGCCCCGAAAATTCTCTTTTTTAAGAAGAAAAAACCCCCAAATATTTGGATTTTCCATTAGAAAAATAAAATATTTTTAGTGTTAAAAATTTGAAGAAAATGCTAAAAAGACTACTAAAGATAAAGGGAAACAAATCGACTCTTGCACGGTTATCAAAAGAAAAGGACTTAAAAATTTTTAATTTTGTTATATTTCCACCTAGCAGAAAAGACTGTCTACGTGGGGAAAAAGAAAAGAAAAACGAACAAAACAACAAAAACACGAAGAAGAAAAACCTCCTCATTCTGAGGGCTGTTTGCAGAGGGGGCCCCTGCTGGGTGCATCAGACCATCTGGAGATTCGACAAGGAATCCACGAGTGACGCACACCTTTCCTTCCCTCCGGAGCCTCCAGTGTCCTTCATTAGGATTCCCACAAAGGTGCCAGAGGTGGTACAAATTCAGACAAGACACTGAAAGGTCCCAAGCGTCCGTCTTTGGTGGTCCCAACCAGCCAGCTGCAGACGAAGAGTGACTTGAGAAGGCTCCACAGCTGGCCAGGTGTGGGGCAGGTGAGGTGGCTGGCGAAGGCACAGAGAGGAAGCGCTATGCAGACAGAGGTGGGCAGAGGTCTCTGTGCAGCCCGAACACCAAGTGCCCGGGTGAGAACGCAGTGGTGCCTGCGGCTGACTAAGTAGGGATTCCAAGCCCTGGCAGAAATGACCTCAGAGCCTGTCAGCCCCACACATGATCCGGGAAGCCCAACTGCTGACCAGGGCACAAAGGCGGCCGTCTGGGCTCCCCACCACAAACCAGAGCGGCGCGGTGAGCCCAGAAAATAGTTCTCCTATTATTTCACGAGGTTTACAGACTGACGCTTGCTGGGGAAACCTCCACACGCGAGCAAGTCCTTTTATTTTTTTTAAACCTCTTATCTAAACACAGTCACAGGCAGCCACACGAGCCCAGGACGGGGTTCATTCACTCAAAATGCATTTCCTGAGTGGCTACACCACTGGACGGATGCTCAGCAAGGCTCCGCCCCATCCCGGATGCCACAAGGGCATCCAGCACGGCACAGATGTGGATCCCAGTCTCAGAGGGTTTGGTGGCCGGGGGGAGGAGGTGGGCATATAAAACGGAGGGTAACGGCTGGGTAAAAGGCGGAGGGGAGACTGCTCCAGACTAAAATAAGCATAGAAGGACTAGCAACCAAATGCAGCATACAGAGTTTGGATGCTGATTCGAACAGACCAACTGTGAAGGTCCTTTCTGAGACAAGGAAATCTGAATACAGACAGATAAGACCAAAGTACTGTTAATTTTATTACATGCAGTAGCAACAGTGTGGTTATGAAAGAAAACATTCTTTTAAAAATAGATCTAGGGGCGCCTGGGTGGCGCAGTCGGTTGAGCGTCCGACTTCAGCCAGGTTACGATCTCACGGTCTGTGAGTTCGAGCCCCGCGTCAGGCTCTGGGCTGATGGCTCAGAGCCTGGAGCCTGTTTCCGATTCTGTGTCTCCCTCTCTCTCTGTCCCTCCCCCGTTCATGCTCTGTCTCTCTCTGTCCCAAAAAATAAAATAAACGTTGAAAAAAAAAAATTAAAAAAAATAAAAATAAAAATAAAAAAAATAAAAAAAAAAATAAAAATAGATCTATACTGGATTATATAGGGGCAAAATGACAGGATACCAGAGATTGGCTTTCAAATACTTCAGGAAGAAGGGAACCTGGGTGGCTCAGTTGGTTAAGCGTCCGACTCCTGATTTCAGCTCAGGTCACGATGTCTCTTGCTGACAGTGCGGAGCCTGCTTGGGATCCTCTCTCTCTCTACCCCTTCCCTGCTTGCACATGTGCAAGCTCTTTCTCTCTCTCCCTCTTTCTCTCTCAAAATAAATAAATACACTTTAAAATATAAATTAAAAAATTTAATTCAGGACAGAAGGGGAGAAAAGAGAGCGATGAAGCCAGCCTGGCATAATCTTGCTGACGATTGAAGCTAGATAATGAGTAGATGGGGCTCATTATACTATTTTCTCTCCTTTTGTGTCTGGAAATGTTCATGGATATTTTAAAATAGAGGACTGCAGTACATTGTGGTGGATAGGTTAATGAAGACCGGTACAAAAGGCTCCGGTACAGAAGGCTCAGTACAAAATACTGAGCAAAGGAGAACCAGGAAATAAGTGGGTTAAGTTTTGTAAGAGTTTTCAATGCCATGTCCTAGTGGCGTGGGAAGACTCGCTCACAAATAATTACAACAGAAGTTGGGGAATAAGAAGTACAGCAAAGAGAGATGCACATACCAGCCCTCCGAGTACAGAGCACAGCCACCAGGCTTTCCTGCTTTCTTCAGTATTTAATTCACCATATAAACCTCATTCATATAGACGGAGACCAGAATCCTAGCTTGGTTACTCACTAGCCAAGCAATGGGGGGGGGGGGGGGGGGGGCGCGGGGGAGGAGCTCTCATTTGCCCCAGTCTCAGTTTCCTCATCTGTAAAATGGGGACGATCCCAGTATTCCCTTCCCTGGCACTTTAAACAACAGATACTTTTAGCCCTGGCAGGGCTTCTAGGATTAGCAAACCTTCTTGCATTCCTACCCTACCCTTCTGGCCAGAATCAAGGCTCTCCACCAACAAGGCAAGACCTCTACCCTTCAGTAGCAGGCAGTGAAAGGGGCAGGTCAGTGGTTGAGAGACACCCAGATGAGGGTAGGGACCTGGGTGGAGAGAAGACATGCCCCAATTATAGGCAGAGGGAGGGTTACCCAGCTGTTCCTCTGCTCCTTCCAGCTCCTGGGAATGGGCCTCCGACGACCACAGCTAAAACCAACCTTAGTCCATAAGATGCTTTTTACTAAAGTACAACTGGTTGGTATCTGGCTAATCATGATTTGCTTTTAAGGAGAGGGATGAGCAGAAAGCCTGGGATGAGCTCTGGGACTGAAGGAAGGAAGGAGTCAGGGACCAGAGTGATGTCATTTTTTTTTTTTATAAAGGTATGCTCAAGCTGAGGATCTCAATCATCTTACAACCATAACCTCAACAACTGCCCCCCAGCCCCGCCCCGGCAAATAAAACAAACAAAACTAGAATCAGATCTGGGGTAGAGGTTATTCCAGGTAATAGCCCTCCTAGACAGTCCCGAGAGCCAACTCTCAGGGGTGAGACCAAGTCAGTGGCAGAGGCAGGCTCTCCGCCTTCACCCTCCCAGATAACACCCAAACACCAGCCGCTAATCCCTCCCCATCTCAGCCTGACCAACACCAGCCACTCATCCCTGACTGGAGGACAGACTGAGCAAGCTGTCTGCAGGTTGAACAACCTGGGTTAACCAGGGTCAGTTCAAGTGCGTTGCCAAAGCAGGAGCCCCCGAATCTTTGGACAGAATCTTTTCAGAGGCCACGAGGCTCCAATCGGCACACAGTGGAGGCGTGATTCTGTAGCACCTCACTTTCCACAGCCACAGGGCAGCAGGAAGAGCACTGGGTTTAGTTCTGGCAGAGCCTGGTTCAAATCCTACCTCAACCACTTTCGGTGGGACCTTGGGCACTTACCCTACCTGAGTCTAAAATGAGGACAGAAAAACAGAGTTTTTGGAGAGCAACCACACAATCTGCTGCAAAAGTGCCACAGGACAGGACCTGTCAGTAGGTACTTCGTAAATCTGCCTTCTGCCTGAAGGCAACTTCCTACTGCAAAAAGAGTCTTCAGAATATCGGGGGCTTCCCTGGAGACTTGAGGCCCCCTTGCTGGGTTTGCCTCCCCTGCCAAGAAGACAAGAACAGAACTGACCCAGGTGCCAGAGCCCCCAGGCACATAAACATCAGAGGGCCAGCCAGCTACTGGCTTTCTTCCTGAGGGACCTGCCCAGAAGGGGGCCAGTTAGTGACTTCACCCTTCACTGAAACCACAGAAGACTATCGTGAGAAAGCAGGACTGACAGCAAAAGGGTCCACACACTGCCACCCCAAGCCCCCTAAGGCCTAAGAGACTTCCAAAGAAAAGCTCTCTTGGCCCAGGTTACAGAATTAACAATGTGGAAGGAGACACACGTTTACTCTGGTTTCAACACGCCTCTTCCCCATCCAGCAAAGGCAATTCCTTGCTCTGCCGGGAGGGAGGCCGGCCTAGGATAAAGTTAACCCTACCCGCTCCAGTCTGGAAGCCAGGTAAATGGTGGCAGGGACTTCGGGCAAGACCCCACTTCCCCTCAGAGCCAGTCTGGCAACAGCAAGGCAGGCGCGGCAGATGCCCGGTGGGGTGCTCCCGGACCTGGGTGCGCTTGGGCTGCGCCTGGGCTGCAGGGGGCGGGGGGGGGGGGGGGGGGGGGCGGGTATGCGGCAGAGAGAGGACTGCGCCACGGCCCCCTGGCCACCTCCACCACCCGCCCCGGACTCAGTCCCAAACCCAGCCCGCAGGAGGCCAGGCAGGCCACTGACATTTGGCCCAACCTAACTTCCTGTTGTTAAGGAGGGAGGAGAACTGGGGCTGGGTAGGGGAGTGCCCAGTGAAGAGCCGGGAAAGAGCGTGAACAGAGCGGAGCCCAAATTATGGGAAAGCAAAGTTTGGGAATGATCTGCCCCGGTGGCATGCGGTACTACGGGCGCGTGGCGCCCACTCTGTGTTGACGTTTGGGGATTTTCTAGGCTTAGAATTACAAGGTTTGGTTGTTGGGGAGGAGTAAGAGGTAGTTCGGGCTAGAGTGGCAAGTTTTAATTGCGTTCTAATCGATTCCGAGACCTATCGGGCAGCCCCGGCCTCCCTGGGGCAGGGCCACCTGCTTGCCGGGCTCCCCGCGGGGTGGGTTTGAGGCAAGAGATGCTGCGGCCGCACCTGACTCTCCCCGGCGCGGGCCAGGGCGCAGAGTCCAGGCTCGGCTGCCCACGGTCCCCACCCGCCCACCCTCCCTGGAGCCCGGTTCCCCACCCCACCCCCTTACCGAGATCTGCGCCGGCCGCCGAGCCTCGGGTTAGCTTCTGCGTTCGCCTCCAGCCGCGGACGCGGCGCTCAGGTCCCGCAGGCGGCCTGCGGAGCTGGGAGCCACCGAGGCAGCCCCGCGCAGGCTTAGCCGGGCTAGCGCCTGCAGTTCTGCTCGGCGCGGCCAACCCGGCTGGTAGCCGCCCCCATCGACGGCGCGGCCAATGACAGAGCAGCCGGGGGCGCGGCCCGCCCCCGATCGGAGGCCCGCGGCCAATGGCAGTGCGGCGCGGAGCCCACCCCCGCTCCACGCCCGCTCCGCCCCCATGGGGCCAGCTGTCACCGCGTATGCAGCGGGCGCACGTGGGCTGTAGCCTGCCCCCAGCGCGGGGAGCCCCGGGCGCTCCCACCCAGACCAGCGGAGGGCCAATGAAGGCAGGGCGTGATGGTGCTGCTAGATGAAAACCTGGGCGCTAGAACCTTAGTGTGAAGGAAGAGGCTGGGGCTGGGCCTCTACTCCTTGGCTTGGGCAGCTGGAAAGCAAGCCTCAGCTTCCCCTTTTGAAAGTGCGGGAGCAGCATGGCACTTCCTGTAACGGTCGTGGACCTCCCTTCGTGCTTTGCTCCTTGACTACCCTGGGCTTCCGCAAACGCCCTGCTAGCTAATAGGCTCTTCCTTTCACCTGGACGGGCCTTGCTTCGAATACAGCTGGTGGGAAGAGGGAGGGTAGTACAGATCACGATCTGTGTTACCTTCGTCAAAATCACCGAAGCACCCTGTTCTCTTGGCTGTCAGATGACTACCTTAATCTCTGCTCTGCCCACGCTCCTGGGTTGCCCAGACCCCCTCAGCTCCAGAGGGCACCATCCACAGAAAATACAGTGTGAACAGCGTGGGGCCTAGCGAGGGGTGCAAAGCGACTCCGTAAGCGGCAAATACTACACATAGCTTGTGCAGGACTTCTCCAGTATAGCAGGGATCACGAAACAGGGATCCCAGGGGCAAGAGCCCTATCTTCGTCACCTCTGAGACCCAGGGCCTATCACTGGCTTGGCCCCAGGTAGGCATCAATAAAGGTTCTTGGAACTGAGCTGACCCGGGAGAGAACAGGCAAGCTTGGGCATTGAGAAAACAGTGTTGTGGCTCCAGGCTGCTGTAGTTTCCACAGCACGGGACCACCCTCTAGAGACACCACGTTCCCTTGCCAGGCAAGTACCAACAGAACAGTTGGCCCCCATCAAACCCGGGGTTTATTTTGTTCTCTCTCCTCCTTACCAGGTGATCCTACTCCAGGCCTTTTGAGTTTTCCCAGGGATTGTCCTACCCGGTAGTTCTCTTGGCATCTTTCGAGTTCAATCAACTTCCTGCAAATAAGCCTCAGCAAAAGCCGCCCCTGCTCCGTGTGTAAAACAGCAGTGGCTCCCAGAGGGGCAGCTCTCCACTCAGAAAGAACGCCCCCTGTGAGGCCAGTTGATGGAGTGTTTTCTGGGCACGTTTTCTCATTGAATCCTGAGTATGGCTCTGTAAGGTACGTATCTTTATTATCCTTCCCTTTAACAGATGTGGAAACTGAGACTCAGGGAGGCAAAGTAACTTGTCAAGGTCACATGGTTAATAGGTAACAGAGTTGGAATTTGAGCCCAGAGCTATCTGATTCCAGAAGGTGCATGCCTAACCACAGTGCGCTGGGGCCGCTACAGTCCTGCCTGTGCCTCTGGAGCACTGGACAGGCCACGTCTATCTCTAAAGGAACTGCTCTGGGGCCTGACCTGCCCAAACATTCCATTGAGCTCAGGCCTGGGCACTGTCAGGGCGAGAGATGAGAGCAGCCTGGCCCTGCTTTATTCACACACTGATATAGGAAACCCTAGACAGAGAGGAGCTTCAGGAGACACCCTCACCACAAAGCCTCAGTGGACACAGGGCCTCTTCCTTCTGGCCTGTGTCTGAGACACCCATGTTGGGGATCTAGCTGGAGATAGTCATTCATTCAATTCACAAATGCTATTGCCAGCTGAAGCTGAATGTGTTTCCTGCATTCATGTAACTCATGCTTCATAAGCATAAGTACAAGGTGTTATGGGAACTGTATTCTATATTACTTTTATGTTGTTGTTTTTTTTTTATAATTCCAATCACCTTATCTCTAGCACAATGTTCTCCAAGTTAAATTTTAAAAAATTTTTTTTTTCAACATTTTTTATTTTTGGGACAGAGAGAGACAGAGCATGAACGGGGGAGGGGCAGAGAGAGAGGGAGACACAGAATCGGAAACAGGCTCCAGGCTCCGAGCCATCAGCCCAGAGCCTGACGCGGGGCTGGAACTCACGGACCGCGAGATCGTGACCTGGCTGAAGTCGGACGCTTAACCGACTGCGCCACCCAGGCGCCCCTCTCCAAGTTAAATTTAACACTACTTCAGGAGCACTTTGGGCCAAGTTTTGCAAGATAGCACTGTTCAGTATAGAAGTTTGATTAGCTCAAAAACTGAAACTTACCAGTGCCTTTCTAGACTCTTCCTCTCTTCTCCCCCACCCTACTCCCACCCAATCTCTTTAACTCTGGGGCTCGGGTAAGAAAGACCCTTGCTAGGTGAGCTTTTAGGGCAAGCTGGGAGCTGATGGGGGCTAACTGCGTGGATGAGGATAAGCCTCGGGACTTCGCAAGCCAGTGGCCAGGACCCCTCACCGCCACACACAAGCCACCCTTCCTGGCCATCTCCCCAGAGGGTGGATAGAAAAAGAGACAGGAGACAATGCCACCCCCTCTGGACAGAGCAGTAACCATGGCATATCCTGCTGGACTGGTGTCTGGGAGTTTATACAACTGAGCTCTTCAAAGAGAAGGTCATGCAATGTTAGAGCCGACCATGGAGGAAATATCAGCTAAGCCCCTCACTTAACAGATTAAAGAAATAGAAAAATAAACGGAGCTGCAGGGAAGGGAAGGTGCTCGTGAGTGTCACGGAGCGTGGGAGTGGGTTCCAGGTCTCTAACGCCCCCGCCTCACTCCTAGCACGCAGGCAAGCTCACACTCCTTGTGCCGTGGCTCAGTATGCTATATTTAATAATAATCTCTTCCTCAGCCCACTCTGTCAGGACGGAGAATGTGTGCTGGTGAAGGTTGTCTGGGAGATACAGATGGCCACATTAGCATCAGAGGGAGGGAGAGAAGGAAGGCCCAGATTCATCCCTAAAAATATCTGCATCTCAGACTGGAAGCGATGGGTTTACCAGCACATACGTGCCTCCCTGGAAAAAACTTCAGCTGGTGATCTCCGTCATCATTGGTTATCTACCTGATGGGTTCTGAAAAGGCTCTGGGGGTGTTAGGGCTGGCTTCTTTTTATTTCCAGCCTAGCAATTTGCTTGAAGGTCAGAGTTGAACTAAGTGGATTCCTTTTTTTCCTTTTCAAAGTTTTATTTAAATTCTAGTTAGTTAACATACAGTGCGATATTGTTTTCCAGGGTAGAACTCAGTGATTCATCACTTACATACAATACCCAGTGCTCGTCACAAGTGCCCTCCTTAGTAACCATCACCCATCTAGCCCATCCCCCAGCCACCTCCCTCCATCAACCCTCAGTTTGTTCTCTGTCATTAAGAGTCTCTTGTGGTTTGTTTTCCTCTCTTCTCTTCACCCCCTTGCCATATGATCATCTGTTTTGTTTCTTAGATTCCCCATTACGTGGATTCCTGAAGCAGAGATTTTCTGTGGGGGAGCCAGGGTGCCTCTCTTGGCATTTGAATGGCAGGAAAAAGAGATATACCACCTGTGTCTCCCCGTCCAAATGAAAAAGGGTCCAGGACCTCAGACCTCTTCCTCCTGTACTGATGTTCCAGGAAAGCTGGTTCTCATCAGCTTCATCCCCACACTGCTACCAAAAGCCTTTGGGCTTTCAGAAGAAACAGGAAGACTGGTATCTATACAAAGTCCAATGACCTTCTTAAATGATGAGAAAAGGCAGACTGGTCCCAGGCCACCTTAGGAGCTATGTTTGGAGAAGGACTTCCTAAGCCAGGAAGTGGAAACATTTGTGCCTCCCTCAAACAGTGTATGAGAAGCAAGATCACTAGGTCCTTGTTCTAGCCCGTTATCTTCCTGATAGGGCTCTGAATGCTCCATTTTCCATAGAGAAGACGTATAAATGTTTTCAAGGTCCGTAGGAACTCATCAGGCCTACCACATTTTCGGTGGGTTTTCCAGAGACAGTTTGGGGGAGAAATGGCAGCTGTCAAAATCAGTAATGCCTGTAGCTCTTTGGGGACTGTGTGCATGTTGGCAGCAATGATGGGAAAGTCAGTGCTGGAGAGGTGAGAGCAGGAAGGAGATGAAATCCCAACCAGAGCAAATAGAGACAGAGAGTGGGTGTGCAGAGGGTGAGACATGGGATTATGAAAGTTGTCTATCCCCAGGCCCAGATACCCTGGGGAGTGTATATGCCTGTGTGTCTGTGTGCACACGTGCAAGCTCAAAGCCAACTATGAAATACAAGGACATAAGTCTGGTCCTTAGAGACACAAGAGGTGAAACAATGCTATAAAACCCATTGCATCCTCCAGGCAGGCTGGGCCACACCTGCAGCTCAGGCAGACTCGCGTTCATGCAAACCTGCCACCCATTCTAGAGCACACTGCTGAAATTGCACGGAGCTAGGGAAGCCGCTTCCAAATCCTCCATAGTGCAGCTGGCAAGGAGCAAGGACAGGGATACTTTTCTCTGTTCCAGCTCATGGAGGGGACTCACTCAAGTTTATCTGTCCATCCACCCCCCCACCCACCCATCCATTCATCATATATCCACCCCATAAATATGTACAGTGCGGTTATTCTAAGAGACGTTCTAGCTAAGTAATTAGTAACATAGTCTCTGAAGTCAAGATGCCTGAGTTTGAATCTCAGCTCTGCCATGTGTTAACTGTGTGACCCTGGGCAAGTGACTTAACCTCTCTGTACAGCAGGCTCCTCACCTATAATAGGGGAATAGTAATAGAGAGATGTGTGCATACTACAGTGACTGGTACATAGTATTTATGTATAAATGTTTTTAAATAAAGTAAATGAGGGGTGATATTAATAAGGATGTAGGGAACTACAGTCTCTAAGAGGCATCGTTATAAGCAACTCCAGATCAGGGACACAGCCGCTCCCATCTCTAAACTTGTGTGTTTGAAGAGAGTACGATTATCATCCACACCTTAGAGATGAAAAAATGGAATCTTGCAGAAGTGAAGTCACTCCCTCAAGCTCTCGCAGGAACCAGCATATGGCAGGGTGAATCTGACTGGCTGACGTGTGAGCCTGTGCTCTGTACATATTCCCGGCTACCAGACTGGGCACAGCTCCCAGGCCTGGCCAACACCAGAGCCCCAGTGGTGACTGGTCCAACAGATGTGCCCATGGTCCAAGCGGATTTCGCCTTCAGGACCAGTGTGTAGATAGAGCTATCTCTTTCCAAAGAAGTCAAGGCTAGCTGTCAGCGTGTTCCCCATGCAGAAGAGACCCAACCACAATAGGAGAGAAAGAGATTCCTATGATTGCAGAGACCAGAAGTGAGATCCCCAACAACCTTTCTTTGCAATTCTCTTGGTTCTGCCTTCCTCTGAGTTGGCTTTGTCTTCAGTCTGGTTTTCCTCATTGTAGCTACTGCCAATAGCTCTTGTTGCCACCAGCAACCTTATCCAAAAGAGAACATTTCCGGCCCAGCATTCCAAGCAGGAGTCCTGAGACCCACTCTGCCTGGATTGCATCACATGCCCACCTGAACTCTTAGGGTAAGCAGAGGACTGGAATGTGCTGATTGGCTGTGCAGGGAGGGGCCCCTGCCTAGCTCTGGGGGGACTCAGCCTCCCCTGAGACACCAGGCTGCGCGGGAGGGAGGCCGTCGCTTGATCGAAAGCAGAGTACAGTTAGGAAGGGAAGGAGGGACACACAGCCATGTGCTGGGTTGGTACAGATCAGGGCACATATGAACTCGCAGAAGGAATTCGTGCTTTTTGTCTCTCAGAGAGTCATGTCATTCTGACCTCCCCCCGTCCACACTGTACCCCCACCTGCCCCACATACCAACCCCCGTTAAGCTTCTCTCTAAGTGCAGTGCATCCTGTAGTAAATACATTTTAATTAAAATCGAATTCCTGCCCAACTGCTTTTCTGTTCAAATCTTTCCCCTCAATGCAGTTCAGATGGCATTAGACTGCGCAGTGCAACCTGACCCCTGATGGGTTCAGAATGGCTCGTTCTCCCCTCGTCAGAGGAGTGCAGTATGCAGGGGCACTCGGTATCACCGTGATGGAGCTGGAGCCCCGGGACAGAAAAGCCTGAGCAAGCCACACAGGTCAAATCCTGGTGGAAAGTGTTCAGGCTCCAGCAACCTGTCTGCAACCTCTGCTGTCCATAATGGTGTGACTTCCAGCAAGCCAGTTAATGAAGAGAATAGCCCTTACTCATAAGGGGAGAGTAGGGAGCAAATCAGATGACAAACGTGAAGGCTTATTGGTGACCTCATTAAATGTCAGTTGCTTTCTCCCCTATTTGTGAGTGTGGAGATTTTATTTCATGGCAACTTGCTTGGGGTTGCCATGAACCCCCTTGGGGTTCCCAGAACACCCTTTCCTGGAGGGTTCCAAGCAAGCACCAGCCCCTAGGAGACTAGGAAGGTGAAAGGGACAGCAGGCTGCGGGCGCGCCGGGAAGGTCCGTGCCGGGCTTCAGGCGCCACTGCTGCGCATGCGTGTTGTTGATGGCGTAGGGGGCAGTAGCTGGGCTCCTGGCGGTAGCTTCCTCCAGCATCCCTGAATCCGGGGCCCCTGCGCATGCACCAATTTGGCAAAATGCACAAGCTGCTTCTAAGGGTCACTGCATCGTTAAGGTTGTGAGTGGTGAGAAATAAATACAAATCCCAGCTTCTCCTCAAGGGTTCCGGGTTGCCCGGGTTCGAGTTTCCTCTTAATTTCTCCCACTCCCATCCAAATTTTCTTCCCACTTACCAGCTCTGCCAAAGGATACAACTTTGGGCCCACCAGCCGACACGAGGCGCCTGCTTTCCATAGACCATTGTGTTGTGAACTCCAGTCCCTATGATCATCCCTTATTCCAGATCCCATGAATGATCCTGCTTCCCTGATCAATGCCTGGTATGATGGTAAATAAAACTGCCACTTCTTGTAAGCCGACCACGGGCACATGCATTATTATTCTTCACAAAATCCACATAGGACTGTGAGAATTCCTGAGAATTACTGACTGAGACTATTGACGCTATTTTACACTTTTTATATTAGGGTTCCAGATAAGTGAAACCAATAGGAGATGTACAGAGACAGATAGACAAATGGATTCATTATGAGAAATTTGCTCATGTGATTATGGAGACTAAGTAGTCCCACAATCTACCCTTTGCAGGCTGGAGACCCAGGAAAGCCAGTGGTGTAATTCCAATCTGAATCCGAAGGCCTGAGAACCAGCCAGCCGAAGGCAAGAGTCATAGAGCCGTGCCTCCTCCAAGGGCAGGAGAAGACCAATGCTCCAGTTCAGCAGTCAGGCTAAGAAGCGAATTCCCCCTTCTACTGCCCTTTTGTTCTACAGGCTCTCAAGGCATTGGATGAGGTCTGCTGACATTGGGGAGGGCAACAGGCATTCTACCCATTCTTATCCAGAAACACCCCCAAAGACACTCCCTGAAATGATGTTTAATCAAATATCTGGGCCAGCCAAATTGACACATAAAATTAACCACCACACTTGGCTAAACCCAAACCAAAGAGGTTAAATACTGTGTCCTAGTAACTGGCAATACTAGAATCCAAACCCTGGTGTATCTCACTCTTGTGCCTGAACTCCTGTCACTCACTGGCTCTGAAACCCGTCAGGAGCATTATCCCATTAATTATAAAAGGCTGCAAATGTGATGTATACTCATTAGGAATAGGAAAGACTCTTAGACTTATCAGTTTAAAATGCTCAAGATGCCAAAGAGGTGACAAAAAAAAGATAATGGAACGTACCCCAAAAGGTGTACAAGCACTGCCAAGAGGAAATGCATTGTAGGTCTGCTGGTCATCATACGAGTTGCACCTTAAGCACACGGGTTTAGGCTGTGTCTCAGCTGAAGGGGTCTGATCGCTCTCTGTACAGCCATGTCTGAAAAGATATCTGACTTCTGGCAGAAAGAAATGCAGTAGTTGGTTCTCTGCACAGTTCACCACTCAACACCCTCCCACTGGCCAACAATCCCTGACAGTCCAACTGGGAGAAAATCAAAGAAGCAATTGAGTGAGGGCTGCTCTGGGTCTGTGCCTGAGAGTCACAGGATCCCAGCACAAAGCAGGGAGGCATGGCCAAAGCGGCCTTCTAAGAATGCCTGAGAGGCCAGCCCTCAAGGTTTTCCATTTCCCTGAGGACCGAGGGAAGCATCTTATGATGAGGCCATGGCTGTCCCGTGGACCGAATGGAGCAAAGCAAATTTATGTGGCATGCATGGCTCATTAAGGGCAGAATAGGAGGAGAGTGACATGGGAGAGGGGCAGAGGGAAGACTAGGAAAGAGGTGACATAAAACATCACCCCACTGGCTCCAGCCTGTATCTCCCCACTCCTCCCCCAGCCCTTCTGGCCTCAGAGTTTCATACCACTATTCCCTCCAAAGGGCCCTTCCTCTTGCTTTCCCACCAAGGACCATCACTCCCTTTCAGACTTGTCTAGATCACCACCCTGTGACATCTCCTCATCGCCTTAGTTCATGTTCATTCCACATCCTGTGAACACTGTGTCCCTGTGACACACCAGTTCTTTCTTACACACGTGTCACATCTTCAGAGAAGGGCCGTATCTCCTACATCCTTTCCTTCTTTATATTAAAAGTAGGCTTTTTCCTTTTAAAAGAAATGTTCATTTATTTTTGAGAGACAGAAGGCAAGCAGGGGAGGTGCGAGAGAGAGGGGGACAGAGGATCCGAAGCGGGCTCTGGGCTTGAACTCACTAGCTGTGAGATCATGCCCTGAGCGGAACTTGGATGCTTCACTGACTAAGCCACCCAGGTGCCCCAGGCTTTTCCTTTTTTTAATCAAAGCTGTGCTCAATCAAAAAGAGGAATATAAAAAGTAATGTCATCACCCAGAGATTTGGAGAATCAATACCTTGCTGGATATGGACCTATTTCTAGTATCAATATATGCACCTATGAAATTGTGTGGCTATATAGGCAAGATCAGAAAGGGGTTACAAATTTGAGTTTTGTAGTTGAATCACCTTAAATTGACATCTGTGTGACCTTAGATAATTAATCCCTCTCTGAATCTTAGTTGTCTGGTGTATAAAATAGGGACAGTAAAGTTGTTACAAAGTTGTCATGCGGTTGTTGTAAGGATGAAATGAAATGATCCACAGAAAGTCCACCAAGCATGATATATAAAATCACCATTTGTGGTGTGCATTTATGTACGTGTTAAAATACCCATAATAAGAAATTCACCATTTTGACCATTTCAAAGTGTGAAACTCGGTGGCATTTAGTAAATTCACAATGTGGAGTAACTATCAGCACTGTCTCTTTCCAGAACATTTCTAGCACCCCAAAAGGAAATCCTACACCCCTTAGGCTGGCTCTCCCCACTCCTCTCTGCCCCAGCCCCTGGCAACCACTAATCTGCTTTCAATCTCTAAGGAAAATCACTTTCTCTTCAACCGTTGTCTCTCCCTCAGATTTTCCTGACAGCTTTCCATTCAAACCTCTCTCCAAACAAACTAAAGCAAACTTAAAGAAAGGGAAACAAACACAAAACTACAAAGCAAACGCAGAGGAACGATTTGGCTCCTCTCCTTGAGGCCCTAGAAGTCCCATCAGGAACTTTCTGTCCCTGCTGGTTTTGTCTGTCTCCAGGCTCCCTCACCCCAAATGCTGTCGCCTGGCTCTCTCCTGAGGGTGGGGGGGCCTCCTGGTTGTCAAATTCATGTTCTATTTCCAGCCGTCATCCTCGTCATCCGTCATGTTTTTGCACCGCATGACGTCTTGCTCCCTCCCCTTTCTCAAAACCCTCTTTCCTTTGATTCCCAGACACCTCTTGTCCTATGCCTCTGGCCTCCCAGCCTCAGTCTCTGTGCCTTCTTCTCTTCACCGTCCACAGCTCCCCTCGGGTCATCACATCCGCTGCCCCAGTGCCCACTATCACACGGACAGCGGCCACTTCCAACTTCTCCTCCATTCCAGATCCCTGCGTTCATCTGCCCCCAGGACCTCCCAGAAGTCCTCGAGACATCTCACACTCAACAGATGCGCACGAATTGTCCAAAACGCACTAAATATTCCTAATCTCACTAACGGTGGACCCCACTTCCCAAACTAGAATTTTCAGAGTCCTCTGTGTTTCCTCTTTTTTCTAAATCTTTTTCTTTTCCAAGTGGGTAACAAAGCATGTCGGTATAGTTCAGAACCCTCTCTTGGGTCGCCTCCCTCCTATCCCGCCTTGTTGCCACAGTCTTAGTTTGGGTCCCAACATCTCTCAACAACTACAACAACCTCTTGAAAATCCACATGTGTCCTTTCCATAACTGTCAGGATTCCATGTTCCAAAGACAAAAGCAATCAGGTTGTTCTCCTTTTTAAGTATCTCCGTCTTCTAGAGTATACAGTTAAACTCCTCACCCTCAGCCCCCAGAATATGCTAGAAGCTATCACAAATCCTCCGCTCTCTAGCATGGGTGGGCTTTCAGGTGAAGCTGCTCCCGATTCCTGGCCCCAGGGGTGGGACACGTGACCCAGGCTGGGCCAACTGGCAGTCTCCACCTCTCCGGCCCCAGTAATTGGCTCAGGCCCAAGTCAGAGCCAATGAAACAAAATTCTGGGATTTTATTTGAGCTATGGGGAAATCAGACCTCTTCTTTACACTGGACATAAAGGAAGAAGGTACAGAGACTAGAATGGCTGCATCTTGTGACCCAGGAGAGCCTCAGATTGGGGCCATCACTGGGCAGAGGAAAACCTCACCCCAGTGACATCTTTTGGGCCCTGGATCAAACCCTACCCATAACCATATACCCTTGGTCTCTTTTGTAAATGTAAGCCAACACATTTCCGCACTCTTTTTTTTCTTAAAATAGTCTGAATTAGGTTTTTTTATTACTTGCAAATTGAAGTCCCAACTCATACCTTTCAAGTCAGTATTTTCCAGATTTTGCTGAACATTAGAATCACCTGGGGGAGCTTTTAAAACTCCCAGGGCTAATTCAATCCTAACATCTCGGGTGGGAGCCAAGCATCAGTCATTTTTAAAGATCTCAGGCAATTTCACTGCATGGTGAGGTCTGGGAATCACTGCTTTAAGCCACGCAGGCTGCTTCCTCTGGGCTCCCCCAGCTCCCCGCCTACCAAGTAACCAGAGTTCTTTTCACCCCATATTATTGTCCTCTCTCTTTGGACTTTGAGAATCTTAATGGCAGATTCGTGTCTTTATCCCTCTGCTTTGCATATGGTAGACTTCAATAAGAGTTAAATAATGAACAGATGACTGACTGAATGAATGAATGGGACAAGTCCATGCCATTTTCTGGTGTATTTTTTTTTTTTTTGTATTTTTAACTTCAAGGCACCTTGAACTAGGTACAAAGTAAGAATGTTCAGGCTCTGGAGCCAGAGAGCCTTTGCCCAAATTCTGGCTTGATATGACTCAGGGCAAATACCCAGCTGCCAATGCCTCCTTTCTTCATCTATAAAATGTAAATACAAATAGCTCTTACATCACAGTGATGTCAGGATTTCATAAGTTATTACATGAAAAATTCTTAGAACATTGTTTGGTACATAGTTATAATAAATGTCAGCTCCTCCCTCCCTTTCTTTCCTTCCTTCTTCTCATCCTTCCTTCCCATTTTCCTTCCCTTCCTCCTTCCTTCCTTCTCTCCCTTCCTCCTTCCATCCCAGATAAATTTTTTTAAATTTTTTTATGTTTTATTTTATATTTGAGAGAGAGACAGAGACAGAGAGTGAGCAGGGGAGGTTCCGAGAGATGGAGACAGAATCTGAAGCAGGCTCCAGGCTCTGAGTTGTTAGCACAGAGCCCGACGTGGCTCTTGAACTCATGAGCAGTGAGATCATGACCTGAGCCAAAGTTGGACGCTTAACTGAGTCACCCAAGTGCGCCCCCCCCCACCAGATAAATATTAAGTACAGACTCCCTGGGTTGGCTAAGAAGTGAATGGGTGGTGAGGTGGGGTAGACAGTACATATGGAGGACTCCTTGCAAAATCCCCTGACTAGAAAGGGACACACAGACTAGGAAGAGGCAGAACAGAGAGTGGTTTCTGGGGTTTTCATTTCTCCGCTGAAAGCCTTAGCATGTTTAGATGCAGAAAGAAAGATGTTGAAGGGTCAAGAGGGGCAGATTCGACACCTGCCGTGGGCAGATCCACGGGAGATGGGAGGAGGGACAGCCTTGGACCAGAGGAGGATGGGTCTCTCTCAGATGCAAGAGGAATCACAGCGAGGAGGTAAGGAGGCCAGAGAGGCTGCAAAGGCTTCACACCTGTGTGCGATTTGGAGGTTGTTTTCCTTTGCAGTCTGTTAATGTCGGTGAATTGTGTTCAGGTGACTGGAAGTTTACTATGTGGGGGTGGAGAGCCAATTACTGGTTGGTGGCAGAACAAAAGACTTGTAAAATTCCCAGTGCTGCTGGGCTTGCCCGGCCCACAATGCCAAAAGCACCACAATCAGGTATTTTCAGAGGCACCTGAATAGAGCCTGTTATTTGCAGGAGGCCAGGTGAAGGGCTATTGTTTTGTATTATTCATCTCAGAGAATTTCATCTGTCTTAAAGGAACTCTTTCTCTGCCTGGGAGGAAGAGAAAGCACTTCTGCAGAAGAGCACAGCTTTATAACAGGATTCGTTGTATCAGAACTTTTCACCTGCAAGGTCTCTGTCGTTACGAACCTACGTGTTTCTACGTTGTTAGCAGGGTGGTTGCAGGGCTCTTTGCTGTGTTAGAGGCAGTGGTAAGCATCCAGATAAGGACATCCTTGAAAACATCACTACCCTCCGCAGCTCTCCGTTTTCTTATCTGTGAAAGGAGGGAGTAGGACTATGGGCCTGGCCGCTCCCTTCCTCCCTCCCTTCCATCAACATTCATTCACTGAGCTCCCATCAGACGTTGGGTGCAACTGTAGACCCTGTGGGGTGCAGAGATCAACAAAACCCGATTAAGCCATTGTGCCTGCCCTTGGTTAGTTTGCAATTTCGTGGGGGAAACAATAACCGAAATCACTGTGTTGTGGTTCAGGCTTTCATCATCTCTCATTGAAACCCCTTCAGTGGGTTCCTAACCAGCTTCCTTGCTTTGTTGGGTTTTTCCACCACTGTGGGGAGAATGTTTATGAAGCACATGTCCAATCTGGAGGCTGATATCCAGCCCCATAACACGACAGGGACCCCGTGCCTCATTCCCTTTACTCATGCTATACTCTCCTGAAACCCTATGTCTTGCAAACTTAACCTTCAAGGTCTTGCATTACCTGCACCCACACCTTGATGGAAAGAACTGCTCGCTCCTACTGTACTAACCCCAATGTTTTTAAACACACCTCAGCTGTAGCGCTGATCACGGCATGACCATTTACCTGTGTGTCTCTTCTAAGAGCCTGTAAACTCCTATATTAGGAAGGGGCAGACCGGAATTAGTCAGTGCATGGCACTTAACTGGTACTGAATTAATGATTGTGAAGTCATCAAATGCCATAAGTGAGAAACGTGTTAGGAGAGGCACAGTCTCTGGGGAAATTCCTGGGCATAAATATAAGGCAAACACCTTTCTGCCCTGTGTTCTCCCAAGCCATAATTGTGCATCTGAAGGAAACTCAGAGAGCAGGGACCTGGGGACTTCCTTCTAGTATTGTGAACAAGGAAACAAAGCATAACACATCAGTCTTATCCCCGCCATACAGCTTTACAAATCTTGTCATTTTGCCCTGTTTGCTTCAGATGTTTTTGTTGTTCTTTCTTTTTTTTTTTAGAAACACAACCATTATAGGTAATCATAACCCCGAAGGGATACATTCCCTTTCCTCATGAATGGTGTTCTTCATGGTGCTTAACATTCTAATATATATTTTTACACCATTACCATACAGGCATATATTTCTAAACAAGGTTTTGTAATGTTTTTCATATTTCTAAACATTAATTTGATATGAATTCATACTGTGAAATTATGATGTTTTACCTTTGTCTTTGAGATTGATCCATGTTGATATTTGAAAATTATTCATGAGGGTCTGCTTTGTTGATTAGTATTCCACTGAGTGACTGTAACACATTTGATTTGCTCATTCGCCTGCTGAGAGACATTTTTTTTTTTTGCTATTATAATTGATATCACGAAAACATCCTGTGTATATCTCCTTCTGGACGTGTAAGAGTTTTTCCTACATGTGTAGAATTGGTATGGCTGGATCATAGGGAATATTTATTTTCATCTTCACTAGGTAGGAACACATTGCTCTCCTAAGGGATCCTGCCTATTTCCTGCCATCGGTGCTGTCTTACCCAGAATGCACCAGTGCAATCCACAGTTGGCGTTATCAGACTTTAAAAGTCTTGCCAATCCGATGGGGATAAAATACCTCATTGTTATTTTAATCTGCATTTTCCCAATTACGGTGGAGGTGAAGCTTATGTTTATTGAACATTTGGGTGTCATTTATTTGTGAATTTCCAAGTCATACCTTTTGTTCATTATATTCTGCTAGGTGGCCTTTTCCTTATTGATTGTAGTTCTTTACTTATTCGGGATATAGTCTGCATCTCATCTTTTTATTTGGTTGTGTCTTTCCTTGAACGTTTGCCTTAATCTTAATTTACAATAAATTTATTGTTTCCTTTATGGTCTGTGGGTTTGTTGTTGTTCTTTCTCTCTAAAAAATATTTCCTTACCTGAATGCCATAATTATAGCCTTTTATATGTACATTCTGTTCCAAAAAGTCTCACATTCTTTTTTTTTTCTTGAGTTCCATCTTGAATTTTCACTTCTCCGTATGGAAACCAATTATCCGACCTTGTTTACTGAATGGGCTATCCTTGGTCATATGGCAAGTATTCGGATACATGTGGGTCTATTTCTGGGCTCTCCCCTCTATCCCATTGGTCTATTCCATTCCTGCACGAATTCCTTCAGATCAGTGGCTTCCTCATAGGCCTTAATAGCTGGCAGGGTCAGTCTTCTTGTTTTTCTTCACAGTCACTTAAGCTATTCTTTGGCCTTCTCTCTCCCACGTGAATTTTAGAATTGGCTTGTAAATCTTTATTGAGATTTTGGTAGGCATTTTGCTAAATTTACATACTAATTTGAGAGAAATTCTCACATTTGTGGTATTGAATTTTCCAATCCGTGAGTCAGGTAAAGCTCTCCATTTTCTCAGGTTTCCTTTTGTGTGGGATGTGGCCATGAGCCCCGGAGCACCATTCCCAATGGAAGAGTAAAGTGCATCTGAGAAAGCGATCACCGGGCGTGGGCAGAGCCCAGCCAGCAGGAAATGAGAGCAGGCTGTTCAAACGGACTGCCAAGGTTTGGCTGCTTCCTAACCCCACTGTGGCAGATACTACCAGTGCTCCAAACCTGGGGTTCTCAGCTGCCTTCCAACCTGGTTCTTTAGGCAGTCCCCCCACCCCCATCAGAGCTGGTGATGACGAGTGATGAAACCACTATGCCACCCCGCCTAAATCTCTCAAAGCAGAGAGGCATTTGCTGGGACCCTATGACATCCCAGCACTGGTGGCTCTGAGGGACTTTGCAGGCCTGCATGGGGCTCCGGGCCAGCTGCCTTCCACAGACAGAAGTACGGGCACATAGTACCCAGGAGCTTCTCCCTGGAGAAATGGTAGATTTCAGGCAAACCAAAGCACTGAGTAGACTGAACAAGGGCCTACTTTGCCACACGATCCGGTTTTGACTTCTCATTCCTGCTACCAGGCTCCTCTGTGTTTGTAAGTGCAGAAGCCCTTGGGATCTGGTCCCCGAATGCCTGGTAGTGGAAGCTCTTTATGTTTCCTTACACCTTTTATGGAAACAAATCACTACAGTCTATTATGGAAGGATGACAACAGAGGCTTCAAGATCTCCACCTTGCTCCCCCTGGACCTTCTGCATGTGGTGCACAGGAGGGGCTTACCTGACGCGGGTTACAGTCGGAGAATGTGTCTTCAGTACCCATCACATGTCAGGCACTGGGTTAAGGGCTTAAAAGATACGTCCGCAGCACAGCGACACGATCATCTTCCTTTTGAGATGAGAAAAAAAGGTGCAGGGAGCTGAAGTGACTCATCCCACCAGGGTCCCACAGACAGTCAGTGAGAGAACTGGGAGCCAAGCTCAATCTACCTGTGGCCGTGGAATCCAGGTCCAGTGCCATGAACTCACTTTCGCCTATTCCTGACGAGAGGGAGAGGGAAGAAAAGGGAGACACAATGGAAGGAAGAGAGGGAAAGAGGAAGCTGGGGGTGGGGAGGGAGGGAGGCTGGTGGAGTTGGAGGCTCCAGGCCTGCCCCCCTTTTTCCTCCCCCAAGGTCTGCATCCGGGGGTCCTGTGCACCTAGAAGCCCCATTACCACAGTCTCCCAGAGTGCTCCTGTTTGCCCTAGGACGAAGGAGGGGGGAGGACAGATCTTCACAGCCGAGGACCCTCTCTGAAGGGGAAGGCACAGTTCATGGAGGGCTGGCGGGTGCAGAGGAGAGTCCTGAACCCAATTAGCAAGATAACCTGACCTTTGCAACAAGGCCGGAAAAGCCTTAGCCACCCATGACGGCTGTGGCCTGGGAGGGGGGCTCGGCTAAAGACCAAAGGGAGTACTAGAGAGGCGATCTGAAGAGTATAACTGGGTTAAACATTATAAAAACAAACAAACTCTTCCAGACATAGAAACATGTATCTCGAGGGGTGGAACTCAAAATTTTCTTTTCTCTGTTCAGGTATTCTACTATATGCAGATATTACAGTGGGTATAATTCTCTTTCTCTTGCTTCATTTGCTGGATGTTGCTAAGAGATCATCCCACCTCTCAGCGGATGGAAGGGACAGGGTGTATGTGAGCAGAGAGAGTGGCTGTGGGCGCGGGGAGGCCACCGCAGGGAGGAGCTGGCCTCCTGGGAGCAGATGCTCAGGTGAGGTGCACATTCCATAAGGTGTGTTACTGGGCCATTACCTCAGCCAGGAAGGAACACTCTGGACTTTAGAATTCGCTTTTACCTCCCTCTTCCCTGCTCCTGGCTCCCCAGAACTCCTCCCTTTCTTGATGGCTCCTGAAGGAGTTCTAGAAGGCCGTCTCTTGTCCCCAGATCCCTGGGGTACGGGCCTAACTGGAAACCACTCCGGTTTGCCCCTCGGTAGGAAATGAGGCAGACAGGATGTTGGTGCCAAGGCAAGCCAAAACCCTGGTCAGCATGGGAGGCGTCTGCAAGCTTCCTGCCATGAGCAGCTGGGCTCAGCTACAAGGCATGCTGGGACAGGAGTAGTGGGAGCCGGCCCCAGGGGTGACGGACTGGCTGCTGCCCTGGCAGGGGCTCCAGGCAGGTGGGCGGGGCTCTGACAGAAAGCATCTCTGGCATGTGCCAAGGGTGTGTGTCCTCAGGTGGGCAGCAACATCTCCTCTCCCGGGAGTTCTGTAGTTCTTCCTCTCCAATTGCTCAGCCTGTGCCGATCCCTGTGCGATTACTTGAGGAGCCAAGGAGGACAGACAGAAAGCAGTGGTGCAGGGGAGAAGGGACCATGCCAAATCTGCCAAATTCAAATATCTCTGTTATCCTTTGCCACAATACTGTTGCGTGGCTGTGGCTGCTTCTGGCTCCCAAATGTGGCGCCAATCATGTCGCGCAGCCTGCATTGTTTTTTGAAATGTGATCTTGCCATTTCCCCATCAAGAGGCGACATCTATTTCTTTGCCCTCTTGAATTTGGGAGGATGCTGTGACTGTTTTGACCCATAAAATATGAGGGAAGTGATGCTGTACCAGAACTGGCATAGCCCTTCACCAGCCTGGCGGCTTCATCTTCCTGCCTCTGGGAAGCCAGTGGCCGTGTTGTGAGAGGCTCATGCCACATGGAAGGGTCATGTGCAGTCAGTAGCCCCAGCCAGGCCCCCAGATGACAGCCAGCCTCAAGCACCAGCCATCTGCCTGAGCCATCTCAGACCCCCGGTCTAGTCGAACCTTCAGATAACTGCAGCCCCCATTGCCATCTGACTGTGATCATATAAAAGACCCCAGGTGGAAATTGCCCAGCTGAGACTGGTCAATGGGAGATCATAATAAATTTGTACATAATAAATTGTTTTAAGCTACTAAGTTTGGGGGTGGTTTGTTACTCCACAATAGCTAGCTAGATCAGAAATAGTATATCCAAAACATATGCCATAAACCAACACCACGTGGGGCACCTGGGTGACTCAGTTGGTTGAGCGTCTGATTCTTGATCCTTGATCTGGTCATGATCCCAGGGTCATGGGATCGAGCCCTGCATTGGGCTTCCTGCTGAGCATCGAGCCTGTTTAAGATTCTCTCTCTCTCTGTCTCTCTCTCTCTGTCTCTCTCTGTCTGTCTCTCTCTCTCTCTCTCTCTCTCTCCCCCTCTCTCCCTGCTCATGCTCTCTCTCTCTCTCTCTCTCAAAAAATTAACTAATTGTAAAAAAAAAAAAAACAGGGGCGCACCTGGGTGGCTCAGTAGGTTGAGCATCTGACTTCGGCTCAGGTCATGATCTCACAGTTTGTGGGTTCAAGTCCTGTGTCGGGCTCTGTGCTGACAGCTCAGAGCCTGGAGCCTGCTTCAGATTCTGTCTCCCTCTCTCTCTCTGCCTCTCCCTGCTTGCGTTTTCTCTCTCTCTCTCTCTCTCTCAAAATAAATAAACATTACATTAAAAAATTATTTTAAAAAACCCCAGCCACCTGTATTATTTCTCATGAGTCTGTTGTTTATGTGACTTCAGTCAGTTGGTGAGGGGCTGGCTGCCCTGGGTGGCCTCAGCTGGGTCAACCCAGCTCTCTCTACCTGATCTCTCATTCCCCAGGTGAACCCAGGCTATTCTCATGGCAGCATCAGGAGTTTAACAGGCTTCTTAACAGGCTTGGAACTGGCATGCTATCACTTCCCCTAAATACTGTTCAAAGCAAATCTCAAGGCCAGTGCATATCCAAAGGGTGGGGAAGAAGATTCCATGTCTTGGTGAGAGGGTCTATAAATTCACAGAGCATGTGAATAATAGGAGGGGTGGAGAATTGTGGCTGTTTCTGTGATCTATTACAGCATCTAATGAGGATATTAAGAAGTTTGCTGAGGGTTATAAGACATAAACCCTTCCTTTGTTTTTACTAGTGTCTTTAAATCTCCATTGCCTGCTAATACTTATCATTATTTTAACTTTTCAGCCTCTACATGGAGGTAAGGAGAAAAGGACTGCGAGAAGTAGCTTTTAGGTGGCCAGCCTTTCTTTTCAAGTGCCCCAGTCTTGTGGTTTTCAAATGGGGCTCCGTAAAGCCCTGGGGTTCTCTGGTGGCTTCTCAGCAGCTACCACGAGGGGAGTGGGTGTGTCTAAGTGTGATGTCCCCACCTAAATCAGCCAGTTTTGTTCTCTGGTGATTTCCTTTAGAGAAATGTTATGCGGCTTTGAAAAAAATAAAAGGAAAGATTTGAGGTCCTCTGAACTAGATCAACCTCTGAGTCTTAGAGAAAAGAAAAAAGTCTTAGTGAAGTTGAGTGTCTACTCCAAGTTACTCAGCAAATGGCTGTCTTGGCTGGCCAGTCTGCTGACCCACCATTCGATCTGAGACTAGCTCTCTTAACTTATTCCCCCTGGCCTTCACTGGGTTAAGGTAGGAGAAGTTTGAGGTAGCTTGGTGGACACGGGGAAACCAAGGCATGCATAAACGATATTCCTGACACTTTTTAAATTCTGTTTCCCCAACAAGTGGGATCATTCACTGTCCTTGAGCCTCGAACCTCAGTGACCCCCATTTATACACACAAATACCCTCACATACTCCCTATAGGGCTTGATCCCCAGAACCACCAACAATTCAGGGCATCATGTTGGCACACAGCCTGGGTTGGCTGGTCGACCCCAAAACAGAACTGAGTATGCTGGGTGGAGTTGACTCCTACAAGGCAGATGGAGCTCCATCTGGAAGAAAACCTCATCTCCCAGGAGAAGTCCTGGTCTTGCTTAGAGCCTGTGATCTCCTTGTTCTCCTTCCAGTGTGTTAATTCCATTTCTTCCCAAGTTAGATTTTTTAGGACAGGGGCTATTTATAGCTCCTCCTAAGCCCTTTTCAGTCTGTTTCCTGTTCAAGTACTGCATTAGTCACCAGAAAGTGTCTCAGGCAATCTCCGAGTGCCTGCCTGATCTCAGCAACAGGGAATAGGGATGATGGTCAGACTCAGGGTGGTCCTGTGGGGAAGGGGGGAAGTAGGAGGCAGCAGGCTGAGCAGGGAGGCAGAGGGAGCATCCCCTTTCCCCCATCCTCTGTGGCATGAAGTTCTGAGTCCTTATGGCTTCCTAGAGTTTGCTTAGCCCTTGGAGACACAGAAACTCCGCTGAGGCACCTCCATTTGGACACATATTTTTGCCATTACTTGATGACCTATTTGCATGCAGCTCCTTGTAGAGAATTTCCTCCCAAGCCATATACGGTGATTTCATTGCACCACAAACCAAGGCTTCTCTTCACAGTCAGTGAGAGGCTCCTTCCTGACTTCCTCCTGCCTGTCCCTGCATCTCCCCTTTTTACTGGAGCCTGCCTAGGCTGCTCTAAGCTTTCTCCAAGCCCAGGTCTCACCAAACATGTTTGTTCCCAGGAAATTACCAGCTTCATCTGAGTGAAAGGCCCCTGATCTGAGCTTTTGTGTTCACAGGCCCAGGAGCAGTGACCTCTGAGGCCAAGGGGAGGAAGAGGCAACTTCAGGCAAGGGAGTGGGCAAAAGGGCAGCAGCCAAGCCCTCCATGCCTCTTCACCTTCCCATGCCTCTGTTCATGTGGTTCCCTTGCCCAAGATGCACACACTGGACCGGGGTGAACGTGTCAGGGGACCCGCTGCTAAAGATCTTTAGCGGGGCACCAACATCCCCTAGCAGCCACTGGCCACCTTGAACGCTTTGATCAACCTCTACAAATCCTTAGTGAAGAAGTTGAGTTCAAGTTCCTGACCCTGTCTTGCTGGGGACAAAAGAGGGAAAGGTAGAGAGGTGTCGGAGCTTCTGTTTGCATAGCACATCATCAGGTGGCCGGCATCCCACAGACCGCCATCTTTTCTTTCCAAGTGTGCTTTACTAATTCCACAAGCCCCAAACCAGGGCACTCCTGCACCTTGAACAGAGCTCCTGAGGGCTTCAGAGACAAGCCTCTAGGCTCTCCTCAGGGACAGCAGCCCCCTCTGTCCTAGCTTCCGGGTGCACTGGGCTCCCTAACACCAGATGGTCGCTGAGCACGGCTTTGTGCCAGTTGCCTGCCGAGTGCTGTGGAGACAAACGCTCCAAATGCTCAGAAACCATCTTGGTGAGAAGGTGTTTGGGCTAAATGGGACCTTCCAGTCTCACTCAGAGAGCTGGCGTGGATGCCAGGGCCCTGAGTGGAGGAGAAGAAAGAATTCAAACTTGAGACAAGCATGTCAGATGCCAGCTCAGACCCAGGTATATCAGGGCCACTCCACATCTGTGAGGCACACCAGCAATCTGGCGCCACTCTTCTGACTTCTGTTCAGATTCCATCTAGGAGATGTATTACAGACTATCTCCCCACAGAGCACCCTCAGTTATATCCTTGCGAGTGCCAGAGCCCAGAAGATGTGGTCAGGGGCAGCTGAGTCAGACTTAGTCAAGGATGAGATTGCTTCGGCCAGAGCTGGAGGCCTTGGGACTTATTTCCAGGGGGTAGGTGATCCAGGAGCAGGGCGAGGAGGTCCCTCTTCTGCGACCATGACGACGGACTCTGAAGCAGAGAACATCAGAGGGTGAGAACCTCATCTAAGCTCCTCTTAGAATGAAGCTCTTTCCTGGTTCCATTTTTTAATTACACCCATCCAGAAAAGCACATAGGACCTTTTACATTTTAGTAACTACAAAGCAATCCCCCACGTACTCACCACTCCCATCAAAAAGCGCAACACTGCCAGCACAGTGAAGCCCCTTGCATATCCCTATCTGATCAGACCCACCCCTTCCTTAGGCTTTTATGGCATCTACTTCCTTGTCTCTTTAATTATGTTACCTGAGTTTGCCTCCCTAAAGAAAATAGTTTTGTTTTGAGCAATTTGTGAATAGACTCACAGTTGGGTTATTTGTGTGTCTGGCTTCTTTTGTTCAGTTATGTTTACCAGATTCATCCATGCTGTTGTGTGTAGCTACAGTGTGTCCATTTTCATGGCTGTATAGTATTCCACTGCATCGATATGCCATATTTATTTGTTGATACTGCTGTTGATGAATATTTGGGTTGCTTCCAGGTCTCGACTACTATATGCAATGCTGTCATGAACATTCTAGGTATGTGTACCCTGGTACAACTGTGCATGCATTTCTCCAGGTTTTATATCTAGAAGTGGAATTGTTAGGTCATAGGGTGTGCACATCACCTCTTCATGAAATAATAGCCAATGGTGTTCCAAGTTGTTGTACCTCTTCTTCCTCTCTTGCATAACTGTAGCAGCGATTCCGATAGGAGGAGACCACAGGTCCAGAATTGCTGGTCCCACGGAGATGCTTCAGGAGGAAGAACTTCAGTTGAGAAATCAATCTGCGTGTGCCTTCGTTTCTTTCCTCATGTTACTGATGGAGCCTGTCAGCCCCTGCCTCACTGTTCCAGCCTCTGTGACTGGAGCTCCCCATAGTGAGCCCACTACTCTCCCACCTCAGACTCACTCTACTGTGGTTGCCAGACTAATATGGTCAAAGACATGATAGGCAGTTGTCATCTGAAGGTTAGTCCAAGGGTAGTAGGACCCCAGCCATCAGATAGGAAGCCAGAAGAGATGATACATGGTGGGGTCTTTAGCAGGGCTTGCAGCAGGATGGCCCTGTCACATCTGGGGCCTGACAAGCAGGGAAGAGGAGACATTGGGACCCTCACTAGGCCCAGAGACCTGGGGCAGAGACAGGACTGGCTTCAGCATAGCATATCACCTCTGAGCCTTTGTATTACAGCAGAAACCCAACCTGAATACTCTTAAACAAGTAGGAGAATTTGTTGGCTTATAACAAAATATAATGACAGGCCTGCCTTCAGGAGGAGCTTAATCAAGAAGAGTAAGATAAAGCTCCAAAGAAAAAACAAGATTCTAGAAGAGGATCAAAACCCAGCAAACCTCACAGAAGCCAGGTCTCAGCAGGATCTGTAACAGGGGGCGAGTTGGGGAGCAATGCCCTGTGTCTGGATACAGTGGGTGTCCCCAGAGTGTTCCTAGTGCCTAGTGGACCACTGACGCTTGGGGAGCAGCATACTCACACAACCCTACAGAGGCCTGTTTGTACCCTCAGATTCCTGAAAAAAAAGTAACGTATGCTGAGCATCTGGGAGGGTACTCAGGAAAAGAAAAAGTGAATGTCTGTGCTAGACATGAACATTTTGAATATATTTTCTACACTAGAAATTGGGAATCAGGGTCTGAGTTAAGATTTGGCACTATTTTCAGGTAGGTGAGGAAATTTGGGTGTCAACATGTGGTCAGCGTTTCTGGGACATTTCTCTGATGTGTGAGATCAAAAGGAGAAAATATCTGAACTCGGCTGTCTTAGAAATCTTAGAAGTACAGTACCTGCATTGATTTTTAATAATATTTACTTGTGTTTTTTTGTTTTATTTGGGGGGGTGCAGAGAGAGAGAGAAAGGGAGAGAGAGAGAGGGAGGGAGAGAGAATCCCAAGCAGGCTCTGCACTGTCAGCACAGAGCCCACATGGGGCTCCAACCCACAAACCATGAGATCATGACCTGAGCTGAAACCAAGAGCTGGATGCTCAACCGACGGAGCCACCCAGGCTCCCCTACTCGTTTTTTGTTTTGTTTTGTTTAATACAGAAAAAAAAAAAAAAAGAGTAAAAACCAATTGGCCCAAAATCCCACTGATAACCTCCTTGGCGTTTTTCAAAAACAACACCTCTGCATGCTATTTATGCTAAAAGGTATTCAATGAAAAAACAAAACTCCTCTTCTTTAGCTCCCCCTTTCCACAGGGACCACTAATCAGATTCTTATGTGCTTTCCAAAAAATTATTTCTTCATCAGACCCAGAGTAAAGGATTGGAGAATCGTTCTGTTAGCTGTCCCACCTTAATGAGGGGAGACCCTCTGGCTCCCTCTCTGGCCAGTCCCCCTGCCCCAGCTCCAGGTAGCCTCTCCAATGGGCAGGGCTACACTGACCCTCCTCTCCTGGCTCCTGCCTCACCCCTACCAAGGCACCCCTCCTGAGGAATCTGACAGCAGGGGAATATTTACTGAATGAGAACACCCTGAAGGGAAAGATTTTTCTACTGATTATATGTCTGGCGCCCTAGAACATCTTCTATTTTTTCCACGGTGATTCATCCAGGGATCATGAGAGACAGGCTGCTGGGAAAGATGCCGTTGCCTTCCCAAGCTTTGATCAGGGTTATACAATCTTGAGCTGATTTCTGCTTGGAAGCCCCCTCACTTTCCCCCTTGCTACTTATCCCCAAAACCTAGGGAAGAGGACCGTATAGCGCCTGGGGGTTATGTTAGCATGAAATCCTTTTTCGTAAGCATTGAGTCATATGATATGCCTCTGTATGACACTGGAAGTTAGTGTGAGGTTCTCAAAAATTCTCATTTATTCATATCATATAATTCCTGAGAATTTACCATGTATTCCTCTAATACCTTTGTACTAGGCTTTAAAAATTAGTCAAGTTTTCCTGAGGCTGAGAAAGAGAAGCAACTCAGGTATAAGGAATAACTTGCTCAGAGGTGCAAATGTCTGAGACTAAATGCCAAGGCCTCCTTGAAATTAGAATCTTAGAGTAAGTGAAGGCCAAAGTCAGGAACCAGGTTGGAAAGGTAAACGGGGGGTGGATGATGAAAGAGCTTGAGGGGCGCCTGGGTGGCGCAGTCGGTTAAGCGTCCGACTTCAGCCAGGTCACGATCTCGCGGTCCGTGAGTTCGAGCCCCGCGTCAGGCTCTGGGCTGATGGCTCGGAGCCTGGAGCCTGTTTCCAATTCTGTGTCTCCCTCTCTCTCTGCCCCTCCCCCGTTCATGCTCTGTCTCTCTCTGTCCCAAAAAAAAATAAATAAAAAACGTTGAAAAAAAAAATTTAAAAAAAAAAAAAAAAAAGAAAGAGCTTGAATCCTAAGATCATCAATTTTGACTTCATTTTAAAGGCTGATGGAAAACTTTGTGGCTTATTAAGTAGGAGAATGGAACCATCCAGGGACCCCACACTCAAGTGAGGATGATTTGAGGAGTGTTAAGGTACGGGGTTATTTACTAAGGTTTGGGCAGCATGTAGTAAAACCACAAGGTGTACTGCTATTCCTGGAATAAGCAGGGCTGTAGGAAGGGGTGAGGGACAGGTGCCATTGCTTAGAGAGTCATGCAAATGTTTCCCTGAGAGGAGCTGTGGCCTTTGGTTGGGGTGACTCCACAGTGAGGGGGCCAGGGTGTAAATCCTCAACCTCACTGTCCTCCCCTTTTGACCTCTTGCTGGTACTCCCCATTGGCCAAAACCAACCAGAAGCCAGAAGCCAAGGGAGGCAATTGTCATGTCCATACAGGTCAGCCCCCCCCAGGGCCAAGAGCAGGACAGAGTAGATTTGCAGGGGCAAAGGACAGATGTCCAACAAGGCCATCTTGGGCAGAGTGGAGGGTGAATTAGAGGCAGAGGGACAGGAAGAGAGTACAAGGGTCTGAACTAACCTGGGTCATGGAGATAGGGAGGAAGAGAAAGATTCGAGCAATATTGAGGACTTAGAAGAGTCGTGACACTTTCACAGGAGAAACTAGGACAAGGGAGGTATCTAGGGTCGCCTGGGTACCTCAGTGGATGGTGACCCCGTTACCTAGGAGAGGAGACAAATCCAGGGGAAGGTGCTGCTAATGGAGAAAAAGAAATCACTCTTTTCTGGCTGGCCAGGGCAACCATGGGCAGAAAGGCGGATGGCTTCTTGTGTCCCTGCTCTGGGCAGAAGCACAATGGCTTCCGGCATCTTTCTCCTTCCTTTTCTGAACCCTTCTGCTCCAGCACTTAGCAGCCCCCAATCACCCACTTCCACAGGGGTCTGACTTCCTCAAAGCATCCAGACTACAAACTGATTTCTTTGTTTTCACTGCGCTCCCTTTCTACTAGTCCAAAAAAACCCAGTCCTCCTTAAAGGGGAAAAAAGTGTAGGGGTGGAGGAGAGTGGGGGAAAAACAATGAGGAGTGACTGCTAGTTCTCTGTGGAGATAGTTGCATATTTTTAAAGGAACTACTGGGTTGAGTTTCTAATTAACAGATTATGGGGGGGGGGGGTGTTTTAGTTTCAACTCTGGATCCTTCCAGGGCACTCAGGATTCCCAACTCTGCCCAGCCCCCCACCTCCTCCGAAGTACACAGGGAAGCAACTTGGCGCCTACTCTACCATGCAAACAACCCCTAATCTGCATTATGTAGTGCTTGGGACTTTCAATGGTGGGTGAAAATTTTAAGTTTGACTTCTAAGAAGCATGGGAGTAGGGTAGACCTAAACATAATCCTAAAACAACAAGGCCACTTCAGGGTGCTTTGCCAGCCGGTCTCCAGGAGTGCCCTCTCCCTCCCCCAGTGAAACCCAATTGTTCTACCCACAGAGAGCTGCCTGAAAGGGGAGAGAGCTCCCCGGGGCCCCCTCCCCATTCCTGACCTCCCCACCCCCACCCCTGAAGGTGGGTGTGTGGGAGGCCATGTTGCTAGGCAACTGGCTGTTGTCCTGCAGTTGCCCTGGTGATAAGGGCTTGTGTGTACAAGGGGGTGCTCCTGGGTCCTTGCTGAGTGTCTGTATAAGCAGGCTGGACTTTTCCACCATGATGCGTTCCTGGAAACCATGTCATAATGTGGTTTGTCAAAATTTCTCAGAGGAACAGCATTTGGTCTCCGTAAGGGGTTACGTTCCTGACTAAAGACGCAGCCAGAGATAAATCACAACTGTGATCAACAATCTGTCATAAGCAGAAGGCACAAGTGCCCAAATATCCTCAATGAGTTCTACGGCTAAAATTATGCTCCAAGCCTCACCACGAATCTATCACTTGACTGCACGTGAAGCCCTATGCATCATGTTCATTCATTCACTCATTCACTGACATGAAGGCTGTAGGGGTCATTGTAGCTCACTCCTAGCCTCATTTCCACTTCAGATGATTCGTCTTCTAAGCCAACATTATGGGTCATAGTCCCTTAAAAAGATGTGTTGATGTCCTAACCTCTACTACCTTAGAATGTGACCTATTTGGAAATCAGGTCTTTACAGAGATCATGAAGCTAAAATGAGGTCATTAGGGTAGATCGTCATACAGTGTGACTGGTGTCCTTATAAAAAGGGGGAAATTTGAAGAGACGTGCACAGAGGAAAATGATGTGAGGAGACACAGGGAGAAGGCCACATGAAGACAGAGGTTTGGAATGGTGCGTCTACAGGCCAAGGAATGCCAAGGATGGCAGGCAAACCACCAGAAGCCAGGAAGAGGCAGGGAAGGATTCCCCTACAGTCCAAAGGGAACAGAGTCCTGCTGCTCTCTTGACTTCAGACTTCTAGCCTGTGAGATAATACATTTCTGTTGCTTTAAAACTGCCAGGCTTGCACCACCTTGTTTCAGCAGACCTAGGGAACTAATAATGGCCAACCATGGTAATCCCACCCTCTTGGCTCAATCCTGGCCAAAGAGCAGTAAGGACAGGCTACTGGGCTGTTTCTGAGAAAGGTTCAACTTTTCCTTCTGCCTGTGCCTGGAGGTGACTCCAGGAATTGCTGTAGCCACCATACTGCAAGCCTAAAAGGCAAAGCCCTCGCGGAGGAAGGCAGGGAGTACGTGCATAGGACCAGGGACAGATGACCTGTTGAGTTGCCATTTGAGCCAAGCCGGAGTGTGGCCAGCCTCTGCGCATCCTGTCACGTGAGATGATGGGGTTCCCTGAGGTTTAAGGCAGAAGGTGAAGCAGAGTCTCCTTGCTGACACAAGTGTCCTCCATGTGGGGTCAACTGTCACATGTGCTCAGCACTTCTCCCTGCCACCTCCTCGTGCTGACTGAGGCTCCAGCCTCCTTCCAACTGCTATTCTGCATCTTGGTACTGACTGTGGTAGATTGTTTGCAAAGGTGGCCGTAATAGTTCCTCCTAGCCGTGCACTTCCCAGTCTGACTTGGCTGCCCCACCAGTACAAGGTGGTGTTTATCTTTCCATCCCTTAAATCCAGGCTTGGCCATGTGACCTGCCCTGCCCTGCCATGCCCTGCCCTGTGGGAAATTAACAAATGAGACATGAGCAGAGCTTTCAGAAGCACTTGGGAAGTCGGGCTTGCTCTGTGGGCTTCAGTTGGAAGCCCGAGACCATGATGCAAATGGCCTGAGGCAGCCTGCTGGAAAGGCCACTAGAGGAGAACTGAGGCACTCCGGCTGACAGTTGCCACTAATTGTCAGCTCTGTGACTAACCTTTCTTGGATTAGTCAACCTTAGTCAACAGCGACATGAATGATCCCAGGTAAGACCAGGAGAAGTGCCACTGAGCTGAGCCCAGCCTGAATTTTTGACCCACAGAACCACAAGCAAGTAAAATGGCTAGTTTTAAGCTACTAAGTTTTGGGGTGATTTGTCACATAGCAATAGCTAACCAAGGAATTGGCAGATGGTCCCCAATCTGGCACAATCCCTTCAGGCTCATTCCCAGGCCAGGCACTGGGTGGGAGACTATGGATACAATCATGAGAAAGAACAGACCTCGTCTCTGTGCTCTCTCTCTAATTCTTTTTTTTTTTTAACGTTTATTTATTTTTGAGACAGAGAGAGACAGAGCATGAACGGGGGAGGGGCAGAGAGACAGGGAGACACAGAATCTGAAACAGGCTCCAGGCTCTGAGCCATCAGCCCAGAGCCCGACACGGGGCTCGAACTCACAGACCGTGAGATCATGACCTGAGCCGAAGTCAGACGCTTAACGGACCAAGCCACCCAGGCGCCCCTCTCTAATTCTTTTTAAGTTTCTTTATTTATGTTGAGAGAGAGAAGGAGAGACAGAATCCCAAGCAGGCTTCACGCCATCTGCACAAAGCCCGATGCGGGGCTCAAACTCACCAACTGTAGGATCATGACCTGAACCGAGAGCAAGAGTCAGACACCTAACAGACCGCACCACCCCGGCGCCCCTGCTCTCTTTTAATATTAGCATGTGCCAGGCACTGTGCCAAAGGCGTTCGATGTGTTAACCCGAATGACAGTGTTAGGAATTACTACCATCTTACGGCTGAGGAAACCAAATCTCAGAGAAAGTAAAGAAATGGCCAGCTTTGCCAGATCGTATTTTCCAAAGGTGGCTGCAGCGATATCTGCCATCAGATATGCTCTGCTAGAACCTTGCCACCCTCCCATCAAGGGGCAGAATGTAATTCCCCTCTTGAATCCAGGCCGGCCTGTGATTGGATTACAAGCGAACAGAAGACAGCAGGAGCGACACCACGTGACTTCCAAGGCAAGATCATAAAAGCAGCTACAGGTACTTTATGAGCTGGGGCACTTGTCTTTGAAGTCCTAACTTCTGTGCGAGGTTGCCGTGCTCTGAGGAACCCTAGGACACGCTGTGAGGCCCCGTGGGGGTGTCCCAGCTGCCTACTCCCACTAGGACCCAGCTGACAGGCAGCCCCTATCAAACTCCAGATGATTCTACCGCCCAACTGTTGAGTCATCCCAGCCTTTGAATCTTCTCCCTTGAGGCCCAGAAATTATAAGTCAGAGACAAGCTGCCCTCACTGCGCCCTGTCCAATGCATAGAAGGCATGCACATAACACAGTGGGAGCTTTACGCCGTGAAGTTTGGGGTAGTTTCTTCCACAGCAACAATAAGGAAGCATGCAAGTTTATACAGCTGGATAGCAGGAAGGGGAATGAGGTTGGATTTGAACCCTGGCAGTCTGACTCCAGAGCCCCTTCTACCTCGGCGAGCCCTTCACTCCCATGCCCCTCAGCTTACTCCCCAGAATGGAAGCTTGGCTCCCCTGACACCACCACATCTTTCTGCGAAGCCACCCCAGTCTCCACCCCGAGAGGAGTGAGGAAAGGAACAGGTTTGCTTCTCCCTCTGCTGCTCCCAGGCCACCCTGCCCTCTTGGAAGCCCAGGCCCTTCCTTACCTCGGCTCCACAAAAAGTCTCTCTCAACCTTGAGCACACAGCCTGCTCTCCTTGATGATTGCAGTTCCTGCTTCGGGGGGTTGCTTTGCTCCCCATCGAAGGCTATGTGAAAATGCCCCCAAGTGAACCTATTATGGGTCAGGCACATGGTAGGGAGACAAGGTAGAATGAGCTCTGTGTTTACTCCCTCTTGCTCTTTCACAAATTGCCACAAACTTAGTGGCTGAAAACAACACAAAGTTATTCTGACAGTCCTGGAGGTCAAAAGCCTAAAATCAAGGTGTCTGCAGGGCTGTTTTCCTTCTGGAGGGCCTAGGGGAGATGCCGTTCCCTTCCTTATCCAGCTTCTAGAAGCTGTCTGCATTCCAGGCCCCATGGCCCCTTCCTCCATTTTCAAAGCCAATAGCACAGCCTCTTCAAATCTCTCTCTCTGACCCTCCCGACCCACTCTTCCACTTATAAAGACCCTTCTGATTACATTGGGCCCACCAGATTGTCCAGGAAAATCTCCCCATCTCAAGGTTCTTTTTTTTTTTTTTTTTTTTTTAATTTTTTTTTCAATGTTTTTTATTTATTTTTGGGACAGAGAGAGACAGAGCATGAACGGGGGAGGGGCAGAGAGAGAGGGAGACACAGAATCAGAAACAGGCTCCAGGCTCCGAGCTGTCAGCCCAGAGCCCGACGCGGGGCTCGAACTCACGGACCGCGAGATCGTGACCTGGCTGAAGTCGGCCGCTTAACCGACTGCGCCACCCAGGCGCCCCTCCCCATCTCAAGGTTCTTAATCATATCTGCAAAGTCCCTTTGGTAAGGAAGGTAACATATTCACAGGTTCTGGGGATTAGGACGTGGATGTCTTTAGAAGGCCATCATTCCACCTACCATGGGCTCTTTGATGGAACTCATCTTGGGTGAGGTTATATATTTACAGCAGACACTGCCACTCCTCACCAATTATTCATCTTTTCTTCTTACTAGACACACGCGTCCTATGCATGACCACGCAGTTGAGTTCTGGCCAATAAGGTAGAAGCAGAAGTGATAAAGTGAGGGGCACAATTGCAGACCTGCCCCATACAAACCCACTCACGGGCCTGGCCACAGAATCCCCAACAGGTTCATATATCTCCCATGCATGAGCTAAGTGAACAGGACTGCAAAGACCCACAGGAAGTTGGAGCCCATGGGGCAACAAGTCAGGGTCCCTGAATGACAGTGGAATAGTATCCCTGCTGACCCACCTTGTATGCTGACATACATTAAGACATTGACATTGCAGGTTGTTGGTTACAGCAGTTAGCCTACACTGACAATATACACCCACAGTAATGTACTTTAAAAGAATTTGTATAAACGTATTTCATAAATTTTATGAGGCATTCAATTTTGTAAGTAAATATAATATTTACTTACTACAATGATAAGTTCATCTATGACATAGGTCATAGTAACAAGAAGGTTACTTGAGTATGGAAACCAATTTGACAATAAATTTCATATACTGGAAAAAAAAAGAAGGTTACTTGAGAAACACACACAAAAACAAAATCAGTGATGATGCCTCTCAGCTGCAGGCAAGAGGAAAGAAATCTGACTTATTTCTGTTTTGTATGGACTGCACCACAGTGAGGAATCCTGATTAGAACACATAACTGCAAACAGTAACAAGTATATTTTAACCTACTGTAATCTCCAGAAGCCCTTCAATAAACAGAGATCACCAGAAAAGCTTGAATCTGAGACCAGCACAGGGACTAGCTAACTTGGCAACACAAGTTCGTGTTTCGGGGGACTTCCACATGGATTCATTTATACGTTGTTTACTTTCAAAAGGAGAAAAGACAATTTACCCCCAAACCTGCAGGACCAATATAACCAAAACCAGGCAAACAAGAACAAGAGTCCAGTGACCAAAGAACTGGAGCTAGGAATTTCACAGACTGAGAAGCCGGGGAGTGTGTATATGTGCATGTGTGTGCGTGCATGTGTGTGCAGATGTGCATGTGTGTGTAGATGTGCATTGTGTGCATGCATGTGTGTGCATACGTGTGTGTGTACGTACACGTGCATGTGATGGGGACCCAGGGGAAGGGGTGGTCAATAAGACCCTGTGGTCTTGGAAACATGAGACCTTTTTTCCAAAATGGTCCTTCTGGGCAAATGACTGCAGGGTCCCACATCTAAATGACCAAGCAGCTGGTCATTTAGAATAAAAGCTGAGGTTCCTGCAATTGTTTATCAGTGAACAGAGTCTGGGAGCCCCAGCCCTGGCGTGCATAAACATTGAAAGAGAACTTGGGGAGAATCTATAGCCCCAGAGCAGTTACTTCTAGACTACAGTCGGTATCTTACCTGTGATACATTACGGAAGATTGGTTCCGCGGCCTCATCAAGGCTGTGTGCAAAGAGGGCCTCGAGGAGCCCCTGTTCCCTCTGGCATAAAAAGACATGAAAAGTTCTGGAAGCCCAGCTAACAAGTGGCCCAGCTGTGGCTCCCAGGAGTGCAGGAGAAGGCAGCTTCTCCCAGACTGGCCTGGGCTGCCCACACCAGGAAGGACCCACTGGGGGAAGAAGAACACTCTCACTGACCAAGCACATGTTCTGTGAAGCTCTATGCTCTGTTTTTACATATAGTTCAGTTGAACGACAACCCTGTGTGGTAGGTCCTTTTAATCCCCAATTTAGAGAAGGGGGCAGTGAGTCTTACCAAGATTAGAAAGTCAGCCCCCAAAGCACGCAGCCATTCGTGGCAGGTGGCATCCGAGCAGAGCCGAGTCCGTGTGCTCACACATCTGCCGGGAGGGCTCCAGCTGCACACAACTGTCGGCTCCCTTTCCTCTTGACTCGGAGGCCCGGACTGAAATAGACCAGAGGAGGGAGGCACTGTGGCCCTCGGTGCCACAATAAAGCTATAAATGGTACCAGGGGTGAAACCACTGACCTTGGCTGGCAGCGAGGGAAACAGCAAGCTGCAAAGCCAGGGTACACGATGTGGCCCTCAGCCCCAGCACCAGGGCGGCGGGCACAATGTGCTCCCATCTTCCTCACCTCCTGGGCCTCGTATTTCACAGGCTCAGTGACACGGACCTGCTGGAACAGCACGAGGGCCCTCAGAACACTCTGAACCTCTCATTGTTTACACAGCAGCGGCTGCTATGAGCTTCCCAGGGTTGATCACTGTGTAACCGCCCATGTCAGGAGTGGTGAGACTGAGGGACCATCAATCAGGTTTGTTCCTAAATCAGGACCCAGAGGCCAGTGAGAGCTGGTAAACTGGTGGACCATGGTCCCCAAGCTTGTTCACCAGATGTCTGATGTGCTGGCTGTGGGCACCGGTTAAGAGCAGGAATAGCGATCAGCATCTCCCAGATAACCTTTGACCTTACTTCTGTGTGGGCCATGCCTTTACCCATGGAGCAGGTGAGCAGTGGGAGCTGTGGGTGCCGGAGAAAGGGCTCTCACCCACCCCTCGCATCTGCCAGAACGGACACCTCACTTAACCAGGGGCTTTTCTCTTCCTTGGGACAGGAGAGGCAGGTCTTCCTAAGCCCCAAACAACCAGCCTGTGAAGTTTTCATTCGGTATGTGTTTGTTTTGTGACAGCATGTGATTCTAAGTCACCTGCTCTTTCTAAGTGGCTTTGATAGTTACCTGAGTCCCAGCAGCGCAACCAGCATTCTGTGGATGTCGAAACCCCTTCGGTTCTTTTCTTTAATGAAATTGTTGCCCAAACCCCTGTCCTCCCTATAAAATGTCAAGCCATGATTTTCAGAATGACACTGCAGTGCATACTCTTGCAACAGGAAATGACTCGGGGGCATTTTATTAGACTGGAGATTGAGAAGAATGTGGACTTTTCTACAAAACTCTGATTTGGGTACTTTATCATTTCAAACGTTTCCGAATAATGAAGTAGCATTTGTACACAACTGGCTTTTTCTAGGCCCTTCGTTTTTATTGTTGAATGTTTTATTTAGATATATCTTCAAATTGCTTAGGGTAGGAGATGGGGCTGCTAGAAGAGAGAAGGAGGAGAGAAGAAACCAGCACCGGGTCTGGCTGCAGGGGACCCAGAGCCTAGGTTAACTGCACGAGTGAATGGATCAACGAATGAATGAAACCATCATTGAGCAGTGTATCCAAGCTCCGCATCCTTCGCTCCTTGTCACCTGCGAAATAATATCCAGACATCTTATGTACTTCAAATGCTCGGGCCTCAGGCCCATCTCGAGGAACTGGGGACAACCTGAGACCCAGGCCAGAGCAGTGGCTGATGTGAGCCAGAAGCTCTGAGGCAGTCACCAGCCCTTCCCCTCCTGGGCACCTGCTGGTTTATCAAGCCTCTCCAAGTGGTTCCCTCCTGGGCTCCTCAGAGCACCCCACCAGGCATCAGAGTGGGGATCATTCCTGTTGTACACTTGGGGTCTTGCACCTGGGTCTGGAAGGGGCACAGCTACCAGGGGAGGAAGGAAGTCAGGGTGGACCTATTAAGCTGGACACCAGTGTGGTGAGACCGATTCAAACCTGGGGAGCTGAGCAAGTTCCCCGATAACACTCGCACGCTTAGTTTTGTCCTCCCACCAGACAATGAAACTGTTGAGCTTTGACTTGTCAATTAAATGATGAGAATAACAAGAAAACTGTATGTCCATTTTCAAAGGCTGCAGCCCTTCACCTCAGATTCTGGTAACATCTCCTAGGGTCTGAGCTCCCCACTCCCCCATCCCGCCCCCGGGTGAGCACTGCCTTTGAAGGTCAGAGGGCTGATCCCCTCCTCTGCTGGTTGGGGCCACACAGCACAGGCTGCCTTCAGTGCCACACCCCACACCCACATCCTGGTCCTAAGAGTTATGGAGCAGCAAAACCAATAGAGCCATTCGGCCCCCCAAATCCAGGGGCCCCTACTTTTAGCTGCTGTTTACTGAAAAATTGGGGCAAAGAAGCAGAATGAGGATGGGTTAAAAGCATCAATCCTCAGTTAAACCCACTGACTATTTTCCTACCTAAAAACCTAGAACATGAAGAAGTGATCTAAATGTTTTGGGGGGGAGAGGGCTCTCAAAATCTGCAAAATGTCAAGTTAGCCTAACTTACTGAGGGGCAGTGACCCCCTAGAGCCCTTCAGAGGAGGGTAACTAGGATGGCTCTGACACATGAGGGACAGCCAAAAGATATGGTAACATAACATTCATCCTGGAAAGCAGGTGGGTGGGCACTGTTTTCAAACTTCTGGACAGCTCCAATGGGGGAGAGGGGTGGGCTTGTTCAGAGGGGCCTTACAAGTGTGGACAGTGAAGGAAGGCCACACGGAGGTAAATGGCAGGAAGCTGCGGAAAAGTCAACAGTCAAAAGCCATCCAGACATGGGACAGGCTGGCGTGTAAGGTAGTGAGTTCCGCACCCCTGGAGGTATCCAAATACTTATTCATTCATTTACTCTGTCAATATATATGTCTTAAGGTCCAGCAATAACTTGAGTGCCAGACATGCAAGGTTCCTGCTGTCAGGGAGCTTATATTTTAGTGGGAAAGACAAATAACAAAAAACTAAAAAACTAAACATAAATAACCCAAAATATATATTCAGCAGGGTTATAAAAAAAATTAAATAGGGTTATGAGAGAGTGTGGGCCGGGTGTCTCCTGTGCACGGCGTGGTAAGGGTCAATATCAAGCAGAAGCAGAATGGCCTCTTAGCAGGGCAGGTGTTAAGAACCAGATGCAGCTCTTTGAAACCCCTTCCATTCTGAGCCCACGACCTTGAACAATCCTACATGCCCGTTTGCTCACTAATGACTACTGGGCGACTCCTCCCCAGAGAGTGGTATGGCTGAAGGAACCTTGAGCAGAGTACCCCCCACCGGGTACGTGGCTGGGGCCAGGGGCCCTGGGCACAGTGGGGTGGTAGCTTCCCGTCTCCCACCTGCTACCTCCTCACATCCTGCCTGTCTCACGGGCTTGGCTGCATAATCGCTGGGCCAGGATTTAGAGCCAGCGCAGCATGGAGCTTGTAAATCTTCTCTCACATCATGAAATGCCAGCAATTTCACAGCCAGGGACTCCTGTTCTCATAAAGTCCCCACACCAGCAGACTTGCATCTAAAAGTGTCCTCTGGGCTGACGGATTGATGTTGGAGCCTCTCTGGAGCCAAACACGGGGACAGGCTGCCTCTGCCACCCGCTTGGCTACTCTGAAGCCCCCACAAGGAAAGGTCATCATTACCAGGCCAGATTGCTGGGGCTGTGCCTGCAAAGGAACCCTCAAACACGGTGCCCTGAGGAGTAGAGGAACAGAATGGCCACCTCACACTGGGAACCAAGGCCATACTGACCTTCAAGACTATTTGAGGGGAAAAATATTTCCGAGCAATATGCATAGTTGGAATCCATATGGGGACATATCCAATTACATTTAAATGTTTTTAATTTTTTTTTAATTTAATTTTGAGAGAGAGAGAGAGAGGTCAGAGTGTGAATGGGGTATAAGCAAAGAGAGAGGGAGACACAGAACCCAAAGCAGGCTCCAGGCTCTGAGCTGTCTGCACAGAGCCCGACAGAAGGACTTGAACCCATGAACCGTGAGATCATGACCTGAGCCAAAGTCAGACACACAACCAACTGAGCCACCCAGGCTCCCCCCAAATTTGCCAGTGACCCTTAACCCTGGCTCCATTAGAATGACCTGTGGAGTTTTTATTTTTAAATTTTTTTTTAACGTTTATTTATTTTTGAGACAGAGAGCATGAACGGGGGAGGGGCAGAGAGAGAGGGAGACACAGAATCGGAACCAGGCTCCAGGCTCTGAGCCATCAGCCCAGAGCCTGACACAGGGCTCAAACTCACGGACCGCGAGATCGTGACCTGAGTTGAAGTCGGCTGCCCAACCGACTGAGCCACCCAGGCACCCCGCTGTGGAGTTTTTAAAAGCCTTACAGAGAGAGGCAGTTCCCACCTATGGAGACTCCAACCCAGTAGAGTCTAGAAAGGATCTCCTGCATCTGTATGTTCCACAGGGAAGGATTCGCCACTTAGTTCATAAGAAAAACTTCAAAGGAACAAGAAGGACAATGTGGCAGCCTTCCAAGATGGTCCTGAATGATCCCCACTTCCTGGTATTTATGTGCTCATATAATCCCCTCCCCTCAGAGGGGGCTAGACCTAGTGACTCACCTCTATGAACAGAACAAGGCACAAAATGATGGAATGTTACTTTCAAGACTAGATTACACAAAGTCTGTGACTTCTATTTGAGTCCCCCCTCTCTTTCTCTTGCCCTCAGGGAAGCCGGCTGCCATGTTGCCAGTCACCCTATGGAGAGACTCATATGGCAAGGAAGTGGTGTCCCCCACCAGTAGCCAGCGAGGACTGGAAGCCTGACCACAGCCTGCATGTGAGCTTGGAGAGACATTCTCTCCCAGTCAGGTCTTGAGGTAACTGTCCCACTGACACCTTGATCCCAGCCTTATGACTGATCCTGAGACAAAGCACCCAGAAAAGTACTCCCAGATCCCTGACCCCCAGAAACTTTGAGATGATAAATGTGGGCTGTTTTAAGCTATTACATTTTGGGGATAATTTGTTACGCAGCAATATATAACCAATACAGACGTATGTAACAAAATTTTGGTAGTGGTTTATGTCTGAGTGGTGGGATTATGAGGGATCTGTATTTTCTTCCATTTGCTTATCTATATTTTCTGATTTTTTCATATTCCATGAATTACATCCAAAATGAAAAACTAAAAATCATTTTCAAATCATACTCAAAAAAACTTTGACAGGAAAACATAGGAGAAAACCTTTGTGAACTTATGCTAGGCAAAGCATTCTGAGACAAGTCACCAAAAAAGGGGACGCCCAAAGAAAGATAAATTGGACTTTATCAAAACTCAGAACTCTTGTTCTTCAACAAACAGCATTAACCAAATAGGAAAGACAAGCTCCAGACCAGGAGAAAGATTTGAAAATCATAGATCTGATAAAGGACAGGTTTCCAGAATATATGAGGAACAAGAAGTAGACACATAACCCAATTAAAAAATGAGCAAAAGGTTTGAATAGAATCTTTTCTATTTCTCCAAAGAAGATACACAAATGGCCAATCATCACAGTCATTAGGAAAATGTGAATTCAAGCCACAAAGCTACACCAATATACGCCTATTAGAAGGGCTAAAATTGAAATGGCAAGTGTTGACCAGGATGTGACTGAAGTGTCACCTTCATACACCACTGGTGGGAATGTAAAATGTGGCAGCTACTTTGGTTTCTTAAAAAATTAAATATGAACTTGCCATATGACCAACTCCTAGGTATCTCCCCAAGAGAAGTGAAAACGTCCACACAAAGACTTATAAGCAAATATTCATAGCAAAAACTGGAAACAACCCAAATTTCCATCAACAGGTGAATGGATAAACAAAATGTGGTCCATCCATACAAGATACTGTTCAGCAATAAAAAGGAACTCAGTCCTGACTCATGCTACATCACCACACCACAAAAACAGTATGCTAAGGGAGAGGAACTACGCAATAAAGAATATATATTGTGTGATTCTGTTTATTGGAAATGTCCAGAAAAGGCAGTTCTACAGCTAGAAAGCAGATCGGTATTGTCTGGGGCTCGAATGGGAGTTTGACAGCAAAGGAATAGGAGGAAATGTTCTGGGGTGATAAAGGTGTTCTAAAACTGAACCGTAGGGATGGTTGCATGATTGTCTACGTTTACTAAAAATCACTGAATTATATGCTTACCATGGGTGAATTTTATGTTGTGTAAATCATACCTCAGCAAAGCTATAAAAAAGTTATGTCTATAACCTTGGACCCAGTAAGTTCATGTCAAGGGCATAATCAGAAATGTACACAAAGACATATCAAGGATGCTCATAACAGTGTTTTTTCTTTAAGTTAATGAAAAACTAGAATCTGAATGCTTAGTAACAGATAATAAATGATTAATAAGTGGTGATGCACTCGCTAGACTAGTATGTGACCATTAAGAATGGTATTTACCAAGAATTTTTAACAACCTGGGGAAACGCTTAGGATAGAGTACAAAAGCTGTTCCGGTGGCCTGATTTCTCCATGAGCAAAGAGTCTATAGATAAATGTTTATTTTTAAACACACTTGAATTTGTTCTGTGTGAATGCATCGAATGCATTCTGTTGAATGCGTCTGTACATGCAACACAACCAGATGTATATACATAGACTTTTTTCCTTCTGGATATGTAGAAACAGTAAACAGCTGGTGATTATATAAGTAATTCTTGTTGTTTGCTTTGTCCTTTACCTTTTCTGATATGTTTCTTCAAAAAGCATGTATTCATTTTAAAGTCTGAAGAAAAAAAGAAAGAAAGGAAAGCTATGGCAGGCCTCTCTTCTCCTTGTCAGAGGAGGGGCTGTGGTTTCCTGAGTGAGGGGTACACCCTGGCCTCGATACAATGAGACAGAGGGCCTATCAGCTACTGCAGATATAAATGGCAGCCAACACACCTGGAAACAGCTGTCTCAGTCCATTCGTCCCAGCTGGGACTCATTGATCTTAAAACAGGGCCAGCCTTAATGCAAGGACACTTCCCTTTTCATTAGCCAAGAGGAGGAGCTCCTACCAGGGAAAGGTCTCCAGGGGCTGGTGTTTTGTCACTGCAGCGAAGGGAAGGTAACAATGATCTTAGAAACAGATGCATGAGACCTACTAGGAACTGCTGGACAAATACCACGTAATTTCACTCATATGTGGAATTTAGGAAACAAATGAGCAAAGGGAAAAGAGAGAGAGAGAGAAGCAAACCTAGACACACACTCTTAATTTTAGAGAACAAACTGATGGTCACCAGAAGGGCAGTGAGTGGGGGAATGGGTGGATAGGTGATGGGGATTAAGGAGGGCACTTGTGATGAGCACCAGATGCTGTATGGAAGTAGTGAATCACTATATTGTACACCTGAAACTAATACTATTTTGTATTTTAACTCACTGGAATTAAAAAAAAAACTTTTAAGAAACCTGCTGGAAACCCAGTCTATAAGCTGGGGAATCACAGGGAGAACCTAAACCTGGTGGGGAGAGAGACGAGGGTTTGACTCCTGGTTTTGCTACAGAAGCCACACTCTGTGGAGTCTGGAATGAGCTACAGATTTAAACAGAAATTCAGTTTCCCCACCTTTAGATGGGAGACGATTAGACTGCCTATTTCCAAAATGGAAATCTACATCATTGGCTAATAAGATTCAAGGAGTAAAGGGGATAGATTCGTGCCCCAGAGCTAACATAACAAATTATCACAACCTGGGTGACTTAAAATGACAGAAATTTATTCTCCGAAATTCTGGAAGCTAGAAGTCCAAAATCAAGGTGTTGGTGACATGCCCTCTCCAAAAGCTTTCTGGAAGACCTCGTCTGGCTTGTCCATGGCGGAATCCGCAAAGACTAGAAGAATAGTAACAGGTACATGCTCAACAGAATTTATACAAATAACAAACTGGTGAATAATTCAGAGGACAATGTATTATGTTTTGTTTTATGATAACCTTTTTACTCCTAAAATAAAAACAACATATGTTCATTTTATAAAATACCGAAAACACACATAAGCAAAAAGCTTAAAATCTGCCAGAATCACACCTTTGCAGATAAACTACTAATATTATTGCATATAATATGCAATAATAATAATGCAATATTATTGCATATAGTTATCCAATATTTATATGGTAACTTTTTTTTAAACATCATACTGTAAACACATTGTTGTAACCTGATTTTTACACCTAACATTTTATGAATATCTTTCTGAATCATTACATATATTCCTTGACCTACCATGGGGTTACATCCTAATACACCCATCCTAAGTTGAAATATTGTGAGTCAAAAATGCAAGCACACATTGGATATACTGTGGGTTTAGTTCCAGACCACCCCAAGAAAGCAAATATCACAATAAAGTGAGTCGAATGAATTTTTTGGTTTCCCGGTGCGTATAAAAGTTATGTTTCCCCTAATACTATAGTTTATTAAGTGTGCAATAGCATTGTGTAAAAAAAAAAAAAAAAAAAAAAAAAAAAGCTGTGTACATACCTTAATTTAAAAATAATTTCTTGTGTGGGCACCTGAGTGGCTCAGTCGGTTAAGCGTCTGATTTTGGCTCAGGTCATGATCTCATGGTTCGTGAGTTCGAGACCCACTTTGGGCTCTGTGCTGATAGCTCAGAACCCGGAACCTGCTTTGGATTCTGTCTCCCTCTCTCTCTGTCCCTCCCCTGCTCCTGCTGTCTCTCTCTTCCTCCAAAATAAATAAATGTTAAAAAAAATTTTTTAATAAATAAATAAATAAATAAATAAATAATTTCTTGGGGCGCCTGAGTGGCTCACTTGGTTGAGTGTCCGACTCTTGGTTTTGGCTCAGATCATGATCTTGTAGTTTGTGAGTTTGAGCCCTACATTGGTCTCTGCACAGACAGTGCAGAGCCTGCTTGGGATTCTCTCTCTCCCTACCCCTCCCCTACTTGTGCACATGCTCGCCTGCTCTCTCTCTCTCTCTCTCTCTCAAACAAATAAGCATTACAAAATAATTTCTTGCTAAAAAGTGCCAACCATCATTTGAGCTTTCTGGGAGTCATAATCTTTTTGCTGGTGGAGTGTCTTGTCTCAGTGTTGATGGCTACTGATTGATCAGGTTGCTGGGCTGCTGAAGGTTGGGCTGGCTGTAGCGATTTCTTAGAATAAAACAACATTGAAGTTTCCTGCATCAATTGACTCTTCCTTTCATGAATGATCTCTCTGTAACACACAATGCTATTTGATGGCATTTTACCCACAGTAGAACTTCTCTCAAAATTGGAATTAATCCTCTCAAACTCTGCTTCTGCCTTATCAACTAAGCTTATGTAACATTCCAAATCTTCTGTTGTCATTTCAACAGTCTTCACAGCCTCTGCACCAGGAGTAGATTCCATCTCAAGAAACCCCTTTTTTTTTTTTCTACTCAGGAAGCAATTCCTCATCTGTTCAAGTTTTATCAGGAGATTGTAGCCATTCAGTTCCATCTTCAGGCTCGACTTTGAATTCTCATTCTCTTGCTTTTTCTGCCAGGTCTGCAGTTACTTCCTCCACTAAAGTCCCTCCTCAAAAGTCATCCATGAGGGCCGAAATCATCTTCTTCCAAACTCTTGTTAATGTTGATATTTTGTTCTCTTCCCATGAATCACGAATATTCTTAATGGCATCTAGAATGGTGAATCCTTTCCAGAAGGTTTTCAACTGACTTTGCCCAAATCTATCAGAGGAATCACGATCTATGGCAACTACAGCCTTACAAAATATGTTTCTTAAATAATAAGACTTGAAAGTCAAAATTACTCTTGGATCCATGGGTTGCAGAATGGATATTGTGTTACAGGCATGAAAATGTGAGTCTTGTTGTACATCTCCATCAGAGCTCTTGGGTGACCAGGTGCATTGTCAATGAGCAGTAATATTTTGAAAGGAATCTCTTTTTCTGAGCAGGTCTCAAATATTAAATATTCAGTGGACTTAAAATATTCATAAATCATGTTGTAAACAGGTGTGCTGTCATCCAGGCTTTGTTGTTCTATTGATCGAGCACAGGCACAGTAGATTGCACACAATTCCTAAGGGCCCCAGGATTTTCAGAATGTTCCATGAACAATGGCTTTAACTCAGCGTCACCAGCTGCATTTGACTCTAACAAGAGAGTCAGTCTGTCCTTTAAAGCTTTGATGCCAGGCACTGACTTCTCTTCTCTAGCTATGGAAGTCCCAGATGATACCTTCTTCCAGTAGAAGGCTGTTAGGTCTACATTAAAAATCTGTAATTTAGTGTAGCTACCTTCATTAATTCTTTTAGTTAGATCTTCTGGACAATTCACTGCAACTTCTATATAAGCACTTGCTGCTTTACCTTGTGCCTTTATGTTACAGAGACGGCCTCTTCCCTTAAACCTCATGAACCAACCTCTGCTAGCCTCAAACTTTTCTTCTGCAGTTTCCTCACCACACTCAGCCTTTCTAGAATCGAAGAGAGTTAGGTCCGTGCTCTGGATTAGGCTTTGGCTCAAGGGAATGGTGTAGTTGGTTTGATTCTCTACCCAGACCACTAAAACTTTCTCCATATCAGCAATAAGCCTTTTTAACTTTCTTATTATTTGTGTTTTCACTGGAATAGCACTTTTAATATCCTTCAAGAACTTTTCTTTTTCATTTATAACTTGGCTAACTGTTTGGTGTGAGAGGTCTAGCTATTGGCCTAGCTCAGCTTCCTTACTAAGCTTAATCATTTCCAACTTCTGATTTAAGGTGAGAGACAGGGGGCCTGGGTGGCTCAGTTGGTTGAGCATCCAACTCTTGATTTCAGCTCAGGTCATGATTCCAAGATCATGGGGTCAAGCCTCACATCAGGCTCTGCTCTGTGTGTGGAGCCTGCTTGGGATATTTTCTCTGTCTGTCTCTCTCTCTCCTTCTGTCCCTTGCCAGCTCATGCACTCTCTCTGTCTCTGGCTCTCTCTGTCTCTAAAAAAAAAAAGACATGTGACTCTTCCTTTCACTTGAAACCTAGAGGCCATGGTAGGGTTACTAACTGGGCTAATTTCAATATTCTTGCATCTCAGGGAATAGGGAGGCCCGGGGAGAGGGAGAGAGATGGGAGGACGGCCAGTCAGTGGAACAGTCAGAACATATACAACATTTAAGTTCACCACCTTATATGAACACGGTTCACAATACCCAGAAACAATTACAATGGTACCATCAGAGATCACTGATCATGGATCACCATAATAAATAATGAAAAAGCTTAAAATATTATGAGAATTGTAATATTCTCATAACTATGAGGCACACACAAGAAGTGAGCAAATCCTGTTGGAAAAATGGCGCCAATAGACTTGCATGGTGTGGGGCTAACACAAACCTTCAATTTGTTAAAAAAAAAACAAACATTGTATCCACGAAGTGCAATAAAGCAAAGCACAATAAAAAGAGATATGCCTATTCACCTAACCAACCTATCATAGCCTCGCCTCGCCTACCCCAAACATGCTCAGAACATTAGCCTACAGTTGGGCGAAATCGTCTGATACCAAGCCTATTTTATAATGAAGTGTTGACTACCTAGCGTAACATATTGAACACAGTACTGAAAGCGAAAACCAGAACAGTTGTATGACCACAGAAGGGTTGTGAGGGCATAGGTTGTTAAACCCTGTGATGACATGGTTGACTGGAAGCTTCAGGTTCGTCATATCGCTAGCCCAGGAACAGATCAAAATTCACAATTCAGACTACTGTTTCTACTGCGTGTGTGTCACTTTCACACCGATGTAAAGTTAAAAAAAAAAATCCTAAATTGAGGGGCACGTGGATGGCTCAAGTCTTGATCTCAGGGTCACAAGTTTAAGCTCTGCATGGGGCTCCTTGCTGGGAGTGAAGCTTACTTAAACACACACACACACACACACACACACACACACAAACTCATAAGTAGAACCACTGTAAGTCAGGGATCATCTGTATGTAATATCCGACCCTATCAAGTTTTTTGGTTGTATGGTGGGATGACCTATTGGAATACTAACCAAGTTTCCCCTACCCTTCTGAATGTTCTCCTTTTCTGAGACCCTTCCTCTAATCAGACAGCTGTTGAACTGAGTTGGTATCTTTGCCTCAGGAAATGGACCATGTAAGAAACACAGATGGCATTCAAGCTTTGAGGCGGCAGATTACAGATGACTGCAGATTACAGATGACTATAGATCCCTTGCCACGGCTCCCATGAAGAAGCAGGGTCTATGTCCCCTCCTGGTGAAGCCAGGCGGGTTTTGTGATTCTGCCGGTAAAATAAGGCAGAGGTGATGTCGTACCGGTTGTGATACCCAAGACTGAAGAGACTGACAGCAATTGTTTCCTGTTTCTGGAGCCAGGTCTCAGAGCCTCCTAGTAAGAAGGCTGACTATCCTGAGGCCGCCATTGTGTGAGAATCCCGAACTTCATGGAAAAGCCTTGGAGGATGAGACTTCATGTGAAGAGAGAGTGTGAGGCTGGGAAGCACCCTTGCACCAGACATGGATGTGAAGACCCAACCCTTCCAATCCCTGCTCAAATTCCTGACCCACAAAACAGTGACCAAAATAGGGTTGCTGGATTCAGCAAATAAAAAGATAGGACATCCGGTTAAACTTGAATTTCAGATCAAGAACGAGTAGTTTTTTAGTCTAAGTATATCCCCAGTATTGCATGGGATATACTTATACTAAAAAAAAAAAAAAAAAGTACATTATCTAAAACCCAAATTTAACTGGGATTAAATTTTATACATATAGTATTTGAAGATAAATTTTAATTTTTTAACACTTAAGGATAAAATATACACAGGTAACATATTCACCATAGTTCATCTGACAACTCTAGACCAAATTAAAATGTATGTTTTATACCACCAATTTATAGGGTAGCTTGTTATTCAACAATAAAAAACCAAAACAGCAGCAACAGAAAGGAATTGGCGATGGAGAATACACCCGATGTGGAGCTAGAGTCGCTGGACGGAGCTGTTTTTCTCACTCTTGAAAGGAAAACAAAACAAACACACAAAAAAACTTCTTCGGGGGCGCCTGGGTGGCGCAGTCGGTTAAGCGTCCGACTTCAGCCAGGTCACGATCTCGCGGTCCGTGAGTTCGAGCCCCGCGTCGGGCTCTGGGCTGATGGCTCGGAGCCTGGAGCCTGCTTCCGATTCTGTGTCTCCCTCTCTCTCTGCCCCTCCCCCGTTCATGCTCTGTCTCTCTCTGTCCCAAAAATAAATAAAAAACGTTGAAAAAAAAATTAAAAAAAAAAAAAACTTCTTCGATGGGAGAAAAAGAGAAAGAGAGAAGCTAGGACAGGAGCAGGGTCTACTGCACTACGTTGTCCCCTCCCTCTCCCAGGCAGAGTCCCCTCGTGTAGGGGTGGGTGAGGGAAAGGACGGTGTCACACACAGACACAGGGGCTGATCTCAGAAAGCAGAAGGAAACAGGCTTTGCTTTCAGGGTCGTCAAGGGCATTCGAGAGATGCCCTTTCACTGCCACAGAGCCAGCGCACCCAGAGGGACTCATGATGGAGGAGCTGGTGTGGACAAGGGACCCAGTAACAAATGGCAAGGAGGCCCTCTCTCTGCAACCCTTACCACCATCCCACTTCAACCAACATACATCACCATACACTTTCCCAGGCCCCAGGAGAGGGGTCAAGGCAGCCCGTGCACTTATTGGGATTATTTTCCCCCATTTAGTGAGATATGTCTAAAATAAAACTCATCTCAGGCACTGGAAATAATGAGATGTATGTTTCTAGCCCACCCGAGTTAATAGACTAAGATTTCTACCGGCTACAGCCATAACCCATTTGGTACTGCCCTGGTGTTGATATATTTAAATTTGAAAACTTATATTTTTGTACGTTAATACTAACACCCGTCAACTCCATTTCATACGCCATGTTTAGACTTCTACCAATCAGCTAAGCAACTGTTCCTAGCAGTTGCCCAGGCATTGCCATGTAGGCTGATTAGGAGGAAGCATTCTGGAGCAAGACTGCCAACATTTGCTGCCTAATGGCTGTGTGTCCGCGAGCAAGTTACTGAACCTCCCTGGGCCTCCACTTCTTTATCTATAAACTAGCAGCAGCCATCATGGTATCTACCCCATACCATTGCAATGAGGCTAAAGTGAACGTGAGTATGTTTTTATAAGTGTTGGCCACTAGTGCTGTTTCTTGTGCACTTACCTGGAGATTGCATTCGATGCTTACTATCTTATAAAGGGCCGTGGAAAGTAGAAAGGTTGACACCTAATCACTAAACTGTGACAAAGATCAGAAACCATGTGGGGAATCTTTATTCTCAAATGAACACCCTTTGCATTGGCTTGCCGCCTGTAGGTTCATGGGTTAAAGAAAAGAACGAGATTCAGGGAAAAACATACAAAAGCAGGTGACATACCATAACAGACCCAACGAGTGCCTCACCGTCGCCCCTCAGCATTTACTGCTTCCGTGTCCTGCAGCCTGACTTCCCACCTGCCTGCACTCAAATTTTTGTCTCAGGTGTTGCTTTTGGGGAAACCCCAACTCAGACACATGTGATTCAAGATTGTGTCTAAACAGACAAGTTCAGTGATTTGATAATGTTTTTAAAATAGTGGTGGGGGAGAGGAATCGTGGATATTAACATCATTTCCAACTTTATAAAGCTTAGGGGCACCTGGGTGGCTTAACTGATTAAGCGTCTGACTCTGGATTTTGGTTCAAGTCTTAATCTTGCAGTTTGTCTTATCGAGGCTCTGCGCTGACAGCTCAGAGCCTGCTTGGGATTCTTCCTCTCCCTTGCTCTCTGCCCCTTCCCCTGCTGGCATATGAGCACTCTCTCGCTCTCTCTCTCTCATAAATAAATAAACTTTAAAAGCTACTGTTAGTTTTTCAAAATAAGCTACTGTCCCAGTTTCAAACATTTGACATTTGGATGGATTTCTGGGAACACTCCTGTGTGTGCAAGTCAAGGACAATCTATGATTCAGTCACTCCTTCTCCTGATGGACTTTTGGGTTATTTTCAACTGCTGCTAACACAGACAATGCTTCAACTAACACCTTTGGCAAAATCTGTGCACACATCGTGGATTCTCTCTGAAACGCAAATTCCCTAGAGCAGCATCACGGTCCCAAAAGACATGCATCCACGTTGCCCAGTTCCTCCCCTGAAAGGCTCTCCTGGTTTGCACTCTACCCCTTCCCTAGGTCTAGCTTCAGAAGTATTTTCCCAACTCCGATGTTCGGCTCATCCGTGATGGTGTGGACACTGCCTTTGGCCCTGGCCGAGGCCTCTGCAGCGCAGGTGAGTTGCAGGTAGTGAGCTGAGGCACTGTGGACACCAGGCAGGGTCAGGGTTCTGGGTCCAGTGTTGGGGTTAAGAGACAGAGATGAGTGGAATCAGGGTCCAGGTCAAGGCTGACCCGGGGAGCAGGGTGGGAGCTACTTGAGAACTGAAACGTTACACAGGGACATGGAGGGTGAGGCCTCACTGCACAGACGGTGGCTGCAAAGTCTGCGTCTCTGTGAACCAGGGCAGGGCCTGCATGGCCCATGGGACACCTTCCCGCAAATTAGGAAAAGATGCCCCTTCCTCAGGTTAAAAGAAAGGTCGAGTGAGTAGATCTCTGAACAACCTAAACTCTGCCTGCTGAACAGCAGCACTGGCTCCATGCACACACAACACAGGGGCACACTTGGGGACACAGGAAACCCCGCTCTTCCCCACCCACCCCCTGTGAGGCAACCATGTCAGGTTCAAAGTCTCAGGGGCCTGAGAGTCAGGCACTAAAGGGCAGCCAGAGCGCAGGCATCATAGGATGTGCACACGTATGCCGAGCTCATGCACAGGCCCAAGTGCCATCGTGAGTTGAGGTCAAAGATAACTCTTCCCTGATACCTATCTGGCGACCCGGAGTCCCTGTGCCATCCAGCATGCACTCACATAAGTTAGTGTGAATCTACCATGTGGAAGATGCCCCTTAGGTGTAACGCCCTTGAGCAGTGCACTACATGAATTCCTGAACATAGGCCACAAGGCACCATCCATTCAAAGTCTACAGCTGAGTAGCAGCCCCCCAACTGGTGGTAGGCTGCTGCTCCTCAAGACCTGCTCTGCGTAAGCTCTGGGTTGGGGCAGACTTCAGTGACTTGAACAGGGAGGGGCTGGGGAGACCGACTTCAAGCCTGGCCTCCGCCACCTCCCGAGGTAGTTCTCTGGGCTCAGACCTGCCAATTAAAGCCCTCGAAGATGAAAGAGGAAGGCTTTGGTAAGCAGCTGGGCGAGATGAAAGTCAAGTCCAAGTGGTGTTTTACAGCCTCCTAAAGGGAGGATTTCTCGGTGTGTCTGGCATTTTGCCATGAGCATCCTTGGCACAAAATTAGTTTGCTGGAAGGCAATTGTGCTATGAAGATAAAATAATGAAATCTAAAAGAGGGACACTGAAAAGGATATAATGAGGGGCACCTGGGTGGCTAGGTCGGTTGAGCATCCGACTTCAGTTCAGGTCATGATCTCATGGTCTGTGGGATCAAGCCCCGCATTGGGCTCTGTGCCGACAGCTCAGAGCCTGGAGCCTGCTTCAGATTCTGTGTCTCCCTCTCTCTCTGCCCCTCCCCCGCTCATTCTCTCTCTCTCTCTCTCTCTCTCTCTCTCAAAAACGAATAAACATTAAAAAAAAATTTTAAGGATACAGTGAAACATGAAAAAAATTAATACAATTCATAATTAATTTCTTCCTTCATTAAGAGAGGTATCAGTTTTCCAAGCACTAGGATACACGCTTGCATCGTGTTGTGCATGGTTCTGGGCTGCTCGTTCTGAGCATGGGCAAGAAAGGCTAAGGCTCTAACGTACTTGTAACTGAGCTTTGCTATTGTGGGGACTGGTACGTTTTCACTGTCCTGCGGAGTGTAGCGTGCAGTCTGGCCTTTTACTTTCTATTTCACGCCTCCAGGAAGCTTTATCACCAGATCTTCTATCAAAGTGATCTCTGTAGTTGTTACCATCCACCGTCTTAAGACGGCCCACCTACCGGTTGCTGTAAGACCACTGTAAAGGCTAGCTGACATTTACCTACAGCAGTCCCCCCTTGGCCCCGAGGGACCACAGTCCAAGACCCCCTAGGGTACTGAACCCCCGGATGTACTGTTTCTTCCTAGACATACGCACCTAGGATAAAGTTTAACTTATAAGTTAGGCACAGTAAGAGATTAACAATAATAAAATAGAACAATTATAACACTATGCTGTAATAAAGGTTATGTGAATGTGTGTTTCTCAAAATATCTTATTGTCCCGTACTCACCCTTCTTCCTGTGCTGATGGGAGATGATAAGACGCCTACGTGATGAGATGAAGTGCGGTGAATGACCTAGGCAGCGTGACCCGGTGGGCTGCTATTGACCTTCTGGCCCTATGTCGGAAGGAGGATCATCTGCTTCCAGAACGCGGTTGGCCACAGGTAACAGAAACCCTGGAGCGCAAAAAGAGGAGAGCAGGGTCTACTGTAACATAAAAGTGAGAATTGTGTCCATGGAGAAATAAAACCCAACTGACAACTAGCTTCATTCAATACGTCGACTCTGCCAAAGGCAGTGGATTCATCAATGGGGGAATGTAACCAGCCAGCCAGTTATTTTATCTTTTACTGCAAAACTGCCTTACGGTTGATTAGTAATGCAGTGAAAATGCCTGCGGCGAAGATGTTTCCAACGAAACTACCTAGAGCTGATTCTAGGTGCCGCTCATTAAGCTCAGTCAAGAGCTTGCACCACAAAAACCTGGAGAGGCTCTCACAGAGGCAGCTGGCTTTCCCTCCCTCGCTCTAACAAATCCACATTCTCATCGTTCTCATCCTTCTCCTGGCCTCACCAGCAGGCCTCCTGAGGGCAAGCTAGTTGGCTCAGACTTCTGGCAGCAGCCCCACCCACCCCTGCACCTGACTCTGCACACCTGCCCCTCCCCAGCAGGAGCCCGGAGCACAAGCTGTGCATCCCACCAGAGCCCAGGAGCACTGAGATGGAAAGGAGGGGCATGACCCGTGGGGGGTGCCCATGGCTGGGGGGATGGCCGACTGGCGAGCTCCACCCAGCCTGTCCTGCCCCCTGCTCTCTGCTGCTACATCTGAGCTCAGCAGCCTGGCTCACCACCCCACAGAAAGGAGAGCAATTGCCCGTCCCACACACCATGTTTATTTCCTTATTTATTTCCTTATTATCTATCTCCCCCTACGCGAATGTAAGCCCCCCAGAGGAAGGGTTTATGTTAGTACCCTATGGCTGCTGTCACAAATTCCCACAAATTTACTGGCTTAAAACAACACAGACTTATTTTCCTACAGCTCTGGAGGGCGGAGGGCTCACTGGCCAAAATCAGGGGCAGAGTTGCATTCTTTTCTGGAGGCTCCAGCGGGGGGAATTCAGCTCCTTCCCTTTCCCAGCTTCCACAGGCCACACACACTCCTTGGCTCACAGCCCTCTTCCATCTTCAAAGCCCGAAATCACATCACTCTGACCCCCGCTTCGCCCTCACACGTCTGCCTCTGCCTCTCATCTTCCTCCTCTACTCAGAAGAACCCTCATGATTACGTTGAGCACCCGCCCCCTGATTACCCAAGATAATCTCCCTATCTTCTGGCCAGCTGATTCGAAACCTTAACTCTCCTCTGCATGTAGCACAGACTATGTACACATTCTGGGATTAGAACGTGGATGTCCGGGGTGGGTGGGGGGGGGGAGACATCATTCTACCTACCACAGGGTTTGTCTCTTATTCACCGTTGTATTCCCAGTGCCTGAACGGTATGTGACACATAGCAGGCCCTCAATAAATACTTGCTGAATGAATAAGTGAATGAATACATGAAGAGCTTACTAAGAATAACATTTAATTCATAGTAAACACTTAATCGTGCTTACTAAGAGCCAGGCACTATTCACAATGCCTTATGTGTATTAACTCATCGGATCCCCGACAGCTCCATGAGGTATGTTTTATTATTCCCTGCCTTCTATAGATGAGGGAGTGAAGGCACAGGTGTGTAGTCTGCCCTAGTCTACACAGCGAGCGAGTGAAAGCCAGGATTTGATCTCGGATTTACCGAGCACTTCCTGTGTCACCGGCCCTGGCTAGGCGTGTTACATTTCTGATCTCATTTTATCCTCACAAGAGGCCATGAGGAAAACGGGCAGAATGAGAAGCCTGGTCTCAACAGGGACAGAATTAAGTCACTGGCTGAGGGATTCTGAGGGGTTCTGTGGGGCAATGGATTGCATATTCCTCCTTGAGCCTCCTATGATGCCAATCAGATGAGGACTCTGCACCCCTAAAGGGACTGTGGGTGTCCATGTTCCCAATACGGGGCTCCTGCCTTGGACTCTATACCACTAGTATCCACACCCCCGGCAGGCCTGTAGCAGACCATGACCTTCACCAGGCAGGCCTGGCTGCTCTGTGTCCTGGAAGCCTGTTCTCCTTCAAGGAACAGGAGCCTGCTTCAAACCTCATCTAGAGGCACCTGGGCGGCTCAGTCGGTTAAGCGTCTGACTTCAGCTCAGGTCACGATCTCACAGCTCATGAGATCGGGCTCTGTGCTGACAGCTCAGAGCCTGGAGCCTGCTTCGGATTCTGTGTCTCCCTCTTTCTGCCCCTCCCCTGCTTGTGCTCTCTCTCTCTCTCTCTCTCTCTCAAATATAAAATAAAATAAAAACATAAACATTAAAAAAAAAAACCCTCATCCCGAACTGAAGCTGCATTTCCCATTCCCCTGATGACAACTCTGGGGACTCCCCCCTGGCTGGGCCCCATACTTGTTTTGCATGGGCTGGAGCTGCTTACTGTCTGGACGCTGGCCCTCCAGAGCCACCTCTGATTTACCCTGCCAGCGGGCTCCTGAGCACACAGGCCTGCAGGAGGCCCCCAGGCCTCAGCCACCCCGAGCCCTGTAGAAGGAAGTAGAAAGAACGCTGCTTGGACAAGGAGATGGTGCTACCCCCTGGCTTGCACCTTAACCTTTGCAGTCAAGGCCAAGAAGAACAAAACGCACTTGAGCCTCTGCCAGCACAGTGGGGCAACGCAGTTTCTGTTCCCGCCAGCACATTTTTCTAGGTCAGTGTCAGATCAGGGAAATCCAATACCACATGTCCCAACTTTTTATTTGAAAATAGAGAAGTTGCTTTCCAAAATAAATAGTGTTTACAAGCGGAGGCTGGAGAAGCCTCCATCAGACATGGTCTCAGTGCCCAGGCAGGACAGATTCTTCCCGGCCTGGTTGCTGTGAACCCAATGCCAGCCCCAGCTCCAGCCCCAGCAGAGGCCGGATCAGGAGGAGCACACGTGTATATACACATGTGTGTTGATGTTTGCCTGCATGTGTGCATACACGTGCATTTGCATAAATGTGCATATGCACATTTCCTTAAGGGTCTCTGGGTATGATGAACATGCACATGTAAGTTGGGGGCTGTACGCATGTACTTGTGTGGGGGGTACCTACGGGCACGTGCACATAGGGAGAGGGGCTTCTGCCCTGTGAATCTGTACCCAGCCCCGCTTCTCAGACCCCTAGTCCAGTCTGGAGTCCCCTCCCGCCTCCACTCACTGCTACATCCCATCTCAGCCCTCACCCTGTTCTTTTTCTCAGCTGCCTGAGGGGCTGGGGCTCAGATCTGGATATGCTGTGAATGCATTTCCTCCATCCTGCTTCCTCTCACTACCCACCCTCTGCCCACGGCCACCTGGACTACTGGTACAAGCCAACTGAGTGCCCTTTCTGGTGAACATGTATGTGAAGGGCCCTCAGTACAGGTCCCTGCTGTCACAGCTCCCTGACAGTCACCTTGACTCCCTCACAGGCCCTCCTCCTGATGCTGGCAGCACAGGCTTCCTCAGCCTCTGCCTGGTTCTCAGTGCAAAGCCCCACCTGCCCAGGAACCACCTGCTTCATCAGACTCAAGCAACTCAGCCAGGCTTCCAAGAGCTGCGTGATTTTCTTAGCAAACCCTTCTGGCTTCCCCTCCACAAAAACCTCGGCTCAGCTGCCCCTCACCGCTCGCACGTTAACCCAGGCCACTCCTTTACCCACCTCGGCTTCTGCCTTCGCTCATGCTGTTCCTCTGCCCTGGCACCATTCTCCAATCAGCTCTGCCCGTCCCACCCAATGCTACCTTGCAGACCAGATCTCTTCTCACCCCTCCCTCTACGAGGCCTGTCACATAAACCTCCTCCCCTACAAATGCCTTTCCCGTTGGGCCCTGTATCGCCGCACAACTCGCTGCCCTGTGTATTGCCTAAGAATTGCGTTCAGGTTGCTTCATGCACTTATCTTGCCCTCTCACCTAGATTGTAATCTCTTTCTAGAATTAAGCCCGGTGCTCCCTTTGAATAAACCTCGGGACCTGACACAGGTCTGAACATAGTAGAGACCAGAGATAAGGGCTTTTGTGGGTTGAGTGGATGCAAGAAGACAGAATCAGGCTGGGGTGGTCAGGCCATAAAACTGCATGCCAGGCATTGCCTCTGGTGACTCACCTGCCCTACCTCATTTAATCCTCCCAGTAACCAGGGCTGTGGGGTGATACTGTCCGCATTGCCTAGATGAGAAAAACGGATGCTGACAGAGGCGAAGTGACTTCTCCAGGCCCACAAAACTAGTAAATGGCAAAGTCAGGGGTGAATCCTGGGTCTGTCTGACTCCATTTCTCTATCCCCTGTTGCAACAACCACAGCAGTAGAAGGTAGTGCACTAGAGTCAAAAGCTTTCTGAAATTCTAGACCACACCCTGTCCCGATGAGGTTAGAGTAAGTTCTGGATTAGCGTTATCCAACAGAACTTTCTGCGATGATGGAAATACTCGTTTCTATGTCGTCTGATATGGGAGCTGCTAGCCACAGTATGGCCACTGAGTGCCTGAAATGTGGCAGGTGTGGACTTCAAATTTTTTAAAACTGTAAGTCATTTAAATTTAAATAGTCACCTGCGGCCAGTGGTTAGCGTCCCTACTGGACAGCAGAGCCGAAGATAAGTGCTTCCCAATCACGTTCATTCCAAGTAAATACAGGTTTGCTGTCCAATCGTAGAACGTTCGTATGAAACCTTTTACAAGCCAAAATGGTGTAAAGCAAAGAAGCCATTATCATTAATTCACATGTGCAGACCCAAAAAATAACCTCTCAGGCCCCCCAAATAACCTCTCTTATACCTTAGGACATATCTCGCTAGTGGATACACAAAATACACCCAGATAAAACACAGATGCTCACAGACACAGTTCAAAGCTGTGGCAGCTTGGTGTGGAGATGCTGAGCAGGTTCCCGGGGAAGGAGCTTGGCAAAGCTGATCTCTCTGCTTGGGGTACCCACTGCCTCTGTAATGGCTCGCTGCAAAACGAATGCTGAATGCTATTTTTGCTTCTTGCCTCTTTTCTTAAAAGCCAAAATCCTCTTCGGGTCTCTTGCAGTGGGCGAAAACAGATATCAACATAGGTCTCACATAGAGTGATCTAACGTGAACTTTTGGAAAGCGGATATACCTGTGTAGAAAATAATAATAATTGTGCAATGAATGAGGCTGCTTCTTGCCACAGGCAACTGGCTCAAGGGGTCCCACCCACCTGGTTCCACCAGCCACCCCCGGGGCCAGGACCCCGAGAGTCAATGTCTCCATACACTTGTAACCCATTTCAGGCATGTCAGCTCCTAATAATTGTCAAGTTCTCTGCCAGCTCCCAGTCCAAGACACGGACATCTTTGTGATGGTGGGAAATCCCAGCATAGGAAGTACACGGACAATGTCACTCCTTGCGTGACATTCTGTCCCCCATTCCCCACACAGACTGGTCAGGGGCTGGGGTACAAAGAGTGGCCCAGAGCCCAGCCTGATGGAGCACGGGGCCCCTGTAATGAGCAAAACCTTCCTGGCCTTCACTGTCAGGGAGCCATTGGAGGGCAGGACCCTGTCACAACAACAGAACCTAAGGCAGGCTCTGGCCCTGAGGAGGGGAGCCCACCAGGCCCTTCTTCAGCACTTTGGCGCCACCTCCTGGGCACTTGCAGAGTGCCAACGCATACAAGCTTGCCAGGAGGAACCAAGACTGGGCACTGGTGACTGACAGGGGCTGTCAGAGACCTCCCAGGTCCCACCTGGTTAGGCCAAGGGGGAATGTCAGGCCGCCTGCTTAGGCCCACTGGGACACTTTCCTGCAGGGAAAGGGCACTTGGGGAAAGAAGGGAGGGAAGCATTGTCCAGGAGCACTGGGGGAGGGGGCGGAGAAGGCTACTCCTGTGTTGTTCCAGTCTGGAATGGGAACATTCCAGAATCCAGGACCTCGTTTACACCTCCATCATTACACTGTGCCAGGCCCTGGATGTGCATGGAGAAGCAGAACAGGACTTTGGTGGTGGCCATAACAGGGTGACCGTGGGAAACAGGGTGAATGAAGGACGTGATGTGTGGGCTGGTCTCTGGGGGTAAGAGCAGGCCGCGCATAGAGAGGCAGTGGGAAGCAGCCTGGGGACCAAGGCCTGGAGGTGAGAGGGAGAGTGGCTGGCTGGGGGTGGCTCCAGGCGGCCAGCCAGGGGAGACCATGTATGGGGAAGATGGCTGGAGCATAAACAGCTGGGTGTGGGACTGAAGGGGTCCGGCTCACCCAGGGCCTTGTTTTCTGCACCCCCCACCGCATCCAGCAGACCCCGAGTCAAACCCCCAGGGGCTTCTGAGCTTGAGTGGTTTTCTCCAAGGCTGTCCACGACAGATCCAGAGCTGCCAGCAAATGCAGTGGATGGACGCAGGCTACCTAGTTTGGTGGTAGAGAGGGGTGCAGAGGGGGGACGGGAGAGCCCAGGATGGGAGTCTAGAGACTGAACATGACTGACATGTTCCATGACCTGGCAACATTCTCCCTCTCTGCGCCTCAGTTTCCCCATTGAGAAACTACAGGGATTGACTGATGGTCTCCAATTCCAACTTAATCTGTCCTAAAGTACAGAGAGGGTGAGATACGGAGACGTTTGTGCTGGGAAGAATGTCCCTCTGGCCAGAAGGCGAGGGCACTGTTGCATGCAGTGTGCGTTCACTGGGCACATCAGTCGTAAACTGAGTCTCGAGTTCTGTCACTGGGATAGCTGGGGCCCTCATGGAGGGCATACGCCTACCTGAGCCAAGAGCCTTACGGGGTTCAGACTTCAGCCTCACACGGTTTCTCCACAGCACCAAAGGAGGCCTGCTTTCAGGGTGCTCCGGCGGAGCCCAGACTCTGTCTTGCTCAACACGTGAGAGGAGCCCAGAAAGAGGGAAGAGGCCCAGGAACGAGGCCAGGGAATCCTTTATGGGAGCTGCAGTCAGCGACATCTGGAGCTCTGGATGCTGGGTGAAGAAGTCGGGGCAGCTTCTAGAAATCCTCCGGAAGCAGAGACGGGCAGACATGACAGGAATAAGGGGCTTCCCTCTCACTAGAAAGCACTTGCTGTGTGTCCGTGAGCTCTCACAGGCTTGCCCTGAGCGGAGCGTCTCAACAACCCCTGAGGCAGGCAGAGCAGGGCAAGGCATGGTTAGGCCTCGTTTGGCGATTGTAAAGCTTCCCTTCAGGAAGAAGCATCAGAGACCAGCAGTCCAGCCCCATATCCCATAGGAAAGGACAGTAAGACCTGCATTAGGGAGTGATTTGCGCTGGGCCACAGGGTACATGGGTGACTCAGTGACAGAGAAGAGACCCCAGATGTCCTTAAGAATAAGGCCTGTGGGGGGCGCCTGGGTGGCTCAGTCGGTTAAGCGTCCGACTTCGGCTCAGGTCATGATCTCATGGTCCGTGAGTTCAAGCCCCGCATCGGGCTCTGTGCTGACAGCTCAGAGCCTGGAGCCAGCTTCGAATTCTGTGTCTCCCTCTCTCTCTGACCCTCCCCTGTTCATGCTCTGTCTCTCTGTATCAAAAATAAATAAACATTAAAAAAAAACATTAAAAAAAAAAAAAGAATAGGGCCTGTGGTAGGATACCAGTGTCAAATAAACACCGAATTTCAAAGACTTTATAATACAGGGACGGGGGCGGGGAGGGGGGTGGATAAAATATCTCCCTACTGATTTTTATTTAAAATTTTGTTTAACATTTATTTATTTTTGAGAGAGACAGAGCGTGAGCAGGGAAGGGGCAGAGAGAGCAGGAGACACAGAATCTGACACGAGCTCCAGGCTCCCAGCTGTCAGCACAGAGCCCAACCCACGTGGGGCTCAAACTTGCAAACTGAGAGATCATGACCTGAGTGGAAGTCGGATGCTTAACCGACTGAGCCACCCGGGCATCCCTGATTTTTATTTTAATTACATGGTGAAACGACAAGCTATTGATATATTGGGTTAAATGAAATATGTTATGGAAAGTAATTGCACCTGTTTCTTTTGACTTTTTTCAAGGTGACGACTAGAAAATGTTAGATCAAGGACGGGGCTTGCATCCACGGCAGGTGGTGTATCTGTGTGGGACAGAGCTGCACAGGGCGGTCAGCTCTGATGCTGGTCAATCCAGCTCCTGGCTGTTACCCCGGGTCTAGTCTACTGAGTGGAAGAGGGTGGGGACAGACGTGGGAAGCTTTGAGGACTTTCCACGTGCTGGGCACTGGGTGAAGTCCCTTACATTTCGTTTTATCTTCCCTGCCACCCTGTGCCAGGGCTGGGAGGACAGGGAGTGCAGGAGGGCTCACTCAGGACCCCCGGACTGGGGTCAGGGTGAGGTCAAGGTGAGGGGTAGTGTCCTCTTGTCCTCACAAGTGTCCTGAGTTTCTTGCCCTCCCTCCGTGTACTTTCTGGTGTACCGTCTTCACACCTGGGCCTCACACACGTCAGTTGTGAAATCTGTCCCCTCTCCTTTCAGGCTCTGCCCTCCTTTTCTGGACGCAGACACTGTCCCACGAGGCCCACCTCCCAACAACCACACACCCTGCCCGGTAGCCCTCACTGGCGTTGGCAGTGTGGCAGCTTTCGGAGAAGGGCTGCCAAGCGAGGCAGCTGGGCCTGCTGCTGGGGGGCAGCCTGGACTCTAACACCTGCCCCTTCCCAGTAAATTGAGAACCCCCATTTCCAGGAGTTTGGTCCCCCTAGGAGCCAGCACTTAGCTCTGGGACCAGGCAGGCCCTGCTCCGGCAAGTGACCGCAGAAACCACAAGGTGGCGCTATTCCCACAACCCTCCACTTCCCAGGACTCTCGGGTCACAGGTGCTGGCACTCCAGCATTTGGGAAGAGGCTTTCCCCGGACCGGTGAATTTCTTAGCCTTCAGCTGCCGAAGGTTATTCAGACTCAGGAATGCTGCACTTAAACATGGTCATCTCTGAGCACAGGCTTAAAAATAAAAGGCAAGCAGGCTACAGGTTCGTTGCTGATTCTTTAAAAAAAATTTTTTTTTAATGTTTTATTTGTTTTTGAGACAGAGTGAGACAGAGCATGAGCAGGGGAGGGGCAGAAAGAGAGGGCGACACAGAATCCGAAGCAGGCTCCAGGCTCTGGGCTGTCGGCACAGAGCCCGACGCAGGGCTCGAACTCACAAACTGCGAGATCATGACCTGAACCAAAGTCGGGGGCTCAACCGACCGAACCACCCAGGCACCCCTCATTGCTGATTCTTAGAAAGGAATTCTGTACCCAGAGGCTCTCATGCACACCTAACACGTGCAAGAGGAATGCACACACGTGACATAAATAGCACAAATAGCACATGGGTCCATATGTGTGTGAACATGACAGAAAGAATGTTACAGATTATTTAGCAGTGAGGGTTTCTTACCCTCCCCCCATTTTAATTTAGCTCCACGATTTTGGAAAGAAAGAAAGAAAGAGAGAGAGGAAGTTGAGGGAGAGAGAGAAGGAAAGAAAAGAAAAAAGAAAAGAAAACCTTACAATAAAGCCAAATATGTAAAGTTAGGGGAAATTTTTTTTTTTTAATTTTTTTTTTAAACGTTTTTTATTTATTTTTGGGACAGAGAGAGACAGAGCATGAACGGGGGAGGGGCAGAGAGAGAGGGAGACACAGAATCGGAAACAGGCTCCAGGCTCCGAGCCATCGGCCCAGAGCCTGACGCGGGGCTCGAACTCACGGACCGCGAGATCGTGACCTGGCTGAAGTCGGACGCTTAACCGACTGCGCCACCCAGGCGCCCCTGGGGAAATTTTTTTTTAATGTTGGCTGCTCTAGTTGTAGATGTGGGGTTAGAAGAGTCTCTTCCCAGTGCATAGTTTTCTGGAGCATAGTTTAAAAGCCATCAATCCAGTCCCCTTGCCTCATGTCATAGGAACATAAACAGACACTCAGGAAGGAGAAATGACTCTTTCAATATCACACAGCTACTCTTAAATATTTTCATTGAAACCTAAGCCCCCCAAAGCAGGTGTTTCCACTGAGGAAGGAAAAAAAAACAATTTCTATTTTTTCTGACTTATGTCCAGATTCTCTGCAAGTTGTGGTGACACCCCATGACTGGATAGATGGCAGTAATGGTGACACTCAGACCAGCTCCCTCCATTTCAAGCCCTCTCAGCATCCGCTGTCCTGTACGACCCTCCCTATGCCCCTGAGGGCAAGTAGATACCCCACGAATCTTCCCCAAGAGGGGAAACCAAGGCACAGAGACGACTTGATTTGCTTTTGAGCACACAGTGAGTGAGTGTCAAAAAAAAAAAGTACGAGACTAGCACACAGGACTCTAGCAATTATTCTACACACTGGTCTAGAGTTGAGTTAATTCTAGGTCTGGTGAGAAGCTTTTTTTTTTTAAGTTTATTTATTTATTTTGAGAAAGAGAGAGCGTGCATGCACACACGTGTGAGCAGGGGAGGGGCAGAAAGAGAGGGAGAGACAGAATCCCAAGCAGGCTCCAAGCTGTCAGTGCAGAGCCCAACGTGGGGCTCCATCCCATGAACTGTAACATCATGACCTGAGCTGAAATCCAGAGTCAGTTGCTTAACCTACTAAGCCACCTGGGTGCCTTAGGGGGAAATATTTTTTAAGAGGGAGACAGTTGCTAGGTATGGGTGCTCAAGCTGATGAGAAAGAAGAGTGAGAACAAGAGACTGCTCCTTAAGAATGGGAACCTTCTGGGGAGCGTGGGTGGCTCAGTCCTTAAGCATCTAGCTTCAGCTCAGGTCATGATCTCACAGCTCGCGGGTTTGAGCCCCGCGTTGGGCTCTGTGCTGACAACAGCCTGGAGCCTGCTTCAGATTCTGTGTCTTCCTCTCTCTCTACCCCTCCCCCACTTGTGCTCTGTCTCTCAAAAATGAATAAACATTCAAAAAAAAAAAGAATGGGAACCTGCCTTCTTCATTTTCATGTCTTCAGGGCCAGGCATAAAGCAGCCGGTACATTGCGGGCCTCTAGACATTCCCTGGATGAATAAATAAATGTGACATAGACACATAAATAATACATTTGGTTCCTGAGACCAGAAATTAAGATTCTGCCCATGCTAATACCATTTCCATAATCCAATAGGCAGAAACCCTGGAGAGATGTCTTGAGAGGAGGAAGGGCTCGCAGCACACAGTGATTTGTTGGTCTTTCTCGTCTGTCACTCTGAACAGCACACTTCCGGGAGTAGGGTGGCCTTCTGCAACATTTTTATTATGCAAATCATTCATTTAGCTAACATTTTTGTTCCCACCTACTAAGCGTTAGGCCCTGAAGGGTGTAACACAGACAGATCAGATAGCATATTTAATACATTTCAGAACTTTGACGGAAAATGAGAACATTTAAAAGGAACTCTGTGATCTTGAACAAGTGCTGATTCATAGTGTAGGTGGGGACAGGGCAAGCAATAATTAGCCATTCAATCCAGCAACAATTCACTGAACTCTAATAGTCCTGAACACAAGTGCTAGGTGAGCACAGGAACAGGGATGATAGGACAAGCCAGTGGAGCTCACCAGACAGATGGGACAAGACGGCCCCATAAATAACTACAATGTGAGGTGATCTCCGCTGAAAAATAAATATTGTAAGCCTCCCCATTCAAAAACCACTAATGGTTTGGTATGCTTCCCACCTTTGACTTGTGGTTATATAATGAATACATTCCCTTTATATATACAGTTCTCCCTTTTTTCCCCACAGAAATGGAATCATATGGTCCATATTTTTGTACACTCTATCCAGATTAACACTCTGCAAGCAGCTTCATTCTTTCTACAGACTTGGGCACGCCATTCATCCTTCACATAGCATATACCAGGGACCATGCTGGGTGTTGTGTAATATGGACTAAAACATGGTCTCTGCTCTCGGGTAGCTTAAACCACATAGACGTACCTTAATTCAGTAAATAATTTCCTTGTTGCTGGACATTTCCATGGTCACACTGTTCCTCTGTTTGTGGTGATAATGATAGGTAAGATTTATTGAGCACCTACTATGGGCCAGGAACTGTCAGAAGCACTTAATGTGGATCATTTCATTTCATCTTTGTAAAGAGCCCCCTGTTATAATTTCAAATGTAGATGAGGCAATGGAAGATAAGGGCTTATTAATTTATTCGAGGCCAGGTAGCTATTAAGTGACAGAGCCCGGATTTGAAGCCAGGCATTTTGACTCCAGAACCAGTCTCTCTTCCACTGGTAGGAGCAAAGCTATGATGAACATACCTGTTAATATACCTTTTCACATTTATGTGAGCATTTCTGAAAAATGGATTCTTGGAAATTGGAATTAGTGTTTCAGAGTGTATACAAATATCTTCTAAGTACCCCAGAGACATGACTTTTAAAAGAGAAAATGGAAAGATCTCTTTTGAGTTGTTGAAAGATCATTTTTTTGTCCAATTAAACCTCTGTTTGTCAGATATGGCAGCCGCCAGTCATATGCGCCTGTTAAGCACTTGAAATGTAGTTAGTCCAAACTGAGATATGCTCTAAGTATAAAACACATCAGATTTTGAAGACTTAGTATGGAAAAATGTAAAATATCTCATTGGTAAGTTCTATATTGATTACAGTGGTAGCACTTGGGATGCATTAGGTTAAATAAAACCTATTATTAAAATGTATTGTTTTAATTTTAATTTAATATAATTTTAATTTTAACTTTTTAAACATTTTTTAATGTTTATTTATTCTTTTTTTTTTTAATTTTTTTTTCAACGTTTTTTATTTATTTTTGGGACAGAGAGAGACAGAGCATGAACGGGGGAGGGGCAGAGAGAGAGGGAGACACAGAATCGGAAACAGGCTCCAGGCTCCGAGCTGTCAGCACAGAGCCCGATGCGGGGCTCGAACTCACGGACCGCGAGATCGTGACCTGGCTGAAGTCGGCCGCTTAACCGACTGCGCCACCCAGGCGCCCCATAATGTTTATTTATTCTTGAGAGAGAGAGAGAGAGAGAGAGAGAGAGAGAGAGAGACAGAGTGTGAGTGGGGGAGGGGCAGAGAGAGGGGAAGACACAGAATCCGAAGCACGCTCCAGTCTCCAAGCTGTCAGCACAGAGCCCAACATGGGGCTTGACCTCACAAACCATGAGATCATGACATGAGCTAAAGTCAGACACTTGACTGAGCCACCCAGGCGCCCCTAATTTTATTTTATTTTTATTTAAATGTGGGGCTGAGCCCTTAACCTGTGGATTTTATCTAGCTTTATCTGAGCCCTTAACCTGTGGCTTCATCTAGCCGTTGGGTCAGAAAAGCAGGTTGCACTAGCCCTGGGTAAGTAGTGTCAGAATTGAACTGAACACCCGTCGGTGACCAGGTGTTGCAGAACTGGCTGGTGGTGTGGAGGAAACCCACATACTTGTCATCAGTTTATGAGTATAAACCACTCACGCCATTTCCTCAGCACTCGCAGTATCCCAAGCACTGTGCCCTTTACATGCACAATCTCATTAATGTACTTGACAAGCTGGGGAGGTGGTACAATTACTGTGCCGTGCTACAGATGTGGATGTGAGGCTCAGAAAGGCACAAGGTCATCAGTCGATGCCCAGCAGAGTAGGGATTCCAACCCAGATCTGACTCTGCAGTTAGCGTTGCATTTACAAATAATTCATTAATTTGCTTTTAGTTTTTCGCATAGGTGATACATGCACATTTTACAAACGTCACCGGGTACAGAAAGGTACCTGGGGATGTTCCGCGTTGATAGAGACACGGTAATATACACACACCGTTATACACTGTCTTGCTTTTCCTTAGCAGTTTTTCTTAGGGATCATCCTACCCCTCACTTTCTTTCGTTGTTGTTTTTTTCTGAAAATTTAATGAGGTGAGATTCCCATAACGCAAATCAGCCATTTTAAGGGAAACAATCCTGTGGCACTCAGTATGTTCCCAGTGTTGTACAACCTCAACCTCTACCTAGTTGCAAAGTATTGTCATCGCTCTGAAGTAGAACTTCTTACCCATTGAGCAGTTGCAGCCCTTTAGCCTGCCAGCCCCAGGTAACCACCACCTGCATTCTGTCTCCATGGAGTGAGCCATCCTGGATATTTGGTATAAATGGAATCATACAATCCATGACCTTTGGCATCCAGCTCCTTTCACTTAGCCTAATGTTTTGGAGGTTCATGTATGTTGTAGCATCTGTCAGCACTTTACTCCTTTTTAAAACTAATATCCCATTGTGTGATATACCACAATTTGTTTATCCATTCATCCACTGATGGGCCCTGGGCTCTCATGAACAGTCCTGCTATGAATACGCATGAGCATATACTTGGTTGGGTACCTCTTTTCAATTTTAGAACTGGAGTTACTTGGTCATATGGCAATTCTACACTTCATTTTTTGAGAAGTTGCCCAACTGTGTTTCACACTGACTAAACCATTTTACCTTCCCACGGGCAATGTATAAGAATTCCAATCTCTCTCCATCCTCACCAATACTTATTTTCCCTTTCTTTAACTAACCATCCTAATGGGTGTGGAGTGGTTTTGATGTGCATTTCTGTAATGACCGAAGGTGTCAGATAGGAGGTAAAGGCTGTTGAACCTCTTTCTTGTGCTGGTTGGCCATGTGGATATCTTCTTTGCAAAAAATGTTCAAGTCCTTTGGCCATTTATTTGTCTTTTTGTTGTTGAGTCGTAAGAGTTCTTCGCCTATTCTGGACACGAGAGTTTTATCAGAGATCATTCTGCACTTTCTTCATGTCTGCTCAAATGTCATGTTGTTGGAGAAGTCTCCCCAAAGCTCACATACTATAGCCACTCTCCCTGCTTTATTTTTTCTCCTCAGCATTGATCACCACGTAAAGTATAAATTTTTAACATCATTTCTGTGTGTGTGCATGTGTGTTGCATGCAGGTTTGGAGATCTCTCTATCCTGTGGAATGCAAACTATATGAAAACAGAGGCTTTGAAGGGCGCCTGGGTGGCTCAGTCGGTTAAGCATCCGACTTCGGCTCAGGTCATGATCTCGCGGTCTGTGGGTTCGAGCCCCGTGTCAGGCTCTGTGCTGACAACTCAGAGCCTGGAGCCTGTTTCGATTCTGTGTCTCCCTCTTCTTCTGACCCTCCCCTGTTCATGCTCTCTCTCTCTCTGTCTCAAAAATAAATAAATGTTAAAAAAAAATTAAAAAAAAAAAACAAAAACAAAAACAGAGGCTTTGCTCTTGTGTTCATCTCTATCCCCAGCTCCTGGAACAGAGCCTTAGCACCCAATAAGTAATCGTAGAATGAATGAATGAGAACAGATAGAGCTACTCATTCTTTTGATAGGTGAAAACAGTTTTATAAACTATTTGTAGTTTTATAAAATGTGATTCTTAGAACACAGCGTCTCTGCCCACCTAACTCTTAAGCTTTAAGAGAACTGTTCAGGCCTGTCTGGTTCCTAAAACCAGCAGCGGCCCATTCTAGGGTTTATCTAGCCCTCAGGTGAGAAAAGCAGGCTGCTCTCCAGCACCCACTCACCCTTTACAGAGTAGTGTCTTCACTGTCTGCCCTACCCCATGTCAGGTTCCACATCCAAACCTGTTCCTAAGCTGCTCACTTTTTATTTTCTCCCTGTTTCTAACCTCACCTTATGTTGGATGGGACGTTCACCATTGTTTTTTCCGCTCTGCCCCTTGAATTGTGTTCTGGAAACACAATGGAGATTCTAATATTCACAATGGTTCTGTTTGTCCACCTGGTGCCTGGACCATCTTCTGGGTCCATTTTCTTGAGCAGATCTTTTACCAATTCCTCCTCTCTTGGTCCTGTGATCTGAACCCAATTGAGAATGTTTGGTGGTAGCAGCTGGCAGAAAGCAGAGGGGAAATTTGGAAAACAATTTCATCGACACTCGTACTCTCTCTCTTTCACTTGGGCTGAAGTTTTACCAACAACTCCCTCACCATTCTTCTAATCACGGGTGATATTTGCTATCTCGCCCACAATCAAGAATAGAAGTTCTAAAGGCTGGGTCTCTGGGCAGTGTTAGAATCACCTAGGAATTTGTTAGAGATGCAACGTCCGGGGCCCCATCCAGGAACCTGCCCCTCCTGCCCCCAGGTGGTTCTGATACTTGCTGATGTTTGAAAGCCGCCAGGTCAAAATGATGGGCACTGGGATGTTCTGCCCAGCAGCGTTGGCCAACTTCAGGGCCAGTGGCGTGCATTCCCCAAGCAGCACAAACTAGCTAGGGGCTATCAGATATGAGGCAAATAGACCCACTCCAAGGGTCTGCTTCAGATCAAGAAGGAACAGACAGAGCAAGACAGCAACAGGGGAATAAAACCGAGGGACCCAATTTTAGCAGTAGCTATCCAATTTGCTCCCATGGCGGGAAGTCTCCCCTGGTAACTGTGGGACTTTGAACATGTCGTTCATTTGAATCCTGCTCACGTCTCAGCAGAGGGCTGGATGGAAATCTTCTTTCCGAAAGGGATGTGCAGACCCTGCGCGAGAAAAGAAAAGGAGTCTAAAATATAAGAGCCTCAGCAACCGGACCGAAATGGGGATGGGAACGTGTTTATTATGTGAACTTCTTCTGACCCTGCCATCCTGGCGGCACTGTGCGCTGAGGCGGATAAAAGGTTTGCCTGTGTAAACAGAAGAGAGCTGTCTGCACCGAGACCCTCCATAACCCTTTGTGGTCTGAGCAAAATTGCTGTAGACACTTCCCTCACCCTGCCTTCCCTGGAGCCCCAGCTGAGCATATACAAAGGGAGCTCTGTTCCCTGCTCACTTGTAAGAGCTCTGTTGGCTGGGCTTGGTAATGACGTTGAGGGTGACAATATAATAATAGTTAACACTCAGTGATGCTTACGACATGCCAGGCACTTCGTTGAGTGGCTTAAAAAACTACTTCTTGTAAGACCTACAACATTCCCATGAAGTGGATGCAGTTCCCGTCCTCCTTTGACAGACGAGGGAAGTGGAGTTCTGACGATTGGAGAGACCTGTCCCAGTTCCCCGGCTGGAGGGTAACGCGGGGCTGGGGTTGCCCTTGGCATCGACCCTGCAATGTCTCCCAACAAGGGCTTATTTCTTAAGGTTGGCTTTTATTGCTCTCTTTCAACAAAGGAAAAGTTATTCAAAGGTGAGAGAACTAGATTTTAGAGAGAGAAATCCGTTTATCCAAGATGATAAATCTAGGAGGTAGCAAAACTGTGAGCGGAACACAGTTCGTTCACCCACACCATGATGTCCACCGCTGGCTCCTCTGCCTGACCTTCCTGACCGAGGTCAAGGCCCTCTTTCCTGAGAAGCACCACTTGCACCTGTGGAGCTGCCTATGGTTGGTGAGCGGCTATACTGCAGGGCAGTTCCAAGTCTGGACCCAGGAGTTCAACACAACCTGCTTCAGCTCCTGGCTCTGACCTTGGGCGAGCTACTTTATCTTTTTCCCTCATTGTCTTTTAGTTTGGGTAGGATTTATGTACACTAAATTCAGTCTTTTCAGTGTACGATGAGCTGTGACAAATGTATATCCATGTTCCCTGCCCACCACCACAATCAAGGTATAAAATCCCCCAAATGTCCCTGTGCCCTTTGTAGTCAACCCATCTGGCAACCAATGATCTGTTTGCAGTCCCTATGGTTTGCCTTTTCTAGAATATTGTATAAATGGGGCCAGTATATATCCTTTTGAGTCTGGCTTCTTAACGGAATGCTTAACAGAATGCATTTGAGACGTATCCGTGTTGTCATGTGTATAGGTAGCTTATTCTTTTTTTACTGTTGACCAGCAAGGATTTTAGTGTAGCAGAAGCCAATAGCAGCAACTGGAAATGCCCTGCCAGGCTGTTGAGCACACCGCCTCTCAAGTCTTGGCCTATTATCTTCAAGATGGCACAATTGTCTTGGAGACAGTGGTGGTGAAGGCAACTGGAAAGTAGGTGCACAAATACACCCCTTAGAGACCTTCTCAGATTATCTTCTTAGTGACAGTGGGATTGAGCTAACTAAGAGCCCTGTGGTTTGGGCACTAACATGTCCGTAAGCTAGAGAATCCTGGTATATTCAGGTCATGGCAGTTACGGTCAGAGTCAGAAATCAAACCCAGGACTGTCTAGTTCCAAGTCCAGCCTTTGTTCCACTATTCCAGCAGCTTCCAACGACATCCATGGGAAAGCAAGCACTGCTGGGCCAGACTGTGCTGTTCCTCAGGTGGAGGGGTGGGGTGGGTAGGGTGGAGACTGACGGTATGGTAGGAGAACTTTTTGGTGAGGCCTGATGATAACAGAATCCTCAGCAAGGACCATTCCAGAATGTAGCCTGAAGGTCCCATCTCACACCTGCTGGATCCACATCTCCAAAGGGCACCCAGGCACCTGTTTTGTTTAGCAAGCTTTATGGGGGCTTCTGTTATGTCACCTGCATTGAAAGTTGCTCCAGAGAAGAAATAAGCACATTGTTCTGTCCCCAGGCAGTGGAGAGAATTGGGTAGAATCACATACCTAGATATTCTTTCCCTGTTAGTTGCTTAAGGACATCGATTCTTAGCTTTTCCTCTTTTGGCACAGGCCCTACCAAATTCTCTTGCTCCTTAGTCACCCTCCACTTCAGACTCGCAGAAAAGCGTACACAGAGCACATGAAACCACCTGCTAAATAAAAAAGCAAGACAGCTAGGCTGGGGGCTCATCCTCCTGGTCTGTGTTCCATGGGCGATGGCCAGGAATATGGTCCCCCGGGTCTCTTTGGTTCACCCACCCATGGAAACTTGGCAAATCACATGTATGTTTTGGATATTCAGTGGCTGTTACTCATGGAAATCCTGAATCCACGTGAACACTCTTTCCAAAACCAGATGGAGTTTCCATTCAGAGAAACCTTGGCACCACTTTCCGCCTGAACAATCACAAGTTACAGGCAGGACCTGGGAGGGCTTCATGAAAGTGGTGGCTGGCACTGCAGACAGGGATCAACTAGGGAAGGAGAGGATGCCCCTGGCTGGCATTTCCCTTTCCTGCAAAATGGGGTGGCCCACTGCCCCTAACTCATGGGTCTCAGAGAGGGGTAGGAACCTCCTCTAATTTAAACCTTCCTTGAAGAGTATTGTTTTGCTAAGATATAAGCAGCCCCACTCCAGACATTTAAGGCAGTTTGGCAGCCACTAATAGAACATCCCTAAACCTAACTCCAACAAAAAGGGGAGTATATGAGAAGAATGCAAAACATCTCACAGAATCTAAGAGCGGCTGGGCTTCAGAAAGACTCGAGAAAGATTAGAACCAGGAACCAGAATGACGTGGTGATGACATCGCCACTCTCTTCTTTCCCATCACCCCCTCTCTGGGGCTCACAAATGTCTTTCTGGATATCTCGCTCCCTCAATGTCTCTATCCCTGAATTTCTCTCTCCAAGTTGGCTTTTGTCATCAAGTAGCTGAATGGTGTCTCCAGCCCTAAATCCAAGACAGAATCTGATGGGTCAAGCTTTAGACAAGTTTGTCCCTGGCCCAAAGGGGTGGATAAGGAGAGTCATCCATGCAGATTAATGGATCCCACCAGAGTTAATGGGTCCTGGCATTATCTGCTTATCTCTCTGTTTCTTCACGCACTAGATTCCTTGAGGACCAGCCCCCAGCCCCTAGCAGGTGCTCTGGCTGCACTGGAGATCGTTGCAGGGACAAGCATCTTGTGCAATCCCAGGTGACTTTCATTCTGACAGAGAAAACAGACACTAAATAGCCATGCAGATACCTTTTCTCCAGCCAGCTCTTCACATTTTATTTCCAAATTATGTGCAGAGTACTCTATGGAAGGGAAAGAAAAAGAGAGAGAAACGGCCCCCCACCCAGATATAATGAATTATTGTGAATTGTTAACATTTTAAAAATCAGTGCATAATGGGCATCTACGCAGACTGGGTGCCTGTAAGTTCTGGATCTCCGAGGTTTCCTTGTTTGCATGGGGCACAGATAAGCCCCACCCCCTGCCTAGAGCCTTTACCTGGCTCCAGCTCCCTGGCCCAACAAAACACCCCAGGAGGAAAGCTATAACCATTGAAGCAGACAGAAGGGCCTTTTATGAAGAGAAATGCCCCTCCCTGCCAGCCTGTGCCACCTCTCCCCTCCCACCCACCGTCCCTGCATCTCACCTCACAATAATGGCAGCCACTGCTGGGCTTTGGGGAGGTGAGCGTTTCTGTTAAGAACAGATCTAAGAAACATCTACTTGCCACTAGGAGGTTTTTCATTTTGTTAAAATTTTTTTTTAATGTTTATTTATTTTTGAGACAGAGAGAGACAGAGCATGAACGGGGGAGGGTCACAGAGAGAAGGAGACACAGAATCTGAAACAGGCTCCAGGCTCTGAGCTGTCAGCACAGAGCCTGACGCGGGGCTCGAACCCATGAACCGTGAGATCATGACCTGAGCCGAAGTCGGACGCTTAACCGACTGAGCCACCCAGGCGCCCCAGGAGGTTTTTCATTTTGTCTTGTTCTGGGTGGCGGGATGGAGGTGGAGGGACATGCCTATTGCCTTTTTGTTTGCTTGTTTCAATTTATTCACAAGCTATTTCAAACATACCAAAAATAGTACAATGGACACTCCCATGCACTTACACGTAGTTAATCAACTATGATGATTAAATAGATACCAATATTTAGATACTTCTAATTCAGAACCTCCCCCTTCTGGCACACGCTCTTTCCTAAAGAAATAAGATGTTATTAATCCCACTGAAGATGACTTCCATCTCTTCCTCTGCCTCCACCTCAGGGCATTCGACACATGTTCCGTAATTTTTACTATATTTGTAGCATCCATAAGCAATATAAACTGCCATTTTGTGTTTTTACAATATGCACCAACAGTATTGTGTGCATTTCATTTTGCAAATTGCCTTTCCTGCTCCACATTATGTCTTCTGAGATTTATCCATGTCGTTGCCTAGAAATATTGCTCATTACATTAACGGCGTATTCTCTTGTTTGCAGAAACCCCAGGTTATCCATTTTCCTGCTGGAAAGCCACTAAGCAAGTGGTTTTCACATTTTTGTAAAAAGTGGCTTCAGTAAACATATTTATATTATGCCTTGTTAGGCACATGGTCACGAGTTTCTGGAGGGCAGACAGCTAGTCGTGAAATTGCTGTGTAGGTGCTCGCTGTCTAGGTAAATTTTTAGAAGGTTACAACGGCTCTTCTGTCACTTCCTCAACAGTGACATGGGACCCCAGTTTATGATTCTGAGGGTCCCTCGTAGAGAAAGTGTGAGAACTTAGAATTTTTAATTTATTTATTTATTTTGAGAGAGCATGACGGGGGGAGGGTCAGACAGACAGGGAGAGAGAGAATCCCTACCAGGCTCCGCACTGTCAGTGTGGAACCCAACACGGGGCTTGAACCCACGAACCATGAGATCACGACCTGAGCCGAAATCAAGAATCAGATGCTTGACCAACTGAGCCATGCAGGCGCCCATGAGCACTTAGAATTTTTAAATAATAATTATAGAGTGCTTCTAATACCTTAAAAGAGAAAAAACACGTGTCACTAATTGTTACAGAACTTAGACCAGTGATATAACAGAAATTGTGGCATTTTAGAAGGTTCCTTACCCTGAAGATGATTGATCTGGATAGCTCTGCCTGCTCTGTGTGCCCCTGGACCCCTTACCTCCCAGTGACCATTTAGAATGTGACCCTTTCTCAACTCAGGTCCCAAACCCACAGGCCTTCCCCTTCCCCTGCCCCCAAACTTCTTGGAGCCCAGACTGTGTATGGATCCAGTTGGGGTCATCTCCCGGCTGACAGTGCCTGTCCTCCTTGCCTGAGAATGCCTCAGGTTGCTGATCGGATTGGCAAAAGCTCGGCAGGGAGGACGCTTATATTCGAGGTCCATAGATTTTCTTACCTTTCCTTTCTTATTTCCTCCCATTTTTTTTTTTTGTAGTTTCACTTAATAATGGAACTATCAATACATCTCCCCACCCATGTAGGAATGCAAAATGTAGACCCCATGTGAAAAAGTACATGCCCCTTTGCTTAACACTCGGGGTCGCTCAACATGTTTTTGTTTTAAAGTTCAGTCTGAAAGTCAAGATCTCCAGACCTCATGGCAAAACGTGTAAGGCAGAAGACGAGTCTTATTTGGGGAAATTCCCAATCTTCACAGCCAGCACCATGGAGGACTGAAACCGCACGGTTTGCTCTGTAAATCTGCACCATGGCAGCTCTCAGCTTGGCCCCAGTGCGCCCCCTGGCCGCAGCCTGCAGTCCTGCTTTAGTTTCTTCCTAGCGAGTGCACCTCAAGTGGCAAGGTAGTGCGTCTGAAGACTTGGCTCCAGCCAAGGGCTCAGCATGGGCTCAGCCACCCCCAGAAAGCTAATGAATAGGTAAGGTGCCACATATCTAGAGGATAGAGCAGTGGATGCTGGGGGAAGGGGCTTTCCCTGGATGTTCAGCAGGGCCCAGCCCAGAGGTTCAGTACCTGAAGAGAACATAGCTAGAAGCCTCATCTTTGCAACAAATGGTGATGTGGAAAGTTCTACAGAGAAACGCAGTCACGAGAAATAAGGCGGAAGAGCACATCCGAGTCTCCTTCCAGACCACCCCTCGCTTGCTGTCTGGCTTTGAGGGAATGGCGTAACTTCTCTGAGTCTCCTGCCCTCACTATGGACTTGGGGCGTGTACAATGCCTGGTGCCATGAAGGCCTCGGATATGCTTTCTCCCCACTCGACACTCTGCTTGTGGACCCAAGTGAATGAATACTACAAAGAGGCCGTGGGCCCTGTAGGGGAGGAACAATTTCTCTTCTACCTTTGTAGGGTCTCCAGCTGGGCCTAAGAACTAAACTGACATAAGGCAGACTAAGAGGAGAAAGGTGGACAAATTGTACTAAAATTCCATGTGAACCTGGGAGCCTTCACAAGAAAACAAGGACCCAGGGAAGTGACCAAAGCAGAAAGCTTATAGATGTTTTAGACAAAGAAACAATAACTTTGTGAAGAAATGACAGGGCAAAGGGCTCTGGGCTTGAGATGGTAAATTGTGGGGTAGCGACTAGATCTGGGGTGGGGGGAAAGCTGGTGGAAAGTAAGGGTCATTTTAGTAAATTTGTTTGTACAGATCCATTTTGACATTGATTCCCAGTACCTACTTAGTGATAAGGACATTCTTCTCTTGCTGGTACAGGGAAGGCACCTCTCTCATAGGGAATTTCATGGTGTTTCTAGGTAGGAAAGGGGACGTCTGAGAGCCTTTCCTGCATCTGCTATTTCTCAAGCCTTCAGCTCAAAATAATCAGTATGCCAGGGGCACCTCTCGGCTCAGGTCATGATCTCACAGTCTGTGAGTTTGAGCCCCGAGTCGGGCTCTGTGCTGACAGCTCGGAGCCTAGAGCTGGCTTCAAATTCTGTGTCTCCCTCTCTCTCTGCCCCTTCCCTGTTCATGCTCTGTCTCTCTCACTCTTTCTCAAAATAAATAAATAAACATTTAAAAAGTCAGTATGCCAAAGTGACATTTTTGAGGTGGCATGTCCTGAATTTCTTCATGTTCAAACACACGTTTTCCAAGTAGAAATTTTCCAAATACAGAATATTTCATTTTATACTCCCAAGTCAGCTCCAACACCACCTGGGCAGTTTATAGCAGAGGAGTTTGGCAGCGAGGGGGTGAAGACTCTGAAGCCAGATTCCTGGGTTCGACCACTTTCTAGCTACCTGGCCTTAGAAAAGTTTCCTTATTTTTTTTAAAGTTTTTATTTTATTTATTTTGAGAGACACAGACACATCATGAGCAGGGGAGGGGCAGAGAGAGGGAGGGAGAGAGAATCCCAAGCAGGCTCCACAGTGTCAGCACAGAGCCCAGTGTGGGGCTCGAACTCATGAACTGTGAGATCATGACCTGAGCTGAAACCAAGAGTCGGATGCTCAACTGACTGAGCCACCCGGGCTCCCCAAAAGTTTCCTTATTAGTAAAATGGGAATAGAAGCAGTAGTACCAACCTCAGAATTAAATCAGTTAATTTGTGTTCCTGGCACACAGCACTCAGTAATGGTATCGCTTTATCAAAATACTAATAGCTATTGTTATACTAATGAGCCCATCCATGTCTCAGGGGCCAAGTGTGTATTATGGCTGTGGCCCTAGTGACACAAAGGTGAGCAAGTCATTCTCTGCTTCCCAAGGGCTCCTGGTCACTGCGGGGGGGGGGGGGGGGGAATGGGCCAGTGACCAGACAGACCATGGCAAGGCTGGGGCAATGGGACAGCACATGGTGCTGGGGAGCTAGAGGAGAAATGGGGAGGAGCCTGGAGAGCACTGGAGAGACTTCTGGTTCTTTAAAGATGGGGAGAAGTTAGCTAGATGCTGGGGAGACTGCTGTGAATAAAACAAAGTTCTGCTCCCACGATGATTCGCCAACATATCCCACTTACCACATGCCCCGCACTTTTCTGCATGCGTTATGCTTGTTAACTAGTAGGTCCACTTGCCACTCTAACCTCCTTTTTCCGTTTGGACTAACCGGAGCGCAGACAAATCTGGTGACTTGGCCAGACTGGTCAAGTCCCAAGGAGCAGAGCTGGGATTCACACCAGGCAGTCTGGCCGCCGCTGTCTGGCCTCAACCACTCTGCTGTGTCGCCCTAGAGGAGCTTGCTCACATTCTCACGACCTACTCCGGGAGCTACAAGTGGGTTTTTTTTTTTTTTTTTTGGCTGCAGTGAGGCGTCAAGCACGGCAGGCGTGTTAAGGCCAGCCTGTGAGGGTCCTCGGCCCCCAGGCTGGGGGGCTGGGGCTTTACCCTGCATGCTGGGTACAGGATGGCTTGGAAAGGGCAAGGGGGACGCGGGGAGAACAGCCTCCCCGGGCCTACCGTAAGCTGTATCGAGAATCCAGACCAGGGATGACAATGGACAGGAATGGATGCAGGGAAGGGGCGGCTCGCGCGGCCGAGGAGGCAGGCCTGCGGCGCGGGGTGGCGGTCGCCCGGCCGGCCAATGGCGTGGGACTGGGCGGCGGCCCCTCCCGCGGGGCGGGGGCCTGGAGGGCGGGGCGCGCTGCGGGCTCGCCGGGTACCAGCGCTGCCGCATCCCTGCGCGCTCCCCGCCCCCGCGCCGCTCCAGTTCCCGCAGCCCGCGGCGGCGTCCCGGCGAGGCCTGGCAGGTCCAACCCGAGCGCGGCTCTGTCCAGTTGGGTGCGTGAGAGACTGCGGCGGGGAAGGGGCGGCTCTGTTCGGTCTCGTCTGGACCGGTGAGGGGCTGGGCCCTCGACCGGGTTCCGATCCCGCGGGGAGGGTGGTGACGGGCGCTCGGATCGCCCCAGAGTGGGCTGCCCAGGGCTGGGCTGGGAGTGGCGTCTTGGCGCTCGAGCTGCGCTGGGACCTGGTCGTGAAGGGGCAGTTCTCGAACCGGGGGCGGCGGGGGCGTGATTGGGGGTGTGGGGGGAGCGCCACGGGCGTTGGGGACTAGGCTCTGTGGCTGCTCCGGGGAGGGGGGCATCCCTGGGGGCCGGGGAAGAGCTCAGCCTGTGCTGGAGGAGGGGGTGGGGGTGCGGAAGGGATGGAGCGGTGGGGGCGGGGGGCGCCGCGCCCCGAGGGCACTCTGGGGGGGTAGAGGGGCGCCGGGGGCGGGCCGGGGTGCAAGGCGGGGCGGGGCGCCGGGGCCGGCGTGGGGGTGGTCGGCGCGCCTCTGACCGCGTTCCGGGACGCAGGAGGCGGCGGCGGCGGGCGCAGAGCGGAGATGCGGCGGCTCGGGGGCACCCTGCTGTGCCTGCTGCTGGCGGCGGCGGTCCCCACGGCCCCCGCGCCGGCTCCCACGGCGACCGCGGCTTCCGTCGAGCCCGGCCCGGCTCTCAGCTACCCGCAGGAGGAGGCCACCCTCAACGAGATGTTCCGCGAGGTTGAGGAGCTGATGGAGGACACGCAGCACAAACTGCGCAGCGCCGTGGAAGAGGTGGGTGCGTCTGGCGGGCGGGCGGCTCGGGATAGCCCCTGGCTGGGGGAAGCAGTGCTCGGAGCGCTGGCTGGGTTCCTCCGTTCCGCGAAGGGGCTGGAAAGAGCGGGCAGCAGATTCAGAGTGATCCGGCGGCAGCGCAGGGTGATCTCAACTCCCATCTCATTCTGACTTTCCTGCCAAAAGATCTGGATCTGGGCCTGTTCACCGAGAGCCTCCGGCTGGGCTCATCCAGGGGCAGCCGGGGTCACCACCTGCTTACAGGCCGCTGGCCACTACCCTGCAATTGTCTTCAAGTGTGCAGTTGTCCCCTCCCCCCTGTCGTAAGCGGATGCTTGCATGGCCCTTGGTATTCCAGCGCTGTGGTTTTGCAGAGAGGCAGAGGAAGCTCCAGGGATCTCAAGTTCTAGCTTGTACGTCGGGCTCTGAACTTGTGCCATCTTCTCAAGACATAGTTAGGATGCCACGTGAGGACAAAAAGCCCCGAAAGCTTTGCTGCTGGTCTGTCTGGGCTTCCCCAAATGCCGTGTGAGGCAACGAAGGAAAATCAGAATCCTGAATCCCAGCAGTGTACGTTTTCAAATGTGGGGGTGGGGGTGGGGAGGGCAATGTGGAAGGCAACCCACCTCCACCTCAGTAGTGCTTTGGAGTCAGTCCTGGGCTCAAGGTTCTCCTCTGCCACTGACTAGCAGGGCGACATTGGGCAAGTCCCTTAACATCCTGTACCTCGGTTTCCTGTTAGAACTAAATGCCATGGTATGTGTGGGCACCTGGCATATAGTAGGTGGGCAATATACAGCAACTGTTATTATCAGGTACCAGATACCTTAGCAAAACTTTGCTTGGTTTCTTCTTTCCATCACCTCCCAGGTCCAGACACTATGGATGGCATCCTCTATGATGAACACCCATTTGTCGTCAGGGCAAGAGGTGCAGCTGGCCCAGCCCTCCCAGCCCAGGTGTTAGGAGCTGTCCCTGGTGCCTGGGGTCGGTGGGCATGGTCACTGTCCGGCCTGGCTCTGGCTGTATGTAGCCTGTGTTTGGAGAGAAGCCAGCCATCCCAGTGAAGGAGTCAGCAAGAGACCAGATGTCCAGGCTGGGGGCGGGAGCGGGGGGTGTCAGGCATCTTCCCACCCATTTCTCTACATTCCGTCTGGACAGAGCCTTACATGCTAGCTCTGGTCTACCGGGTCAGGTTGCTTTCTCCCCACAATCTGCGTAGTTTGGGGATATTTCCCCTTCCTTCCCACAGCAGTCAGCCTGATGGAGTATGCAGTGAAGGGGACATTGGATTGGGAGGCAGCTGTGTGGGAAGCTGTACTGAACATCCACTGGACAGGCCAGGTTCCAAAACCCATGGACAGACGTTCTATTTCCTGTGAAGACAATAGAATCATGACATGGAACAATTAAAAGGAGAGGGGAATCAGATGGGCCCTAACGTCTCTTACTCTGCCCCTTCATATTAATGGAGCTTGTGATCCTTCTGGTGCCAGGGTGGGTCATCTGCTTTCCTTCTCTGGGTTCCAGGATTTTCCCTGTTGCACACAGATTCCCACTGAGACTGATGAGGTCAACTCCATGTTTTTATTCCATGTGAACTTGTTTGTGCACCATGGTCTTCTGATGGTGGCGCTTGCTGAGGGAGATGAGGGAGAAGCAGGGGCCTCTTTAGTCCTGCTCATTGATCAGAGCAGTTTGGGACCAGCAGCCCTTAGTGGCCTGTCTACTCCATGGGAGTTGTCCTCATTGGCTCTGCCAGGGCCCCAGCTTCCTCCCTCCAGATGCACCTCTGCTTGGGTTGTGAAGGTGGGCTGGTGGAAGTTTGCCACCAGGAGATCTGCTGGCTGCTACCTCTGTCCTGCTCAGTGGTCACTCCCCAGAGAGTGTCCTCGATGGCAGTGAGGACAGGTTGAGAGAGGCTGAACACCTGCATGGCAGGAGAACAGGCCGTGGGAATCAACCTTTCTCCGTCTGGTCCTAGCTCTGCCACTTACTAGTGGTGGGATTTAGGAAATGTCTGCCCGCCTCCGTTAGGCTAAGGGGGGATGTAAACGAGAGGATGCGAGTAAAGCAAGTTGTCTGCTGTCTAAAATGGGATTAAGTAAAACTGTGTAATAGAAGTCACCCCCTGAGTTTGCGGTCAGGGTTATGGGAGATTGTTGGTTCCCAAGAAGAAATGGCTGTCGTTGTCATCATATTAATAGTACCAGCGTGGATGATGACAAAGAACCACCAGAGTCTGAATAGAGTCTCAATAGATTGTGGCTATTAGTATGAATTTTTTTAAAAGAGACTGCCGGAGGGGTGGCAGGGTAGTTCAGTCGGTTAAGCGGCCGACTCTTGACATGGGCTCAGGTCATGATCTCCCAGTAGTGAGATGGAGCCTCCGAGTTAGGCTCTGCACCGAGCATGGAGACTGCTTGGGATTCTCTCTCTCTCTCTCTCTCTCTCTCTCTCTGCCTTTTTCCCACTCATTGACTCTGTCTCTGTCAATCTCTCAAAATAAGTAAACATTAAAAAAAAATAAAAGTGACTGCCGGAAAATCCCTCACATCTCATAAATACAGGATAGTTGCTATTTACTTCCCTGAGGAAAGGATCAGGACAGATGGATTAGTTGTTTACATAGTTGCATAATGAATCTGCTTTCAAGTAATTTCCTGATATTTTAAATATCCCAGCTGACTCGAGCTGCCGATTACTTTTTTTTTTTAATGTTTATTTTTGAGAGAGAGAGAGACACAGAGACAGAGCATGAGTGGGGGAGGGGCAGAGAGAGAGGGAGACACAGAATGTGAAGCAGGCTTCAGGCTCTGAGCTGTCAGCACAGAGCCTGGCGCGGGGCTCAAACTCGTGAACTGCGAGATCATGACCTGAGTCGAAGTCGGATGCTTAACCAACTGAGCCACCCAGGCACCCCAAGCTGCTGATTACTGTTAAGGGAAAGATGAAGTTAACTGTACTTGTAGGATCATTATTGGGGGAAGCATACGTCCAAATGGTTCAATATAGGCTGTTCCTATTTTGATGTTTTAATGTTCTATATGTTACTGATGGGTGTGTTTTGAGGATAAAACCACTTTCTTCCCCTCCCTTCCTTCTGTTCATTGTAACTGACACATTCTAGAATGTTCTTAATCACTTCGGGTATTCCGAGGAAGAGCCCCAATACCAAGCCTCGATTTATCTCCCCAGTTTTTCCTGCTATACCCCTTTAACCGACACACAGAATCAACCAGCTCTGAATGCCATTTTTTATAACATGCACATTCCTCCTTTATGAAGCAACTCCTATTGCTGTAGGCTTAAGTTTCTCTTGCTAGTGGCAGTAATAGTTGTGGTTGAAATTTCCATTGTAAACTGTACTTTTAGTTCATGGTGCCATTAGAGAACTATTAGCTCATTCTATTGAAATAACCACTGGTTGAGAGGGAGAAGGTTTTATAAAAAGAATCTCTGCTCAGCCCAGAGCAAACTTTAGTTTTGGTAACTTGTCGATTATTCGAAAGCCAAACTGAAGGATTCAGGTTCCAATGGGAATTTTAAAAACATGAAAATATTCCCTTCTGCTTCTGGATATAGCCTCTCTAGCATCTTCAGTCTCCTGCTCTTTCCAGGTGTATCTTTTCTGTCACTAAACATTCCAGGATCTGTCACTTAAAAAAAATTTAAGGGGCGCCTGGGTGACTCAGTTGCTTAAGCGTCCGACCTCGGCTGAGGTCATGATCTCATGGTTTGTAGGTTCGCGCCCCACGTTGAGCTCTGTGCTGACAGCTGGATCTGCCCATGAGTCCCTCTCTACCTCATCATCCACCGTTTTATCCTGTGCCCAACGTGGACCCTGTGCCCCAGCCAACAACACACACCATTCTTGTCCAGGCTGCCACAGCCTTGCCTCCTCATGCCCCTTTCCATTCACATCCAACCCATTCTTGGAGACCAGCTCAGTCACCCCTCCTCCTCCTCCTGGAGGTCTTTCTTTTCATTTCTTTAAACCCCTGGCTTGCTTCTAGAAACTGTCATAATCATCCCCAAAGTGGTTTATGTGGGGCTCTGCTATCTCCCCAGTAAATGCATAAGCTACTCAGGGCAGAATCACACTGGACAAGTCACAATATTCGGAGTCAGATTGCCCTGAGTTCTGTCTGAGCTTTGCCGCTTACTAACAATGTGATGTGATGACTTAGGAAGATCCCTTCACTTCTCTTCACTCGTGTTCTTCATCTGCAGAATGAGGGCAACAACACCTTCCTCCTAGCGTTGCTGTGAATGCTCAGGGAGGCAGGGAAGGCGTGGCGCATTGGCTCAGACATAGCTGATGCCCAAACGTGGAGGCCGTCTATTGTGACAACGACCACGATGATGATGAACCCAGTGATCAAGTTTCGGACACCTTGGCAATCCTCTCAGGGTCAAACACAGCAGTTGCTGACCAAGTCCTCATTTGTGTCTACCAGACTCGCTTCTAGTTCAGTGTTTTTGTGCTACGTCGTGACATGGCAATTCTTTTCCCGTATCCATCCCAGTTCATCAAATGTGGTTGAGAGACACAGGAAAAGAGGTGCCTTAATTGGTACATGAGAGAATAGAAGACAGTGATTTTTTTTTAAATAGAAGAATCTTTTTGAGGATTAGTTTTAAGAAGTAAAAATAGCCCAGAGTCAAAGATAGCAGTGTTGGAAAACTGCCAGCCACCAACTAGAACTTCTCTTTGTGTCTCTTGTTTAAATCCTAGAGAGAGTATCAGATTGGCTCAACTGGCCTTTCTTTGTGAGTCAGCTATGAACTGGTCACATTGTCAACTACTCCCTCGAGGTGGGGCACGGTGGTAAACGCACAAGGGGAAATTGGGTACAGCTTCAGGTTGAATGACATCTCTGGTATAAGTGTCACGGAGGCTCCTAAGACTGGAGGATTTGAGACCAGCAGCCTCAGAAATCTGATACCAGGGGCGCCTCCGACTTCGGCTCAGGTCATGATCTCATGGTTCGTGGGTTTGAGCCCCACGTCGGGCTCTGTGCTGACAGCTCAGAGCCTGGAGCCTGCTTCGGATTCTGTGTGTGTGTGTGTGTGTGTGTGTGTGTGAGTGTATGTGTGTGTGTCTGCCCCTCCCCACTCGCTCTTTGTCTCTCTCAAAAATAAATAAACATTAAAAAAAAAAAAAAGAAATCTGACACCAGAGAAGAACACATGTTCAAGAAGAGCCAGAAAGAGGGGAGACCCTGGGAACTAGTCAGCTGACCCTCTCTCTACAAGGGTCCCTGTTGTACCCAAGAGGTGGGGGGAAGGAGACATAGCTGTCGCCCTACCTGTATCAGGTAAGGGGCTGTCTTGGGGATGTTTGGCTCTTCCCACCCCTCACCACCAGACCCTGCAGCAGAGGTTTGGGGACAAATAATTTATTTGGGAAGTGATCCCAGAAATACTAGAAGGAAGTGGGAAAGTAAGATGGAGGAGAAGAGAAGGAATAGAGACTGTGCTAATGAGCAGGTTACTGCTAGGCACTTAGGCACCCCTGGGGTTCAGTCCCACTGGGCGTCAGAGAGACTCTCCCTCTTTGCGGGGAGAGGGGGGTGGGGTACTTACCGGCATAGCCTTTGGCTCACTGATTGAGGATGGTTCCTGGGGTATTAACTCCCCAGCACTTGAGGTCTGTGCAGGCTGAGCACGCTGAGCTGCCAGAGAGAGACAAAGCTGGTTGTTGGCACGTAAGGGAGTTGGATGCAGGTCACGGGGAGATGGACGGGGCACCAACAGCGGGTGTACAAGGGCCAAGACTGTTCAATGGAAGCATGCTCAGATCCCACGTCTGCTTTTTCCTGACAGTCTTTTTTTTTTTTCTTTTTATGTGTCTTGTGGATATCCTACAGTGAATTTTTTTATTTTTTTTATTAAAAAAATTTTTTTGACATTTGTTTTTGAGAGACAGAGAGAGACAGAGCACAAGTGGGGAAGGGCAGAGAGAGAAGGGGACACAGAATCCGAAGCAGGCTCCAGGCTCCGAGCTGTCAGCACAGAGCCTGACGTGGGGCTCGAACCCACGAACTGTGAGATCATGACTGAGCCGAAGTCGGATGCTCAACCTACTGAGCCACCCAGGCGCCCCAAATTTTTTTATTTTTAATTTCTGTAAACATACAGTATAATATTGGTTTCAGGTGTACAATATAGTGATTCAACAATTCTACACATCACTCAGTGTTCATTGGGATAAGTATACATTAAAAAAAAATTTTTTTTAACGTTTATTTATTATTGAGAGACAGAGAGACAGAGCATGAGCAGGGAGGGGCAGAGAGAGGAGGAGATACAGAATCCGAAGCAGGCTCCAGGCTCCGAGCTGTCAGCACAGAGCCCAACGCGGGGCTCGAACTCACAAACTACGAGGTCATGACCTGAGCTGAAGTCGGATGCTCAACCGACTGAGCCACCCAGGCGCCCCAAGTATACTCTTAATTCACTTCGTTCACTGTTTCACCCATCCCCTCACCCGTCTCCCCTCTGGTAACTACCAGTTTGTTCTCTACAGTTAAGAGTCACTTGTTTGTCTCTTTTTTGTCTTTGTTTTTTTGTTTTGTTTCTTAAATTCCACATTTGAGTGATATCTTCTGGTATTTGTCTTTCTCTGAATGACTTACTTCACTTACCACATCTTCTTTATCCACTCATCTATCGATGGACACTCAGGCTGCTTCCTTAGTTTGGCTATTGTAAATAATGCTGTAGTAAACATAGGGGTGCATATATCTTTTCGAATCAGTGTTTTTTTTAAATTTTTTTTTTTCAACGTTTTTTATTTATTTTTTGGGACAGAGAGAGACAAAGCATGAACGGGGCAGGGGCAGAGAGAGAGGGAGACACAGAATCGGAAACAGGCTCCAGGCTCCGAGCCATCAGCCCAGAGCCTGACGCGGGGCTCGAACTCACGGACCGCGAGATCGTGACCTGGCTGAAGTCGGACACTTAACCGACTGCGCCACCCAGGCGCCCCTCGAATCAGTGTTTTTGTGTTCTTCGGGTAACTAGTGGAATTACTGGATCGTACAGTAATTCCGTTTTCAGTTTTTGGGGGAACCTTCATTCTGTTTTCCATCATGACTGCACCAGTTTGCATTCCCACCAGCACTGCATGAAGGCTTTTTTTTTCTCTACCTCCTCACCAACAACTTGTTGTTTCTTGTGTTCTTGGTTTTAGCCATTCTGACAGCTATGAGGTGGTATCTCATTGTGGTTTGGGTTTGCATTTTCCTGATGATAAGTGATGTCCTTCACTGATAGTCTTGGAGAGTTATCCAGTCTCCCTGAGCCTTACTCTCCCCGTTTGTAAAATGGGTACATTCACACCCATCTCCTAGGGAGGTGGGATTTAAGGCTATAACATATGTAAAACATTTAGTGCAGTGTCTTATTGTAGTGGGTATTCAATTAATGGTATCTATTGCTACCATTATTTGTAATTGCAGAAGAGGAAAAGAGAAGTGGTTTTCTTTTTTTCTAGTGGAATGATTTGTATCAAGAGAAAACAATTTTGCTCATTAAGTTCATTGATTTAATAGATGGAAGCAGAAGAAGCTGCTGCTAAAACATCGTCAGAAGTGAACGTGGCAAAATTACCTTCCAGTTATCACAATGAGACCAACACAGAAACCAAGATTGGAAATAATACCATCCACGTGCACCGAGAAATTCACAAGGTAAGGGTGGCCAGGGCCAGGACGTTCTCCTTTCTGTAGCACCCCGTCCCATCAGAGAACTAAGGTCTTGTTTACAAATTTGATCCATAAGCCAAAAATACAAATAAGGTTGGTAAAACACAGATTAAAAACCGGAGGGAGTAAGGGAGCTGTTTAAGTGGGAGAGTGGTGTACATATCAAAAACCTAAATTGCTTTTGCATTCAAGTAATAAATTCAACTCTAGGCTGCCTGCCAGTCCAATTGCAAAGGAATGGTCTGGGGTTTTTATCATTTGAAAAAAAAAAAGGGTGCAAACAAGTGTCTAGAGAGGTACGTCTCTAGTATTGAATTTGAGGAATTTATCTCATAGGTTTTAATGTATGTTTTAGTAGAGAGTTAAAATAGAGTTCATGTTTGGTGAATAGATCTTCACTGTTTCCTTAGGAGGAACTCAGAATGTGATACACTCCATCTTCAGAATGGAAAGCCTCTATTGCCATGAGATTGAACATCTTTTCATTTGCTGGTTATCCATTCAAACTCCCATAGCAGAGTTTTTCCCAGCCTGCCCCCATGTCTAAGTGTTCTTGGTTTAATGTCTGGCATGAAGAGCAAGCAGGTTCATTCATTACCTGACTTGAGGAAGAAAACACCAGAAATCCAAAGGCACGTAGCATTAACCTGCCCTGGCATGAGAGGTTGCCATCATGACTTAGTCAGGACTGTGAGGGCAAACCTTGTGAGCCTGGTTTCTCTTGAAGAGAGTCTGGCGTGCAGACATCCAGGGTCATTGTAGAGGCTGTTGAGTTGATGTCCTACCGTTAGCATCAAGGAGCTTGACCTCTAATCTCATCTCAACTCATATACACAGGGCCTGATGGTTCTCACGAGAGAGTCTCACTTTTGTTCAAGGGCCCAGGTAATGACTTGGTTGAAACAATAGCGTTTGTGTGTCATAGAGCATAAAGGGGTCAATTTTTATGGGCCATTGCCTTGACTGTAAAGTAGCCTTTATGTGGCTCTTCTCCCACTGCCTACTGATGGGCCCAGCTTCAGAGTGTACCCCGTCACCCCCAGATAAATGAATGAGTCACTCACTGAAAAAAAAATCCTTTAGCATTGCTCATCTGAGGACTGCAGAATGTTTCCAAAAGTCATTATTTTATCTTTGTCAAAACCAATGTTAAGTCATTCTTTTTGACAATAACAGGTTTGGCTACTTAAGGATGCTTCTTGTAGATGTTGGAATACCCAAGTGTGAGTCCTTCCAGTAACTAGTATGATTTTGAAAAATTATTTAAATTTTATGTCCCTCACTAACCATACTTATGAAATAAGTATGTCAAGAATATACGTGACAGTAGCATGAGGGGCAAATAGTTTAAAGTACATGAGAGATCATGGTAAACTACAAAGTGCTTGCAACAGCAAGGTCTTATATTCCTTTTTTTTTTCCCAGTAAATTTATGTTATCAGCACAGCGTACTAGTTCTCCAGTAGGTTCCATGGAGCACCTGTCCTATGCAATGCTTCACGAAAGAGGGACTGGGGGGTGGTGAAACATATTTTGAAAACATTTTCCTTACTTCTCCTCCTAGAGATAGAAAAATGCACACTAGTATATACTAAAGACTTTAAGAAGTCCTGCATGTATAGAACCATAGAATTTTTAAAAATATACCATCAGTTAATCTGGCAAAAATCTGGCATAGAGGAAGAAGACACTGCCTATTTGCTGGAGTGGAGATTTATCAAGATAAAAATGTTAAAGGGGCGCCTGGGTGGCTCAGTCAGTTGAGCGTCTGACTGTTGATTTCGGCTCAGATCATGATCTCAGGGTCATGGGATCAACCCTCTCATTGAGCTCTGTGCTGAGTGTGGAGCCTGCTTAAGATTTTCTCTCTCTCTCCCTCTGCCCCTCCCACCTCCACTCACACTCGCTCTCAATTTTATATGTGTGTATATATATGTGTGTTGATTATATGTTATATTACATATATGTATATATGTTGATTATATGTTATATATATATGTGTGTATGTATATATGTTGATTAAAATATATCTCTTCAGAACGGCAGTTGGATCCACTGTGACAGATTAGGCTGAGTTTCCACTTTGTTCTGGATGCAGCCTCCTTGTGATATTAGAGCTGGCAGGAACTTTACAGATGACCTAGTAATGAGGACACTGTGAATCAGAGAAGTGGCTTGTTCCCGGTTGCATGCTAGATGGCTGTTGGTAGCTGAGCTGAGGCTCGAAGAACACAGATCTCCCGTCTCCTGGGCGGACATCCTTTCTGCTCTTTACCACCAGCACGAGCGTTCGATAGACAGGGCCTTTGGTGGGGCAGGAGTGGCCTGCGGTGCCTGTCAGGATTTGGGGGGCTCAGCTTAGAGGCGCCTGCTGCTGGTTACAGAATCAGATCCAGACCCCAGATAAGGGAGCTTCCCATTGTACTTAAGCACTTTCTTGATAAAATACTTCGCCAGAATCAGGAAGGGGGTAGCTGTGGGTAAAGCCTGCTTGCTTCTCATGAGAGATGTTTGATTAGACACCCAGACCTGTCACTGTTGAAAAGAAAGTTGACGTTGAGTTTCAGGTGATGAGCCCCAAGAACAATAAAAGCAGCCAGTGCTGAGTATGTGCTCGATGACCGGCTCTGTGCTGAGGGCTTTGCACAGACCTCCCCAGCGCTCTGCATAGCAACCCTATGAGGTAGACTCTGTTATGTTCCTTATCGCGGTGCAGAGAGGAGGCTGTCTGTCTGACGGCTTCTGGTGGAGTTCAGAACGAAAGGGGGAGTGGGCATTCTCTCTATTTTGGCAGATGCCCCTGCTTTCAGAAAATGGAAGAAAGAAACCAGCTTGTGGGATGTGCCCAGAATTCCTTCTGTTGCATGCTCACTATACTTGCTCTGCCGTAGATCACCAACAACCAGACTGGACAGACGGTCTTTTCGGAGACGGTCATCACGTCTGTGGGAGACGAAGAAGCCAAAAGGAGCCACGTGAGTTGTCCTCTCTCCTGGGCTCACCCCGGAGGCGCACACCTTTGTTTAGCTTGTGACGGGTGACCCAGACTTCAGGCTGTGGGCAGAAGGGAGCTGACTCTCATTTGCCTCTTCTGCGTCCTTTCTACCAAGATGCCCGGATGCCTGCATTTCTGGCCGGAATGATACAGTCTGGTAATAGGCTCTGGCTCAGTGCTCTCTGCATCAGGAACAACAGGGAAATGAGATTCAGTTGGTATTTGCATGGCTCCCCCTCAGCCTTGAAAGGGAATAAGGAGGTACCAAGTACATTGATTGGGGGCTCTGGCCACGAGATCTGATGCATCCAACCTGGAATCCCCAGAACCTCTGGTGTGGCCAGGCCTCTTACAAGCCCAGCCCTGGTCAGGCAGTTTGAGAGCAAGAAGACCTCACCGGGAAGCCCGTGGTCTAAGGGAAAAGGGCTGTCCTCCTTCTCCAGGCCTCATGCTCTGGCCGCTTGTGATTGTTCCTACTACACAGTGGCCTGCTGCTTTGTCCAATGGCGGCATGGTTTTTATAGAACCACATAGTCCTAATGTTGGAAGGGGCATATTTCACAGGAGGAAAGCCTGGGCACAGTCGGGAGATGACCTAGTTGGAGTCAGTGGTCTCCAGACTCCCAGGCCCCAGGTGGCTCACCTGTACTTTACCTTCTCAGAGAGGTGGCTGGCTTCAGATGCAGATGCCTGGTGAGGAGTAGACAAGGTGACTGCCATGTGACATGGTCAGCGGTAAAAATGTGCTTCCTCTATGGGGACCCTAAGAACCAGCCTGTCTGTCCCCAGGTTCCTGACACAGACTTTAACCACAAGTTCTTACCCTCCAACGTGCGGAACGCATCCCTGGCCTTCACAGGGGATCATTGATTTTTCTTCACTTCTTTTGGTATTCTCATAGGAAGGGTAGCAGTGTACCCACAATAGCTAGGGAGGTGGTGCTGATGTGGTTGGTAGTTGGTGGGTCCTTTTTGCTTGGTTCTGGCACGGTGCTCAGACATTTACCTCAGGCTGGGGGGTCCAGTTGGTTGTGTGTGATAATGGTGACCCACCATTCAAGGGACCTGGGGGCAAGCTCTGTAGTGAAGTGGAAAGAGCTCTAGCAGTGGAGGCTGGAAGCAGGGGTTTGTCACTTACGAGTTGGGTCACCCTGGTCACAGAAGCCTTTGAAGTGAAGATAGGGTCGACGGACGGTCTGGAAGGAAGAGAGGCTGCACTTCAAAGGTGGGAAGAGAGAGAGGGAAGCAAAAAAAGAAAACGAAAACAGACAAACAGCCACAGGATGTGGTCATGGTACCAAGAGGGAAAAGCTTCAGAGCGTTATACATTTAGGTCTCTGTTTGGGGCCCCTTGAGGGAAGGAAAGCCTCAGGAGAAACCATGCAATAGAAAGGGTGGGGGAAACAGAACGCTCAGGGCTGTGAACTAGCAAAAATGTCTCTGTTGTCAAGTGTGAGAAAAAAGAAAAAACAAAAAGCATGTTATTGCACAATGGTACATCCTTTTTCCGGGAAGCTTCCCAGGGCCTTATGATGAACACCTGCCAGAGGCCCACCCCATGCCTCCTCTTTTGCCCTCCAAGTGAGGTGAATGTGTCAGGTTTTGAGCCCTGTGGGAAGGGAACTGAGGCCCTGAGAGTGGCGGGGGGCGGGGGGTCGGGGAGAAACAAGATCTTGAAGATGCTGAGGATGTGCTTGGGCCATACTTGTGTGCTGCCACCAGTGAGCTCACTTCCCAGCTGCCCCCGGTGTGCGTGGCCTTGTGTGCCCATGTGTGTCCGTGCTCCGGGGCCAGCTGGGAGGCCCAGAATCCCCACACCTGCCCGCACAGTCTCCTGTGTCCATCCTGTGATGGAGGACCCACAGCACCCTTGTGCAGCGCATAATCCCAAACCAGTCTTGTGAATGCAGGTTGACAGCAAGGGATAGATCATAGAAACCCAGTTCTTGATTTCTGCTCAAGAAACTCCTTGAGTTTCTCTGTGGGAATAAATTCCACTTTGCTTATCTAGAAGGGAGATTTGGGGCATCGGATACTTGACTGGCCGGTGTCTGGCGAGTCCCGTGGTCTTTAGAGAACAGACTGGAGACTTTTGAAGTCACCTGTGGAAGGGCTATCATGTGGCAGAAATGGTGGCATGTGTACCTTACAACAGAGCCTCTCTCATTGTTGGTGTGGCTTCTCAAGAGTCAGAGAAGCAAGATCTAGTATCGAATGCCCACAGAATTCTTCCATTCAACTCCTCCTTGGTTCCTGGGTCACCATTGTCCCAACACAACTGAGCTGGGGCTTGGGCATCATCTTTACAGAGACGAGGCACTCCTTTTAGTGAATAGGAAGCCATAAAGACTAGATTTCCTTCAAAGGGACACAAACGGGCGAACATTGTCACTGCTGTCCCATTCTGTAGTTTCGTAATATAATGATTTTTGCAAACGGACGAACATTGTCACCACTGTCCCGTTCCGTAGTTTCATAATATAATGATTTTTACAGTTGGCCCTGAAATGCATTACATGCTGAAGAAACTTTCTCTGAAATGGAAAAGAGAGATTTGCCATTCAAAAGAACAAAATGCTATGCTGTTCAAACCTTCAAATAGTGTAAACAGGGGCTGAAGTTTCAGGATTTAAAACGCCCAGATGAATTCAATTAAAAATAATCACCGTGCACTCCATATTTTCCTTTCTTCAAATGCTGCAATGTGTATTAATATGTATGGTAACCCAAGGAGGCCCATGGAAAGTTACAGACAGTAATACTATATGGCTGTCTAGAAAATTTAGCCCAGTATGTGCAAGGTCTTGGTCTGTTTTTACATTCAGATGTGAAAGCGTTTTGTTATTTCACCTGAGCGCCCCTGCGATGGTGATGGGGTCTGACGTCTTTCTGTGAGGCTTTTGTTCTAAGCCCTCAGCCCGGCTCCCTTCACGGGCCAGTGGGTGGGCTGATTGATGTTGGGCTACTTTTGAGTGGAGGGGTTAGGAAGAAAGTGGCGTGCCGGAAGCCAGAGAGTGGACAAGCCATTATGCATAAACGAGAAGCTTTTATTTATAGAACAGTGTCCCCAAACATGAAGCATCTCGCCCAATTAGCCAAGGCACCATTTTGAAGGGACATGGCCTCTCATTAAAATACGGCTCACAACTACAAAGCTTAGCACATCATGCATTTGCTGTCTTTTCTGTTTTCACATTCGAATATGATCTAGAAGAGTGAGTTTGTTTTTCCAGCTGACTATACCTAGTTTGACCTACACATTCAATCACGTACAGCCAACTCCAGGATACCACTCAAGACTTAGGAGACCACAGGTACATTTCACTACCCAAAACATCCAGATGGTAGCAGTTTGAGTGACCAAGACTCCCTTGTCCCAGAGAATGATCAGTGCAGACAGTGCCTTTTTTTACTAGAGATGGTGGTCTATGGACAGTGACAATAGAATTCTCCACAAGTGTGAAACCAAATGTCTTCTCTTTTGTGAGGGTACTTTGTTTTTTGTGTCGAAGGCTGGGGAAGTAGAATGGTAAACCATGGCTGGACTTTTTGAAGATTTATGTTGGTTTGTTTCCCCTTGAATGGTAAACAACTGGTCACCTCAAAGCCCTGAGAGACAGACCCACCAAGCATGTGAGAGAAGAAAGGAGGTTAGATGACCCCCTTCTCCATTAGGCCTCAGGTTCTCCTTTGCTTCCAACTGTTCATTCATCACAGAGTCGACACAGGTGGGGCACCAGCTTCATTTGCTCCCCATCCCCTGATATTTGATGCTGGAGTTGCCCTTATCAATTTAGTGGAATTGCTGAGGGCACCATGATAACAAGTCACTGGAGGTGTATTTTAACAGAAATGCATTGGGCAGGGCATGAGTCTGTTAGAGAAACTCGGTCAGCTCCCAAAGTCCTTGCCTCCTGTTGGGAGTCCTGTTGGGCAGGGAGGCAGGGGTGGCCAAGTCCCGGGAAATACAGCCCTTCCCTGTCTGTGTCCAGGCCGATTGAAGTCTGAACAAGGTAGTCTGAACCTGGGTTCAAACCCTGCCTTGACCCTTACAAATTCTGACCTCTGTGATTCGGTTTCTTCATTTATCAAATGGGGCTAATAATCTCTGGTTGACAAAATTGGGTGAGAATCTAGGAAGGCAGGGTTTATAAAAGCTCTTTGTAAGGCTTGTTATTATTGAAAAGTAATTAAAACTGGGTTCTAATTGGCTTCTCCCCTGGTTCCCAGCAACCTGTTGGAAAAAGAATGGAATTTGCTTGGCAGCTGAGGGTATGTGTAAAAGGCCTCCACTGGCTTCTTTGCTTTGATGTTTAAAGCCTGGGGCTAAGTTCTTCTGAGGCCTGCCTCACCCTCTGAGTCATGGGCTTTGCCAGAAGCTCTGTGCTCAGGTTGACTCACCCTGCCCCCATCTTGTCCTTGCCAGTCATTTGTGTCTGGTTTGGGCATTGGGGATACACGCTGAAGGAAGGATGGGACACAGTGAATGACAAGAATAGGTGACAGTCAGGCGCTGACAAGTTCCGGGAAGCTGGCAGGATGTATACTGGTTTCTATAGAAAATAGCCAACTTAGGGTTGTAAGGGTGATAGCATAGTCTTGTGTGAATGTGCAGGTCTCCAGTCCTGTAACCAAACATCTGGGTATGTTTGCATTTCTAGATTTATAGTTTGAGTTGACTTTGTGATTTCTGGCCAAGTTTAAGGCCCTCATGCCTTAATACAGCAGGAAAAAAATTTAGGAAAAATCGAAGAGTTCTGGATCATTCTGAGAAATGGATAAACAGTCCCAAATAAAGTTGATGTGGGTGAGTGGATTTGAAGAAGAAGTAGGCATTTCTCTTTGAGCTATAACCTGGCCGTATTAAATTGTACTCTCCTCGACCTAAGTATCCTTCAAGAAGGAATTCATGAAATATACATGATGCCACATGCAACATGAAAATACTGTGAAGTTAACACAAATGAGTTTCATTTAGGTTTCATAGAAGTTAATATGAAAGGATGTCTTCAATTCAATGTTAAGTGAAAAAAGCAATCGCAGAACCATGTGTATACTATATAAAGTATATAAAATACACTTTACACATACAGCATATAAAAATACCTTATTTTTAGAAAGAAAAGTATGCCTAAAAAGCTGAGCAAAATATATGCTAAATCATTAATAGTAGATATTTGCAGAGAAATTTGCAGAGACTTTTCCTTTATTTCTATATTTTAAAAATGTTTTTAAGAGGAGCATATGAATTATTTATAATTTTGCCATAATCATCTGTCTACATATTTTTAAAAAATTTTTTAACATTTTTTTTTTTTTTTGAGAGACAGAGAGAGAGCATGAGCAGGGGAGGGGCAGACAGAGAGGGAGACATAGAATCCAAAGCTGGCTCCAGGCTCTGAGCTGTCAGCACAGAGCCCGACTCAGGGCTCGAACTCATGACCCGTGAGATCATGACCTGAGCCGAAGTCTGACGCTTAGCCAACTGAGCCACCCAGGAACCCCACATCTGTCTATATTTTTAAATGATTTTGCAAGTATTTTCATTGTGTAAATTTAAAAAATTAAACTGCTAAGCCAAAGGGTGTGCATATGTAACATTTTGAGAGATAGTGCCGTATTTTCCTCCAGAAAGATTGTACTACTTTTATTCTTAGCAGTTTCTGAGACTGTATTCCACCAACCCTCATCTATAGTGGGTGTTACAACAGGTGATCATCTAGAGCCTTTTTTTAAATTTCTATTTCTTTGGATACCAGTAGGTTCAGGGCAATGGCTGTCTGAGTGTTAGAAGTTGTAGCAAATAGAGGCTCCACAGATTTATCTCATCCTTACTCCCCTTTTCAGGGAGCAAGGTCAGTTTTGCATTCCAGACTGTTCCCGAGACCAAAAAGCATCTGCCCCACTGTGGGGCAGATTAGGAAGGTGTGAAGTTCTGGTGGAAACTATCCCAGCGTTCAGTGTACAAGTCACCCTGGGGAGGGGGTGACAGTGACGTGCAGGTGACTGCCCTCACCCCTGTAAACACGAAAAGACAAGCATTGCCTCCTTCCTCCTTCCCCCACCTCCACAAACACTCCAGACAAATGCTTGGTTGCCTCCTGTAGGAGAAGCATTTCAGTGGGGTGGCTAAGGGCTTGGGTCCAGGCGGATCCAGTTCAAAGTGCGGGCCTTATGGCTTATGAGCTGTGTGATTTTGATTAAATGCCTTAACTGCTCTAAGCCTTAGTTTCTCCACAGGTACAGCAGTATTAATGAAAGTACCTTCCATGTAGTGTTGCCCTGCAGATAAGATAAAAATAATCCAGGTTAAAAAAAAAAAAAAGCCACACATTGTGTAGAACGTAAGAGTAAGCAGTCAGTAAATGCCAGACATTTGTTGTCCTTATCTGATTACCCCAAAACCACAGCTGTCAAAATTCCCAATATTAATTATTCAACTTATTCATTTATTTGCACATTTATTGAGCACTTCTTTGTGTCTGACAGATAAACAGAAAAGACAGTCCCTGACTTCAGAGAGCACCCAGGCTGGTAGTAGACGAAAAAAAAATACACAGGTCATAACATGAATTCATATTTCTTCCTAAGGCAGAGGTCATACAGGGGATGGTGGGAGGGAGCACTGTGCAGCTGCCATATCAGGTAGCCAGGGAGGACTTTGTTGGGAGACAGTCCTTCATAGTCTGTGGCATTTGTGTTCATTTTATAAACAGAGGCACTAATTGCCCTTTTGCTCCAGACTGTCTTTTCAAGGATGTTTGTACAGCAAGCAACCTTGGAAGATAGAGATGGCTCTTCCTCTTGGGCAGAGGGCAGGTTTGACTGCAGTCTGTTATAAAAGATTTGGGTTTTCTAAGCCGGACATTCCTCAGCTCTGATGCACACCCACTAAATGCACAGCACCCACCTGGGCCCCCGTTGGTTGCTCCATGGGACTTGAAGCCAAGGGGACCCATCACAGACATGAAGCTCATACTACTTCTGTGTTGTCAGCAGTAAGTCCTTTGTCTCTGACCCAGGGGTCTCCTGTCTTCTGCTGCCATCCATGAAGCCGTGGAAGGTTCACTTGTCACTTTGCAAGCAGGGTAAAGTCTTAGACCCTTCACATTTCTCAGCTGGCTTCCTGGAAGAGGTGACAGTTGAGCTGTATTTTGGATGATGTCTAGGAATTCTCAGTTGTGGGGAGGAAGGGCATTCCTTGCAGAAACATTCTTGGTTCAAAGCCAGGGAGGCTTACGGAAATAAGACCACGTGTGAGGAACACTGCATAGTTTAGAAAGCCAGAGCGGATGCATGCTTGGGGGGAGCAGCAGATGAGGCTGGGGAGAGGCAGAAATTAGATCAGGAAAGGCTTCAAGAGCCCAGCCAAGGAGTTAGACATACGTGCTGAGTTAGTAACATCCTGCATCTGAAACAGTTTGACATGCCCTGTACTGTGTATACAGTGTATTGAGGCTCCACACAATCCCCAGAGGAAAGAACCAGGAAGACATGGTTTGGTTAGTGGAAACGTTCATTGGTGGGGACAAAGTTTTGCTTAATCCTGGTGAAGTTCAAGGTCTGAGTCCCTTGTGCCCTACAAAATGCCCGGCCTCAGAGATTGGAATCTGGAAACGTTTACTTAGAAATGGAATGGTCTGCTTTTGCTTGGTGCCACTAGGCAGGCCAGCTAAATGACAGTGATCGAACTTGAAATCTCATCAGGCTGACGGCATCTGCTGCAGAACAAGCCGACTTCTGTGGTTTCTGAGCAGCCCGAGCATGTCCGGGGCTGGAGAGCTCCCCAGGTAGGTGTGTGGCTGTCTGCTGCTACTGGGACCTAAGGACCCTCCCCCAGAGCAGCCTGAGCGACATTCACCATAGGACCTTTGCATCCTGGCTGTAAGATATGTGGCTCTGCCCTTCCTTGCCCGTTGGCATTGTTCTGAATAACTCCCAAAGCTCATGAACCCACTTTGTGTTATTTTAAAAGTAACATCGGGGGAAAAAAAATAATACCAAGAGCCACAACATCCCACCGTATTCCCTCATTTAGTCCGTATGGTGCTGAAAGTGGTCAGAAAGTTACCACCCCCCCTCTCCAAATCCACCTGTTGCTCATTTTCAGGGAAAATCCTGGTAACAGTTCAGACCACCCCATCGGTGCTGTGATGTATGGAGTGCTCAGTAATAACTAATGACCATAATGACGCTAATAGTAATAGATGATGATGAAGGGAAGAGCTGCCATTTGTGGAGTCCTGGCTGTGTGCCAGGCACTGTGCTTAGGATCTGACCAACTTCCCCTTACATAATCTGCATAGGAACCACACAAGGCAGATACCTACTGACCCCATTTTACAGATGCAGTAACTGAGGCTCAGAGAAGTTGTACAAGCAGAGCCTGTACTAAAAGAAAAAAAAACACAAAACACATCCCTCACGTCTTCTTGATTCCCAAACTCCCAAAACCCGTACACTTAATGGACCATTTTTTTTAATTGTGGTAAAATACATACAACATCAAATGTATCGTGCCCAATGATTTTTGTGTACATAGCTCAGTAGTAGGTACATTCACACCATTGTGCAGCCAATCTCCAGACATCCTTTCATCTTGCAGAACTGAAACGCTGTACCCATTAAACAGTAACTCCCTACGGCATCCTTTCTTCCAACCCCAACCCCCAATCTTCTGCTTTCTGTCTCTTAGGAATTTGACTTCTCCAGGTAGCTCCTATGAGTGGTATCATACAGTATTTGTTTTTGTTTTTTGTTTTGTTTAAGTTTGGTTTTTTTGGTGACTGGCTCATTTCACTTAGCATGTTGTAGCATGTATCAAAATTTCCTTCCTTTGTAATGTTGAGTAATATTCCCGTTGTATGCCTATGCCATTTTGTTTCCATTCACTCATCAGTGGACACGGGTTGTTTCCACCTCTGGGCTATTGCCGATATGCTGCTGTGAACAGGGGTCGTGCAAATACTGTCTTCGAGTCCCTGATTTCAGTTCTTTTGGGTATCAACCCAGAACTGGAATTGCTGGGTCACATTGTAATTCTGTTTTTAATGTTTTGAGGAACCTTCATACTGTTTCCCACAGCAGCCGACCTATTGTCCATTCCCACCAGGGGGCATGAGGTGGGACATTTTTTTTATCTCTTGGTTTCCACGACTGCAGGCGCTGGGGGACTCGAGGGCCCAATCTGAGCAGAAGGGCTGGATAAAACTTCCTGGGCTCTGCTGCCCTTGGTCAAGGCAGTGTGGCCTCTGCAGTGTGACAGCCACAGCCTCAGGGGATGTCTTTGAGGTGGAACTGCCGCCAGTGCCCAGAGATTCCCACCCTGGCCCCAGCCTCTAGCCCCAGGTTTGCTGCATGCAGGGCCGGCCTCCATCTTGGAGATTCATCTCTGGGATCCAAAGATGTGATTTTCTTGACCATTTTTAATCTATGCCCTGTCCCCTCCCTCCTTTACAAGACCCCCCAACAGAGTCTCCTAGAAGAATCATGGAGGCTCCACAGGCCTCCCACTTTCCTGCCGGGGGAACCACAGACTCCCGGGGGCTCAGGTGGGGTCTCTGACTTCCGGGGAGAGGGTGTGGTGGTGGCAGCAGTGTTTGAATTCCCACTGGTGGTAGGGAGGGCTTTCCTGGGAGGAAGGACAGAGGACAGTGCCAGTGGAGGCCCTGGCCATGCCCTGTCCTCCTCTGGATCAGAGGTAGGGCCAGTGGAGGGGACCTGGGTAAGGAAGGGGACTCACCGTCAGGCCCCCAAATCTGATGAGCTTAGCTGGCCTCCCAGTCAGGCAGGAACGTCTGCTCTTGGTGACAGCTCCAGCAGACTGGAGGGAAAACCATGGGAATGATGCCTGCGGATGGGGCCATCTAAATGTTTGCACACATCTCATGGCTCAGTCTAGAACTGCCGTTAGCTTCATTTTTAACCTCCACCTCCTGGAAGAATAAGAAGAAACAAGACATTGGGCACATTTAAGGGAGCACAGTGCAGTGGAATTTGGAGTCGTGAAGTGCCATGGGTTGGAATCCCGTGGAGGGAGGGGAAGGGCTTCCCTCACTGCTCTGAGCGCTGGTCCCTGCTCTGTGAAAGGAGGATTCAGTGACCGCCCCAAGGGTGTTTTAGAAGAGACAATGTGTAGAAAGCATCTGGCACTTAATAGATACCCAGTAAATGTAAATTCTCCTTCTGACCTGCTTTGCCGGACCCCTGGAGACAGGAAGCAGCTTTCTGGACTGTGACAAATCAATAAATATGTTTGTTTTGTTGTAAAGTTGCTTCACTTGAAACACAGTAATTCAGAAAGTTTCTCAGGTGATGGCCGCTGAGGTGCTAAATAAAGCAGATGAGAAGTTGTTGTGTATGAAGACAGTCCTCATGCCAAAGATAAAGTAAAACGATATTGCACTGAGTCACAGAGTTATAAATGGAAAATTTTATCAGGGACCTTCGAGCTCCTGTAGACTAGGGATGAAAGCAGGTGGCACAACACTGTCATTCCCCCCTCCCCCACCACCGTGACTATGGCAGCCATTGCAGTCACTTCCTAATGAGCCCAGATAGGGCCTTGGAACTTGAGACAACCCAGCACTTCAAGCAGCCACTGGAAATCAATTGGAAAAGCACTATACTTGACATCCATTTCTTATTCCTGCTCTAGACCAAACCTCTCATTTTACAAATGAGAAAACAGTTGGGTCCCCTGGGTAGCTCAGTCGGTTAAGCTTCAAGCTTTGGCTCAGGTCATGATATCACAGTCCGTGAGTTTGAGCCCTGCGTCGGGCTCTGTGCTGACAGCTCAGAGTCTGGAGCCTGTTTCAGATTCTGTCTCTCTCTCTCTCTCTGTCCCTCCCCCGCTTGTACTCTGTCTCTCTCTCAAACATAAAAAAAAAAACATTAAAACAAAATGAGAAAACAGAAATGAATTTTCTCCAAATCATGGAGTTGGGACTTTATTGTCCAGTTAGATTTTTAATACATTGTGGACCTGGAGTTTCCTGTTGAGGAAGCAGGTTTCTGGGTGCCACATCTCCGAAGATTAGTAACAGAGAAGACGGTCTACCTAATGCTGAGAAAGATGATGAAGACCGATGGGGAAGGGTCTTCTCAGGCCCAGGGAGAAAATCAGAAGTTCATAAAGTGGCAGCAGGGAGAAGGGTCTAGAAGACCATGAGCCCTGGTGATGGGGTTTTGGAGTGGTGCTGGGGGGCCAGAGCCAACGGCCAAGAAAGAATTCTTGAGATGTCTTTGGTGCAAAAAGGTGATTTTATTAAAGCACGGGACAGGACCCGTGGGCAGAAAGAGCTGCACTGGGGTTGTGAAGAGTGAGAGGTTATATCCGTGGAGTTGGGGGAGGTAAAGGCCAAGGGGAGGCATCTAGAAGGACTTGCATATGCTAAAGAAGACTCATAAGATACGAGAGGCCTTGCTCTTGTCAAGATAAGGCTGTTTCTATGTAGCAAGGCATTAACATTAAGACAGTAGGGAGTTCCTGGAGAAATGTTATACTCTGTATTTGCCTCAAGTATTTGTCAAAGGGCTGCAGGTCAGGAAGAAATTTAATTTTACCTACCATTTCCTTCTTTGTTCCCCACATCACTATGGAGGGGAAGGTGAGGTGGGGGCGCCAGGAAACTGAGTCTAGAGGTGTCTGGAGATTAGGCTGTTGATAAGAGTGCTTTTTTCTGGTAATTTACTAAGACATATGTAAACTGATGGAGACCGCTGTCCTGCATGACTGTGATCTCGATCAGTGAACTGTTCCCTGGGTACTCCTTTCCTTTGGAGTGCCCGAGGGATGTCACACATGTGGGGGTGTTTGCCAGCACGTGCTTTGCCTTCAGCTGGCCTTAGGCTTCCTTCATCACTGGGAAGGGAGGGACTTTGTCACGTTCACCTCTGTGTTGACCAGAGGTAGGCACTTAGTAGTTGAGTGCACAGATTTAATGAGGACTGTGTGACCAAGGAATAACTTGGGGAATATAAGCAGGAGCAGAAATCCTTGAAGATAAAGTTCAGCGAAGAGCTACAAACAGGCAGATGACAAGAAAGATGACCCCCTCTGTGTTTGTTAGCTTTCATTCATTTGTCTACATTACTGAACGCCTCGTGTTGGTCGGGCTGTGCACCAGGGGTTTTTACAGGTTTTATTTTCTTCTGATCCTTTACCATCCTGAGAAGTCAGTATTCTTTCACAGCAGAGGACATCAGAGTGTAGAGAAGTTAAGTTCTTGAAGTGGTAGACAGTTGACTGAGTGGTAGAATCAGGCTGTGAACCTGGGCATAAATTGTGGGCTTTTCGATAAATAGATCTATTTCTGATAGAGAAAGTCGTGCAAGTTTGCAGCCGTGATTTCAGGTGCTTGAAGAGGTTCTCATGATCTCTCCACCTCTCATTACATTCCTATCATTTATCTGATTTTATTTTGTTTTGTTTTGTTTTAATGTTTATTTTCGAGAGAGAGAAAGAGAGACAGAATGTGAGCAGGGGAGGGGCAGAGAGAGGGAGACACAGGATCTGAAGCAGTCTCCAGGCTCTGAGCTGTCAGCACACAGCCCGACGCGGGGCTCAAACCCACGAACCGTGAGATCATGACCTGAGTCGAAGTCAGAAGCTTAGCTGACTGAGCCACCCAGGCGCCCCACATTCCTGTCATTTACATTGAGTCATTAAACACTTCCTCCCTAAACACCCAGAATGAAAAACCAAACTCCCCAAAGGGTAGCTCCGTAGCAGTGAATGCTGGAATCTTTCCCTCCTGAGGATGGCGCAACCCCTTGGGGTCACCCAGAAAGGAGAGCAGAGGAGAGTTGTTCAGGAAACCATGGAATCTCTCACCCACTTTCTTCTGTTCTCACCACTGGTCGGTGAGAGACCAGCTGCCACCAAAGAGGAACATGCTAAACCACTGGAGAAAAGCATTTTAAGTGGGTGGCATGCCCACGTATCTGAAGAAGTTGGCCAGTGACAAATCTCAATGATGTGATGTGGAAAGTCCAGCCACAGGGAAACAGCCCGAATTTTCCATAGTCTCATGATTCAAGGCCTCCCTGAAGAGGGAGCAGGCACAAAGGACAGTAAGAGCCCACTGCCTCGCGAGTATGGTCAGGATGGAAAATGTCCTGGCTGGAAGACAGAGGAAGGCCTGAGCCCCAGGCCCTTGGGTGCCTGGGAGGCTAGAGGTGCGTGGAGGCCAGCAGACTCCATCCTTTTCAAGTCCTGGAAGCCGCAGGACATAGGCTCATTCCCACATGCACAAGTTTCCCCACCCAGCACCCTTTTGTTTTTCCCATTGCTTACAGGCCCTGTGTTTCTCCCGACAATGTGTACAGGGACCTCCTTCCCTGGAGAGAACACACACCCAGCAGCAGAGAGGCCAGTAGTCCCACTCAGTGCCTGCCTGGCAGAGCTGCTCCCCTCCCCGCGAGCGCTTTGCTAAGATTGGGAGGATGAAAGGAAAAAGAATATTCACTGAGCACCTACTATGTGCCAGGTGCTGTGTGACCATTTCATAGATGCTCTTTTCCTTAACTCTTACCAAACCTGCCTTAAACGGGGTGCTGGCTCCCTGTTAAAGACCAGGAAGCACAGGGTGACCAGCCAAGGCCACCCAGCATGGGGGTGGCAGAGCTGGGATTTGGAAATAAGTGTTTTACTTCAAAGCCAAGGCTCCTTCTGGACGACACCACCTTCCAGAAGGGCCGGATGGGAGGCCTCTGACAGCAATGGAATGTGGGGCGCATGCCGTGATAGGTGGCCACACTCACCACCTTTCATCTTTCTGGCGACGTAGTCCGTTAGGTTTCCCCATTCTCATTTTGCAGGTGAGGAAGCTGTGGCCCAGGGATGTTAGGTGACTTACCCAGGCTCGCCCAGCAAGGAGGACTGAGGAAGGAAGCAGACCTGGGGAGCTTACCCTGGGGGGAGCGGATCCTTCCAGAGCGCGGGGGCTGGGTCTCAGCTCCGTGTGGCTGGACTTCTCGGCACCGGCGCCTCGGGGTGTCGGGCGCAGGAAAGCTGGGTGTGCCCACACCACCTTGCATAGACCACTGCATGCAGCCAGAGTTTTCCCCCGACCCCGCCATCCTACCACGGGGAAGCACAAGAAGATGCGGCCCCTCATGAGCAGAAGGAGGCTAGAGCATGTGTTTTCCACACCTGAAACATATTAAGGCCTTTTCCAGGCTCATTAACATAAGCAGTTCAACTTGGAAGGCTTAACAATTCCACAAGCCCCTTTTTAGCCCTCACTGTGGTAGAACTTTGTGGGTAGTGTCGGGAGAAGAGAGGATAATTGCTAAGGGCAGGAAAGGGGCCAGGACTTGGGGTTTGGAAGCTCATTCAAGGCCCAGGATGAATGCCAGGCTGGTTCCCCCACCCAGCGGCCTGGCAGAGGGCGGGGGAAGTGACTTTTTCTGCAGGGGGGAAACAACTTTGTGTTTGTTTCATGCTGCTTTCAATTTTCTTTTTTTTTTTTTTCCTATTAAAAAAAAAAAAACAACAACTTGAAGGGATTCTTTGAGACGTGTTTTTAAAAGAGGGCCTGACATTTGAGGCACTAAAAGCCATGCTTTTTATTTTTAACCTTGGATATGCATGAGGATCACCTTCTTAACCTGGATAGAACTCTTGGGGAAAAAAAAATACACACTTGTCTTCACGGACTTCGAAATCAAAGTGGTGCTTCCCTCAATCTTGAGTGTAGGAAACAAAGCACAGTGTTATTAGCAGTGCCTTTGTGAGCAATACCAATTTTAAATTCTCTTCCTGTTGCTGCAGATGCTTTGAAACAGCATCTACAGTCACCACTATTTAGAAATTAAGGTCATCATCAGGCCTGCCAGTAGCTCTCACTTACTGAGTGTGTTAGTAAAGAAACTCGTGACACACTGTATCTCAAAATACTTTGCTAATTGTATTTCAGTGCAATCACTTTCCTTTGTAGTCTTGTGTGTTTTCCTTTATTCACCATGCCTTATTCTGAGCGAGGGTCCATGGGCTTCATTCAGCTGCCATAGGAGTCCATAGCACAAAAAAGCTTAAGGCCCCCTATTTTGAAAAAGGCCAGTGGCCAGTCACACTGGGGCCTCTGAGTCATTCGGATTTAGACACAACCTGTTAGGTGGAGAGTTTACTGAAAAGGATCCATCTGTTGCATTTTCTGGAGTGGAATCCCCACAATCATAGACGGGACTAAGCCCTGAGGCCCAGAGTAGTGCCGGCCTCCATCCAGGTGGTCTGAATCCTAAGGACTATGAAGATCCATCCGCAGGAAACTGAAGTTTGAACAAATGCTGGTCACCAACATTGCGGGGCTCTTAAAAATGTTGGGACTGGGGTCCATCTCAGGTGTAGGTGTGCCCAGGTGCTCCCCAGATCTGCTGTTTGATCTGGGCCTGTGTGGCCCAGAAGGGGAACTGCTTGGGACTCCAGCAGAGGTCAGCCTCTGTCTGGGGAGGCCAGAGACCTTTGTCGTGGCTCGGCAGGGTCAACTGCCTCCTGAAGTATCTCCTGACCTCTGGCTCCCTTGGGGGCCTGCTCATTGATGGCTCAGCCCGAGGATACTGAAAAGACAGCCTGCTGGAGATGTTCAGTGTGTCAGGGGGATCACTGCACTGCCCCGGAGTCTTTTGTCCCTCAGAGAAGACCCCACTCGCTCCACTGACGACTCCAACCCCATGCCTTTGGGATGGACGAGAAGAGAAGGTGCTCTGGTCTCCACCACCCACGGTTCTCTCCAGTGTATGTGCTTAGGGACCGAGTCTGAGAACACCAGCCTCTGAGAAACCGGATCTCATATAGGCACCATTTCCCACGGCTAAGAGTAAGAAGGAACGGGACACATCTATTCCTTCCCAAGGCAAAGGAAAATCATTACGAAGGGATTGGGTTAGGCTGAGTCAGCTCACTGACTCATAAAAAGAGTAAACAAGATACCAACTGAGTAAATACTGTGAGACTCTATCCATCCCCAACGATGGAGGCAGGATGATGAGCGTAACCAAGATATGACTAAGCAGAAAGAACACTCTCAGAACCCAGTTAGCTTTTGGTAATTACTGAAAAACCTAGCAGATGTTTGCCCCCTACCCCTGAAACCTGCCCTATTCCTACTCTTCATTTCCTGCATTATTATCCTTCCCCCCACTGTGTGAATGAATGATCACACAACCAGTCACATGGACAATACCCGGGTTAGTGAGCGCCAGTAGACGACCTGGATGTGACTGAGCGTTAGCCTATTAATTGCTTTGTTTGAAGCAAGGTGATTTCATCAGAAGCTGTATAAGATGTCTGAGGGTGAGGACACAAAATCCCGGCTACCCCACAAGGCCCTGACTGGCTCCCGCCTGCCACGGTCACATGGGAGCATCATCCTGATCTGCTCCCAAGGCACTGCTGTGGCCTCTAGTCACAGCAGTGTGAAGGCCCAGGACACCACTGCCAAGGGAATGGCACTGCTGTCCTCCAAGGCTGAGTGCTATTTGTCTGGGGCAGATGCCAGCACCAAGGGGAGCTCTGGTTCTGGCTGCATGTGTCACAACGAGTGGCCAAGGCTCGGCAGGACTAGAGGCGAAGGGATGCGGGATGTGGATGAAGACGTGAGCCAGACAGCTACGTCTGTTCACAACTGGAAAAGGAGGAAGAGGAGGGCGGTGGAGATTTGCCTGAAGCAGCAGAATTTGAAGATGAGAGGCCGGGAGGGGTCAGGCAGCATCGACCCTTCAGAGTGACGCCAAAAACCTGCCTTCCCGTAGACATTCCTGTCACGGCTTCCTGGAGCCGTCTCCTAGGAAACCTGCCTGCGGCAACCCCCAACCCTCTCCCCCCAAGGAGGACTGCTCACAATGCCGCTTCTCCTTCCAGACCCCTGACCCGTAGCCAAGGAGCCTGGAGGGCCTGCCGTCACTCCCCAGACGTTGCTTGTGACACCTGCCGTTCATTGCCCAGAACATTTATTTCAAAAGACAGAAAGCACAGGGGCACCTGGGTGGCTCAGTCGGTTAAGCATCTGACTCTTCATTTTGGCTCAAGTCACAGTTTGTGAGGTTGAGCCCCATGTTGGGCTCTGCACATTGACCGTGTGGAGCCTGCTTGGGATTCTCACTCTCCCTCCCTCTCTGCCCTCCCCTGCCCATGCTCTGTCTTTCAAAATAAATGAATTAATTAAAAAAAAAAAAAAAAAAACAACCAGAAGGCACAAAGATCCTCCATGGATCTCTCTTCCAGCACCGTGGGGTCATGACTAGGATTGAGGGGTGGCCTCTTCCTCAGAGACCAATCAGGACCACAGGAGGCACCCCCAGCCGCCAACCCCAGAGACTGAACATCAACAGGGATTGGTATTTTCTGAAAATCACTTGAATTCATAGAAATGCTAGCTTTGGTGGACTTTGAAACAGTGAGTGGAGCCATCCAGCCAAGGAAAACGGCATCAAACCTGCTTGGCCTGGAGGGAAGCCAAGGGCCAAAGAGGCTGTGCCGTGGTCACGGCCAGAGAGGGCCAAAGTGGAGATCAAAGATTCCTGACATCAGCCACCAGGCTGTGAGGCGAGTAAGCAGAGGGATGTGGAATTGGCTGCCTCGCTCTAAATGGCTGCCTGAGGTTGCCGCAGGGGAGCGGGCCCAGCATAAGCACCGGCAGCTTTGGGAAGCACTGCTCTAGTTGTCTGCCCCCCCCTACCCCCCCGCCCAGTGCTGTATAACAATATTTGTTATGCTCACAACGAGGGGTCAGGGATTTGGAAAAGGTGCAGCGGGGATGGGTCATCTCTGCTCCACACTCTGGGAGCTCAGATTTGAAGCCAGGGGTGACTCAGTGGCTAAGGCCAGAATCATCTTGGGGCTCTTCGCATTCAGCTGCCAGCTGCCAGCTGGGACGCTAGCTGGTGCTGCCGGCCTCTCCATGAAGCCTGAGCTTCCTCAGGCTTGGCCCAGAGGCCGTCTGAAGAGGGGGAGAGCTGCTTGGCCTCGTAGGACCCAGCCTTGAAGCTCACGCAGTGTCACCCCCTCCACCTTCAGTTCAAGTGAATCCCTAGAGCCTCTGTGCTCTCTCAGGGTGAGGACGGGATGATTTGGTAGTGGGTATGCTGCTCTTCCAGTTTCTCCTACTTCTCATTTCTGGAAACAATCCCTGGGCTCAAAGATTCTATAAGTGCTCTGGGTGAGAAGATGCCGGTGACTCACGTAAAGGTCTCAGGGGGTTTTGGGGACTGAGGCATTTCCCAGCTTGGGTTGCCTAGTGACACCAATGACCGAGCAGCCAGCGGTCATGTTGGCCAACCCAACAGAGAGAAAAGCTCCCCCTGCAACCTGAATCTAGGCTTTTGCACTGGGAGTCTAGACAAGTCTTACAAACTTCCGTTGGTTCTTTGAGCCTAAATGCCTTCCTCTCTTCACCCAACTTCTACTGGGGTGGATAGGGAGCTAGGAGGGTACCAAGGAGACAAGTGCTAGCTTCCCGGTGGGGAGAGTCAGGGAGGGCTTCAGTGAGGAGGGCACACTTGTGCTGCTTCTTAAAGATGAATCAGTGAGGACATTCTAGAAGTTGGAACTAAGATTGGATCTTAGGGGGGTGGTGAGGAAATCCGACAGGAAAGCAGATTGGGAACTGTTACAGGCTCTGTATGCCATGCAGAGTTTAGACTGCAGGTTATGGTTGGCAGAGAAGGTAGAAAGACAGTGAGTTGCAAGGTAGAGTGTCCTTAGGGTGAAGGTCTTGTGGGGACTCACAACCTTGGTGAATTTACTAGAATCTAGGACCCTTGAGCCCTGTACATCCAGAGGCTGGACATTCTTGGCCCTCTTGCCAACTATGTCTCAACCTCACTGGTGTGTAAACCAAAGAGCAAGGTTGTTAATTTGCGAAAGTGAGGAGCGCCTCTTTGCAGTGGCAGAAACGTTGAGACCCCATCCAGGACACCCCCTATCTGGTGCCGAGGTCCTGGGGAGCCAGGTTGGCTGTCTGAAGGTTGCTGGATAAGAATTCAAGCCATGGGAAGACAGTATTATGGAGGGCAGTTCACAGGTTCCAGGCGCTGCCTGCTGCAGCCAGAGTGAGAGACCCCACCGCCTGAACCCCGGGTACCCCCTCCCAGGTCACTGGGGGACACACCTGTGTTTTTACTCACTGCCCCCTTGTCATATCATTTTATTATACTAGTGTCACAGATGCAGTCTGGCAGTTCCCAGGCCTGGAGGGCAGCTTGTCTCCTTCTGTTAGGTGTTGATTGAATTAGTCGCTCGTCTGCTTGTCTGCTTTCTCGAGGGCTCTGCTGGGGCTTTCCGAATCGCTGTGATTGGGATGTGCGTAATCAGGTTTGTGTTTTAGGAAGATAATTTGGGCTGCAGCAGGAGCCTGGAGGAGAGGCTGGCACCCAGCCTCTTCGCTACAAGAATGGTGCCGGGAATGAGGTGTGACCTCAGTAGGTGGGTAGGGCCCTCTGTGAGGGCCATCAAGCCCTCCCTTGTCGGCGAGGCGGCCTCACTTTTGTGTATGAGTCTGAGAGGGAGCCCCTCTCTCCCAATTTCCAGGCCCTAGAAGGAGCGGGGCAGGGATAGAGACCTCTCGGGGCAGGAGCTGGAAGGAATGAAGCCTGCTTTGTCTCTCTCTGGCACTCAGCGTCTCCTCCTGGGATCCAGTCCGGATTCAGTTCCTGGGAACCTGGCAAGAACCTGGCTCTCTGCCCGTTACTGGAAGCATTTCTCCTAGAGTCCCCTGTGGGACTTCAGCCTGAACAGGGCACTGGGGCTGCAGCCACCACAGGCCTGTGGGTCCTCAACAGAAATAGCAGGACAGGGAGGGGCTACTGCCAATGGGGCCCAGCCTAGCCCCGCCTCCGCTTCCCTGAGAGGAGGGCGCAGTGGTGCCCCCTGTGATTGGAAAGCACAAGGGGAGGTGGGCTGTATCCCCCAGTGGATGGGAGAGACAGAGCAGCTAGGAAAGTTGGGGTTCAGTTGCACGATTTGTGCCTTTCCTGGTACCAGGGATTGTGCCCCCCTCTTCTGTTGGGGATCTTCTTACCCAGGAAGGAAATGCTCACGGGTGGAGGGCAGGGCGGGCTGGGAAGGGCAAGGCCCCGCAGGCTTCTGGATCCTGGCTCCCATTCCTTGTCTGACCTAGCTAGGAGCCAGCAGGTCTAGGTTCACATTCCAACCTTGCTGCTCACAAGCTGTGCGGCTTTGGGCAAGTGTCTTGAGCTTTCTGTGCCTTTGTTTCTTTATCTATAAAACAGAAATAATAAAAGTACCTCTCTCAGCGGATTGTTGTGGAAATTACATGAGTCAGCATCTAGGGTGTAGGACAACTCTGGTGTACAGGAAACATGAGAAGTCCAGAAGCTGTGCCTGCACACACAGCCCCTGATGGACGGCCCAGACTCCCGGTGGTCCTCTGCTCCCAGCTGACGGCCCAGCGTCAAGAGGGGGCTCCCCGATGTCCTTGGTGACTCATCCTCATGGGTATCTTTGAGGCCACCCTTTTCTGTGGCCACTGGTCCCTCCTTTTCATCCTCCTTCTGCCCAAGGCCAATCTCACTGTCTCTCCTCCAAGAAACACTCCTGCTGAGCTGATAGATTTGGCAGATGAAACACAAGATGTCTAACACGAAAGTAACTTTTAGTCTATGTCTGTCCCATGCAATATTCGGGGCCTACTGTACGAAACTATTCTCCACGTATCCAAAATACAGATTTCACAGATTCATCCTGTATTTTAATTTGCTAAATCTGGTGGCCCTACCACTGTAAGGCCCCAAAACTAAGGGGTCTCATGCAGGTCCAAGCAAGGAGACAGTGGTGGGGGTCGGCGGGACTGGGTCCTTTCCTCATACTGGGGGACCTGGGAGGTGCTGCAGTCCTGGCTGCTGTGACGTTGTTGGTGCTTTGGGACCCGGAGTTCCTGGCAGGCTCCTGATGACTTGAGCAGGAGGCACCTCCTGCGTGTAGAGCGCCGACTGTGTCCTAGATGTGTCTGGCAAAGGTCAGACCCAGGCGAGGCCCAGGGGTCCCACCCCACTGTCTGTGGGGGTGGGGACGGTGCAGACCCCAGGAATGGTGTGGGGTGTGGAGAGGGCTCCCCGCACGGTTTCTAACGTTGGTGGGGCAACGGTGCTCAGTTGGTTAGGGAGAGCTCGGGCACAGGAAGGAATTTCCTTTGGAATTAAATACGGGTGTGACTTTGACAGGGGAAACCTCACTCAGGCCTAAAGAATGTGCTGGGAAGTTCTGAGCGTGAGGCTGGCCATCTCCCTTGACTGGCAGCATGACAGGGCCCCAGGTGGAGGAAAGGCTTTTGTCTGGAACACCCCGTCTCCAGCCCTGAAGACCACCGGTGGGTGTGAAGGCTCCCTGGGCGGCTGGAGCAGTGAGGAGGCTGCCAGAGGGCCTAGGGTCAGGCGGCTGCATGTGCTGGGGGCAGGGGCAGGAGGAGAACGAGAATTGCAGGACTGTTTCCGGAACCATCCATGGCACTAAAGGGTCGGGAGCAGGTGTTCTCCACAGGTGGTGTGCCCGCCCAGCTGCGGGGGGCAGGCTCCTGTTTCATGGGCTGTGTGACTTGGGGAAGGAAGAATTGGGGGAATGGCACCAGGGGACCCACGCTTCTGCACACGTTGGAACTTCAGGAAAAGAATGGCTGGCGTCGGTTCCTGGCTCCTGCCTGGGTTTTTCCACGGGGTGATCTCTGCTTCGTGGGTCAGGCCAGAACTCTTGGTGAGGTTTGGGGCCCCCTACCTGTCCTGAGCTGGCTGAAAGTTTCCAGGGCAGGGTCCAGGAGAGGCTGGGGGCGCCCTGCTGTGTTCGAGACACATGTGTGGTTTACAGGTTCCTGTGACTGGCCTGGTTTTAAGGTCAAATAAAGACCCACGGGGCAGGAAAGCCTGATTTGGCAGTCTCGTAGAGCTTGAAGGGAAGCTTCTTGCTGATTTCTCACGGCACCTCTCCTGATCTTGCACCAGGGCCCAGCCTTGGGGACCCTGCTGTCCTGCAGAGGCAGCGTCAGGGCCCCCTGCCTGCCTGCTCCCAGGGTCTGACCTATCTCCGTAGAGCACTGGGTTGGGCTCCAGGGTGAAACAGGAGGTGGTCTTATGGTGATGGATGACGAGCCCTGGCTTGACCTGGTATTCTGGGCCTTTGCAGTTAGGAGAGGCATTCCATTAATGGGACAAAATGCACCGGCTCAAAATGAAGCTTAGAAGGTTGTTCAAGCCTTTTCATGGCCACCTTTAAGCTCCCGCTGTGAGTTAAGCATTGCAAATGGAGGTGCGCCCCAGGGGGTTACATCCTGGGGCCTCGGCACTGTTCTAAGCAGGTGCACCTGTCATCTCTTAAAAAAATTTTTTTTAAAACACATTTATTTTTGAGAGGCAGAGCGTGAGTGGGAGAGGGGCAGAGAGAGGGAGACACAGAATCCAAAGCAGGCTCCAGGCTCTGAGCTGTCAGCACAGAGCCTGATGCAGGGCTCGAACTCATGAACTGTGAGATCATGACCTGAGCCGAAGTCAGACACTCAACCGACTGAGCCACCCAGGAGCCCCACCTGTCATCTCTTTTAATCTGCATGACAACCTCACGAGGTTCACAATTTACAGATAAGCAAACCAAGGCACAGAGAGGCTCAGTAATTTGCCCAAGATCACCCAGCTTGTAAGTGAACCCATATTCAAGCCCAGGCATGGGCGCCAAACCTGTCTGCCCCTCATGCCACCCCAGGTACACTTGGCGCCAGGTGACCATGAGGGCATGGGGAAACGAGTAAGCCAGCAGCGTGGCGAGTGCAGGGACGGGGCTGGAGAGGGGAGTGTGGGAGCGTGCACTCCACACAGGGACGGCTCTCCTGTATGCCCCTGACCTTCTGGTGTTGGCAGCCCCCAGTCCTGGGTGGATCAGGATGACTGTTCCCCATGGTCTGCTCTGCTCCACGGGAGCATCTCTGTTCAGGAGGGCCAGAGCTCAGACGATAGCCCCACATGCAGGTGGGTCATCAGTTTATCGCACAGACCATACCATCTGTCATCCTGGGAGCATTCAGGGCCTAGAACCCCATGCTCAGGGCCAGGAAAAGACCACTCACCCAAACCTCAAGTAACAAGTTGGGCCTGGGGTGCCAGAGCCTAGAACTTTCTGGTTGATGGGGGGTGGGGCTCAGCCAGGAAACCATGCTCTGGTCCCTGAGGTTCGACAGCCTTCAGAATATGCCAGTGCCTCCCCACTGGCCTCCTCTCTGTCACCTTCCCCCAGGGAAATGCTGACACTCAGGACAGAGGCTGAATACGGTGGAATCTCCAAGATGGAGAAGATGTGGCCGTAGCTTGCTGGGGGCAGGGACTTGTGTTGGATTCCTGAGGGAACAAAGCACCTCAGCCTGGGTGACTCAGATGTATTCTCTTCCAGTTCTGGAGGCTGGGAGTCCCAGGTCGAGGTGTTGAGCCCGTTCCTTCTGAGAGCTGTGAGGGAAGGACAGGTCTAGGCCTCTCTCCTTGCTTGTGGATGGCCGTCTGCTGTCTCATATCAGCTTTCCTCCATGTGTCTCTGTGTCCAAACTTCCCTTTTATAAGGACACCACGTCCACCCTAATAACCTCATCTCAGTAACTCATGTGTAATAATCTTATTTCCAAATAGGATCCCCGAGGTACTGGGGTTAGGACTTCGGCGTATGAACTACAGGGCATACAATTCAACCCACGCTGGGGATTTGGAGGCAGCAGGTGCGGTGGGAAGAGTGAACCTTGGCTTGTGTGGGAAGATCTGACAAACTTGGGTTTACATTATCTTGGGTTTTCAAACGCTATCAGCGACTTTGGGCTCTGAGCCTCAGTTTCCTTACCTGCAGAATGGAGGTTGAGAAAGAGTTCATCTGTTCATCTGTTCATTCTTCCTGTATCCTTTTCATGAATGGCAGCCAAGCCCATGCTGGGGGGTACGTCATGGGCGCTGACCTCACAGGGTGCTGCGAGGACCAGGGAACCCACTAAGGCTCAAGTGAGTGCTGGCACAGAGTAGGTGCTCTCCGAGCATCCACCGCCGTCCTCTCCCCTCCAGCCGTGGCGCACAAAGCTCTGGAGACGAGCAAGTTTCTGTCGGTGGAGGACCCCTGGGCCTCCATTCCATGTGTCCTCACTCCTTCCCGGGCAAGGAGTTAGGCCTTGGGCTGGAGCAGACACCATGGATGGCCCTGGTCACGAGAACGAGACAGTCTGGGGCTCCCAAGGAGAGTGAGCAGTGCCCCTGGCCAGGGTGGGAAAGCCCAGCGTGGTAGCACAAGGGCCACAGAGAAGCCACATGCCGCTCGCCTTGCACGTGTACTGAGGAAAGCCTGACGGGGCTCCTGTGCTCTTTTCTCCCCACTTCTCTGGGCTTCTGCCTCCTCAGAGCCACTCTCCTCTGATAAACGCTGAACGCAAAATCAAATACGCAGAACAGCACCTTTGCCATTTTCCACTATTTCATGATCGCGTCGACGCACCGGGGCTGTTTCCAGGCCCGGCATCCTGCCAGATCTCTGGTGTGCTCCCCGCCTGCCCCACCTCCCACAGCATCTGAATTGAGCCCTGCGGGGCCTCTGGCCAGAGCTTTCTAAATATAGCTCCGTCCTTCTCCAGACTGCACAGACCAGATCCTCAGAATGGCTTCTGTCCTGACGGCCAGCCTGTAGGCTGTTTGTCAGTTGGGAGGGAGGAGCGGCACAGACGGGGAGTGGCCAGGCCTGGAGAGGAGCCCCAAAGCCAGGACACCAGCGACCCGAGACCCAGATGCCCAGGGGCCATGGCCTTCGCCCTGAGTTCCTGTCTTCTGTCACTGGGGAGGTGTGTCCCTGGCAGGCTGTGCTGAGCTGTGACTGAGGGACAGGACACTGGTGAGGCTGAAGAAAGAGAAAAATGGTGATCTTCCTAGGAGGTGGAAAGAGCCTGCCTGGAGGGTTGAACTCCTGACTTCACGTCTGAGCTGGGTGACTGGGAGGATCCACCACCTTAAACCTCAGCTTCTTGGTCTGTGAAATGGGGGTAATAAGACCCTGTTGAGGGGCTTAAAGAGAGTTTGTGCCGAGTGGCAGGCACCGGTGGGCCTGTTGTGCCAGGGCTGTTACGGCTCTGAAGGACACTCTGTGACATCTCATCCCAGCTGCTCTGTGGCACTCAGGTGACCCCGACAGTCTACACTGCTGTGTGTCTTTAGTTTTGCCTTGGTGTAGCATGAGTTCCCTCTTCTGGTCCTAATGGTCCAAGAGGTACCCCAAGCCCAGAACCTCCACAGCCCTTTAGATAGGGAAGCAGCCAAGCCTTCAGAACTCACCTCCTCAGCCATCCTGCACCTAGCTGGGTGCCGAGGCCCCCTTAAGATATCGGCCCACATGTGGACAGGGAAGAGGAGCTGGAACTACTAAAGAGAATAAAATCCTTCGGATGCCTGAGTGACTCAGTTGGTTAAAGCGTCAGACTCATGATTCCGGCTCAGGTCACGATCTCACGGTTTGTGGGTTCGAGCCCGCTTCAGGCTCTGTGCTGGCAGTGTAGAGCCTGCTTGGGATTCTCTCCCTCTCTCTCTGCCCCTCCCCTGCTTGCCCACTCTATCTCAAATTTTTTTTTTTTTTTTTTCCAAGAAAGAATAGGGGCGGCTGGGTGGCTCAGTTGGTTAAGCCTCCGACTTCGGCTCAGGTCATGATCTTACGGCCCATGGGTTTGAGCTCCACATCGGGCTCTGTGCTGACAGCTCAGAGCCTGGAACCTGTTTCAGATTCTGTGTCTCCCTCTCTCTCTGCCCCTCCCCTGCTCACACTCTGACTCTCTCTCTCTCTAAAATAAATAAACATTACAAAAGAAAAAAATTTTTAAAGTAATAAAATCCTGGATTTCTCAGCTCCAGACTTGGCTCTACTTAGGAGGCACCAACCCATGTCCACCACATTCCCCACCTCCCATCTACTCAGTTTTGTTTAAGGTGGGAGGACCTGACCTGTTCCCAGGATAGTTGGGTCCTTGCCTCCTGCAGTTAAGAGTCTTTAGTGGACACACTTAAACTAACAACTGTTAGGATCAGGCATAAGGCAGGGTAAAGATAGGAGTCAGAGGCTAAAAAATTGTGCAGTCAGCGGCTTTATTTGGGAACTAAGGTCTCGGGCAAGGTTCCGTGACTCAGGGAGAGAGAGAGAGGAGTCAGGGAAGTTGCTCCCAGGTGTGGCGGGGTGGGGTTTTTAAGCTGCAGCGGTCCGGGTTTAGGTCCGGGTGGGCCTTTTTCACGTCAGGTCGTGCTGTCGCTCGGTGATTGGTTGGCCTCCAATTCGTTCTGGCAGCTACTAGGGGCTTTTCGTTGGGTTGCTCTGACAAGATGGCCGTCCCCTCTACTGTGGTTCCAAGGACATCCTAACAACAACCTTCTACGGAAAGCCTGATCTTCATACAAGGAGAAGCCACTCTGCTCCAGGAACTTTACTCCTATTGGGTGTACAGGTCACTGCCCATGGATCTGACACTCTCTGGATCGAGATAAGTCAGGACTAGATAGCGAAATCCTCAAGTGTTTCCAGGGATAGAAACAGAGAGTTGCTGGTAGAGACAGCAGCCCCTGTTTAGACTTTCCTTCCGACAAGCTGGTCCCCTGGCAGGGGGGTTAGCTCTCCACGGGGATAAGGCATCAGATGGGCATGGGCTGTCCAGCTTTGTGTTGCTATGGCCACCATTCACAGAGCACTAACTCAACACAGCAGCCCTGTGAAGTGGGTCCTGTTATTACCCTCATTTTCAAAAGAGGTTGAATTAATATCCCAAGGTCACACAGGTACTCAGTGAAAAAACCAGGATTCAAAGTTTGTGCTTTTTTTGGCCTTTATGATTTCTTCACACCTTGGAGTTCCAGGGTTTCCAGGATGATCACAGTTCTTAAAGAATAGTCGCCAGGGCTGCTGAGAGGACATACCCACAACCAACAAGCTGCTGGATTATTAGAACAAAAGCACCCGGCTTTCTCCAGGGGAAGTCATGCTGAACTAACTTACCAGAGCTCTCTGGTAGTTAGCAAAAACATGTCAGCAAAGGAAACCTGTAGGTTTAGTGTATTGAGGCTTTTCATAAGTGTTTGGCAATGTTCCGTGCCAAAAATATTTTCATATCTGGAAGAAAATGAGTTGCTTTGCTGTGGCTTTGCAGAGAATGCTTTGTCATTAGGGTAAGGAAGATATTCCAAAGGATACATGTACACCCCTCCTGATGGAGATTGGTAAATAGCAGTGCCTCCCAGGGATTGGTGCTAGTAAGGTTGTAGCTCATATATACATGTTTATTTTTTTTAATATGAAATTTATTGTCAAATTGGTTTGCATACAACACCCAGTGCTCATCCCAACAGGTGCCCTCCTCAATGCCCATCACCCACTTCCCCTCCCTCCCACCCCCTATCAACCCTCAGTTTATTCCCAGTTTTTAAGAGTCTCTTATGGTTTGCCTGTACGTATTTTTTAAATTAAAGATCTGGAAGAGGAAGCATATATAGAGGAAAATTCCAAGTCTGCAGGATTCTTGGGAAACGGGAAGCCAGATTAATGGAATGTGTATGTTTTTTGCTTTGGTTCCCAAATCCTTGCTAATGATCTGCATTTTGTTGGCCTGATTGCCACAGTAACAGTCAAGGGGTTTCATCCATTCCACGCTTAACTATCGCGTGCCCTCTATATGCCAGGCGCCGTGCTGGACACAGGCATGGATCGCACATAGTTATTCTGCTTCACAAAAGTGGAATTCTGCAGGTCCTCCATTTGCTCTTTTTATTTCTCGAGCCATTGTAAACAGTGCTACCGCATTCTTTGTAATGTCCGCCCTCTGGCATTTCCCTAAGAAGTGACCGCATATACGATCATTTAATTGGTTCCCTCTCATTGGGCTTTCACATTATTCCTGGATTACAATAAAATAACAGTATAGCCTTAAACATTCCTGTATTCCAGGACGCCTGGATAGTTCAGTCAAGTAAGCATCTGATTCTTGATCTCAGGTCTTGATCTCATGGTCATGAGTTCAAGCCCCGCATTGGGCTCTGCCCTGAGAATGAAGCCTACTTAAAAAAATAAAATCCATGGGGCACCTGGGAGGATCAGTCAGTTGAGCCTCTGACTTCACCTCAGGTCATGATCTCATGTTTGTGACTTCATGCCCCTCATCAAGCTCACTGCTGTAAGCACAGAGCCTGCTTCAGATCCCCTGTCCCCCTCCCTCTCTGCCCCTCCTCTCCTTGCACTCTCCCTCTCTCTCAAAAACAAATAAACGCTTTAAAAAAAAATCCCTGTGCTCTGATATTTGTCCATATGGACAAGTGTTTCTGAGGATAATCATCTGGAAGAGAAATTATGAGGTCGGGAGATACACATTTAAATTTTTTTATAGAAACTGATGAATTGCCTGCAGAAAACATCGAGCTCAGTTTTAATTACCCCCAAAGCATCTGGCAACACCGATTTTCTCAAATCCCTACCAACATGGGATATTATAATGTTTCCTATTGCTGCTGTAACAACCATAAATTTGGTGGTTTTACAACAATATAAATTGATCATCTTATGGTTCTGGAGATCAGGAGTCCCACTCGAGACTCACTGGGCTGAAATCTTAAGAGTATCAGCAGGACTGAGATCCTTCTGGAGGCTCTAGGAGAGATAGATCTTTAGCCCATGGCCCTCTTCCATCTTCAAAACCAGTGAAGTCTGGAGTCTTTCTCACGTGGCATCACTCTGACACTGACCCTTCTTCTGCCCCCCACCTCTCCATTTTCAAAGCCCCTTATGACATTGAGCACACCTGGATAACCAGGAGTCTCTCCTTACCATCAGGTCAGCTGACTAACAACCTGAATTCCACCTGTGTCCTTAATTTCCCCCTGCCTTGTAATGTGAGCATTGATCTCACATCAATGCTCCGGGTTCCAAAGAGTCGGACATTTGGGGAAGGGGTATTTCTCTGCCTACCACAGATATCATCAACCTTTTTAATTGGGTCCATTCTAAGTGAAAACATGCTATCCTGCTCTTTTAAGTCACATTTTTTCAAGTGTGAGGTTGAACATCTTTTTCTGTGCGAAGAGGCAGAAAGGGTTTTTGTTTTCGTAAGTTGTCTGTGTCTTTTGTTTCCTTTTCTGTTAGTTTTTTGGGGGGTGGGGGGTTGTTTTCAATGCAGTTAGAAGTTCTTGAGGGTAAGGACTTTTTCATATTCATGTTTACATCCCAGTGCCTCAAGACATGGCCAGATTCAGAGAAACCACTCCCCGCCTGTTGGCTCTCCTTTCTTCTCTCCCACCCCATTCTCTTACTTCTCTGCTTTGGAAACAGTGCCTGGACCTGGATGCTTCTGGCTGAGCCAAACGTGTCTAGGAGCGGGTGGTGGTCTTATGGCTTACTTACGGCGCCGTGGACTTCTCAGGCCATGACAGGCTCTGGGGTTCAGACAGATTGGGGGCACAGCCCGTGACCCAACCCTGCGCTGAGGCAGCCCTCTGCCCCTTTCTGAGCCTGTTTTCTCACCTGTAAAAACCACGATGGTAGCATGCTGGCATTTTAGGGTTGCTGGTATGGAACAGGACAAATATTGACCCCTCCTTTTGAGAGCAAGGACCCCTCTCGCAGAGCTGCCCCACTTGCCGTGGGGAGGCCAGGAGGAAGCCCTACTATGAGGACCCGGCAGGGTGCCAGCCCCAGGGGCGCTCCATGCCCCCTGATCCACCTCGTGGCTCCGCCCAACAGACAGCAGGTAGAGGTGACTTTCCCCTGCCTCTGACCTAGAAACAGAGGTGCAGAGAGGCCACGGGGCCCCAGACGGCGTGGCTAGTTTGGTGTAAGGGGACTCTTCCCGACCAGCCCGCTCCTACGGCCTCCCTCTCTCCCCCACTTCTCCAGCCAGCTGGGCTGCAGGGCCCATGCCAGCCGCCCTCCTCCTTCCTTTGGAAGCTAGCAGCTGCCCTTGCCTGGCAGCCCCAGACCCGGGACTCTGAGGAGGGGGGCCAAGGGAACCCTCTGCGGCCCTTTCCTTCATGGTCAGCAGCCTGGGCTCCAGCCCCTCCTGTGCAGCCGCCTGGGGCTGGAACTCATTAGCTCTTTTATTAAATCCATCTGCTCTGCTTGGAGATGGCTCCGAGTCTCTGTGCTCCCCGCCCTGGGTATGTGAGGCGGGGGCTGCACACATTTGCCATTGTGTGAACTGGGTCGGCGTCCTGGAGGGCAGAGGCCCAGGCGCCCTGTGTGGGCGAGGGCCCCGCCCGGCCTGGAGGGTGTGGATACTGAGGAGCAGGAGTTCACATGGCCGTGGAGTGAGGGGGAGTCTGGAGAACCCTGAGCCTGGGTGGGGGGGCGTGCTGGGATAAAATGGGACACTGCGGGTTTACTGCTCTGCCTTCCGCTGATGAAGCCACCCCCTCCCCCTCCCCAGGAGTGCATCATTGATGAGGACTGCGGGCCCGCCAGGTATTGCCAGTTTGCTAGCTTCGAGTACACCTGCCAGCCTTGCCGGGACCAGCAGACGGTGAGTGTGCCCAGAGGCGTCTGCGGCTGCAGCACCGGGGCTTGGGGGCTGAGCTGGGTCCCAAAGAAGGAGACCTGGGGGAGAAGCCTTCCTGGAAGCCTTCTGTGGGGCTTTTAACCATGTCCATGCTTGGAAGAGCCTCTCCATGCGGCCCAATGGGGCTGACTCCTGGAGTGACGAGGAGGCCATCAGCAGACCTGCCACCACCCTCACTGGCCGCATGATCTCATGGGTGACAGAGGAGGGAGGGAAGGCGGGGACCGGGTACCTGTCATTCCCCCGGGGTAGACCCATCCCCGTAGATGCTGCCAGTGACACTACTGCAGCCCCCACCCTCCACCCTCCAGATCTTTCTCCCCATCTGCCCAGAGAGGGCGGAGGGAGGGCCGGAAGAAGCCAGAGGACTTCCCTGATAGAGATTCCACAGAGAAGCACGAAGCCAGGGAAGCGGGGACTCCCTCCACCCAACAGATGTTTTGGACAAAGCCATATGGGCTCATTGACTTTTCTTGTCCTTTTTCATTACTGAGGCAGTAATAACACAGCATGATAACAAGTTTGGAAAATAGAGGGCTTCTTCCTCCCCTGTCTGGTGCCAGCTGTGGTCAGGCAGCTGCAGGTGTCCCTCCAGCCTGCCACCTCCAAGTGTGACTGTGGGGCCCCGGTGTGCTCCGTGCTTGTCAGTCCCGCATGCAGCTCCAGACTGTGGCACCCCCACGCCCTCCCAATCCAGATGGCCTTCCGGGCTTGGGCCTGGATTTAGTCAGCTGTCGAATCAGGCTGCTGCCTGCAGCTGTGGGCCATAAGCCACATTCCTGCCTGACCTAGGCGCCTAATAAAAAGGAGGCAAGGCACAAGTCCGTGGGGGACACACTACGTCCTTTGCAAAATCTCAAGCTACATAGGAAATACTCCAGATACGTGACTCACCCCAGGTGCCATCTTTCCAGTGTTCTGACTCCTCCCATCTCACCAGCCCGGCTCCCATCTCTGCTCCCTAAACTTCCACTAAAAGCCCCCCAAGCCTCAGACCTCAGTTGCCTCCTCTGTATAATGGGAGCATGTGGTTAACCCACGTGTGGCATTTTCAGGGCTGGGGACAGTGACAGTACGTGAGCCAGCATGCTGTTGTTTGCCCGCAGCTCTGCACCCGGGACAGTGAGTGCTGTGGAGACCAGCTGTGCGTCTGGGGTCACTGCACCAAGGCAGCCACCAGAGGCGGCAACGGGACCATCTGTGACAACCAGAGGGACTGCCAGCCTGGGCTGTGCTGTGCCTTCCAGAGAGGTGGGTGGGCTCTCCACTGGGTACGGGGCAAGCCCTGTCTCAAGCTCCACCATCCTGGTCTTCCTAGGGCCCCGTCTGTGCCAGAAACACCTTTGCAGGGTCCCACCTCCTTGGCAGGCTCCCAAACACTCAGGGTGCATCCCAGCCCCACAGCCTGGCCTGAGGCAGGCCCCCACCTGGAGCGGACCACCAGGTCTTCTGTCTGTGTCTCCTGTTGACACCTAGAAAAGTTAAATCCCTTCAGGATGCGTGAGCCCAGGGCAGGAGGAACAAGCCCTCTCCACTCTCCACCTCATTTCCCAGGCCCTGAAGGTAGCACCTGGCCGTGTCCTATCCCCTGAGGATGTCCCCCTTCTAGTCCTGTCTAACATTTTCACTGGCCCTTGTGGGCAAGGTCGCTCAGGCTCTTCCCTCCTGCAGTGTTTCTGAAAATCTCTCCTTCAGCTGCCTCCCCAGTCAGCCTCTGCAGCCCCCAGCCCGCCTGGTACCTGCTGTCCCAGCCATTTTCCTCCAGGTCGGTGCTCCGTGTGGCTTCTCTGGCAGCTGTGGTTGCTCTGTTCTGTCTCATCAGACTCCTCTGTCTCCCTTCCAAGGCTTCCCCGGGCCATGCCCAACCCCCCGCCTCTGTTGCTGCTGTGTCCCAGCCTTGAGGGCCTTTCTTACACTCTTTATTTCTCCAGACCTTTGACCTCAAAACCAAGCACAAGCCCCCCCTCTCCAGGCAGTCCTCCCTAACTGCTCCAGCCTTCCAGACTCATTCCCTCCACAGCCCATTCTGCCATTTTGTTTCTTCTCATTTCACCTCTTTTAATTTTAACCTCCACTTTGAGGTTGAGGGGCTGGAAAGTTGGGGCTCCACCCCATTTCTCTGCTTCCTTCTGTGGTACCTGCCTGCTTGATGCTGGGCACACAGGGGTGACTTTCCCCTGGCCCCAGGTCTCTTGTTTCCTGTGTGCACACCCCTGCCCGTGGAGGGTGAGCTGTGCCATGACCCCGCCAGCCGGCTTCTGGACCTCATCACCTGGGAGTTAGAGCCTGATGGAGCTCTGGACCGATGTCCGTGTGCCAGTGGCCTTCTCTGCCAACCCCACAGGTGAGGCCCCACCTGTCCTCCCTGTTAGAGGTTGAGAGCAGATGAGATGCCACCCAGTAGGATCTCAGGAGCAGAGGGGTGATGTGGATTTAGTTCAGGGTAGGTTTAATTTGAGGTGTCCTTGGGTCATCTGGATGGAGCATCTGATAGCAGTCAGATCTATCATTCTGGGGCTCGGGAGAAGGTGTGGCCAGGGGTACAGATGCGGAGCTCATCCGCATGGTGGTTGAAGCCTCATCATGAATAGGTGACCAAGGGAGACAGTGTAGAGGCAGAAGAGCTCCCGCCTAAGACCATCACTGTGAAGGACAAGCTGAGAAGTTGCTGGCAGAGATGACTGAGAAGGCACAGAGGTAGAAGGGAAACTAGAGAGTGGGCCACCAAATTGGAGGGCACCACTGATGGTGTCATAAGCTGCCGAGAAACCGTGAAGGAGAGGTGTGGCCTCTGTGCAGTCATTCTCAACCTTCCCTCCAGCAGAACCCAGGGTGGCCGGGCAGACAGACAGAACTCCCTGGCCCTGTCTCGTGATATGACAGGCTCCGCCCTGCCGTCAGGAATTGTTCCCACCAGGAGGCCCGGATGGGCAGGGGGCTGAGAGGGGTGACACATTGCCATGAACTGTCGGGCCCCCAAGTCCTCAGGGCCTGCCCCAGAGAGTCTCACAGGAAGACAGACCTCCATCAGAGGTGTGCAGCCATCCCTCTAAAAGTGGCCTTCCCTCAGCAATGTTTGTTAAAGTAAGATGTGGACAGGAAGGTGAGACTCCACTGAGATATTAGCGGAGGGGTGAAGGTGAGTTCCAGGCGCGGGGCCTTTGTTTTCCTGCGTGGGTCTCCCCGTGTTGATGAGTCCAACTTCACATACCCTCTGCCTGCGGGGACACATGGCCCTCAGCTGAGTCCCTGTCCGGTCTCTCCCTAGCCACAGCCTGGTGTACGTGTGCAAGCCGGCCTTCGTCGGGAGCCGTGGTGAGGACGGAGAGAGCCTGGTGCCCAGAGGGGCCCCCAACGAGTACGAAGATGGCAGCTTCATTGAGGAGGTGCGCCAGGAGCTGGAGAACCTGGAGAGGAGCCTGTCTGTGGAAATGGCTCTCGGGGAGCCCGGTGCTGCCTCTGAGCTTCTGGAGGGAGAAGAGATTTAGACCCAGGCTTGTTTTGTGGGTAGACATGCAATAGAAATAGCTAATTTATTTCCCCAGCTGTGTCCTCTAGGTGTGGGCTTTACCGGGCTTTTTTCCACGGCCTCTTCCCAGTACATGTTCCCTCTGGCTTGAAACAAAATGAGGTGCTGTGTATTTGCCCAACACCCCCCCGCAGACTGTGCACGGTTCCCGTGCCTGGGGAAGATGGGGGTGTATGGGAGGGTGGAGGGCTGCTAAACTGGTCCAGATCATTGGCTGCTTTGCCTCTGCTGGTTGGCACCTGGCACATTTCATTTTGTTCTACATCCCTTGGAGAATTGTTGGAGGGGAGGCAAGGGGAAAGGATGCAGATTTCCCCATGATGGGTTGTGGGGAAGTGTTGACTCTTACACATGTGGAGAAGAGTGCCCTGCTTTGCAAACGTAAACCTGGTGAAAATGTAACAAGTGGCTTTTCCACGCATTTCTTCCCACAGGCACAGGCAGGCTGTGCCTTCAGCTGCTGTGGGTGACGTGTTCTGTGCACTCTGTGTTCCATGTGTCCCTGTTCTTTCATCAGTGTTACTCGGCTCCTACCTCTGTGCCAGGGGAGCAGTTCTGCATCACTTGCCAGTCCGGTGAGGAGGGTGGTGGTCTCCCCATCTGTCAGGATTTTGGTGTCTCAGAGACATCAAGTTGCTTGCCCAAGCCACACAGCTAGTGAAGATCAGAGCAAGATGCACCCAGGTGTGATTCCAAGCCCAGTGCTCTCCCCACCAGCCTCAGGGCCACAGAAAGCACTCCGTAAAAGGAGGGAGGATGGGTTTTTTTTTTTGTTTGTTTTTTGTTTTTGAGGCGTCTCTGGAAGTAAGGCCAACCTAGTTCACTGTAAGGTTAAACTTCTACTGGTAGAAATAGCATTCTCCTCAGTGTGGGGGTGGCCATCATTCTAGTGGAGACCAGCGATATTGACGCTGTCCCCCTATGGCAGTTAGTTATGTTAGTGACTTTGAAAGTAGTACGATTGGTGCATAAGATACATGTTAACTTGTCAGAAACAGTGATTGTAGGGCCAGGATTATAAATGAAATTTGCAAAATCACTTACCAGCAACTGAAGACCATTATCAACCACGTGGAGAAAATCAAACCAAGCAAGGCTCTATGAAATATGGTTTTAACATCCACACTGAGAGCACTGGACTGGATGCTATTCTGCAAATGGTATTTTCAGGTGCCATTGACTGTTTCCATCATGTATTCATCCAGAGTTAAATTTTAAAATTGCACATGATTGTATAAGCATGCTTTGAGTTTTAAATTATGTATAAACATCTATGTTGCATTTAAAAATCAAGCATAAATCACTTAGACTCCTTTATAGTTCTTGGATGTCTTCTTTCTTTTTGACTTTGAATAAATAAAATGGGAATGATCTGCATTGTCCAAAAACAAACAAAACCAAAAAACTCTTCCACGTAAGTGACTTTAACATTCAAGTGAAGCCCACCGGTTTTAGCATCAAAATATTTTAGAAATGTTCACTGCTTTTGTAAGGCATTAGTCTTAAGAGTGTCAATACTTCACTGTCTTCTGAAAGAGTAAATGGAATGTATATGACTCTTCTTTCCACTCAAATGCGGTTCTGGGCCAGAACATAGATCTTCAGAGACTATAATAATAAAAAGACAATATATTAAGGTCCGCTGGGGGAGGGGGCAGGCACCGGATTAGGCAGTCTACCTCTATCATCTCTAATCTTCATTGAATCCACAAGTATTTTTTCATTTAGCAGATGGAAAAAAAAAAAAAGGAAGCTCAAAAATATTAAGTGATAGTGCTAAAAGTCAAATAAAAAACAGTATCTAGTACAGTAGGCCCAGGATATAGTGATGATTTTAAGATCAAATATAGAGCTGATGTCTACTCAGTGTCAAAAGTCACCAGGACCACTCTACATCCTTACTACTCAACAGGTACTGACTGAGAGCCTACTCAGAACCAGGTGCTAAGATCTGCTGTGGGGCTGCCAGGTTGAGCCAGATAGGGTCCCTACCCTGGGCGCATCACAGCCTCATGAGAGATACACATTAAACCCAGCACCCACCAAAGCAGTCGACCCAATGTCAGAACGGTGATGGGAGCCCCGGAGAACACTCAGCTGCATGGGAATTGGCTCTCAGAGATCAGAGTTTATCAGGTGATCAGAAGGAACAGGAAAGGGCATTCTGAGCCAGGGCAGAGGGAGAGAGGTGAGAAAAAGGGATGGCACATAGAGGAAACTGCAAGTAATTCACAGCACCTGGAAGGCAAGGTGAATTTGAACAAGCGTGTGGAAACGAGGCTGAAGGTTATTTTGTTCGGCAAAAATTTTGAGTTCCTACTGCGCCAGGCCCTACCTGCATGAGTACCAGGAGACCATGGTACATAAGATAAAGCTAAGTCCCTCCCTCACAGAATTTATGTGTGGATCCACCCTGCTCCCCTGTCCTCAGAGCCCACTTCCAGTGGGAAACTGCATTTGACAGAACACATTTGGCACCATTACTGGAAAAACAGAACCACTGCGTATTTGTCTCTCAACAAACCGGTACTCCTTAATTAAATGGGTTACCTAAGCATTATAAAAGAGGCTGAACACTCAGTGTGCCCTCTGTACTGGGGAAAGAGGCAGGTTGGGAGAAAAGAACGCGGAAAGGAAGTATGTTCCCCACTTCTCAGGCAAGGCTGTAGGGTCCACTAATCAATCATTCCTGACCTGGTGAATTCTCAGGCTCTGACCGGTCAGAAGACCTGTTTCTCCAGTAAAGATGAGCTGGTGAGGGGATGAAGAGGCGTGCTGTCACGGGGAAGGGGCAGAGCATTTCTCCCCAGTGCTTTTTTGCCCTCCTAGCTTGGCCCCTAATGATCGCTGTGTGCTTTTCTGGATGGTCACACACACTTTCACACACTCTTGATCTTGTCAAGTATTCTTGTTTCTAAAAGCTGACTTTTGAAAATTAACACTAGAACTAATCAGGTGGTCACATAGCACCCTTCTTCCCCACAGGAATGGCACTGAAGGAGCACCTTTGGTGACATGTACTCCTAGTCTAGATGGCTATAAGCTTTATTTGGGCCATGAACTCCTTTGCAAACCTGATAAAAAAACTATTTTACTAGGCCCCTAGAAAACTATACATTCCACACAATTTTGCTTTTAAAAATGTAAATTGCCTTATAAGGCTTCTGACTGCTAATGACTAAAATATTGCCTTGTTTTTCAAAAACTACACAGACTTTAGATGGAACAGTTTTATTTAGCAAATAAAAAAAAAGCTGCTTCAGATTATCTTCTATTCCATATACTCTAGACTACAATTTGTTAAGTCACAAGTGCAAAAGAGCTGGTTAGGGTCTTGATGCTAAACAAAGGGACAGAATTCAGCAGGAGAACTAGAGTAGCCAATTGCAAAGGAAATACTAGCAAATGAACCAGAATAAATGATTTTATTGTATTCCATACATTCACAGGTCACTTCCAGATTTAGCAACAACACTGATTAGCCATGCTCAGATTCTGTGTACTCATTTAGCTTCAACCATGTAGTAAGTTTTAGCTCTCTCCTGGCCTAGAGAAGGACCACACCACCATTCCTAACCGTGTAGCCTGGCAACGATTTTTCTAGCTGTGGCAGAGCCTCACGGCCCCCTCCCCCACCATTTTCTCAGAATCTCTAAGTACTTCCCATCCGTTATGAAACAGATCGCCAAATACTCTAGTGCAGGGCTCCTTTGCTCTTTTTATCTCATCGTAGCTATTACCCCTTACTTACACCTTGGTTTGACAGGTGGACTTTGAACTAGCAAGCTTCTACAAACCAGTCAGACACAGCACAGTCCTGAAACCATAGCTTCTGCTTCTCTGACCAGAATGCACTCCTCACCTTCAGCACCTGCTTCAGATACGTAGGTACTTGGTTCTCCCACGGCATGCCTGGTTGATGCAAACCCATCTCTCCCATGGTAGCAACTCTGCAAAACCCTTGTGCGACCTCTGAGGAACGGGGTCACGATTTATTGCATGTGGTCTGTGTCCACCTCAGGAGATTCAGCAGATGAGTGATCACTAGGCCCCGCTGCCCTGCGCTTGGGCAACTGATCCACACAGTCAGTTTTCTGCCTCTTGGCTCCTGCCTCAAGTGATTCTCTGAATCTGAGGGAGGTGGATCACATTAACCGCCCTCGCATAAATTACTGCGCCCATCACCACAAACTGAGTTTGAACAGTTCGTCGCTCCCTTTACTGAAATGGTCAAAGTGCAACACCGTGCTCTCACTCTATCAGGCACTGAAAAGCAGGAAGCTTCAACTTTTTTTCTATAATGAGATCTATTTTCTTCACTCTTGGTATTTGTAGTATGCCTGTAATCAGCAGCAGCAAACACAAAACAAAAAGCAGGCCAGAAGGCACAGAATGAGGAGCAGGTGTGAGAACTTTACCGTTTACTCTTAAAGGAACACACGAAACCAAACCAAACCCAGCCCAAAGCCTGTTTTGACAACTGGCCTCTCCTGCCCCACAGAGTCAGTCCTCAAACGCAGAAACTCGATTTATTAACCCCTAAATTCCAAGTAAGTAGGCCTGTATCAGAACCAGAGTTGTCATGTCACACCAGAAAATCCAAGTAATTGGAAAGACAATTCACTGCACATGCTTCCAAGAAGCAGAGGAGACTATGAGAACGCCAACCCTCTAACGCAGACTCAGAACAGTACTTAGATGAAATTTAGCAGAATGCACACAGTTTACATGGAATAAAAATTAGCCAGAAAAATACCTTAGAAAAGATTTTTCCCCCCTGTGGATTCCAAGAAACTTTAAAGATATTATGGAATTCTCAATCATAATATTCAAACTACAAAGCCAACATCTGTTAATACTATTTCCTAATTATATCTTTCTTAAAAGGAAATAAGGTAAAAATCTGATTTTGAAATATTGACAGGATCCTCCAAAGTATTAACATCTTTTCATCTGAGAACTTTACTGTAAACGTATCTTACAGAAAGAATTATTCAATACTCATTACAAAATATTAAAGAAAATAAATCTATTCTTAACCCAGACTCTTCATCCACAAAAGTTTAATGACTAAAATAACACAACAGAATGAACAAATGTTTTATTGGCATGTTCATCGTTGTAAACAGCATCTGGCATGAAAAAGTTTTACCAAAACCTTTTTAATTGATTTTTATAAATTAGATGGCATTTTCAAAATTTATGTAGAATTGTGTTCATTGAAGTCATATTTAGCAAAGCAAAAACTTGCCCATTCTAATAGACTTTGCAATGAAATCATGTTGACTACATCAGCCTGTGCTATGACCTTACTAGCAAGTTTTTTTCAACACGATGTTAAGACGCTTTCGCAAAGTTAAACTACATGTAACTACAAATCAACTCCAAAAATTAAAGTGGGACTTACAAGGGTTCGAGAAGATTCAAACTTGAAGTAAATCTTCAAAAGTAAATGTACAAAGGAAAAAACTGAAGCCGCTGAACAGAAAAACCTCATTAACAAGGGCAAATACAATTGTATGGGACCCAGCACTGAGGAACCTCACTGAGGATTACATGTACATAGACTGCTATACTCCTCAATGTACACAAATGTACATCATGAATGGTACGTGAAAAGAATAACCATGGGAAATAGTTGAACTGCAATTATGATAACTCAATAGGATCAATTTTATTTACATGCTGAATGAACGAGTGAACCATATTCTCTACATCCATAACTTAAGTACAATCAGTTATAATTACAATATTGCAGCAATTTGAGCTGCTACCTGCTGGGAGCGGTCTAAGGGAAACGTTTTGATGTTCCAGAATAATGTTTTAATACTTTGCAAAAAATGAAACAAAATAAAAACACAACTTCACAATTCTTTACTGGGTTATGGCTGGTTCTAAGAATTTCTCTCTTCAGCTCCTATTTTTGCTGCTTTCCAAGAGTCAACACACAGTTGCATTTACTTCCAAATTGTCAATGAGGTAATGTGTGTATCAGTGAAATAAACAGAAAATTCATTCATTCATGGCCTTTGCACAGCTTTTATTATGAAGCTATGAGCATCCTGTTTGAGGCTAGTTTTACTAGCGGCTATGTGCACATTTGTCCACAATAAAAGAAGTGTACTCATTCCCCTTCCCCCTTTCCTAGTAGCAGGTTTCACTTTTTGTTTTTTGTTTTTATTTTTTTTGCACATCCCTTTTCACTTTACAGTACATTTGACTATAGTGCACAACATGATTCCAAGTCAAAACAGTGGCCCATTGGGCACTGAGCTTCTGATTGGTGAAGGGCAGTCCAATCAGTGCTGGTGTCACTGGGTTACCCCTAACCATGTCCGGCCATAACGGCACTACACAGTAGCAGTGAACCATCTAATTAAAACCAAAAATCCCCCAGGGAAAATGCTACACTAGCAGAGTCAGTCTTGAGTCAGATCTTTATTTGGTGCTCCATCCAGATATATTTTTAGTGCTTTCTCTTTCCGAGGCGAGTACGTTACACGATGTCCCGTCTTCTGCAGTCGACTGCTTTCTTTTTTCATCAGTTCATTTCTTTGCTCATCTGTTAACTCCATTAATTCTTCTGTTTTATCCCTACATTTAAAATATTAATTACATATTAGATTGGTATAGCCATCTGCCTTTAGTAACTTACGCTTGAATGTTATAATGCTCCTTGGTAAGAAAACGAAATCTGATTGTCACTGGTGAAGTTAAATAATCTCATACTAAGATGTCCTGGATGGCAAATGTGTTTATTATATTAACACAGCAATGACTTCTAAAAATGGTACAGAAAAATTCCCATGCTATTGTAAGTGTAATAACAGCCACCACTGATTGAACATTTATATATAACATGTACTATGGACAGTTTTGTTAAATGCAGTAGTCCTTGTTCTCAGAAAATCCTGCAAGGCTGACGTCACTGTCACCATTTCACAGATGACGAGGAGTTAGGTAAGTAACAAAGCCTAGTCAGAACTCTTATCTGCCAGGCATCAATGACTATTCTTTTTCCTCCGTATTTGTGCTGGCTCACACAGTAGCCACTTGCTACACGTGCCTACTGAAAGCTTGAGACCTACTGGAAGCGTAACACACACTATTTCTAAGAATTACTGTAAGAAAAAGAATGTAAAATAGCTCATGAACAATTTTTGGTATTGACTACATGTTGTGATAACATTCTGGATATAATGGGTTAAAATATTTTATTAAAATTAATTTCACCGGTTTCTTTTTACTTTTTTAAGTGTGGCTACTAGAAAAATTCAAAATGTAATGTGTGCCTCTTGTACTAAGTACTGGTCAGGGCTGCTTTATACCATAAAAAAAGTAAAGGTATTTATGGAAAACAAGATACTTATGAACAACAAAAATGTTACATCACTATGAATAACAAATACACTGTAAAGATACCTATAAAATATGACGGCACCATCATCACAAATATAAAGAGGCCAGACATTTAGGGTAGAAACTTTAGGATTCCAGTCCAAATCCTGATGAATATCAAGGACAGAAATATCGCAGGGAAAAGTTCCTCTACCCTAAGGAAAAAATAAATGAATGAATAAATCATGCTGACAGCCATGTTTATTGAGCACCAGTACCCAAAGGCAAACACTCTCAAGACTTTACCTTAGCAAATTCAATATCTTCCAAAGGAATTCCACTGATTTCACAAAGCTGTAAAAGGAAACATTTTATATGAGTTCATTTAAAAAATAAATTTGCTTAAATAAGTTATCAACCTTTTAACCCACACAGAAATAGCTTGATGTTTTCAAAGATGGAATAAATGTTTGATATAAGAAATTAGAAGAAAAAAGCAGAAAGTGAAATCGTCTCTTGTCCACCCTGCAAATACCATGTCACAGAAATGCCAACTTAGTATATTCCTCCTAGACCTTTTCCTATGCACATATAAACTACATCACATATATCTAAAATGCACAAAATTATATTTATGAAACCTCTCTATATAATACTTTTATATAGCCTATATATAAGGATAGGACACAGAATAACCTCATGATCTTCAACAGCTGAACAATATACCATTTTATTCCCTCCCAATGGTCACTGAGCCTATTTTTAATTTTTCTAGTTACAATGCTATACTATATATACCTTCATGAACATCCTTTCATATTTCTGCAAATATTTCTTGAGAATGAATTCTTAGATGTGGACTTGCACATCTGAAAAGCTGATAATGCCAAAGTGAAGCCTGAAACAGTGATGTCAATTTAGCCACCTATCAAAGCTGTATGAGGGGCGCCTGCGTGGCTTGGTCGATTAAGCGTCCAGCTTTTGATTTCAGCTCAAGTCATGATCTCACGGTTCATGCGTATGAGCCCCACATTGGGCTCTGTGCTAACAGTGCAGAGCTTGCTTGGGATTCCCTCTCTCCCTCTCTCTGTGTGCCTGCCCTACTCGTGTGAATGCATGTGCGTGCACTCTCAAAAACATACAGACATTAAAAGAAAAAAAAAAGCCGTGCGATCTTGCCTGTTTTCCCAAACTGACAACTCAAGGCATTTTATTTCCTACACTTTCAGCATTTTAAGAGGTAAAGAATGCTGTTACTGTTTTAACTTGTATTTCTTCTTCAATGAATTGCCTATTCAAGTTCTTTGCCTACTTTAAAATTAGATTATTCACCTTTTTCTTATTAATGCAGTAGCTCCATATAAATACAGACCATAATGCTTCATATCTGTTTCAAATATTTTTCCCCTTCCTTGTTTTTTATCTTTGTTTATCGTTTGTTTATTAAAAAAAAGAAGAAGAAGAAATTGGAGGGACGCCTGGGTAGCTTAGTCAGTTGAGTGTCTGACTCTTGATTTCGGCTCAGGTCATGATCCCAGGGTCATGGAACAGAGCCCTACATTGGGCTCCATGCCCCGTGAAAGATTCTTTCTTTCTCTCTCTCCCTTTGCCTCTCTTCTCCACTCATGCTCTCTCTCTCTAAAATAAACATTTTTTAAATTAAAAAAGAAGAATTGGAGAGGAGGCTGTCTGGAAGGTTTATACTTTTATGTGGTCTTTTCCTTTTTAGTTTCTGGTATTATGCTTACGAAGATCTTTCCGTCTCTAGAACATAAAAATATTTTCAACCTTTTCATCTAGTACATTTAACATTTTATTGTATTTTTATATAAATTTAATATATTTAGAATTTATTTTTGCGTTTGGTGTGAATTATGGAAACAAAGTGTTTTTAAGATGCCAATTATCCTAGTACTGCTTATGAATAATTCACCCATTCCCCAGAGAGCCACAGAATTCCAACCTTTAAATTGAAAAATGCAAAAGAGAGCTTCATATAGATCCTTTATTCAATTCCACGTATTTTAAAAAGCATTTGGCTTTTTAAAATATATACAGCAATTTACTCTAGTAACTTCTAACTAATGCTAATTACTCAGGACAAACTTGATTCAAGTAACTAAAAGCGAGGGGTCCACTTCTGGATGGCCAAAAGCCAATGTAAATTTTCAAAGCATCAGGAGCCTAAGGAAACAAGGAGAGTGTGTGACAAGGTGTCACAAGGTATGAAAGAGACAAAGAAAGAAAGGTTGACACGTGAGTATTTGGCACTTACTTCCTAGGTTATCTCTTATGCAACACGGAGAAAAACACATATTAGTTCAGTTTATTTCAAATGAACTTACCTTCTCTCGCAGCTCATCAACACTACTGCTTTCCAACACAACCTCCTGGAAGGGATCCAGCTTCATTTCCGAAGGCCTCCACCGTCTTGACAAAACTGCAAGCTGGGACATGGATTTCATCTTCTCCACCCCTATGAAGATGCAAGGTTAGGTCATCTTTCTCTTTTCTCTAGAGGCCCATAATTTGACTTTTCCTGTATGGCCTGACTAAACAAGATTTACTTCAAGTGTTCTGCTTAGAAAGTGCACATAAAAGATCCCACTTATGCCAACAAGTTTTTGAGAATAAAATATTTCCTCTCTTCCCTCCAGTCTCTGAAGGTAATTCTTTACTCTTTTGCAAGCTCTCCTTCTACCAGGATCCTAATTTCACTCCTTCCTGAGTCTGGACACTGCTCTATCAACTACTCTTTTCTCTGGATTGCCAATCTTTGCTTCTCTACTGGCTACCACCCCCACAATCTACATCATCAAAATCAAATCATCTTCACTTTATCTTCTTTTTTCACTCCGGCTCACACTAATCCCTCTCTTCTCTTTTACTTAAACCTTACTGATTCTTCAAAACCAGCTCAATTGTTACACCAGGTACCTCTCGTGTACCTGGTGTACACGAGAGCAAACTGTACTGATTTGGTCCTTAAGTACCTATGATTTTGGAATTACAGGTTTGCAGAAATTGTGGAATTTCTGGTTTTCTTACAGACTGAGCATCTGGAGTGCAATCACTAGTTCTTATTCATTTTTGTAGCACCAGAGATTAGCAGTGTCTGGCAATTTACAGGTCAATAAATGTTTCTTAGATTTAATCACATGATTTCACATGATTTATTTCTCACTCAACTATTGTGAAGCTAACATATATACTGAAATGATACTGACACAGGTACCCACCATCCAGTAACATCTCCCGGCTAACCCATCTCTGCTAATACATACTCAATCCTCCCTAACAAGGGGAATTTCTCTGTCCTTCGCCATCTCTTCTTGGTCTACTCAGACACACTGGTTATTCTCTAAGGCCCCAGACACTCACAGAAGGAATCACAATCTGGAACACTTGCCTCCACATCATACTAGATAGTGTCCTGGCTGTCCCTGACTCCCCTATTAACTTGTCAAATACTCATAGTTTTAACAATTGAAATTTAAACCAAATCAGACCTTAAATAGCATGAAATAGGTGAGGTGTTAGTATTATTGAACCCTTGGAAAACTATCATAATCTTATGATGTTTTAATTTCTAAGGGGAAAAAAAGGAAAATCAAAATCTTTCTAGGCAATAGCAGTCACAAAAGAACATAGAACTAGTTGTTTCCCTTGATATGATCACCCCAAAGCCAACTTTTCTCCCATTACCTCCTCCAAAAAACAATACTTTAAATGTTCCCATTTAGATCATTAAAAGCAGGAGGTGTGACAAACACAGGTCCTCTTCTGGGTCACTTTTACAGGCTGAACTGTGTCTCCTCAAAAAGACATTTAAAGTCCTATACCCTAGTACCTCAGAATATGACCTAATTAGGAAATAGGGTTGTTACAGTGGTAATCAAGCTAAAATGAGATCATTAGGGTGACTCTAATCCAACAGGGCTAGTGTCCTTATAATATGGGGAAATGCGGAAGCAGACACACAAGCATACACAGATGCACATCTCACATCATGTTCAGATGAAAACAGAGATCAGGATGATGCATTTAACAAGCCAAGGAACACCAAAGACTGCCAATCAACCACCAGAAGCTAGGGGAGGGCCATGAGCAAATTTTCCCTCACAGCCCTCAGAAGGAAGCAAGCCTGCCAACACCCTGACTTCAGACTTGCAGCCTCCAGACTGTGAGACAACACACTTCTATTGTTGAAACCATCCAGTTTGTGGTACTTGGCCATTGTTCTCAAAATCCCTGGTAAACTATCAATACCACATCCTCAAAACAAAATCAGCCATAATGAAAAAAGAAACTAAATAACAAACACAGGTAAGAAAATGTTAGCAGAGTTTCCTGTAAAAAGTACTATAAATGCAAACTTCAAAACTGTCAACTTCCTGTAAGGAGAAATTAATATTCTCAAAATTAAAGAAATATTTAAAAGGCAAATGTAACCCAGAGTAAAGATGGAAGAAAACTTGTTCTTTGATAAAAACTATAGGCTTCTATTAGTTCCAGAGCATTTCTGATAGTTCCCCACAAAAATATGGATGATACCATCAAGAACTTCAAGGAAAACCTCCCAGTTGCTGGAGATATTAATGTCTTCTTCATAAATATGATAATCCAGAAAGACAGTGCCAGGGTTCTTCCATGTTTTTTTCCTTAGACGAAATCTACAAATGTGATAAGACATTTTAAACTACTATTACTTGAGATTGTTAACCTGAAAACAACAACATGAATCTGACATCAATGAATAATGAACTATATTTAAATATAAAAGTCAAGTGATTATTCATTAAAATTTTGGGAAAATATGAGGTGCCTGGGTGGCTCAGTCAGTTAAGCGTCCGACTTTGGCTCAGGTCATGATCTCGCAGTCCATGGGTTTGAGCCCCACATTGGGCTCTGTGCTGACAGCTCAGAGCCTGGATCCTGCTTCTGATTCTCTGTCTCCCTCTCTCTGCCCCTTCCCCCGATCACACTTTTTCCTCTCTCTCAAAAATATATAAACATAAAAAATTTTTTTTTAATTTGGGGGAAACTATAATGAAATGTTCCCCCAATTTCAAATTTAGTATCCTACAGAGGAAGCGCAAACAAATTCTAATACTTTTGCTTACTTCTATTAATCTGTAGTATTAAAGTTCTTAGTAGAGGAATTCTTTAATTCTGGTTTTAGAAAATCATACCAATCCATATCAACAGACCACACAAGATTTCCTCTAATTGCTGATGATACTGTAATTTTACTTTACCTGTCAGTACTGAGCTCTAAACCACACTGCTCCCTGAGTTGAGGAATTAATTCCTCTTTTGATTGCCGTACTGTCATTCCTTTAGCAAACACAGCATCTAGCAGAAACTTGCATGGCTAGGAATACAAACATAAAACAATCAGAGAGCTGAATTACACATTCAATAAGGGTACACAAGACATTTTATTTGCACTGTATAGTATGACAATTATAGGACTGAGTTTAGGAGCTGATCTTCCTAGGTTCAAATCTTGGCTCCACTACTTACTAAGTAAGCTATCTTGGGCAAGTTTACTTAACCTTTCTGGGCCTCCTTTTTAATTTTTTTTTAATAATTATTATTTTTTTTATTTGAGGGAGAGAGAGAGAGAGAATATGAGCAGGGGAGAGGGGCAGGTGTCCCCGGGCCTCCTTTTTTTCATCTGTAAACCGGGGGTAGTGTCTTCCTCACAGAGTCATTGTGAAGATTAAATACCACATTCATATTTCTCTCCTTATAATAAAGTGATCGCAATTTTGAAAGTAAAAATCACTTTTATGGATTAAAATGAGCGAACTGCATACTACTTCTCCAAATATGTTCATTCATTGTCTCAGAAGGGACATTTTATCTACAAACCCCAAACGCAGATGAAACATTCACATATAAGAGATATGATGGGTTGGGGCACCTTGGTGGCTCAGTCAGTTAAGCATCTGGCTCTTGATTTCAGCTCAGGTCATGATCTCATAGTTCGTGGATTTGAGCCCCACATTCGGCTCTGTGTTGACAATGCGGAGCCTGCTTAGAATTCTCTCTGCCCCTCCCCTACTCGTTCTCTCTCTCTCTCTCTCTCTCTCTCTCTCTCTCTCTCAGAAGAAATAAAAGACACATGATGGGTGCTAATAAACTCTCTGTTGGACAAATGAAGGCGTTTTATGAAAAATTTCTCCCTTTTCAGCAGTCTGTCTTTATCTGTGATTTCCCCTTCTGAACATTCAGTTACTTGCAGTTAGCCAACTGGGGTCCGGAAACAAATGATCCTTCTGCCAAATCATCAGAAGATCAGTAGTAACCCAATGCTATGTCACAGTGCCTATGTTATTCCCCTTACTGCATCTCATCACACGCGCATTTTATCATCTTATGTCATCACAAGAAGTGTAAATATAATACAATGAGATTTTTTGAGAGAGAACACATTCACATAATTTTTATTACAGTGTACTGTTGTAACTGTTCTATTTCATTTCTGGCAACAGTTAATCTCTTACCTTGCCAAATGTGTAAGTTAAACTTTATTAAGGTATACAGGTCTAGGTAAGAGCATAGTGTATATGTAGGGAGTGGCACGGCACTATCCTCGGTTTCAGGCATTCACTGGGCGGAGGGTTGGGGGGAAGGGGGTCTTGGACACATCCCCTATGGATAAGAAGGGGGGAATACGGTCTTTGCTATTTAGTTTGCACACTTGTCTAGGTCCTCACTAAGATGTTATAAACATCCCCAAAACAGGGACTTTGCCTTTTTCTTCTGGGCATTTGTCTGGCATCTGTTACATGACCTTGGGCAAGTTACATAACTTCTTTGTGCCTCAGTTTCTTCATCTACAAAATGGGAATAATAATATCTACATCATAGCTAACTGATGCAGATTCAAGGAGTTAACATCTGCGAGCATATGGCAGCTACGAGATAAATGAATGCCTGCTAAATACTGAAATGACTCTCTGAACGCAAAAAGTCCTTACATGCTCTACAGATCAACTGCTATCCCCCTGGAGCACTACGTGAGAATTTCTTAAAATCAAGCACAAACAAGTCTCCTTTTCAAAGCAGGAAATGTCTGCCTCATTCCAACATGTGTAACAATACTTTAAAGCAGAGGGAAGGCAAAGAAAGGCTTGAGGACCACATTTGTCTGCTGCATGTTTTTGTAAATAAACTCTGTTGGGACACAGCTAATTCCACTGGTTTATGTATTGTCTACGTCTGGTTTTGTGCTACAGGGGCAGAAATGAGTGGCTGTAATACAGGCAATATGGCCCGCACAACCAAAATAGCTTCTGGAAACAGTGTCCTGTCTGTGCTTTAGAGACAGCAAAAGAAATGATGAGTCACAACATCTCTGAACTCTTATGTTTTTAATAACTAGCAGAAGTGACATCATATTGCTCTGAAGCAGCTTACTTACCTCTTGCTCATTGACCAGCAGCTGGTACACTTTAACTCTGTATTCTCCTTTTTTAAGTGCTCTCCCCAGTCTAATTGTAATCTATAAATTAAAAACAGTTTTTTAGATGTATTACCTCCGCAGAATAAACAACCCATTCTCCCCACACTGTTTAGTTTGGTCTTCAAAAATTCTCTAGATTATGGGCTCTTTGAGAACAGGTGTATCTTTTACCTCTGATTCCCAGCACCTAGAACAGTAACTGACACACAGTTAACACTTACCAAATGTTTATTAGATGAATGAAAAAAAAACGACCAATCACTAAACATAAAAACAAAATGACCCTCTTAGGGCTATCTATTTCATCTTACTTGGAAACAGGGCAAGATGTTCTCAAATCTATCATGTAAAACAGACTCTAATTATTTGAAACGATTTTAATCAACCTTATTGTCGTCTGAAAAGGATGAAAGTGTCTCATTCAGCCGGACGCTCTCAAACTCCTGGTTGCTGGCATACACCCGGAAGACCTTGAAGTGAGAGGACAAAGCTCCAACAAAGGGCTCTAAGTGTTGTTTGAAAGCAGCCAGTGTAATTCTTTTATCAACATGCACCATTAGCCCTAAGTACAAGAAAAAACAAAAGCGAAACAAAAAAAGAAACCTCTTAGAATATAAATAAAACAGATCATATGCACTTTATTATACTGTAAGCAGGGAAAAAGTACCCCTTTCAGTTATTTGACTTTAAGCTAATACACAACATTGCATGGACAAAAAAACACGGACACGGAGCATACGATAAAATCCAACAGCTTCAACAACTTTCAACGTTCTGAGAGATTGAAGTGCTAATCTATTTATTTATATATGCTGCTGAGTCCCAAACCAAACTTCAGGAAAGTCTTTTCAATTACATACATTCCTAGTTCTTCACAGTAATAATGTAGGCTCTGGCTGGGTTCCAACCGTGCCTCTTCTGCTTCCCAGCCAGCTATGTGACCTGGGGCAAGCCACTGGCCTCCTTGTAGCCACTTCCTCATTTAAAAAATGGAGAGAGTAGTACCTACCTCCTAGTACTGCAGTGTGAATTCAGTAAGGTTAATATGTTTATCATGCTTTTGGCACAGTGTAGATATCTAGTAATTGCCTCAAAAATTGTTAGTAAATTTGGTTCTGGGATTTCTACTAGAAAAAACTGTCAAGACGAGCATATGATGATATCTGTTTTATCATGTGGTTGGACCGTAACAGGAAGAGCATCTAAATGGATCAGAAACTCCCACCACCCCCTGCAAGCTTCGATATAAACTCTCATGGCAAAGCAATAGGATTGTTTTTGGTGAGCTTCATTTCTTCTAATACTTATTAATCTTTTGTCCTTTACAAGTTACTCATGAACATACTTCTGAAATATTTCTAAGACTCCAGTCTTCATATCCTAGTAAAGAGCAACAACTTCACTCAAGTTCCTCTCTCTCTTACAATAAAGACAGTGCAGTATAACAAGAGCTGCCATCCCACCTTAGGCCCGTGGTTCCTCTAGAGCCATAAGGCTCTCTCTAGGGTAGGCTCTGGTATTCTGTAAAATTTACATCAAAAGTAGGGGCGCCTGGGTGGCGCAGTCGGTTAAGCGTCCGACTTCAGCCAGGTCACGATCTCGCGGTCCGTGAGTTCGAGCCCCGCGTCAGGCTCTGGGCTGATGGCTCGGAGCCTGGAGCCTGTTTCTGATTCTGTGTCTCCCTCTCTCTCTGCCCCTCCCCCGTTCATGCTCTGTCTCTCTCTGTCCCAAAAATAAATTAAAAAAAAAAAAATTTACATCAAAAGTCAAGGGTGAGGGGCACCCTGTCTGGCTCAGTTGGTTAAGTGTCCCACTCTTGACTCCAGCTCCGGTCACACAATCTCATGGTTCGTGGATTGGAGCCCCATGTCAGCCTCTGGGCCGGCGATGCAGAGCCTGCTTGGGATTCTCTCTCTCTCTCTCTCTCTCTCTCTCTATCTCTCTCTCTCTCTCTCTCTCTCTCTCTCTCTCTCTCTCTCTCCTCCCTCCCTCCCTCTCGGCCCCTCCCCCAAGTGTATGCTCTCTCTCAAAAAAAAGAAAAAAAAAAAAAGTCAAGGATGAGACCCTCAAACATGACTGGTTTATGTTCCCAGGTTGACCCAACTTTTGGGTTGATGAATTTTTGAGTGGACTTTTTCAAATAAATTAATGTCCATTTACTGTTTTTCTGGTTATAAGATTCAGATTCACTATAGAAAATGTGACCATAAAGTATGAGATAGAATATAAACACGGTGATGAACTTTTTTGTTATATATAACTTTTCAGGCAGCATTTAATTCCTTTAAAATGTCCATTTCTAAAATTTAAGGAATACTCCTAAGTAACCCAGCTTTTGGCAAATAAGCCTCTATTTATACTATCTAGCAGGTACAACATTTCTTGAGAGAAGGGTATAATGAAAAAATTACTTGATTAGAAATCAGAAGCCAATGACTAGATTTCAGTTGTTGCCTAATAAATGGCTATTGGTAAGTCATCCAATGTCTCTGGGCCTCGGTTTTCTCACAGGATCATTACACCAGTCTCACTGATTGCTGTTATGACAAATGTAGTAAATTCTAAGTCATTACTCAAACAATAAGCTATTACCACAATTTTGGTTTCTAACTCACAGTAATGTATCACAGGAAGATACAAATGTTTGTTGTTATTGATACAGTCCAATATGGTGATTAGGACCAAGTGGTTCTGTAGTGAAATGGGCTGGCCTGAATGAATTCTTGGCTCCTCCTTGTACCTTACATTTGTGACTGTGACTTGACTTCTCTGTACCTCAATTACCTCTATTATAAAATGCAGACAGTTGTGCTTATACCTTGGGGTCAGTATATGTCAAATGTGTACTACAGCCCTGGCAAAAATTGTTGGCTTAATTGACTGGCTGTAATTATAATTTTAGAGGTTACCATCATACCGTTTTCCCTATTCACCTCTTCAAACTGAAGAGTTTGGTCTCTTCACAGAGCAACCTCAAAATATCTTTAGGGTTTCTTTCTTTTATGTATTTCTTAAATGAAGTGATAACCAAAATTGTACAAAGAAATTATCAGTGCAAATGCACTCTCATTTTTATTACCTTGATCTCCCTATTTATCCCTGAGTGCCTGCAGCCTACAATAGGTCACAGTGGAACAGTATTTTCAGAGAAAGGTCCATACTCCCCGAAACAATTCCTGGATTATAACAGATAGCTTAAAGACCATCACTTTAAGTGTATTTCAGTTGTTACCCATATTGTCTATACTGTACGTAAAATGTCACTCTTCAGATATCAAATTCTTTGTTTATGTGTTACACCCTGGCATTTCATCACTCTGAAGAACCCGTATTATTATTCATCATCCATGTTACCCAGGTACCAACTTTCAGGTCTCTGAGGAGCTGTGATGAAACAGTCTTAGTACAGACTCCCGAAGCATGTGGCTGCTGGCTCTCAACTCTACTCATCTACCTCTAAGCCTGTTTCCACTTTTTCTGTTCAAACAAGCCTTCTGCACGGCTTCTGAAAACCAAAATAAATTGTAGTAAACGGGTTCTCTTGATCATCATGTTTACTATTTCAACGAATGCTAGTAAACTAGTCCACTACGAATTTCCAAAAAGGTGGAAGGAGACTCCTCAGTCTACAATTCTAAGTATCCCTATTAAATTCTTAACGTTTAGACTCTCATGCAGTCAACTCTCCAGCACATCATTATAAAACAAACCACTTAAGAGAAATTTCTAACCTCTTTGTAAAGAGGAGCTGTTTTTAATTTTCTAATGCTCTTGAAGGGTTGAGGATGGTAAGAAAGGGTAGCTACTGGCTATTTTTCCTTTACTCTGACATAAGGAAAGTAAGGGACAGTGGGTAGCAGTTATGAGGTGGAGAAATGTGGACCAGGCTTACAATCAGATCACAGGAGCTGGACTGACCAGCAGTGTGACCTACTGGCTGTGTGACCCCTGGCAAATTATTTAAGTCAGTTTGAGCCAGTTTCTTCATCAGCAAAAAGTGTCTAACGGCATCAATTTCACACAGCTGTTGAGAAATAAGTGAGATGATGTGAATTAATGAGCCTTATGAAGTAAAAGTGCCACAGGGAGTTAAAGCATTATTATAGTCTCTGTCTCCGTTGTGGCTCACTAACCCACATTTTCCCACTTGAGTTTCTGCAAGGTATCTATATGGATGTCACATGGTTCCAGTGTTACTGGGAACTAATTAGTTAAAAAGACAAATTTATGCATTTTTATTACTGATTTCATAATTTCTACCACTTCCTTTTAAGAGACTAAATTTTGAGACTATAAGCATCGCAGCAATTAACTTTCATGCTGGTTGTGGGCCTTCTCCCACCAGATGAAACATGAGGCTGCGTCTTTGTCATCTCCACTTCTAACATCTACGTAGGGCCTGGCATCTTGAATGGATTCAGGAAATATTAATTGGGGGGGGGGGTGGATGAACAGATGGATAGAGTGGGACTCCCTTTCCACTGTCATAAAGGTAACAGCAAATGCATTCAATTCAAAGACTTATATTCTAGTAGTGGTTCCACTCCTTACTAGCTACACATGTACTTTTGGGCAAGTCATCCATCCACTATGAGCTTCAGTTTTCTTATCAGTCAAACGAGGATATCAATATTTGCTTTACTAATTTCAGAGAAGCTTCAAGTGAGAACAAGTGTTTTGAAAATTAAAATTAAGAATATAAGGGGTAATATAATGCAGAGTATTTGTTTTTTTGAGCTATTTCTCTTTTATACTTGAAGAAAACTTTTGTACATTCTTTGGCTGTTTTCATCTGATGTTTTATAAGTCATTTTATTGTTTTCATGTAGGTGTGTTTTTGCTGTTGCTGCTTATCCCAAATACCTGAACTGACAGATCTCTTCAATGTTTTTGTGATTATACACTTGAGGATTTCTAGTTTATACTCTGCTTGGAGCTTACTTCAAAGTATCAACTTTAAAAAAGCCCCTTTCCTTTTTCTGACTTTCCCAGTTAACCATGGACTATTTAGGGGGTGGGGGAGGGGGTTATTTGCATTGAGAGATAAAGAGAAGAGAGGGGATGCACAAATAAAAACTTTTCCTCAGCAATGAATACCAAATTTTATCTTTTTGGTATATTATTTACTTTTTAAACTATTTCTTAGTTTTTAACTTAGGGCTTTTATCATAATTCTTTCCTTTAAAACAATTCTTAATTCTTTTCCTTTTCTTTTTCACTTATCTTCCCCAGAGCTGTGACATCACTGCTGTCACAGGTCTGATGTGCTGCAGAGGTCCAAAGACAGTTGTTACTACAACTGCCCCGAAAATGAAAGCAAAGGCAACAGAGAACACTCTTATAATCCAGGAAGTTACGGGTGATCCTAGAACAAAGTACTGAACTCTTAGCTGGTTCCTTTCTTAACTAAAAATTTAAATAAACTGAGAAACCACTTGGTGCTGTTTCAAGGAGTTTTCTTTCTAAGTACATACATTTATGTCCTTCCCCAGAACCTTCGTCTGCAGCATAGGGTTCTGCTTTGAAATACATGTACTGTATTTCTCCCCTGCTCTTGCCACTCTCATCGTATTCACTATCCGTTCCAGAGTCTTCTTCTGCTGTGTCCCATGTCTCTTTTTTCCCTTCATTTGCTTTAGTTCTTCTACTACTCGTGATGCTATGAGAGTCAAGTCCATTAGCCAAAGGAATCTGAGCATTATCGGCATTGCACAAAGTGTCACTGCTGTGACTGGAGCTAAGAATGTCACTGTCCACTGAACTTGTACTCCTGTCATTATTCACATCTGAGTCTGATCGTTCTTCAGATTGAAAATTTTCGGGATCAGAAGTCTGAATGTGCTGTTCAAGTTCTCTATTGTCCACTGACGCTGAAGAGTCCCTCTCATTGAGAGGTGATTCTATGTTTTCAAAGTCACTTGTCTCAGTACTTTTGCTGCTGTCTCCATTATCTCCATCTTGCTGCTGTTGTAGTGACAAGCTTTTGAGTTTTTCAGTGCTTTCTTCGAGAATAGCTTCCACAGACTTGAGGCTCCCCACAGGTCCTTTGACTCTATCACAGTCATCATCCACGTTACCACCAGAATCACCCCCAGCTTTCTGGCACGCTGTCCTTTTGGAATAAGAGCCTGGGGACTGTTCAGGTAACAAAACAAATAATCTGATCGTATTTGCATGACGATCCAGGAGTTTCCACAAATGAGAGTCTGTAAAGGCCATCTGGTAATCCAAAGTCTCAGAACTTTCAACAAATACCTAAATAGTAAGTAAGAGAATTACATTACATCATTAATTTTAGTGACATTCATTCTCACTCATATCACCTCAACACAAGACAAAATGTTGTAAAATTTGGGATGACGACATTTCTAAAGGAAATGTGTATGGTTTTTGGAGACTAAATACAATAAATATTATGTTCATATGTCTTTGTAATTAGCCATAAAACTGTGCTAAGATAGATGAGACACACACATGCGCACATGCACACACTGATACCTTGTTTACTGGGTTTTCTATTTTCAGAAAGTTTTTGTATTCCACATCTTGCTCATTAGAAAAACAAGCGTAGCATGAACATGGATACAGGAACATGTATAAAGGCATTTTGGGAATGTAATACCAAAATCCAGATTATAGAAAAAAAATCTAATGGACAAATGACTTGATTCTAGAGCAAATAAATGACAAGGAAATAAATACACATAGGGGGATCTGTAGGTTAAAATAGACTTGAGAGGTATATCATGGACTTTATTTGGATCCTACCTGAACAAATAAATCCTGTCAGAAAAAAATTTTACAAGATAATAAGGGAAGCTTGACTAGACATTTGTTGATATTAATTCTGTTAATTTTCTAGATGTAATAATATAATGATAGTTATGTTTTTATTTTTTTTTTTTAATTTTTTTTTTCAACGTTTTTTATTTATTTTTGGGACAGAGAGAGACAGAGCATGAACGGGGGAGGGGCAGAGAGAGAGGGAGACACAGAATCGGAAACAGGCTCCAGGCTCCGAGCTGTCAGCACAGAGCCCGACGCGGGGCTCGAACTCACGGACCGCGAGATCGTGACCTGGCTGAAGTCGGACGCTTAACCGACTGCGCCACCCAGGCGCCCCTAGTTATGTTTTTAAAGAGTTCTCACCTTTTAGAGATAGACATTCAGATTATTTATAGATGAAATGGTATTTCATCTGGGGATGTTTTTCAAATAATCTGGGGGAAGTACTGGTTAAATACAGATAACCAGTGTCCAATCAATGTTACAGATTAGGATCATTAGCTAACCATTTAAAGAAAAAAATAAAGTGAGATCCCTCCTACTTTTCACCCTAAAATGGTATTAGGGCGGATTTTAATGATACACACATAAGCACCACACAAAAGTATCCAAAGAAAACAGAGGTGAATAAAAATTACACCTTAGGAATAATAAGACAACACTAAAAAAGGTTAAATGAGATAAAAGACTAGACTGCACTAAGATGAATGAGAACGGAAAAGGCAATAAATAAAACATGGCAAACAGGGAAAATTTTGGATTCAATTGATCCAGAGTAAACTGATGGTGTTATGAATAAACACAGAGGAAAAATCATTTATCAATGATAGAACACGTCAAGAGATGAAACAAACAGATCAATGTGAACTTTCTCTTTACTATCTGAGATAAATAAGTAGGCAAAGGGTGAACCCCTTTGGGTGAACCCAAATGACAATCTTCTCTAGAGTAGGCATGTCTTTGACTTTCCCCATCAAGTAGTGCTTTATGGGAGAAGCTCAAGAACAAGTGTAACATAATTTACAGAATTCAGAGGACAAGATTGTTGTGGACAGAAATGGTCAGTAAGGCTTCACCAAAGAGGCAGGACTAATCCGCGCCTTGAAAAAAAATGTAGGGAGAGGGGGAAGAATACTGCAGGCAGGCAGAGGTAGCTCATGAACAAGACCTAGAGGAGAACCGGCAGACGGATGGAGTAGGACAGAAAGAAGCCTGATCTGACCTGATTACAAAGGAAGGTAATTGCCGAGACGCTGGGAGAACTTACGAGGTAAATTACAGACACATAGTGGATGGCTCTAGAGGCCAGCCTTATAATATGAAACTTAATTTACTATTACCAGCATAGACAATAGTAATGAAGAAATAAAAGACATACCTTGTTACTTCTAAAAAACCCTTCAGCTTTCAGGGTCTTACTGGGCACAGTGAGGAGGCGCAGATCATTGTGGCAGCGCTCTAGCACTATCCGCATGGTTTCAGCAGGTAAATGGATGGCCTGCAATGGAAGCAAGTCAGTAAAAAGGACTCGCAAGGATAATTCTGCTGGACTTGGAAATGTGGATGAAGACACACTGCTGAGTTCTTAGAAACAGAAAGAAAATTAAAAGAAAATAATCTTAGTGGAGGTTTATAAATTTTTAAAGAATCTATGGGAAAAATTTTAGTCCTATCCATTAATTATGCTGTAAATTAGGTGAACAAAGTATCACTTATGAATGGATGCTCTGAAACTATTTTAAAGGTAATGATTTTTCACTAAAAATTCTATTCCTCTCGCACTTGCAAAGTAAATGAGGGGATGTGGTTCCAAAGAAACTGAATAACTGACACTTTGAGAACAGATGTCAAACCAGTAACTGTTTAACTCCTGAACTTTTGATGAGTTCTTTTGTATTCTGCGAATAGTTAATACTTTTACTAAATCATTTTTCTTCTGTGTAAAATGAGATTAAATTAATAGGTAAAGTTTCAAGTTACTCTAAAAGTACATGTCCTTAATCTGAGGTATCATTTTGGGAATTTCACAAGAAATAAGCAGACAAAAAAATTTACATTTACAAAAACATGATGTGTTTTCAATACAACTAATGATAACTAATTCTTTGGCGGTCTAGTTAGACTTTATCTGCTGCCTTTCTTGGCAAAATACTTCGTGACTGCCTTTATTCTCTACAGATATATTCTCCCCCAATAAAATTATTAACTTCTTCAGGAAGGCAATGTCATATGTTTCTTTTGTATTCTACCGCAATGCTCATACTCTAGATTAAACTGTAATAAGGAGCAAGTACACTTATATAGGCTTTCTAAGAGCAATTTAATTGTAAAATCTATCTCCAAAACATGATTTATCTCCTCAAATTATCTATTACTTTGGCAGAAGTATCAGAGGTCATTGTTGTTTTTTTAACGCAATAATAATTAAAACCCAACTTTTATATAATAACTTAATTTTTCTCCACAAACAGAGCATTTATTTGTTCCATTAACATTCACAACAACCCTGTTAAAATAGGCATTAAAAAAAAAAACCTAGATGAGATCAAAGATAATACTGCCACAGAGGAATGACTAGAAAGTGGATCAACTTCTTGCTTGCTATTACTGAACAATTTCCACTACAGCAAGTCATCTAAGCCTGGGGCTTAAGAATCCTGAAAAATTTCACCTGTGTTTGTGTGCTCAGTGTTCTACAGAGTACAGTATAATCATTTCTCTAGAGTGGACTAGCTTGGCCCAAGGAAATTTGAATGTTTTCATCATATTTTTCCAGCTCACAAATTCTGAATGAGTCTATGTTCTTTATCACTAACTTACCGAATATGGCCAGCATTTAATTCACCACCTTCCCTGTCAAATCTGCTCCCCTACCCTACTCTTCCATTTTGATTACTAGATCACTACTTTGTGGCTACCCAAGTTCAAAACTCCTCAAAGCATCTGTGCTCCTTCTTGCCTCACTCCAACCAATCCCAAGTCCTGCAGATTCTACGCATATAATCATTCTTACAATCTACTCCTTCTCTCCTTTCTGGTCCAATGCCTTCACCTGCACTATTTCCACAGCCTCCTCATCTACTTTACGGACTCCCCCTCTATCCAGGAACTTACCATTCTACAGCAGAACTCTCATCATACCACTGCTGAACTTAGGAAAACAAACAGATAACATACTTCCCATTGCCCACATCAAATAGAGCCCATGCTTTTGTGTTTACTATTTAAAAACTCTCCATGAAATAAGCTAACTTCTATTTCTAGGCCTGTACTATACAGAGGTTGAGCCAAACACATATGCCATCACTGTGTGCGCTTGCCTCACACATCCTGACCTCCATACTTTGGTCACTTGGTGTCTTCCACTTGAAGTGTGTTTCTCTTCTAACTGTACTTGCCTCCTGCCAGTAAGTACTAGTTCCCACACTCATAACTATCACACAATGCTTTGTACAGAACAAGCACTCAAAAATATTCACTGACCAATTTTAAAACTTACCTTTGAAATAAGCTGTTTGAACTCTGTGACCGTTTGATTTAAGTAAGCACGAACAGTGACAGGAGCAGCTACAGATTCTGCCTTAAGATCAACAACATGAACTTTCACCATCACTTCTGAAAAACACAAAACATTTGAAAAATACAAAAACATAAATGGATGTTATTTTTAAAAGTCTATTTCACATGAGCACTGCATTCCTAATATATTTCCAATAGATGGCAAGGTAATATTTTCCTAACTATTAAGATAGTAGACATAACAATGTTACACATGTATATAATACATAATAAACTTCTCCTTGCAATATATTACATTACAAACATCTACAAAGAAATGGAAATGAGGCTAATAAAAAAGTTCTCCTAGATCTCTTTAAAACAATGAAACAGTCACAGGGAGGGGAACAAAACATAAAAGACTCTTAAATATGGAGAACAAACAGAGGGCTACTGGAGGGGTTGTGGGAGGGGGATGGGCTAAATGGGAAAGGGGCATTAAGGAATCTACTCCTGAAATCATTGTTGCACTATATGGATTAACTAATTTGGATGTAAATTAAAAAAACAAAAAACAAAAAACAAAAAACAATGACAACAGTCAAAATATGATTTTTGAAAAATTCATGGTTTGTTTCCTTGTAAAACATAACACAAATTTATCAACCACATTAAAAATGCATATCCAGGTACTCCTGGGTGGCTCAGTCAGTTAAAGCACTGACTCTTGATCTCAGCTCAGGTCATGATCTCACAGTTAATGAGTTCAAACTCTGCATTGGGTTCTGTGCTAATGGTGCGGGGATTCTGTCTCTCCTTCTCTCTGCCCCTTCCCCACTTGTGCACTCATGCTCTCTCTCTCTCAGAATAAATAAATAAACCTAAAATAAAATACATATCCAAAGTTGCAAAATACAGACCTAAACCACAACATTAAATTACTAGAGAATGCAGAACAAATTCTAAAGGGGACCCAGCAACCCTATTTGCTTTTGATCAACCTTCATTATACCACTCAAGACCTCGTTCATAATCAAAGACTTCTCCTCCTCCAAATAATATTCTCTACATTCTACAGAAGAGTCTACAGAAAATTGCTTTGGTTTACATGGTTTGTTTTTTTCACTTAAATTTTTCATGTTACAACTTAATCCTATCTTCTCTTCTGTTTTCAGATTATATATAACTAAACTTTTAGTTACTAGAAAAGCAAATCATCTCCAAACACTTAGTTATTCTCTGGCTTCAATGTTTTAATTTCCTTTATGAAGTGTATATAAATGGTCAGGTTTTTCCCTAGATTTCTAATCTAAATCTGATAAAATATTCTGCTAAAGTCATTATTAATGAATAAATAAAATGCTATCTGCAAGTTTTACAATCCACACTCACACGTATAGTTCTCTTTTTCTTTTTTTTTTTAAGTTTGTTTATTTTTGAGAGAGAGCATGAGCAGAGAAGGGGCAGAGAGAGAGGGAAACACAGAATCAGAAGCAGGGTCCAGGCTCTGAGCTCAGCACAGGGCCCAATGTGGGCTTGAACCCATGAACCGCAAGATCATGACCTGAGCTGAAGTCAGATGCTGAGCCACCCAGATGTCCCTAAAGTTCTCTTTTTAAAAAGTGGTTTTAGTGCTGACTCATGTTACACTTTAATCATCATTTTGCTATCTAGACCAAAAATAATCTGCAAGGAAATGCTCCAAAGGAACTCTCTACAAACAGAACAGAGTCTGACTGATGGAGCCCTTAAGAGTATCATACTTAATCTACTTTGAAAAGAGGAGCCTTAATTTAAAAAAAACAAAAAACAAAGAGAGGTTTATAGCATCTGCAGAGAAATAGAATTTGAGAGTAGAAGGCTTTTTACTTTTGCTTTTTTTTTTTTTTTTTTCAACGTTTTTAATTTATTTTTGGGACAGAGAGAGACAGAGCATGAACGGGGGAGGAGCAGAGAGAGAGGGAGACACAGAATCGGAAACAGGCTCCAGGCTCCGAGCCATCAGCCCAGAGCCTGACGCGGGGCTCGAACTCACGGACCGCGAGATCGTGACCTGGCTGAAGTCGGACGCTTAACCGACTGCGCCACCCAGGCGCCCCGTACTTTTGCTTTTTTGAGAGAGCCAAAGAGAGCATGGAAGCACACGCACAAGTGGGGGAGGGGCAGAGAGAGGGAAAGAGAATCCCAAGCAGGCTTTACTATCAGTGTGGAGCCTGATGAGGGGCTCAAACTCATGAACCATGAGATTATGGCCTGAGCTGAAATTAAGAGTAGGACACTTACCCGATTGAGCCACCTAAGCAGGCGCCCCCAGAAGAAGGTTTTTGTGAGTTCAATTTTTAGGAATAAAAGTAGAGAACATAAGTCTGAATTGTAACAACCAATAGAAGGGATTCAGGGTTATGCAATAATAGTGAGAATTCTCTAAAGTTACTTAAACATTTTTATTTTCCCCTATTTGTTACGGTTTACATAGTGATTACTAGAAAACTTTGGTCATGTAGCTGTCTTTAGGGACTACTCTGGGTAAAGCTAGGAGTGTGGTATTTTGCTTTCCACATCAGTCTCAAACAAACAAAAAAACCCTCAAGATATTGAGGACTGTGACAGATTTAATGAAGACAAAAAAAAAAAAAGAATGAAGTTCCTGGGACCTGCAAAAATGGAGAAGACGGAGAAAAATAAAAAGTGTTGGCAGCAATGGGTTATGAAACCACTTCATCAAGGAAACCCTGAAAAATAAGATTCTACTTCTGAGAGTTGATGAGACTATACTGTTTTTGGACTTTTTTTTCTGTATAAATAGAGAGAAGGGGGGAAGAGAAGTGCTTTCAGCACTGAAAAAGAAAAATCCCACTGAAGGCTGCAAGCTAATTTTTTAAAATTTTGTATATAGCTCTTTGAAAGTAATCTAGAAGTTAATTCTAAGCTTGTTGCTACTTCCTAACCTATCACAATTATTCTGCATTTTAAGAACATAAAAAAATTTTAAATTAAACTCATTTCTATTAAAAAACCTTCTCATGAAAATTTTAAGTCCAGTACAACCGTAAAATTCTTTACCTCCAGGTTTGTAAGACTGGAAAACTTGGTCAGGTTTTCTCGTCTCCAACAGTAGATCAAACATGTATGTTGACTTTACTCCTCCTAGTAGAAGTCCCATTGGGGTATCTTCCTCTCCTTCATACGATCGTTCAAGGTAATCATGAAACTCATCATATTTAACAAGGCGACAGCAATCCATGGGTATGACCTCTTCTAAATCCATCATCTAAAAGAAAACAAGGCCAGGCCGGGGTGGGGGGGAGGGGTGGAGACACACACACACACACACACACACACACACACACACACACACACACACACATATATAGATATAGATATATGCACACACACACACACACACATATATACACACATACACACACAGTTTAGTCTGATGTGTAATTCCACAACCAATAGGTCCTAGCAAACAATAAAATTCATATATTTATGATTTGCATCAAAGTTCAAAGACATCAAAGTTAAAGGCATAACTTCAATGCTATTTTTAATTATTTCATTATCCCCTAAATAATGCAACTTATGCACTAACATATTTTTAAAACATTCCTAGTTTTAAAAAAAGTTAACATTCTAAACTTTAGATGAACTCAAAATCAGTGTATTATAATCCCTTGCTCTATAATCACTACTCTGGAACCCAGGGGAGAACAACCAAGAGAATATGCAGCTTCTGTTGCATTAATCCGATCTGGAGAAGAACTGGTGATGACATATTTGGGTTTAACCATCTTTCTAAGCGCAGGGGATAGCACGCCTTGCAGAGCCACCAGAGAGGCCACAGCTTCTGTGTCTCCCATGCGCCACCTCGCAGCTCCCCTTCCATATGAGCCTCCAGCATACCTACAGCTCTGGGCATGGAATTTCTGTCATAAAATCTCCCTCTGGCCCATGTTACTGGTAGATGGCATACTCTGGATGCAACATCTCTCAAGTGAAAAATGAACTGCCTGGAGACAGAAAGGGTTACTTCAAAGTATTTCATACTTATTTAAGGTTTGTGATTAGGACCTTCAAGAAAAACAGTAAGCTTTGGTGTGTGTCCCCACCGACCTCTATTCCCCCCACTCCTCCCAAAGATGGAGTTCTCTTTCTGGTACATAAGACTGACTTATTTCTCTCTTCTGTTTGTTTGACTCTTTGTATTTATGAACTTTTACTTCTGACTTTTAAGACAATCTTTGTCTTCCTGCATTAAAAACTGCTGGAATATAAACTACTGTTACTGCTATTACAGACTGTAAAATTGTGTAAAAACTGTTAAGATGTTTTCTCCATTTTAGTTTCATTTGGTTTCACTACTGTTTTGCAAAGATGATGCTTACAGTCCACTGTGTTTAAAGGATTTTTACTTTTAATGAGGTAAATCCGGAGCTATCTATCAATTTTACTGTTTGTTCATTCATTTGCTCATCCACATACTCACCCAAATTTTCCTTTTCTTGTACACCAGGAAAAAGTACTGGAAATGCAATTGTGAGCAAAACCAGAACACTGTAATGTAGCATGCAATT